>NC_083718.1:129394908-130096908 GCF_028564815.1 Eubalaena glacialis
TGGTCTTAGAGGTAAGGCGGGAAAGGTAAATCAGGCCTCGATCATGGATGTTTTTGAATGATTGGCTGGGAATTTTGAGTTTTAGTTCATAAGTACTAGGGAGCTATTAAGTGATTTTGAGCAGAGTGACAGAAATCTAACTGTGATTTAGGAAAGTCAACTATCAATAATATATAGGATAGACCATAAAGGAAACCAGAGTCAGAGAAATTATTTAAGAAATCGAATAACCCAGGACAAAGATATGAAGGCCCTAAAAGAAGATGATAGCACTGAGAATAAAGAGAAGGGATTGTAGTTAAGGAAATGATTTTTTTATATGTAGTCACTGTAATGAGAAAGAGATTCCTATTAAAGACCAATCATAGCCAGTCAGAGAGAGAGAGGAGAGAGATGGGGAGGGAGAGGGAGAGTAGGAGAGGGGGAGAGAGGGAGAGGGGGAGGAACAAACTGGACCAGGCCTTTCCTGAGCACCACTCTAGGATGCTACCATCACCTTTTTGGACCTTGCTATCCTGGCCTCACTATAAAAGTGACTTGTTTCGTTAGTTCTTCTGAAGTAAGATTGGGATTCATTTTTTTTTTTTTTTTTATAATGAAACTCCCTAGGAGTTAAGCCAGCATTTTATTTATTTATTTATTTTTGGCTGTGTTGGGTCTTCGTTTCTGTGCAAGGGCTTTCTCTAGTTGCGGCAAGCGGGGGCCACTCTTCATCGCAGTGCGCGGGCCTTTCACCGTCGCGGCCTCTCTTTTTGCGGAGCACAGGCTCCAGTCGCGCAGGCTCAGTAGTTGTGCCTCACGGGCCCAGTTGCTCCGCGGCATGTGGGATCCTCCCAGACCAGGGTGCGAACCCGCGTCCCCTGCATTGGCAGGCAGACTCTCAACCACTGCGCCACCAGGGAAGCCCTGGGATTCATTTTTCAAAAAAAAACGTTAACACACTCTACCATTTTTGACAGTCGATCATGTGCCAAACATTTTTCATGCTTCATTCCCAATCTTCATCACAACCTTAAGAGGCAAGTAGTGGTATCACTTTAAGCGTGAAGAAACTGGGGACTAAAGAAGTAATAGGCAGAACTAACATTCAAACTCAAGTCTTCTCACCAATAGCCTATGATTTTTCTGCTCTTTTTTTTTTTTTGGCTGTGCAAGAAGTGACTCAAGTTTATATTTTTATCTTAAAGTTCTTTACAACTGAGTAATCCTGTTCTTTTTTCCTGCTCTTTATGCTGCCTTTCAATGAACTTAAAAAAGAAAAAAATAAATATATAAGAGAAAAACTTAAGAGAAAAGGAAGCAAAATAAGAAACGCACACATGGATGACTTTCAGAATCCAGATTTAGTTTAGTCCACCCTAAACTAACAAATCTCTGCTACAGTTTAGCTTAGCTGCTAAATGAGCTTATCAGAAAGAACCTACCTAATTACTCTCCTCCTCAGTGTAACCATGTCTAGACCGCCTGATTCTTACAATCATTCATTGTTCTTCTTTGAGCATTCCTCCTTTCTGGCAAGGTGTGGTCAGTAGGAAGTTCAGTGTATTGAGCATCCCTGGCCAATAAACCAGTGAAACCTCAGACACCTTCCCTTGGGAACAGTCAAGGGACATTTCTTAGAGACTAAGAAAATCAAATGGAGGTGAAAGCATGAGAAAACCCCCCTGAAGGAAACAGAGAAGGGACACTGAAATGGGGGTGGGGTGGGGGAATGGGGGCTGGTGCTGGCTGGGTCTTTAGAGATCTAGCAGTGAGACCTGTCCTAGAGCCTTTCTTGCTCTGCTAGATTTCTGTCCAAGGTGCTGCTGCTAATGGAGGTAGTATCGATACACTGCAGTACAGCGTGGGTAGAACCATGAGATCCGAGACAGAAGGACAAGAGTGAGCGTGGCACGTTCAGATCATTCAGGATATAGCACAGTTAGTACTGGTGGAATCCATGCAGGGGCTGCTGCTACCATGGTCTTTACTCTCCAGGAGAACGATTAGGACAGACTTTGCAGATCTAAAGCAAGTTTCTTAATTAAGTTGGCCTGTCTATTTGACAGCCTTTGGGTTCCTGAGAAGATAATCATCTGTGCCGCTTCTGTCTCTTCTACTAGGTCTCAGCCCCTTGGTTGCTGACAGTGTTCCTTTAAAATGTAATGCTTCTGCAAGTTTACAGACTTCAGCGCTCCACAGCTTTATCCACCATCTGCCACTTTCACACAGTTTTGCCCTTTCTCTCTGATTTTAATCATTCCAGTTTACAAAGTTCTTTACTACTCATGTCTTTTATTATTCAATCAACCAACCACCAAATGCTTACTAACGTTCCTAGTGTGCCTAACACAGTGTGCTGGACGCCTGCAGGGAACATGCAAAAAACCCACGGTGGCTCTTTTCCAGGTTGGGCTGCCCTTTGCCTCCTTTTTGCCGTGGCTTTCCTGTCACCTTCCACCTGGTTAGTACATTTAGAGTTACTATCTTGTCTCAACTTTTGGACAAGTTGTGTTTAAAGAGTTACAGGATAATAAAGATAAAAGTTTTAACAATTTGGAAAGGAAGCTAAAATGGTATGGAAAAAAATGAACTGAACGGATGGAACAGTACTGTTATTTTTAATGCTTCCTACCATCGAATGGCTCCTTTTGTTGAGAAATGTATTAAGTATTTCTTGGGTTGCTTGTACTTTTCACATGAATCATTTATGTTTTTGTTTGCTGAGTTGAGGGGTACAGTTGGCTTACTAAATTCTTCATGTTGCATCTTCTTTACAAGAAAGAAACTATACTGAGATACTGTAACTTAAAATCACATTCCCTGCAATTTGATGCAGAGAATGCATTATTTGAAATGAAACAATATCCCAATTTTTTGACATCTTAATAGTTCATGTTTCTTCTTAGATGTTCAAACCCAAAGCAAACCTCACAAAACCAGAAACCTTTTTTCTACTGACTTGTCATTTTCAGTAGAACTAGAGTCTTATTATTACAGAGGACTTTGCTATTAAAAAGTATGATGATGTATCATCATATTCATGTAATATTGATGATGTAAATATTTAACACTACTTTAGGGAAAATTTCAAAAACACAGAGTGGGGGTCTCTTTGTTAATCTATTAATGTAGAGCTATAGACTGAGAGTTGTTAGTTTTATACAGTCAGTATTATAATCTTTAGAAACAAAACAAGCCCCTGCATAGCAGAGAGCAAAGTAAATTATTCAGAATCTTTACACAACGAGGTGTGTTAAAAATCCTTCTGTATTCTGGCAGGTGGTCCTAAACATTTGCAACGCCTGATTACTTCCAGAAGTGGAAAGAAAGTGACACATACCAAAACCAAGTTCAAATTCTCCAGGGACATACGGGCTTCCAGCAAAGCAACACCTTTTCTAACCACTTCATGGTGTCTTTGTGGCTTATACCCTGAGCAACAAACCATAGGAAACTAATGGTGTTTTAAATGGAAAACAGCAGTTCATTAGGACTGGTTAATAGGTTCTTGGCAAAATTTCAACTTAATGGGTATGCAAGTGTATCTGTGTGTGCTCAGCAAGGCCTGTCCGGAGCTTTCTAATGGTGTCACTCAGTACTATAAATTTACTTTGACAGCTAGTAAACAGATAAGTGTGTCCTGGGAACAGGGAATGTGGAGCCTGCAGCAGTTTCCAAAAGAGGCAGGGCAAATAGAGCCAGGCACATTTTAACACAGCAAACATTGAACTTTTCTGCTTCTCCATTCTTTAATGGAATGTTAGTAACATAGCAAAACATGATGCAAAACCTTCATTTTTAAAAATCCTTAACTGATAGACTCTAGTTAGGAATTTAGGATTAGAACTAAATTATTAAAATGTACATTTCAAGGGACATAACCAATGGCCAAGCAATATTTCAAGGATATTAGCTTCATTGCTCTGTGTTAGATCAATATTTCTGTTGGCTACAGCTGACTTGGTAGAAGATTCATATAACAAGCAGACAACCATCTGATTTAATTCTACCAGCCTTAAGAAACTGCAGTAGGAGATGTTTGTATTTCATTGTTTACTGAGGAAGCTTGACCTTACTAAGCAGATTGCTAAGTATTGTTTTATGGTGTGTTTATGAAATTGCTGTATATGTGGGAAATTACTATAGGTGTTCATCCCATAGAGAATACTGTAGCTTTCTGCTTTCTTTTGGGCAGTCAGAATAATACGGCTCACACCAGAGAATGTTTTTTTTTCTAATCCTTGCAAAAGGTGCATTGGAAGAAAGAACCAGGTTTTAATGTCAATGAGTGTAAGTAGCTTGAGCCTTGAAAATTTTTGGAGCAGAGAAAATGGAAGGAAGTTTTTATTTTTTAATTAAAAAATTTTTTTTAATTAATTAATTTATTTTTAGCACAAAAAGGCAGCAGGAAGGGAAGAGAGCTGGTTTCTGTTTAGTCCAAGTCTATAGCAGAAAGCTCTTTCTAATGGAAAGAGCACTAGACCTAGAGTCAAAATGTAGGACCAAGTTCCAGTTTGGTCGTTTGATCATCTTGCTTCATGGTGAGATCCATGTCACCCTTGCCAGCAAATGGAACAAGTAGGCCTCCCTCACATGCTCAAGGTGGTATACAACTGCTAAGTGTTCTAATAGCTTCATAACATATAAAACTTGCTGCACACTCAAAATCTCTATTTCCAACTCTCCTATTTCTGTTACTGACATCAACATTTTCCCCCCGCCAAAGCAGCTCTAATCACTACTGCTGTGTGTAGTATCAGTTGATTTGGGATACTGATTCTTTGACTAAACTAAAGTTTCCTTTCTAAGTTTTTATCTACACAAATATTTTGACGTGAAACAAAGCGAGCTTGTCAAAAGGTAACTGTGTTTTCACTTGTTTGTTGCACACCTATTCACTAAAGACCTACTAAGTGCAAAACACGGTGCTCTGCACTCTGGGCAGCTGACCGAGGACATGAATAAGGCTCTCTTCTGGCCCTCAGTGAGCTGACAGCCTAGTGAAGGTTCAGATGTGTCCATACCTAACCCTGGTACAAAGCATAGCTCTTAGAACCGTTGGGTCACTCTAACATGGAAACAACTTATAGCAGTATCCACTCCAGGAAGGGCATTCACTTTTCCACTTGTCGAAATTTTACATCACATCACTCTGGGTAGAGAGCCCAGCCCCCTATTTAACACACACGCACGCGCGCACACACACACACACACACACACACACACGTTAAATTCTCTTTTGCCAAATATTTCTTGAAGTTAGTATTTTTATTGAATACCTGAGAAGGTCATAGAATATGACCATGCTGTACAGTCACATCTTCTTGATCATATCTTCTTGAATAAGCAGTTCCATGACAATCCTTAATGTATGCACTCCACTTCAAATGGCCCACCAAAGTGCTTTTTTTTTTCCCCCAAACAAATAACACTGTTCTTCTGAAGAGGAATTCTAGCACATAACATTTTCGCCTTCTTACCCCACAAGATTTTATGAGTTGTAGACAAAGTTTGCCTAACAAAAGCTTTTTTATACCTATACATTTTTCTTTTTCCTATTATGTTTTGACCACTCTTAGCAAGGCAGCAATGAACTAATGACATATATGAAATGAATAACCAGCAATTGGCCCTTCAAAAGCTATATGCAAAATGGTGATCTTAATGAAAGTAGAGGAAAGCCTTAGTAAATTTCTCAGACCACTAGGACACCATTGAGAACAATAGTGAAACATTGCAGTCAGCAAAATGAACTACAGCACACTACAGTGCTGTGGCTTCCTGTTGAAAGAAAAATTAAAATGAGAGAAATGACTGGGCTGTCATCTGTTAATCTTTTGCACATATGGCTAATGGCCTACATTAAAATCTCTAACCAATCTGTATACTTCTATATATAAAGAAGCAGCTCCTTTACTTCCTCCTCAAGTTTGCAGTCCGTGGGCCAAATAGGATATCTTAAAGATGATGGTGGGTGCGTTAAGCACCTATAGGGTCATGAGTCCTAAATCGGCTGTACATATTATTCTGTCTGTGCTAATTAAAATGATATAGAATGATTTTGTAATACATAGCTATATTTTTATACTAATAGCATATGGTTTCCATTTAAAAACTATTTCATGGTAAATAATTGTTGTGTTTGGAAAGGATGATATTTGAAGTGGACCATACTATATTTGAAAACAGTCCTGCAAGTAAAATAAAAGTTTCCCTTCTAAAACAGTAAAATTATATTAAGTTCCAAAGAGATCATTTCCTAGATGTCCAAATGCTTGCTCTTCTCATTTTTGTGAAATCCACAAATTTAATCTGTAGCCATTATCAAGTATGGCTTACAATATGCAGGTGTCGGGTAAGAAACTCCTAAGGCTATGGTGTTTGGATACTCCAACTATGGGCTGTAAAGTCTTCCACTTCACAGAGCGTGATAAATGAAAGCAAAGCATGAGAATAGAAATTTTAATCTTGAATATGCTTGCATTTTGTAGATTCCTTTATAAACTAGTCTGTACAATTATCAAGATATAGTTATTATTGAGAAAACAATGTGTTTAATTTATCAAAAAAAGTATTTCCTTTGATTGAGTGAAGAAAACTGTACACACCTCAATAATCTGAAAACCTAGAGGCTCTAATCAGAGCACTCAAAGTCTAAGAAATTGAGGAACCTATATTGAAAAACTAGTCAATCCCAGGATTTATATTTCTGTGGACAGCAGGTAGTTGTCTTGTGCTTTCTTATTTATCTAACTTGACAATTTCTTTTAATTGAAGTGTTTAGACAATTTACTTTAATCTAATTACCAATAGAGTTGCTGTTTATTTTTATTTGTGCCATCTGTTCTGTGTTCCATTTTCTTTTTTTTCCTTCTCTCTTTTTCTTTATTTTTAATTTTTAAATTGAAGTATAGTTGATTTACAATGGTGTGTTAGTTTCAGGTGTACAGCAAAGTGATTTGTAAATAAGTTCTTTTGTATCATTTTTTTAGATTCCACATATAAGTGGTATCATATATTTGTCTTTGTCTGACTTACTTCACTTAGTATGATAATCTCCAAGTCCATTCATATTGCTGCAAATGGCATTATTTCATTCTCTTTTATGGCTGAGTAATATTCCATTGTATATATATACTACATCTTCTTTATCTATTCATCTGTCGATGGACATTTAGGTTGCTTCCATGTCTTGGCTATTGTAAATAGTGTTGCTATGAACATTGGGGTGCATATATCTTTTTGAATTAGAGTTTTCATCTTTTCCGGATATATGCCCAGGCATGGGATTGCTGGGTCATACGGTAGTTCTATTTTTAGTTTTTTAAGGAACCTCCATGCTGTTCTCCATAGTGGCTGCACCAATTTACATTCCCACCAACAGTGTAGGAGGGTTCCCTTTTCTCCACACCCTCTCCAGCATTTATTATTTGTAGACTTTTTTAAAGATGGCCATTCTGACTGGTGTGAGGTGATACTTCATTGTAGTTTTGATTTGCATTTCTCTAATAATTAGTGATGTTGATCATTTTTTAATGTGCCTGTTGGTCATCTGTATGTCTTCTTTGGAGAAGTGTCTATTTAGGTCTTCTGCCCATTTTTGATTGGGTTGTTTGTTTTTTTGTTGTTGAGCTATATACGCTGTTTGTATATTTTGGAAATTAAGCCCCTGTTGGTCACATCATTTGCAAATATTTTCTCCCATTCCGTAGGTTGTCTTTTTGTTTTGTTTATGGTTTCCTTTGTTGTGCAAAAGCTTTTAAGTTTAATTAGGTCCCATTTGTGTATTTTTGCTTTTATTTCCATTACTCTAGGAGACAGATTCAAAAAAATATTGCTGCAATTTATGTCAAAGAGTGTTCTGCCTATGTTTTCCTCTAGGAGTTTTATAGTATCTAATCTTACACTTACATCTTTAATCCATTTCGAGTTTACTTTTGTATACAGTGTTAGAGAATGTTCTAATTTCATTCTTTTACATGTAGCTGTCCAGTTTTTTCAGCACCACTTATTGAAGAGTCTTTCCTTCTTTTGATTGAGTATTTTTTTATTCCATTTTATCTCCACCAATGATTTAACACCCCTGATGTCTGCACCTTCTCCCCTCCCATGCCCTGTCGTGGGCCAGCACTCTAGTGTATTTGCTATAGGTCCTCAAATACACACGTGTGCAACCTTGTAAATGAGTTTTGCATGCTTGTATTTTTCAATTACGCAAATGACATGCTATAAAAATATTTTAATACGTTATATACTTTAATGTACTTAAAGTATATTTTTAAATACTTTAATATACTTAAGGTATATTTTAAAATACTTTAATATACTCCTTTGTTTTATTTTTTAGTGGTTGCGCTAGGGTTTACAGTATACATCTTTAACTTATGACAGTGTACCTTGAAATACTATTATACCACTTCATGTATAGTATAAGAATCTTATAGCAGTATGCTTCCATCACTCTCCTCCTGTCATTGGTATGATTATTGTCACTAATTTAAATTCCTTATGTGTTATAAATCTCACAATACACTGCTGTTATTTTTGCTTTAAACAGTCTATGATCAACTGAAAAGATTAAAAATGAGAAATATTTTTATATTTACCTACATATATACATTTCTGTTGCTGTTCATTTCTTTGTGTAGGTTCATCTTTTTATCTGACGTAATTTTACTTCTGCCTTCTCTAGAACTTCCTTTAACATAACACACAGATGTGATAATGAACTCTTTCACCTTTTTCTTGTCTGAAACAAGTATTTCAGCCTCATGTTTGAAAGCTTTTCTTCTGGATATATAATTTCATGTTAACAGTACTTTTTTCCCCTTCAGCACTTTAAAGATGCCATTCATTGTCTTAGATCTCTGATGAAAAGTCTACTGCCATTCATTCTCATCTTTCTTCCTGTGTACATATATTATCTTTCTCTGGCTGCTTTTAAGATTTTATTTTCTATTTTGTTGTTTCTCATCAATTTGATTATGATATTCCCTGGTGTGGTTTTCTTCATGTTTATTCTGCTTGTGGTTTGTTGAGATTCTGGATCCGTGGGTTTATAATTTTCATGAAATTTGGAAAAATTTCATCCATTATCTCTTTAAGTATTTTTCTGTTCCTTTCCACCTTTATGGAACTCTAATTATGTATGTATCAGACTGCTTGATATTGTGATATTTTTTATATTCTGCCCACAAATTTTAGGCCTCTCTGCCTTTTCAAACTCTGATCTCAGTGAAATCACTGGGCTCTGTTTAGGTTTCCTTCTCTGAGCTGTGGCCTAGACCTGCTTCCAGGTGGTAATCAGGGGCAACCAAAAGCCTCACCTGCTTTATTTCCCTTCCCTCAGAGATCACAGTCCCATGCTCTGAAAACTTATGTTTTATGATTTTTTGTTTTGTTTCCCTACTTATATATGGCACGAAGGCGATTCACACAGCAGTTAATCCTTCACGAGCAAAAGTTCCCCCTGCTTTACTTTTAATCAATTCATAAAATTCTTTTAAATAACTGATCTTTTCATAATATGAATTAGAATATATGAATATCATGAAAAAATGTATTGCATTTAGGATCAAATCCTGAATGCTTTCTCTGGCTTAGAGGCCTTGCAGGCTCTGGCCCCTTTTTTCCATTGTAGGTACCTCTTTTACTACTCTTTCCTCCATTCAAACCCTCCAATCATACTGGTTAAATTCTTTTATTCCTCAGATCTACCATGCATGCTCTTGTCTCTGCCTGGCAGGCTTCTCCCAACCATTTCTTGAGTACCTTTCTGTCATCTTTTATACGTAGGCTTGAATGCCACTTACTGAGTGATTCTTTACCCGATCCCTCACCACCCACGTGGGTGAAAAAATTAGGTTTTCTTGTTATATTGTGTCATAGCATCTTCTTGTTTTCCTTCACAGCACTGAACATAATTTGTAGTTATATTTTTATTTGTATGCTTATTTTTAATTGTCTATCTGCGTGGTAGACTGTAAGCTCCAAGAGGGCAATGACTGGCTATTTTGTACACCCTGTATCCTAGGCTCTGGGATATAGTAGGTTCTCAACAAATACTTGTTAACTAGCTGTTGTGCAACCTGTACGGTGAATTCTGCACCTTGTAGGCCATGGGATGACGAATAGGCATCATTATTGGGAAAATGTTCACTTCCAAGAAGGTACTTAAATGTCACAGCTCCTCTACTTTACTGTTATTTTGGTGTCAAGAAAATGGGTGTGAGGGGTTAAAGCAAAGGGAAATGTCACTTTTTGGTATTTCTGTGCTTCTGTATTTATCACTATTAGTTGCTGTAATCCTATGGTTTTAAAAGTATAGCACAGAAGATCTGCCATGAATATTCTGATACATTTTCTCACTTTCAAATAATGACTATTGCTTTTAGTTATTATAAGACATTCTAACTGCAGAAGATTTGGAGAGTAAAGAAAAGTTTCTAAAAGTTTCCTTGTTATCTCTTAGTCTCCTTTATTGGCTCATCACCCTCTTCCCATCCTTTTTGGTGTGGGCTGAAGGTTTTAGCCTTGGCTTTCTTCCCTTCCCATTGGGATTCTTTCCTTAGCCCTTATTACCCTTGCGTGCAGCTTCTCTTTCAAATGTATATATATATTTTTTTAAATTTATTTTATTTTATTTATTTATTTTTGGCTGCGTTGGGTCTTCGTTGCTGCGTGTGGGCTTTCTCTAATTGCGGCTAGCGGGGGCTACTCTTTGTTGCGGTGCGCGGGCTTCTCATCGCAGTGGCTTCTTTTGTTGCGGAGCACGGGCTCTAGGCGCGCGGGCTTCAGTAGTTGTGGCACGTGGGCTCAGTAGTTGTGGCTCGTGGGCTCCAGAGCACAGGCTCAGCAGTTGTGGTGCACGGGCTTAGTTGCTCCGTGGCATGTGGGATCTTCCCGGCCCAGGGCTCGAACCCGTGTCCCCTGCATTGGCAGGCAGATTCTTAACCACTGCACCACCAGGGAAGTCCCTCAAATGTATATATATATTTTTTTTTTTTTTTTAATTAATTTATTTATTTATTTATTTTTGGCTGTGTTGGGTCTTCGTTTCTGTGCGAGGGCTTTCTCTAGTTGTGGCAAGCGGGGGCCAGTCTTCATCGCGGTGCGCGGGCCTCTCACTATCGCGGCCTCTCTTGTTGCGGAGCACAGGCTCCAGACGCGCAGGCCCAGTAGTTGTGGCTCACGGGCCTAGTTGCTCCACGGCATGTGGGATCTTCCCAGACCAGGGCTCGAACCCGTGTCCCCTGCATTAGCAGGCAGATTCTCAACCACTGCGCCACCAGGGAAGCCTCCAAAATGTATATTTTTAATCTCAGTGTTTGTTCTGGGCTCCAGCCCCATGTATCCAATGCCAACATGACACCTCCATTTAGAGATCTGACCCATGTCCAGAAACAATGCACCATCAGTCTTCTAGACTCATTCCATGTTTATCCTAGTGTCTGGTACAACCATCTACCTAGCTGTCCAATCCAGAAACCTGTACATTATCATGAGCTCCTCTTTCCCCTTCCTTATAACCCTGATCAAATTCTATCACTTTAACCAATCAAATGACTTTGTGTCAGTCTATTTCTCTCCATCTCCACTGGCATTTTTTAGACTGAGCTACAACTATCTCTCACCTAGAATACTACTCCAGTCTCCTGACTGGTCTCCTTCATCATTCTTATTTCCTTCCTTTCATTCTGCACACTGCAGCCAGACTAATCTTTGAAAAATACATGTTTTCCCCTGCCTAGAGCTCTTCAATGGTTTCCCACTGATGTCACAGTAAAGATAAAAAATCCTAGTCTGCTAGGCCCTACATAAAGCCTTCCACCTATTGCTCCCATGTTTTCTCTTTTGCTCTTTTTCTTCTTTGCAATTATGCTAGACTTTTTAAAAATTAATTTTATTGGCGTGTATTTGATTTACAATGTTGTGTTAGTTTCTGCTGTACAGTACAGTGAATCAGTTATACATATACATATATCCCCTCTTTTTTAGATTCTGTTCCCATATAGGTCATTACAGAGTATTGAGTAGAGATCCCTGTGCTATACAGTAGGTTCTTATTAGTTATCTATTTTATATATAGTAGTGTGTATATGTCAATCCCAATCTCGCAATTATCCTTCCCACCCCCTTTCTCCCTTGGTAACTGTAAGTTTGTTTTCTACATCTGTGACTCTATTTCTGTTTTGTAAATAGGTTCATCTGTACCACTTTTTTAGATTCCACATATAAGAGATATCATATGATATTTGTCTTTCTCTGTCTGGCTTACTTCACTCAGTATGACAATCTCTAGGTCCATCCATGGTGCTGCAAACGGCATTATTTCATTCTTTTTTTTATGGCTGAATGATATTCCATTGTATGTATGTACCACATCTTCTTTATCCTTTCCTCCATCAATGTACATTTAGGTTGCTTCCATGTCCTGGGTATTATAAATAGTGTTGCAATGAACATTGGGGCACACGTATCTAGACTTTTATCAGGTCTTATAATGTGCATGCTCTCTTTTTCCTTATAAGCTTCGTATGTGCTGTTCCCTCAGCCTTAAGCACTCATCCTCCTAAACTTTGGTCTATTTAATTCCTGCCTATACTTTAACACTTAACACAAGGCTTCCTTGACTCTCAAACAGGTTTCCTTGTTTCATGCTTTTATATCACCTCATACCTCTTTTTTATGGCACCTCAACACAATTGGAAATTGATTATTAATTTTAAGTTAGTTGGTTATGTCCTTCTCTTACTAGAATGTGAGCTTCCTGAGAGCAAGGCTTGTGCCTATCTTATTCTTTGTTAGCTCTGGTGCCTAGCACAGCGTTCTGAACAAAGTAGGTACTCGGTAAATATTTCTGGATGGAAAGATCCTTTGAAAAAATTGCTGACGAAAGAATCAGGGTTCCCTTCTGATTGCTGGGCTCTGTTATCCATATTTAAAATGGGTGGCAATAGAGATTGAGCACAAAGGATACACTAAACAACAGACAAGGGAAGAAAAGCAAGACTGGCCACATACAGTTGAAAGTTTAGGAGAGTGTAACTTTCAGGTTAGGTAGGATGTCTGGGATTCTGTTTATCCCTAGCCATGTATGGCTTTTTGGCATGGGGTAACAGAGTATTCCCTGAATAAACCTGCCAACTTGATAATGGAAAAGAAATTAATAAAAAACATACCACTGGACATGTGTCACATTAACCCAGAGACCTGGCTAAGAGTAAAATTTGTAATTTGTGGGCAGTAGATTTTACTGTGGGCTATTCTGCAGGGTTCAGGACAGGAAGAAACTGTCCCAGATAACCCACACTTTGCAGGTTAAGTGTCTACAGTAGGGAGAAAGGAAGTTGAAGGACCTGAAAATTTTATAACCCAGTTGATCGATAAATACTTATTGAATATCTTATATGTGCCAGGTACTAGTGATTCCATGGTGATCTAGACAGACATTAAGTAAATATACAAGATCTTGGATAACAGAAAAATTGATGTCAAATTTTATAACTATCATAATAGCCTAAGTACCAAATTAATTTTACTTATAATAAGGATATCAACAAAAGCTGTCTTGTGCTGGGTCTCTGGTCTACTCAAGATTTATGGATGTACATAATATTATAAGAGGGGAAGAAGAAGACAGAATAACATACTCTAAAATGTATATGTTTGTGGATATGATGATTATCAGAATTGTTAATTTCTATGTTGATACCAGAGGAGAAATTCTGCGAAAACATTTCCTGCCTATGGCTTGCCTGATGGAAACTTCTATTTCAGGGATAGGAATAGATTTCACTCTAAATGCCAACTTTGATAATAGACTGTAGCTGCCCAGAATCCTGTGCTGAGAAGGATTCTGAGGCTGTGTCTAGGCTTAAGGTGTAGAACCCTGTGATTGAAATATTTGACATAAGCTGAGGGTATAGTTACGGAAGCTCTCATGTCATAAATTGGTTCTCCTTTTTTCCATATGGTAGCAGAACTTACCTTTTTTCTCCTCAGTAATTGAAATTGATTATTTATTTATTCAACAAACATTTGTTGAATGCTTAGATATGCCTGGCACTGTGCTACGCGCTGGAACTACAAGGATAAAAGGACATAACCCTTGCACTTAGAAGAACTTACAGTCAAATAAAACAAAATTATAATGTTATTGCATTAAAAAATGCCATGTCTCTACGTTTGAGCAGTATTGTGAAGTGCTACATTTTCTATTTTTTTCCTCATCAAATCCTACTGAATAAAATCTGCTCAATTTAATTAAATACTGAAGGCAGGCTGAAAACTGTCATTCTCAACTCATTTGGAGTTCAAGATGAGAAATCTTGCACAATTCACAAATCACAGTGAATTGTCATCCAACAGAGAATATTTTCATCGAAGGATATAGGCTACCCTGAACTAACAGTTGTATTTTGGCGCATATTCTAAACCTCCATGGCAACAACAACAAGAATAAAGTATATCATTGTGGTGTGGCAGCTGTTCAGAATAAATATGGAAAAATATCCCAGAAAAAAAGTCCTATTATAGTGTATCTGTGCATATATAATAACTTCTCTCTACTTCTTTGTCTTTATTTTCCTTTTCCTCTCCTTCCCCCCATTGTGGTCCCTGCTAGGTCATACCTGAGTTTTCTTGTTTTTCATTGAGGATCATTGTTCTTTTCCCTTTGTATGTGGTGATTGGATTCTGTTATGGGTCAATGACTGTGAAAGAGAGAAGCCCTCATGTTCTCCTTTTGTGACTGTTTAATTGTTTTCTTATCTTCAATCATCACATACTTGGTAGCTCATGCTTCTTCAGCTTGCACCCCTTTTCTTCACTTCGTCCACTACTTGCACTGAAGTACTGCAATTGTCTTGCTTCTGACCTTTTCGGGGTGGGGAGGATATAATTGCACAGTCTCCAAAGGCAGATGAATTTATGTGAAGTGATCTTTAGACTAACCTTCAAATGTCTCTTGAAGGTTGGGAAATTGACTAGTATCATGGCACCAGAAGCATTTTCCTAACCTATTTTATGAGCCATGTTTAACTCTAACTGCTTCATTACACTTGAGATCCCCTTCCTCTTCAACTCTTTCTAATAAAGATGCTTAAGGTAATGGAATGGAATGAGTTATGATTGTTGAATACCGTTTCTTTATCTAATTTGCTGTCTTGTTTCATGGACCTGGGTAAAACTCTGACATTGACTATGCTTCTGGCATTCAAAAATGGGATACACCATTATGCCAGTAGTCCAATTTGGATCCCCAAAGTTGCTAACTTCTGTACTCTGTACTTCAAACATTTCACTTCCCCATGCCGTTTATTTATTTATTTATTTATTTTTGGCTGTGTTGGGTCTTCGTTTCTGTGCGAGGGCTTTCTCTAGTTGCGGCAAGCAGGGGCCACTCTTCATTGCGGTGCGCGGGCCTCTCACTATCGCGGCCTCTTTTGTTGCGGAGCACAGGCTCCAGACGTGCAGGCTCAGTAGTTGTGGCTCACAGGCCCAGTTGCTCCGCGGCATGTGGGATCCTCCCAGACCAGGGCTCGAACCCGTGTCCCCTGCATTAGCAGGCAGACTCTCAACCACCGCGCCACCAGGGAAGCCCCGCCTTTTTTTTTTTAATTTAATTTAAAAATTTTAAAAATTTTTGGCTGCGTTGGGTCTTCATTGCTGTGCGCGGGCTTTCTCTAGCTGCGGCAAGCGGGGGCTACTCTTTGTTGCAGTGCGTGGGCTTCTCATCGCGGTGACTTCTCTTGTTGCGGAGCGTAGGCTCTAGGTGCACAGCCTTCAGTAGTTGTAGCACACGGGCTCAGTAGTTGCAGTGCGTGGGCTCTAGGGCACACAGGCTTCAGTAGTTGTGGTGCACGGGCTCAGTAGTTGTGGTGCACGGGCTTAGTTGTTCTGTGGCATGTGGGATCCTCCCAGACTAGGGATCGAACCTGTGTCCCCTACATTGGCAGGTGGACTCTTAACCACTGTGCCACCAGGGAAGTCCCTCCATGTCTTATAATGGTAACACCCTCATGTCCTGTCACTGCCTCAAGAGTATGGTAAAATCTCATTCTTGCTGGACTGCAAACTATTCAGCGGGTGGAGACAGGGCCTTGCTATTTCTTTGTGACCCTAATGCCACACTACTAGCACAGAGCAGGTGCTCAAGAAATTTTGGTTGAATGAATAAAAACAATACAAAGCGATTTTAATTTAAAATAGTATAAATGTAACAAGCAACATTTCTACAACCTCCCTCTCCCAAAACACAGTGCAGAAATTTGCAAAATCAGTGCTGATTCTCAAGTTTGTGAGAATCATTTTCAAGTTTCTGATTCTACATGCTGTTGTTAGATTCTGTCTTCTACCAAATTTCTACTTTTCCTTCTCTTACCTGCCCCATCACACAGCATTATGACATGTTATACAGGCTGATATGAAAAGAGATTGCACCTTTCCTCATTCAAAGGATAATGCTGATCTGGACAAAGGAGGTGAATCCTAGAAGCATGGATTTATTTAGGATGACATTGCTTGAGATGATATCACATAGATCTTTTTCATTCAATGAACCCTTGTTTTTTTGGGGGGGGGGCACAAAGGGCTATTTTTTTTAAAATCACAGATGAAAAG
This sequence comes from Eubalaena glacialis, assembly GCF_028564815.1. Classification (NCBI taxonomy): domain Eukaryota; kingdom Metazoa; phylum Chordata; class Mammalia; order Artiodactyla; family Balaenidae; genus Eubalaena; species Eubalaena glacialis. The sequence continues at coordinate 129,411,514 of NC_083718.1, forward strand.
AGACAATAGCGTAAGTTGGGAAACATGACTTGCCTTGTAAATAGGCAATTAATTGCATAAAGAATTCAGAAATGGCATCATTACTGCCAAACCTATTCTTTTCTTTACCTCCCCTTGTCTGCTGTGCATCACCTGGATGCCACAATTTCTGCAGGGAATTTGTGCTTTATGTTTGTCTTTTTGGGGACATCTTTTAAAATGTAGTTAGTATAAATATGGATAAATTACCCAGTTTCTTTCTAAGACGTGTAGCATAATACTGATTCACGCTACAGCATTAAAGACATCTGTTAAGAGAGGGTTTTAAAGTGGGACACATTATATCTGAATATGTGGAATAAGGATGAGTTAATTGAGAGCACTGAGAGAGAGGAACAGATGGAAAAAAGTGAGTTCAAGAGTCCTGGAAAATGTATGTATGTATGTATGTATGTATGTATTTATATGGAGGAAGATGTTCATCATAGTGGCAAAAGCTGGGAGAGAATCAAGTGGGTAAACACTGAAACAGCCTTGGGCCAAAGCTGCCTGGGGCATGAATATTAAAGGAGTGTTGGGAGACTCCTGCTATACATGAATATCAGTGACCATCTATTGTGCTCTTGGGGATTTGGAAGGGATACCAGTGGGTATGTTCTGAGGTGCACATATTTTCCTCATAGTTCATGCTATTTCAAAAAATACCAGTGATTTAAAAATTAATCTTTTCTTTATCAATTGTCTCTCCTTTTCATCCACCTATTTCATTTTCATGTGGCAGCATCTGTCAGAGCTCCTGGGTTCTATAAGGAAGGGTGTGAACATTCATTCACTGAGTATCTGTTATGTGACAGACATTGTGGTGAGCATTTTAATATCATGTCACTTACTCCTGACAACAACCCTGTGATGGAGCTCCCTCCCATTTTACAGATGAAGCAGACACAGCATACTTGCCCCATGCCATAGAGGAAGTGGGGGGCAGTGCCGGGCCAGGTCTCTCTTGACCCCATCGTGCCATGCAGAAAGCAGAACTTGATCTCATCTGTTTAAAATGTATTTTTTGGGGGGCTATGAATTTGCAAACCTTCTACATTCCATAAAAACACCATTTCTAATTTCTAAAATGTAGTGTTCATCTTTCTTTTCCCTTGCAACCATTCTGTAGCCTTTGATTTCATAGACTTGGGTCATCTCTACCTTCATCTTTTTTTCTCTCTGTGTGAAGCTCTTTATGTATGGACCACATTTTCTGGCCCTTTTTTTTTTTTTTTTTTTTAACTTTCTGTGGGCTTTCCCTAACTCCATTACATTTTTCTTTAAATTATGGCTACTAGAACTGTAAAAAAAGGTTACTGATGCATGGGATGATGATTTTTGTTTTGTTCCAGTACCTGACCTTGATGCCCAGAATACTGTTACCTTTTTGGACTCAGCAGCAGTTCTTCTTTTGAAAAACATAAAAGGTTACAGATGATACCCAGCAACCTCAGGTCCATCTCAGACCTCAGTTGCTTGAGCGTATATTTCTACAAGGCCATCTAGGTGGGGAACAATCACGTGTGCCCATTTGCCCTCCCTTCCTGCTTGTCCAGCCCCAGCTTCTATCACTCAGCTCCTCACCCAGTGTCCTCCAGCCATGCTGGCCTTGTTTTAGTTCCTCATAGTTGCCAAGTTCCTTCCTATCATAGGCTCTTTGCCCACGCTGTGCCCTTTGCCAAGACTGCCAACCATCATGCCAGCTTACTTTTAATTTTTCATTAGATATTGTCCTCACACCTTGTACTTCTCCTTCATAGCATCTCTGATATCACATTTGCAAGTAAATAATTATTGGTGGGTTTATTTGGTTAAGGTCTATCATCCTGAAGCATTATGAGCAACTCTAAGGGGGCAGGGATTCCCTTGGTCACCTATGTAGCCTCAGTGCCCAGTATAGTATTTGATACCCAGTAAGAGGTCGATAAATGCTTGCTAGTAAATGAATGAATTAAGGAAGGAAGAAATTAATAAGCCTGTGGATGTAGTTGTGCCCAGACCTTGGGTCCTGTTCTCTCCTTCAGCAGGGAGTTTATAACCAGCCTCTTTTTCAGATGATGTAGGCTTAGCATCACATCTGTCTTGGGCTTGCAGACTGCCAGGTCTTTATAGCAGTGTCCAGTGAAGGCAGGAGAGAATGAAATCGGCTACAGAGGCTGGCTCCACCTGGGCAGCTGCCTGGTCCCTTGCAGTATACCGGGCGTGCTGTGCTCAGGCACAGTTTGGGTGAACAGCAGCAGCCAGAGCATGTCCGATTTGGCAGGCAGGGCACAGCAGTGGCAATTCCAGCCACCAGAAGCTGTTGGAATTTCAGATAAATGGCAGCATTGTGGCTCTGAGTGTTCCCTCTGTTCAGACACATCCAAGCCGGGGAGTTGGAGTACTGTGAACAAGATTCAGTCTTTGGGGCTGGCAGGAGTGAAGCAGGACCTCAGGGTCAAAGCCAGGAGGTGAGCTCAGGAAACAAAATGGAGCTCTGGGCAAAGCAACTAAGGCAGAAGCCCGGGCTTTCCCACTGATGGGCCCATCACGGTGGGTGAGCGCGGGCAGCTAACAGGAATGCTAACATGGATCAAAGGTTTCATGAGTGCTGGGACTCATCCCTGGCACCTGGAGCCTAAGGGGTGGACAGAAGTTAGGGTCCTACTGAAAAATGTCAACCATTGTGTTTAATTCCTGAGTATTCTACTAACGAGTTGTGTATTACGGGTACTGAAAAATGGGCTCTGTGGGAGGGACCATGCACTTCTATTTCAATAGTTAATTCTTTTAATTAAAATAATTTTTATTACTATAAAAACAGTTTTATTCACATTGTAGAAAGTTTAGAAAATACATCAAAGTAAAATTTAACTACATAAAGCACCATATTCTAATCGCAAACTTTATCATGTGTCCTTCCAGATCTGTACTTTTTTTACAAGAGTGAGATTTTGCTACCTGCTTTTTTCAGTTAACAATTTCGACTTTTTCAGTTCAACAAACGTTAATTTTATCTCGTATTCATTCTACATTCAGATTTCCCCAGCTATTCCCCCCCCCAAAAACGTCTTTACAGCATTCTGTCCAAAGCAGGATCTAATCCAGGGCCAGGCCTTGCATCTGGTGGTTTATGTCCCTCAAATCTCTTCTAATTGACACAGTTCCCTTTTCTCCTAATACTGACCTGTTGTCCTACGGAATATCTCACTTTCTGGATTTGTTTGGTTCCTTCCCAAGAATATAACTTACATTGTTTCTCTATCTCCTGTATTTCCCATAGGTTAGGTTAAATCTGAATGATTGGTGGATTCCTATTAAGCATTTTTGGGCCAGAATACATCCTAGGTATGCTGCATCACATCAGGAGAAACATAATATCTGGTTGACCCACCATTAGCGATGCTGAGCTTGAGTCTGGGATTAGGGTCCTGGTTCTTTTTAATGAGATTCTAGCAAGAACATGACTCTCTCACCAGTTTCCAACCTGGCTCCACTCATTGCTACTCCCTCCTCCACCCCTACCTCTAAGCAATCCTCATCCCCCTAAACACCTTTCAAGCAAGAAAGGCAAAAGGGAATAAAGGTAGTAAAAGGCACAGCAACCAGACTAGAAAGTAGAGTCCACTGGCTCCTGTCCCCAACCTCATACTGATTCTACTGCACTGGATACAAGTCGGCAGGCTGCATATCTGGGACCTTATCTCACTCTAGATGCCAGTCTTCCCAGCTGTTGCCAGGGTCAGAATAACTTGGCTTCGGTGTCTGTACACACCACAAGGCAATCTGCATAAGATACGAATGTTCACACAAACAGCTTTTGAAAAAGACATAAGCTCGCACAGAAAGCTGGCTCAACCATCTTGTAAATTGATCACACCAAAAAAAGAACTTGGATGTTTTTACTCATTGTGCAAAATCTGGGAAGAAGGAGTCAAAATTATATTGTACAATATTCAGACTAGGAGATAGGAGACCTGCTTTATGTGTTTGTTTTGTTTTTTTTAAACAATAAGACTATGCAAACTTTGTCAAGTACTTTTAACACTCTGAGTTTCCATATTCCTCATCTCTAAAATGAGGATAATAACACTTATAGTGTATAGTTGTGAGGATTTAACTATGTCTATAAAAGCACCCATATTACAGTGAGTACCCACTTTCCTCCGCCTCATCTGCTAGGGCTGAGATTGCTGATCTGCTTCCTGCCATGCCCAGCTGTGATCCTGGAGGGGCCTGGGCCGGCAGGTGGAGTTCATGAGTCATATTAGTATATTAGTTCATTAGGTCGGAGAGCTGGGGAAGATCAGAGTAGAAGACTCAAGGCATGGGCTGACCACTGTTATTGTATGAGCTAGCATTTGTTTAGAATGGTACACTGGTGGGCTTTTCAGAAAAACCATTGTGACATGTGATTTTTTAAATCAAGCCTCAAATTTTGTTGCTTTTTAGTATATTGGGGTATTAAAGACTAGTCTTGTCACTTAGGGCCCAGGAACAGGAATGAAGCAGCTAGTATTGGATCTTGACATCTTATTCTCTCTCTCATGCACTAAGCCTTGCACATACATGCTAGTAGTCTAATAAAACCAGTGGGAGATGGCCATTCTCATGATATTCGGAAGCTTTATTTGGTTTTACAAATGGTAAACCTGGAACCTATATGTCGAATGAAAAAGCTGGGAAGTCAGATAATGCTTATCATCCTGATGAATGTGGTCCAGCATTGCTATTTTTGAAGTGGGGAGGGGGAGAGGAATGTCATAAAAAAATTTTTATGAATAATCTTGAATTTTGTGGTAAATTTGATAGTACTAGAGGCTAGTAGTTGTGCTGGTTACAAGTGGATTCTGGAGCCACACAGACCTAAGTTTGAATTCCAGATCCCCCACTTGCTAGCTGTGTGACTCTAAGCAAAGATTAGACCCTAAGGTTCACATTGCCTCTGGGAGCCTCAACTTTTCATTTTTTCAGAAGCGAACTGGTTATTGTGACTATAGCAAGGGTTCTTGTGAGTCTTAAATTAGGTAATGTTCATGAAGCATGGCTTCGTGCCTAGTAAGTACTCAAAAATCGGTTGCTATTTTAATTATCATTATTATTATCTTTTCCAAGTGAACACAGTTTGTACATATTCACTTTCCCTGGACTCTTTATCACAACTCTGACTCTCAGTGATTTATTATTGTTAGTCAAAGCTTAGACCAAGTGTTGTTATTTCTGCCCATCATGCCTATAGTGGGAATTTTTTTCAATAGCTTTCATTAATGGGTGGCAAGTCTGATAAAGCACCAAAGAATGGGGTATTCATAGAAAGTATTAATATTTTTGTTTAACATATGTATGGGATTATTTGAACCTTAAAGCCTTAGGGTGCTGTCATTGTTCACTATGGAGCTTGCTTCCTTTTTTTTTCTTTTCTCCAAGTAACCCTGAATTTTACCTTCCAAATTGAATGGGCTGTGCTAATAGCTATCATGTGGAGATTCTGTTAAAGCAAAAGGCCACACATAATGTGGTTAAAGTGTGGCTGCTGAATTTGAATTACATCTCTTTTCTCTAGTCTACAATGGCTATTCTGCATGTAGTTAAAGATATTTAATGCATATTAAGTTTCTCGCGACCAATGTGCCTTCTGAGGTCTAAGTAGTAACATAAAGTGAAAGTAAACAAAGTGCCTCATTTTTTGATGCCGAATTTTGCAAGACTGTGCATATATCATCTATTACATTGTACAAGGCATGGACAAAAATGGAAGAGTTAACAGCTTTATTCCCCTACCGCCAAACTCTTACCTCCAGCATTTCCATACAGTCTTTAAACAAAATTTTTTATTGAAATATAGATTTACAATGTTGTGTTAGTTTCAGGTGTACAGGAAAGTGATTCTGTTAAATATATATATGTATATATGTATATTGTATATATATATATGTTCTTTTTCAGATTCTTTTCCGTTATAGGTTATTATAAGCATGCAGTTTTTTTTTACATTTCAAATGTTATCATTTATGATGCTTTATAGTAATGATTTTAAATTATTACCTATTTTATTTTATATCTAGTAGTTTGTACCTCTTAATTCCCTTCCTGCTGCCCCTATCCCCTCTGGTAACTGCTAGTATGTTCTCTGTATCTGTGAGTCTGTTTCTGTTTTGCCATATTCATTCGTTTTATTTTTTGTGAAAACATACAGTATGTATCTTTCTCTGCATGCAGTTTTTTTTTTTTTTAATTTAAGATTAAGTGTTCATTATCAGTGAATTCAGGTATTCACCAGTCCAACTGACTTTGTTATTCTGTGCATTAAAGTTTAAGAACTAGGATTTTTAGGGCAGGGAGAAATGGGTATTGAGCTCCAGAGTCACCAACTCCTACAAATAAAGATTTGTTTGCCCTTTGTGCTTTTTCCTAGGAGAACTACCAGCCACTTACTTAGAGGGCAAGAACTATAGTAAGTCATAGTCTGAGCATTAAGTATTAAGTTAGTCTAAGAATGCTTTATGACAGTCTATCGATAACAAATACACGATTCTTTCAAACTCTAGGAACACCTAAGTATTTGGTTGATAAAGACTAATCGCTGATGAAGACTTTTTGGGTTCTTTCAAGTGGCTGATTTCTACCTTCTGAAGAGGTTCCCTCTCTTTAGAGTTATAAAAGAATCCCCCAGGAAGAGCATCACATAGCTACTGACGCTTCATGACCTCACTTCATCCTATACATGTTGGTTTCTTCTGGTCCTTCCATCCCAGTTTGTGACTGACACATGTGTCTTCTTTAAATCTCTTTTTCTGATAAAGATCTCCACCATCAGGCTTCTTGGATGTTTCGTGACACTCTGAGTATCTTACCCAGTCCTCTTTGTTTGGTGTCACCTGCCTTGCTCCTCAGTTAGCCCCTGATAGTTGAGTCTTGCTACTCCAAGTGTGGTCTGTGAACCAGCAGCCTGGGTATCACCTGGGAGCTTGCTAGAAATGCAGACTCTCAGGCCCTGCCCCAGACTTATTGAACCAGAATCTGCATTTTCACGAGATTCCCAAGTGACTCACGCAAATGAAAGTTTGAGCAGCACTGGCTTCAAGAACTGTTCTTCCTTTATGCATTCTCATTGCCCCTGAGATCTACAAATAAGTACTTTTCTGCTGTGACTTCCTACATTACTTGGGTTCCAAATCCTCAACTAAAAAAATTATCATGTATGTACTTTCCTACCTCTGTTCTCAAAGCCACATTTTGGACTCTTGTGTACTTTAATTTTACCTATGTAGATTCTATTGTTTATTACACTTACGTAGCATTTTATAGTTTCCAAAGTTCCTTCACACAGATTTTGTTAGTTGATCACATATGATCCTGTAAAGAGGAAAGGTAGGTAATATAACCTTTTGAAGAGGCTATTTTATAAATTTCCAGTTGTGATTTTTTTTTTAACCTTAGGGGTGAAAAATGTATCAGCAGATTTTTTTTTTTCTCCTACCTTACAAAAAAGCAGAAGCCAAGCCTTTTGGGGCTATCAGAAGTCAGTGAGTTGTTCTGATTCAAAATGTATCATGATTCAAAACCATGTTTTACTGCTCAGTATGATGAAAGTTATATTTTCATTCATAAGTCTTGCCTTCTTAATTAGGGTAAAGTAATTAGGCCTATAATAAAATCTTCATCTTTCTGATAAGAATTTTGAGATAAATGAGCCAATGAAGAATAAGCCCTCCACTTCTGGTATCATAGCCTAAGGTGAGAGGGACCACTGAGTACTGTTTCTCCTTGAATGGACACGAGTCAAAGAAAGGAAAAAGTCCAACATAAGATATTGCCTTGAGACCCTATGCAACTTTCATTCTCCCAGAGAAGATATATATGGGGGAACTCCCTCCTGAATCATGGCCTGGGAAGAACTGTTGGGTTTACATCCCTTGAAAGTGCATCTATACTGGGGGAAACACGCCCAGATCCTAAGAGTGTTACACCCAGGAGTTAGGGGTGAATGGGTCAATAGGCATTGCAAGCGGATTTGGCAAGTGGTGCCATTTTTGTCTTTTCTCTTTTGTCCATTCACTCAACATGTACACTCATTCTTTTTTTTTTAAATTAATTAATTTATTTTAAATTTATTTATTTATTTATTTATTTATGGCTGTGTTGGGTATTCGTTTCTGTGCGAGGGCTTTCTCTAGTTGCGGCAAGCGGGGGTCACTCTTCATTGCGGTGCGCGGGCCTTTCACTGTCGTGGCCTCTCTTGTTGCGGAGCACAGGCTCCAGACGCACAGGCTCAGTAATTGTGGCTAATGGGCTTACTTGCTCCGCGGCATGTGGGGTCTTCCCAGACCAGGGCTCGAACCCGTGTCCCCTGCATTGGCAGGCAGATTCTCAACCACTGTGCCACCAGCGAAGCCCTGTACACTCAATCTTAACCTTATGTTTAAGAAAGTGTAACTGTGATTGACAATGTGGGTGAGCTTGGAAGAATTGAAGTGTTGTTGAGGTTAGCCCATAGAAAAACATTCTTCAACAGCATCCTGTTTCAAAGAAATTGAGACCTAGAGGAACCCGTGACTTGCGCTCATGTGCTCCATCTCCTGTGCTCTTACGAAGAAGGGGAATCTTCACCCTCTCTGAGGTTAGTACCTCCTCAAGGACCTTGCTATGAAATCCCCCGCCTCCCTTCTGCACCATTCCCATCTAGAAACAAACATGCCTTAATATCGGCCACCTGAAGTTTTAAAAAAGCCTCCATTGACCCCCCTCATCATCTTCCAACTACCTCCCCATTTCTTTGCTTTCTCTCACAGAACACTCCTCAAAAGCATTGGCTAGAGGCACTGACTCCACTTTCCTCCCTCCCAGCCTCTCATTAACCTTCACCAACTCTGCACTACTTCATAAAACAGCTTTTTACCCAAGTTTCCAAAAACTTCTATCTTGTTCCTCTAATGAAAAATTATCCTTTCTCACCTTATTCTCCTTTAGCAGCATTTAACACATGCAGCCACTCTCTCTTTTGAAATACTTTCTTCTTCTCCTTCCGTGATGCCACACTCTCCTGATTCCTCCTGTCTCCTGATATCTCCTCCTCCTCCTCTGCCCATTTACTATCTGATTATTGGAGGGCCCCCAGGACACATTTTTTCTTCCTGTACTCTCCTAGGTGAGTTCATCGGGTCCCATAGTTCTAAAGCCCATGAATATGCTGTTAACGCCTACATTTTTATCTCTGACCCTGATTGCTTTGTCTTGCTCCAGACTTGTTGGTTCAACTTTACATCCCACCAAACCTGCTCTTGTCTCCCTATCTTCCCATTTCTAAGAAGGGCTCTAAACTCACCATGTCCAGTGCATCACTTCATTCAAGCCACTGTCTGTTATTTACATACTTACAATAGCCTCCCAACTGGTTTTTAAGCTTTAGCCATTGCCCTACGCTTGTCCATTCTCCACCGAAGAATATAACTACAACTTCTGTTCCTAGAATCAAGTAGTGAACTGAGCAAATAACCAACTGCTATTTAAAATTTCAAAGCACAAATGCTGATGATTTAATATTACTTTTCTCTAAAAGGTTAATTTTTGCAGTTTTAAGATTTACTAACAATATTTGATTCTTCAACCCATTTTTTAATTAAAAAGGAAAAGGGAAAAAAAACCCTTTACTATATATAGATATATCTGTATCTGTATATATATCTATATCTATCTATATACATACATATATATAATATATCTTTAGCATTGTTAGTTTTATTTTTCACGATAATTTCTACCTAATCTAATTTTACTTGGGTCAAATTGTATTTTCTGTTAAATGTCCGCAGTGTCAAAATGCCTGGGTTAAAATGTTCTGCTGTACTTTTAATTGCTTCTTATTATTTTCTCAGTCAGGATATCAATGTTAGCTAGAGCTGTAGCAATGGAAAATTATTGCTAAAACAGGTTTGACTTCAAATAGAAATTCCAGAAAGCCTAGAGACATCTTGGGGGGAGCAAATGTAAATTTAAGGGAAAAGGACACATTTCTTCTTCAGGCAAAACATGTTATATAAAGGTGACTTCTGATTCCCTGGGAAAGAGCTCTTCCTTACCTTGGAACTTTTATTTCCCCTGGTAATCCAAGCTGGCTTCCTCTCTCTCCATAACATTGAGTGCCTCTTGGTACAAACTATTGCCATCAACTATTCCACATCTATGTGAACAAGAGCCTTTGAAAGCAGGAACTGATTAAAATATATAATTTCCTTACAGTATTAAATATGACACCCTTTATTATAGTTTTTGATGGCTTGGTTTAAGTAACTGAAATGTATATATCTCTCATTATTAATTTTTGAAATGGTTTGGACTTTGCCTGCCTACTCTTCCAAATTACATAGATAAAGTTGGCTTTTCTAGAATGGAGTTCATTTTATTTCCCAAATGTTTTTCTATTTTTGGATTTTCTTGAGGATCAGGAAGGTCGAATGCTATGCACTGCTGAAAGCTATCTGAGTCTTTGGGGGTGTTGATGTGACAACAACAGCAATAAAATATTTTCATAGCACAGTAAGTGTGTGTTGGACACTATTCTAATCGCTTTACGTATGGGAATTTACTTAATCTACCCAACTACTCTTTGAGGTTGGTTTTATTTTCCCCATTTTAAAGGTGAGAAAACTGAAGCATAGAGAGGTTAAGTAACTTGCATAAACAAGCACAGTAAAGATCTGACACAAACTGCATAAAGTTTTCTATTTTAAAAAAGACTTTGTATCTTGCTTTTAACTAAAAACAAACTTTTGATTTCCCCACCTTAGGAAACGAAGTGAGCCTGTCATTTCCCACTGACATATCCTTGCTGCCCATAGACAGATAGAGAATGAAGTCTGAAATATTTGCTAATTATGGATTGATTCCTCCACTTGTTTGGTAGCTACCAAATCCGACAGAAAACTGAAGTGATTTCTCCACATCAGACTGAGACCACAGCTCCGATTCTCTTTCCTGACAGACTGCTTAGTTTAGGTCTTCTCTGTAGCACATGCGTGTTGTTCCTATAACCAACAAAACTGGTCATTATTGTTAAGGAGTTTGTGAGGACAAACTACATTCAGTCGAGATTTATTAAATGCTCAATCTCTTATTACTTAAATAGGGAAATTACATTTTCTGTCCCATTCCTGCTTTCCTCTGTCTGACAGCACTGATTCCTCTCAATAGCCTCCCTCATTCCCACTCAGATCCCACATCAAAGATTCTCTTTTGGGTGATGCTCAGCTTCCTGTATGATTGCTGCAGAAAACCAACGTTCTGAATTTTGGTTGAATGTTCTGTGTACAACCTGTATATCATAATCTCTAGTAGGGTTGCCCTGGTTTGAATTTTATTCCTTCTGTTCCCTCTCTACAGTTTATGAGACTGACTCTGGTTTTCTGGTGGTTCTCCATTCTCTCCACTTTGAATCAAAGCAGTCTGGGTAGGCTGTATTCTGTATTTTCTATCTCTTGATTTTTGGCAGTTGTAGGCGTTTTTATTCAACAAGCATTTATTCAGGATCTATCATATGCCAGGTGTTTAGAGCCTGAAGGAACCTTGAGGATCATCTTCAGTCCCTTCCTTTTATAGGTGAAGGGTTGAAGTTCAGAGGTTTTAAAGGACTTGCCCCAGATAGTTAGTGCTGGGCAAGTATTAGACCCAGATCTTAGAATCTGTGCTCTTTCAACACCATGCTTTTCTGCCCTTACACTTTTTTTTAATACATTTATTTATTTATTTATTTATTTTTGGCTGCATTGGGTCTTCGTAGCTGCTCACGGGCTTTCTCTAGTTGTGGCGAGTGGGGGCTACTGTTTGTTGCGATGTGCGGGCTTCTCATTGCAGTGGCTTCTCTTGTTGTGGAGCATGGGCTCTAGGTGCGCGGGCTCAGTAGTTGTGGCTCGCAGGCTCTAGAGCGCAGGCTCAGTAGTTGTGGCGCACGGGCTTAGTTGCTCCGTGGCATGTGGAGTCTTCCCGGACCAGGGCTCGAAACCGTGTCCCCTGCATTGGCCGGTGGATTCTTAACCACTGCGCCACCAGGGAAGTCCTGCCCTTACACTTTTAATTGGGGGATCTTGGTTGTACCTAGACTTCCATAATATTATTAAATTTCCCCTAAAAACTTAAAAATGTTAACAAGTGTCCCCTAGCTTTTGTAACCAGAGAGCAAGGATGCCTTATTATGCAAAATGGGTCCTGATTCCTACCTTATGTTTCCAGAGATTCATGATACATGTTTGCATATTAACAAGAGTTCCCACCTATTTATTTCTCTACTTCTGTAGCTACATATTTGCATTTTATCCCAGTTTGGTTTGCTCTTGTAGGATAAGGTGAGAGCAGAGCACTTTAGCACAAGGACAAGGGGTAAGGAGTACATACTCTGTATAAATTGCATGGTAAGGGCATCTTTAGGCATTTGTAAGGGCATACCCTTGACCATTTTTGTAATGCTTGAGAATATTCTGACAAATATGCTACCTGAACCTGAGTCAGTTCCAGTAGCTGGAGAGATGAAAGGAGTTATAAAAGAATGGAACTATTTTAAGTGCAAGAAATTCCAATCAACAAATCCTTAAAGTTATACTCTTCTTTCTAAAATAATAGTTTCAGATGTAGATAGGTATAAGTATATATTATAGCCTAGGAATACAAAGAGCCCAGAAATTCTTTCTTTCCTCCTGCAACTAAAGGAAATCCTATAATGTTAATTTTTGAGCTTGACATTCTTTTCCAGGTAATGAGGCCTGCCTTAATGCCAGAGGGTGGAACATTGAGGAATATAATTTTTCTATTCATTGAAGAAAGCTCTTCAGTTAGAACCACGCTTAGCAGAGAAAAAGCTAAGCTACTCAATTTTATTTTTAAACATAGATAAATAGTATCTTAGCAGCTCAGAACTTGCTGAGAAAACTGGATTGCTTAAATGGGAAAGTGCAGTTGGGGTTTAAGAACATGAGCTGGAAGCAGGGACATGAGTAAGCAACTGGAAAACTTCAGCTGGAAACCTGGTAATTGGTTAATGTGGTTCACCTGTATTTTTCATTCTTTTGGTGAAGCTTTACTTTTCCTTTCTTTACAAACTTAGCTAACTTCTTCAGTTATTGAAAAAGAAAGCTGTTTGTTTTTTTATACTGATGAAACAACAGAACTACATTTACCTGGAAATGTGAAAAAAGAAAGAATAAATTCTTATTTTTATTTTAAATAATAATTGTGTGCCAAAATTATTATTATGAAATTAAAAATCAACCTCTGATTTAAAGAGACAATTTAAATTGTTTTCAAAAATGAAATAATAATATACCTTCAAAATAGAAAGTTCTATCATGGCAGATTTGCTCTATGAATCAATGTTATCTCAATTTTAATCATTGCATTGAAAAGAACAAGTAATTATTTCACACCAATTCTTTCTTTTCCTTATCTCAGGAACTCCTGAAAGTTTTGATCATCCTTAAAGCCAAAAATACAAAAAATAGCATTATTTAAAAATATTTCTGATGTAATACTTAGCAGGTTATTTATTCTATACCAAATTATACAAGTAGTAAGAAGAAAAGAATTAATCACTCTTGCTTTCTTTGGATGTCTTCCATAAAACCATAGAATAAGAGAAATGTGTGCCTGCAAGGAAAATTTCCATTGGACTGTAGTTTAGCATTGCTGACAAATTTTAATGTGCATTTAACTGGTTGGTATACTTAATGTTCCATACATAAACGTCCAGTGTTCTAGGATAGATTGTGGCAGAGTGTGGAAACAGTAAACATAGGGAACGTTCTCATAGTTACATATCCCTCAGGAAGCAGAATTCCTTTCAACAATAATAGACAATAATAAACAATAATAATGAATTTCTTGGAATACATTTTCAGGATGTTTGATTTTGAGCATTCAGAATACCAATTTGTCCTGAATTTGTGGGTGTCCTGTGTGTGTATGCGTGCATGTGAGAGAGGGGGAGCCAAAGTCCATTTTGTTATGATATCAAGGTACGCACTTAAAGTAGATTTTACAAACACATTTTCCAGAAAACCTGAGTTGATGCTGCCAAACTCAGAGCTCATTAGGATCTACAGAACAAATAATTACTCAAGTCAGTGATTGTGTTAAGAACCTTGACCTGATTGGTCAGATGGTCTTGTTAAATGTGATACTTAGCAGGGGCCTTTTTCTTTTTCTTGGTTACTCTGTCAAATAATTCTGGCTAAAGCAACATGTCCTGATAATATTGACATTTTACTCCAATACCTGACTTAGTGATATACCAGCCTAAATAAATATTCACAAAAAATTGTTAGTTATTTGTTAAACTTTTATAAACCTAGTTAAATGCTCTTCTGCAAATATACAAACCAATGTATTCCTTAAGCATAGGGAACATGATGTAAAAGTGCAATGCAAAAAAGTTGGCTTTTTGTGTAATGAACATGTTAGACTGAGTCATTGGCATAACAATCTCTATCGATACTTTAAATATACTAAATATGGCATGCATGCTTATCAAGCTTCTGTAACTCATACCAGTTTCCCCTGTGCTTCATATATTCACTGCATCTTTTTGGGGGGCTTTTAAAAAAATTATTTTATTGAAGTATAGTTGATTTACAATGTGATGTTGATTTCTGCTGTACAGCAAAGTGATTCGGTTATATACGTATATATACATTCCTTTTCATATTCTTGTCCATTATGGTTTGTCACAGGATACTGAATATAGTTCCCTGTGCTATACAGTAGGACCTTGTTGTTTATCCATCCTCTATATACTAGTTTGCGTCTGCTAACCCCAGCCTCCCACTCTATCGCTCCCCTACCCCCCTTCCCCTTGGCAACCACAAGTCTGTTCTCTATTTCTATGTTCACTGCATCTTGATTTACATCATTTCAAGCATTTTTTCCCCTGAAGAATCTGCTGGAGAACCTTGACTGCGCAAACTCTTATCTGTTTTCTGTTCTATTCTTTTTGTATGTTTGCTAAGTACTTAAACTATGAATCAGGTATAGTTTCTAGTATGAAATAAAGTAGCTCATAGAATAAAAAGCTTTCCTAAGCAATAGTCTAGAATTGTGTGTGTGCATGTGTGTATATGTGTGAGTGTTTAAGAAGCACAGAAATAAAAACAGATTAGGGTAAAAGCCATATTAAATTTTAAAGGCAAGTTGTTTTCCAAAATTTCTGAAGTTCTGGAGTAGGTTTTCTGGAAGCGATGTGCGACATTACTTATTGAATCATATTTGTTGGTTTTCTAATGAGATTTGAGAACGGTTAAATTCAAATTAGTAAGAAAGATAAAACTAGCTGATCTGAACAAGTCTTTAAGCTAGCTCTGACCGTATTTACACATCATCCTCCTGTGTGATTCACTATTTTCTTGACACACTGAATTTCTCCATCTCAGGTTTTCCTTTCTTTACCCACTGGGCCCAGGCTCTCACCAAGTCTAGCTCAAATGATACCTCCTTAATTTGAAGACTTTCTTGGTGTCTTCAGCTGAATGTGAACTGTCCTTCCATCACATTACCTGAGGTCTTTGTACTCTCCTTCGAGAACTCTTGGAGTTCTTGCTGAGTTACAATATTGGTGTGTTCCCACTTCTACACTGCAATTTCCTTCTCAAGAGGAGCACTGTTTCTTATTCGTCTTGAGCCTCACAGTGTAAGTGCTCAGTGAAATAAAATCAATTCTGTTCAGTACTCAGAGAAAACTGTTCAGAGGTCGAAATCAACTTAAAGGGAAGTTTTCGGTCAGGACACCTATTTTAAGGGCTCTTTGTCAGTGAATAGTATCCCAGGTTGCCTGAGCCTCTAAGTTCAGCAACTCTTGGAGATGAGATTTGTGTAGGCACTTTTGGTCATTTTGGCGGCTGGAAAGGCACCAGAAGCTAAAGACAAGAGAGGATGATGCAAAGGTGATCCTTTCCTTTCTCTAAATTCTCACTGGTAAGATAAAGGAAGACAGAGTGAGTGGCATGGGTGTGGGAATTAAAATTGAGCTGCGTTTTTAGGAAATCAGTAGGGAAGGAGAAGGGAAGTTTTTTATTGAGGACCTGTGATGTGTCAGACATTTTACATATGATATTTAAAGTAAAACTCTAATAATCATAATGCTTTCTCATGTTCATGGAAATATCTCATACTTTTTATAAATGATTTCACATCATGATCTCATTTGATTTTTCAAGCCGTGACTTAGGTGGTGTATCGATTATATCCTTCAACAGCAACTAAGGTATAAAAAGGCAAAATTTATTCAGAGTTACATATTGAGTCAAAGACATAAGACTTGAATATAAACTTTCTCTTTCTTGTTTAACTCTCTTTCTACTACATCTTTATATGTTATAAAACCCAACAATGTAGTTTATAAGTGTTTTATACAGTTGTCTTTTAAATCAGTTAAGGGCCTTTTATTTTTTCATGTGCATCAACACTGGTTTTATTTTGGGAAATATTTTATTGTGGTAAATTTTTGTTTATTAAACACAGAGAATACCGTAATTTAAAAGTTTTGACTAAATATATATTGCTAAATAAATAAACACATCTTACTAACCTCTCACTTCTGACTCTAACTGATAACAGAGTGGGGAAAAGTGGACATTAGGAAGTAGATATACTTGTAATAACCTACAATGGAAAAGACTCTGAAAAAGAATATATATGTATATATATGTATATATGTGTGTGTGTGTGTGTGTGTATATATATGTGTATATATATATATATATATATATATATAAAACTGAATCACTTTGCTGTACACCTGAAACTAACACAACATTGTAAATCAACTATACTTCAAGAAAAAAAGAAGTAGGTATAGATTTCAGAGGTAATGGGGAAATGTTTCTCAGTCATCTACTCGTGGAGGACGGTAGCAAACTCTCCTTGGATTGGTGTCATCTTGGCATAGAAAAGATGTCCCAAACTCCGTTTTACTTGAGTACATAGGGTTACCTAATAGACCTGAGTCAAAAATAAATGTCTTAGAAATTCTAAAGAGTTCCTAGAAGAAAGAAAAGACCTAGGAGGTTTTAGTTAAGAGCTCGAGTTGGTTGGACCACTGGCTGATCATTGGATTTTGAAAGCTCTTCTGGCTACCTTAAATCAGGTATCATCCCATTAATCAGGAAGCCTTGGGAATGATTGGGATGGGGCTGTAACCTGAGTTATCTTCAAAATGCCTAAAGTACCCACGTGTGCACAGCTGTGTAGACCTCTGCATAAAGCTGCTCTAAAGGATGCTGCTATCTCCATCCTCTAAGAGCCTTTTCCTGTGGCCCTGGGATGATCAGGGGAATTTATGGCTAAAGTAACAGACAGCTGCAGTTATTCTACAGGTAGAATCTATATGTGTTCTTTAGAGGTAGAAACTGCTCTAAAATCCCTCTAAAATATTTCACTTATTTAAAAAAAATAGTAGTGGGAGGAAAGGTCATATGTTAATTTACAGGCCTTTGGGGTGAATAAAATGTGAAGGAAGAATCATCCTCAGAAAAGTGTAGCAAATCTTGCCCTATATTATTTCTTCTTTATGAACGTGAGGCTAGAGGTGGCACCCATCCTTGGCTGCCGCAGCAGTAGGAAACGACTATTGGCAGGATCATCACTGAAATAACCCAAGTGACTAGGAAGCGCTTGAGAAGTGTACACATTCCTTCTGGCTGTGACTTCATCTTCATTGTCTCCTCTGCGGAAAGCAGGTTTGAAATCTGGCATTGAAATTTGGCGGGCAGTCAGGCTTTTAAAATGTGAAAGCAATCCCAGTCTGCCAATTCCTCCCACCCTACCCCTTTCCCCCTGGGATTGACACATATACATTATTGATACTATGTATAAAATAGCCAACTGATGGGAACATATTGTATAGCACAGGGAACTCTGCCTAATGCACTGTGATAACCTAAATGGGAGGGAAGTTCAACAGGGAGGGGATATCTGTATGTGTATGACTGATTCATTTTGTTGTGCAGTGGAGGCTAACAATTTAAAAAAATGTGAAAGCAGGGCACTTCTTAAGTCAATTTTATGATGCGTTCTGGCCAATAGTTGCATGTGTAGCATTATGAAAAGCCTAACTGGCATCAGTCTGTGTTAGAGAGTGAATAAAAAGTAACTGTATGATGATTAATGTAGTCAAAATATTACTATATTTTGAGTCAGAGAAGTGACTTGCTGAAATAACACAGATTTTGCAGCTGTAATCAAGGTCATAGCTGGTTTCTTGGTTGATTCACTAAATGGACTATTTGAGTCTTTGGATTTGAACTACCAGAGTCTCTGAACTAATATGGGTATCCTCTATGGGACTTTTTCTTTGGAAAAAGTAGAATTTTATTTTCCATGTTTGTGAGTTTGGGTGTGTTTATTTGTGTGCCTGAGAAAGAGCATATGTACAGCTGTATGGATTTCATAAACATAATGATAAGGGGAAAAGACAACCCCCCTTCCATTCCATTTACGTAAAGCCAAAAAAACCAAAACTAAATTATATTATTTAGGAATACATAAGAGATGATAAACTACAAGAAAAACAAGGAAATGATTATCATAAAACTAAGGGCAATGATCACCTCTAGCAAGGAGGTAACTGCTTAGTATTTCATGTATGACTACCATAATTTATTTATCTTCTCTACTTTTGATGGACATTGAGTTGTCTTAAATTTTTGGCTATTACAGATGTTGCTGCCATGAATATTATTGTACATGTATCTTTATACATACAGGCAGTAGTTTGGGATATCTATACTTAGAAGTAAAATTGCTCGGTCATAGGGTCAGATCATGCCAAACTTTTCCAAAAGTGGCTCTACCAATGTTCATTCTCACTGACAGTGTATGAGATCCTATTACTCCACATCTTTGTCAACATCATCTTATCAAGGTTTTTACTTTTTGCAAGTGTTTTGGGGTTATATAGTTATTTCTTTTTTGTGGTTTTCACTTATATCTGCTTAATTATTAACAAGATGGAATATTACTTTATTATTTATTGACCATTTGGATTTCCTCCTCTGAAGTTCCTACCCAAGTCCTTTGCTCACTTTTCCATTAAGCTTTCAGCTGGTCTTTTTCTCTTTAACAGTAGGAGTTCGTTATATACTCTGGGTATTAGTAATTCAATGTTATAGGTGTGATTAGTATCCTCTGTGAATGTCTTATCCCTCTTTTTAGTGAGTCTTTTGATAAACAGAATTTCTTATTTTTGTTGCAGTTAAATTTATCATTTATTTCCTTTATGACTAGTACTTTTTGTGCTATTGCTTAATAAATCCTCTCTCTGAGGCTTTATGATTTTATCTTTCACTTTAAGTTTTTCTGGAATCGATTTTTGTGTCTGATGTGAGGCAGGGGGTTCAAGTTTATTATTATTTTTTTCTTTGTGGATATCCATTGTCCTATCATATTTACTGAAAAGAACATACACAGAAAAGGGTTTTTGGGTCTGTTTTATCATAGTATTTGAAATACTGAGAAAGTATGTCAAAATCTTCTACTATGATTGTGGATTTGTCTATTTTTCCTTGCAGTTCTATACATGTATACTTAAAATTTTATTAATTGCCTGTATTACGTCTTCCTGGTTAATTGGACCTTTTATCATTATGAAGTGACCCTTTTTATTGCTAGTAATGCTTTTTACTATAATCTCTGTTTTCAGAGATTACATACAACTCCTTTCTTTTGGTTATTATTTACATGCTGTATCTTTTTCCATCCTTTTGCCTCAACTTTTTTCTATCCTTATTTTTTGGATATACATATGGCATATAGTTGGATTTTTTTAATCTAGTATGACAATTTTTATTTCTCACAGGCACATCTAGTCCATTTATATTTAATGTAATTGTCATTATATTTGAGTTTATATATGTCTTAGTCTGCTACAACAAAATACCATAGACTGGGTGGCTTAAACAACAGATATTTATTTCTCACAATTCTGGTGGCTGGGAAGTCCAAGATCAAGGTGCTGGCTGATTTGGTTCCTGGTGAGAGCCCTCTTTCTGGCTTGAAGATGGCTGCCTTCTCACTATGTCCTCACATGGCAGAGAGAGCTGGCTCTGGTCTCCCTTCCTCTTCTTATAAGGACACTAATCCCATTGTGGGGGTCCACCCTCATGACCTCATCTAAACCTAATTATCTCCCAAAGACCCTTCCTCCAAATACCATCATATTCAGTGTTGGGACTTCAACATATGAGTTTTGGGAGGACACAAACATTCAGTCCATAACAATATACATCACTTTATATACGTACGTATCCCCTTCTTTTCAAAAGTTCACTTCACATCACTTTGCTTTTATGAAAGACCTAAAACAGGTACTAAAACATTAGTACCTGTTTTCATTAACTGAAAGAAATTGGAAGAGGATTTTCGCTTTTACAAAAACGGTGAAAAGTGAAAATAGCATTCAGCATTTGTTTTGCAGCGCAGCCACTGTAGAGGCAGCACACATTCCAGGGGGCAAGAGTGGCACTGCCAAGCTCCTTCCCCAGGAACTACACTCAGTCTCAGCATCAAGCTGCCATGGTTTTGAAGTATATCTGTAAGCATCTGTGCTTCACCTCAATTTATTTTGTGCATCTGTTAGCAAGATGTGTCCTAAGGTAATTGCTTCTTTGCTTTACCCCGTTTTGGCTTATGAAAGGTTTCATAGAAATGCTCTGCTTTTGGATAGTGGGGGAAACCTGTATTGTGCTTTCTCATTGCCCTGTCTGTTCTTTTTTTTTTTTTTTTAAATAAATTTATTTATTTACTTGTTTATTTTTTTGGCTGTATTAGGTCTTCATTGCTGCACGTGGGCTTTCTCTAGTTGCAGCGAGCAGGGGCTTCTCACTGTGGTGGCTTCTCTTGTTGTAGAGCATGGGGTCTAGGTGCACGGGCTTCAGTAGCTGTGGCATGTGGGCTCAGTTGCTCCACGGCATGTGGGATCTTCCCGGACCAGGGCTCGAACCCGTGTCCCCTGCATTGGCAGGTGGATTCTTAACCACTGCGCCACCAGGGAAGCCTGCCCTGTCTGATCTATAATGATTTTTCTTCTCTTTCTTATCTGATTTTGGATTGGCTAATTTTTCTTATTCCGTTTTCTTCCTATACTATTTTCAAAGTAATATATACTGATTCTGCTTTTTAAAAATTATAGTATGCATACTCATTAAAGTTTAAAATTCATTAATATTTTACCTGCTATTTATACAAGACGCTTACAATACTTCAACTCTTGGATTACATTCTATTATTGTTGTAATTTTCTCTTGTTTTATTTAACCCCACAGACTTTATTATCATTGCTTTCTATAGCCACTGATTGTTCTCTTCCTCCCTTCATAGGTCTTCACACTACATTTCTTCTTTCATCAAAGACCTTCCATCTGTCTCACTGTTACTTCTCTCAGAAATACATAATATATTTCAGTGAGATGCTGCTGATGGCAAACTTTCTTGCTTTTTTTTTTTTCCTAAAAGTCTCTCTATTTCACCTTTTATTGGGGAACATGTTTTCTCTAGATATAGGGATACTAGATATCGAATTCTATGTTAGCAATTATTTTCTTTCATTGCCCCTCTCCATCATCTCTATTCTCTCTTTCTGGAAATCTGATTTGACATATATTAAAACTTCTCACTCTGTACTTAGTGTATCAACTATTCTTTAATATTTTTCATTCTTAGTTTCTCTGTGCTGCATTCTGAATAATTTATTTTGACTTACTTTCTAGTTTGCCAATTGCCTCTTCAGCTGTGTCTAACCTGATGTCAAACTTAGTCATTAAGTTTTACATTTCATTTACTGTATTTTTCACTTCCAGATTCAATTTGATTCATTTTCAAATCTGCTGGGTAATTTTGCATTTTGTATTTCTAGCATGGCAGATTATTTAGGCAAATCCTTGTCCTGAGTGCTAGATTTCCCTTCCCTAGTTTTTCACTCCCTCCTCTAAATCTGCACAGAATGTCTAAGAAATAAACCCCCAAACTTGTCTTTTGACATTGAGCTCACAATATGTTCAGTTTCTTTGTGAAAAATCCATTTTTTGAGCAAAAAAATTTCATGAGCATTTCTGTCTCACATATGCTCCATAGAATTTACAAGTATAAAACCCAGTCTATTTTATCTTTGACTTGATTCAAGGAGACAGGACTCCAGGAAGGAGTGAGATAAGCCCCCAGGCATCCATTCCAAGTGATTATCTTGTTCTGTAACACACCCCCACCCACTACCCTGAGAAAGAAGAAAGAATATCAGTCTCTCTCTTTTGTTCCCTCTCTGAATAGAGTTGACAGTTTAGAATGGGTCATGAAGTAGGTTGTGTACCCCTGCTGTCTGCTATTCCCCTGATGGTCATTATAAGTGACTAGTTTGACTGATTGGTGAAAGACCATAGTTTACCACAAGTTTCCCTCAATTATCGTATAAGTAGAGGCATCCACACGATACAGATTCTAATAGTGTACTCCACCTGCAGTTTTTATTAGTTGGATTGTGATGCCTTGTGGGTAGAAATTATGTGCTAAAACATGTTTTCTTTCCAACATTTCAGGCCCACGAATAGGGATGTTTTTCTAGTGATTATGATCTTCCATCTTCTTGAGTTGTGGCAAAAGTCAGAGTTGATAAGCAGTTTAATTTTGGTCTCATCAATAACCTGTGGACGATATGAGGAAGTAGGAGAGATATTATCACCAGCTACCAAACTGCTTTATGCAATTGTGATAAGTTGACCACTTCTTGCTATTTTTCTTTAGTGTTTATTCTTAAGTTCAACAGAAAGTCTTGTACTCAACTATAACTTTTTTTTTTTGTCATAAGAACCAAAAGAAATTTATTTACAAAATTTCTTACTTGACTGGTGGTGAGAAGCAAGAAACCATCAACTAAGACCCCACTAATAGTGTTCAAGCCAGTTCTTAC
This sequence comes from Eubalaena glacialis, assembly GCF_028564815.1. Classification (NCBI taxonomy): domain Eukaryota; kingdom Metazoa; phylum Chordata; class Mammalia; order Artiodactyla; family Balaenidae; genus Eubalaena; species Eubalaena glacialis. The sequence continues at coordinate 129,434,444 of NC_083718.1, forward strand.
AAGAGAACAACCATTGCAGCTCCTGATGATTAGGCCAGAAAGATGTCCTTCTGCATGTCCTTCCAGTGAACAAGGAGATACATTTGACCATAGGGGCCTGTGCAAGTAGCATCATGGTACTTGTAGGCTCAGTTGAATCACAGCTTCTAGAGTGCTGTTCCCTGTCTGCCTTACATAGCTGTTTCACCACTTTTGTTGATTTCTTTGTAGACTTCTTTCTCTTTTTCTCCTCCTTTGTTGGTTTTCTCCTTTTCTCCTTCTCTGTTGGCTCCTTTCTCTTCTTCTCCTCCACTGTTGGCTCCTTTGTCTCCTCCATTGTTGGCTCCTTTCTCTTCTTCTTTGTCCTGAACACTAGTGTAAACTGCTTTGTTATAACCTTCCCGGTTCCGAGCAATTTTAATGGCAAAAAATTGTATCCTGGGTGCAAAGATGGTGTTTTCCTCAGTGTAGGCCTGAGAACAGTTCAGTCGCAGCAAAGTACCATAGTTGAAGTCTTCTACAATCCCATCAAACTTCAAACAGAATGGTCTCCACTTTTTGTAGTAGACTTCAGCATGCTGCATTGCTCTCATGGCCCAAGCCATCTCAATATCAGGATCGTTGCCGTAAGACTCGGCTGGGAGAGAAACAGCGTGCGCCACAGACGTCAGTTCCCCGGAAACCTCATCATTTCCACTGGTCGCCTCCATGTTGCAGCCCACCAGGCGTGGCTCCAGTTCTCCGGAAATGACGTTTTCCGTGCTCCTTCCGCAGTTCCCCAACTATAACTTTAAAGATAATTTTCTCCTTTTTTTTTTTTTTACAAAAGTTAATGTTTGTATTTATATAATGATGAAAACTATCATTTTCCCTAACCTTTATTCATTTACTGTGCTACTGCCTGAACTCTGTAGATAGAAAGGCAAGATGAAGTCACTTATTTTTATTTTTAGGGTGAGTAAATATGCTCTTCATTTCCTATCTCTGGTTGTGAAATTGTTCTTATAATTTTTAGGAGGTAGAGGAATAGGGACTGGCATGATAATGAAATGTATAACCTATGAAACTGGAAGAAAATAAGGAGTTGCTTCAGTGTAATTAGAGTATGTCATGGGTCTTTTTTTTTTTTTTTTTGAGTGCCACATGTTGAGCAATAAAATACAAATATGGCTAGAAAGAAATATTAGAAAACCCAAGCTGAATAACCTTCAAACTCAATTCATGTTCTTGTTTGCTTCCAGACTCTTTTAAAATCAATATTGATTCAGAATTTTATTTATTCTGAGAAGATGTGTGATTATCCAATAATTCATGGCTGTTCTATAGCACAAATTCACTGCTTTGTCACAGTAGTCAAGAAAAATCATTTTTTCAGAAGTGCATTTCCAATGCCCCCAAACATGCATCTTTCAGCACTGCCTATAAAATCAGTCTATTAAGACGCAGCCTGAGTGCTTTATGTATGTTTTCTTTTACCTGCTCAGTGGAAATGAGGTTGCTTCTTTTAGGTATTACTTCTAAGGTTGGCATTCTAACTAAATGTTAACAATTTGTGTTCATATAGGGCAGACTGTTTCAAATGATGATGCAAACTATTTAGAAACCAACGCTGTGATTAGAAAAACCTTTCTTAAAGTAGGAGATTTGACATTCTGGTGTAACATAGGGTGATTTATCATCCATATGTTTAGGAGGTTACTCAGACTGGGAGAAAAACCACCATTATAAGGGCATGATACCATGGTATTATTTGGTTTGAATCAATGCTGAAGGAGTCTCATTTCCATTTCCATTCATCTTGCCATGTCCAGTGTGGGGTCATGTTTCTGCTCAAGATGAGTTTCTGGAATGCACATCATTTTCTGCATGAGGCATTGCCATCACTAGGTGATGAAGCATGGTACCATGCCCTTTCTTTCACTCCCACCAAATGCATTCCTCTGCAGTGCTTCTGGAATTGCCTCATCCTCTCTCACTGCTACAGCCTCAGTCAGGCATCTACCATCTTATGTCTGAAATATGATAGCAATCTTCATGTTGGTGCCTCTGCCTTAACTTTTCTATTTCCTCTGCATCAAGCAGAAACAAAAACACATGACGGTTGTGTTACTTTCTCAGGAGACTTGAGGGGCTTTGTACATCCTCCTCCAACTCCCAATGATATATACATCATTCCCCTAACTGCTCTCCTCCCCCAGACATAGCTCTTCGCTATGGCTCAGTATGCGCTTTTGTCCAGCTTTCCCATGTGCCACAAAATTCTGTCCTTTAAGCAGGCTCAAAATTCCTCTCCTCCAAAAAGTGATTCCATAAATGTCACACCCATCTTAGTCATTGAAACCATTTAGAATTGTTGGTGTCACTTATAGCCAGTGTGACAATTCAACCAAAGTTGAGTTGCATCGATTCTGCACAGATCAACTTTGGTTATAAAGGTGATTTACATATCCTTTACTATTTTCCAGTTAGATGGTCACCCTGAAGGCAGAAATTGTTTCCTTCTTTTTTCATATTTTATTTTTTGCTACTATCATTCTATAGATGACAAAATGGAAGTTCAGAGAGAAAAAAGCAATTCTCTCAAGATCATACAGCTTGTAGGTAGCAGAGATGACATTTGATACCAGGTAATTTGATACCATTTTTTAAAAAAAAATCTCATTAATAGGTTTTTAATATGAGTTTTAAAATTAATTAATTAATTTTATTTATTTTTGGCTGCGTTGGGTCTTCCTTGCTGCTTGCGTGCTTTCTCTAGTTGCGGAGAGCGAGGGCTACTCTTCGTTGCGGTGCGTGGGCTTCTCATTGCGGTGGCTTCTCTTGTTGCAGAGCACGGGCTCTAGGCACGCGGGCTTCCGTAGTTGTGGCTCACGGGCTCTAGAGCGCAGGCTCAGTAGTTGTGGCGCAGGGGCTTCGCTGCTCCGCGGCGTGTGGGAACTTCCCGGACCAGGGGTTGAACCCTTGTCCCCTGCATTGGCAGGCGGATTCTTAACCACTGCGCCACCAGGGAAGTCCGGATACCAATTTTTATTCACCGGTATGAGATACTGTCTCCCTTACTTCCTTTGTTAACTCCTACTGATCTTGACATTACAAATTGCATGGTAAGTTAGTGTTAGTGATAGGGAGAGTAATTTTTTTTTTACATAAGTGCATTTTAAGGAGACTATTAACTTGCTTTTAATCCAAGTTGAAATCTATCTAAAATAATTAGCTGATGATTGTCAAGATTGATCTCCTATTTGTATTTTTATAACCTAAATTAAAGATGTGAGAGTTCAAAATTACATTGACATTCTTTTTAAACTTACTCTGTAAACATTTATTGAGTGCCTGTTATGTATATATTGATACCAGGCACCAAAGTAGGTAATAGCAATAGAGCAATAACCAAGGTCTAGTTTCTGCCCTGCAGGAGCTATCAATCCAGTAGGAGGATAGTCATGTGTATTAGCTTCCTCTGCTGCTGTAATGAATTACCACAAATGAGGTGGCTTAAAAATCACACAAATGTATCTTATAATTCTGGAGGTCAGAAGTCCAAAATAGATCTCAGTGGGCTAAAATCAAGGTGTCGGCAGGGCTGCGTTTTTTCTAGGCTGCGTTTTTTCTGCAGTCTTCTTACATTTCCAGCTTCTAGAAGTTGCCACATTCTTTGGCTCATCACCCGCTTCTGTCATCAAAGCCAGCAATGTCCAGTCAAGTTTTTCTCATCTTGCGTCACTCTGACCTTGTTTCCATTGTTGCATCTCCTTCTTTGACTCTTCTGTCTCCCTCTTCCCCACTTAAGGACTCTTATGATTATATTGGGCTCACCTAGATTATCCAGGATAATCTCCACATCTCATGGTTCTCAACTTAATTAAATCTGCAAAGTCCCTCTTGCCATGTAAGGTAACATTCACAAATTTTGGCATTAGGACGTGGGCATCTGCCTACCACTGCATGTAAACAAACACCTTGTTGGTACAGTGTATCAAGTGCAACAATGCAAATAATAGAAGTATGTATGTCTCAGAGATGAATGGAATTGGTTACCGTGGGGTGGGGTTATATGAAAGTTCTCAACCTTGGTCTCCAGTCAAAGTGGGCTCCACTTACTGGCACAGTGGCCAGTAGAATGTCTTTAGTCCTTGTTCTCCTTGACAATGAGTGGGAAGTTTGTAAGGGGAACTGTAGGCTTCCTTTAACCATTGCCAAGGGAAGAGGGGAAAGTCATATTATTCAAATGGCAGTATGCAAAATACCTGATTTTGGAGGGGAACCATAGCAGTACAGATTGGCTAAAAGATCAAGTTAAAGTGAAGGGTGGTAGGAGATGAGGCTGGTGAGATGGGCCAGGTGGAGAAAGGCCAGATGTGCTGGGCTGAGAAGTCGGAACATCATCCTGTAAGAAATGGCAAAGAACATGGCTCCTTATCCTTTGTTGAGACTTAGAGGAAAGAGAACCCTTTCCTTGTAAGAAATGACAGGCCCTTATTTACGGACACAGCATCTTAAACATGTTTGAAAAATAAAGTAAAACAAGTATTTAATTATTCACAGTTCTCCACTGACTGTTGTTGAATATTAAAGCAAGACAATTTTGTACGACACTATTTTCCCATGTTTGTTGGAAAGTTATCTGATGTGCTTGCTCATAATAGTTCTAAGTTCTAGGATACTTGTTTACCCCCCCTTAGTTCTCCCTTCGCTAAGTCACATTAGATCCTCTGAAGGAGACTACCTGAATGAATAAAATTAAATGTCTCAGAATTTTGCTTTTAATAACTCATCAATGGTAGTTATATTGTCATTTAAACAGATTGCATTTAAGAAAGAAAAGAGTCTTTCTAAGCATGACTGGCTGCTTTATCTTGACATTTTCATTCGACAGAGTCATGTGCAATCAGCACCCATGAACTGAATTAATTACCTGGACTGTTTTTCGTAATATTCATGAATTATTTCTAGTAAGAAAAAATTGCATTGTATGCATGCAGTATAAACTGTTAGCTACAATAACAAATGTGCATCTGTCTGTAATGAATATTTTTTATTGTCACAATAATTTTGGTGATCAGAGAGTCATAAGAACTGAAGAAGCTTTTAAAATGATTACCCAATCTTAATTTCTTTTTCTTTAAGTGAGAAATATGAATTGCATTTAATTAGCTAAGCTATGTGATAGTGAAGCATTGTAGCTCTTTTTACTTAGCTGGCCCCTCAGTCTATTTATTCCAGAGATGCAATTAGAGCACATGAGAGCCTCAGAAAAAGCGATGCCCTGTATTGATTTCAGGAAATAAAAAATTTGCATGACAATACAAATTCTGTCAGCACATGGGGCAGGCTGAAGTCATCACTTTCCAGCTGCCATTACTATATGAAATCAGCTAAATCTTATCATTTGACTGTGGTCTTAGTGTATTTGCAACTGAAATATAAGGCAGCCAGAATTTACAATCAAAAAGTGTCAGCTTTTCAGATTTGACAATAGCATTTCATTTATACTACAATCCACTTTTTCACTTTGTGAGGTGCGAATCACACCAAAATTAGAAGCCAGACTAGACACTTTTAAACCAGTTTTTCCCATTTTTATGTAAAAAGAAAATAATTACAGGATCAATATAAGTTTTTAATCTCTTTCAATATATCTCCTCTCCCCACTCATCTATGGAATTTCTCTAAGATAACTATTGAGAAATTCACTGCCAGGTAGCTCAACACAGGCTTTGGGATCAGACCATCTGCCTTTGAATGCCATCTCCACCCCTTATTAGCTGAGTAAGCTAGGACAAATTAGCTTATCCTCTGTGACTCAACTTCCTCATCTATAAAATTGAAGGATAACAATGGCATACATCACAGAATTATTGGTAGCATTAAATGATATAATAAATATACCAGTGCTATTGTATTGCACAGCTCAAGGGGGTACAATTCACACTGTGTTCTATGTGGAATTGTGAAAAATGACATATCTGTGTGTAAATCACTTAACAGCAGTTCCTGGTACAAATAAGCATTCATTTAATAATCATTTTTCTGTGGAATTTATAATCCTTCTTTCTTGAAATTCTTGAGCTTTCTTGAATATCACTTTTCTGCTTCTCTTTCTATAACTGTTATCTCTTACCCTTAATTGTGGTGTTTCCCAAAGCTCATACACATCTGATGACCTGCTTTTCTCTTACTCCATCAGGTTTGGTCTGTTATGTACATCTAGAATTAAGGACTGTGCATGAACTGAGACAGAGGTTAAGAATGAAATTCAGAATAAAATCAAGTGGCCTAGTGGTCTCCAAATCTGATTGTGCATCAGAATTATCTGATGGGACATTAAAAATTACACATTCTAGGTCCACCCCAGACCTACAGAATTGTAGTACTTTGTGTGGAGGGGCTGGAAGTTGTACCATCCCCCCGCCCACAAAGTTTTCAAGATATTTTAGCTGTTCAGCCAGTTTGGGGATGGAAATCTGGAACCAGCAAGAATATCGGCACTAGTGTTCCACATCAGAGTGGAAGATCCAAGCCAAAAAGCACAGGGGCCAGAGAGCTGGTGGGAAGTAGAGCCCAAGTTCAGAGTCAGTCAAGAGCAGGAGAGACGTATACGTTCATGACACCCTCTGCGCTCCACAGCACCCTCTGCATGTCTCTATCATGGCTCTTAACACCAGTGTTGATATTATAGTCTTGAGCTTATATTTCTTACTCAACTGTGAGATTTGTGAAAGCAGACTTAGTCTCCAGAATTCATCCTTGAATCCCCACCACCTTTTTATTACAACAATATAATAATGTTGTTAAAATGAGTTATTGAAACCCGAAGTCAGGTCAAGAGAGTGAGTGTATTAGTGCGACTCCTTGGTTGCCTGTACCTAGCAAAAAGCAAGAAAAAGGACTTCAGTATAAGGATACAATGTATCTCACGAAACTCAACCCCAGATCTCAGGTAGGGACTGGAACAGGAAGCTGAACTCTATCAGGATTTCCATCTTCGCTTCTCCTTGTACATCTGCTTCAGTAATTTCTTTCTGAAAGCTCGCTTTCTCTGCTTCTCTGGTCTTCAAGCTTTATATTTTGCAGTTCTGATCTCCTGATGACTAACTCACTGTCTATTCTAATTCCTGGGATAGAGTGGCCAGAAATGACTGGCCTAGTTTGGGTCTAGTGTCCAAACCAGATCTAGTCACTGATTGCCAAGGAACAGGCACATGGGAGAAACTTGGCAGCCAGAGACCATGCCTGTGGATTACAGAGGAAGTCAGTTCCCAGAGAAGGGGTGACTAGATACCCTGAAATGTATTTGTCGCCATGAGGCAGAGTCAGACAAGCAGTCAGAAAGGAAGCTGACAGTGTGTCAGAGAACTGTAGGATATACAGACTGTCTCAAACAGGAAGCATTTTACTCACTTCCTCAGAGTAGGAACCGATGCTGGCAGTGCAGGGTATGACCAACAGGGGTCTGTTCTGCTGCAACGAGACAGGGATGAGTGTGGCTCCCAGGTGCATTATTTACCACCTGGGTACGGTGGGTACAGTCCTTAGCCTCTCTATGCCTGGTTTTTTGCATTTGTAAAGTGAGGCTAATAATGGTTTCCAGTCTACCTACACAATAAGGTTATTTTTTCAAAGTAAACAAAATAATGCATAAGAGCACTTAGTACAGTGCTAAAAACGTATTAAATATTTAATACTAAAAACGTATTAAATGTTACTGTTATTGTCATTATAACAAGAGATCCTGATATTCTTTGTGGAAAATTTATCACTTTTCATGTGGTAACGTTATGACTTCCAAATATTTATCTCGAGATTTGACCCAAGACTTCAGTTTCTTTTTGTAAACTTTTTAAATTGAAATAGAGTTGATTTACAATGTTGTGCCAATGTCTGCTGTACAGCAGGGTGACTCAGTTATAAACATATACACATTCTTTTTTTTTAATTTTTATTAATTTAACATCTTTATTGGAGTATAATTGCTTTACAATGGTGTGTTAGTTTCTGCTGTGTAACAAAGTGAATCAACTATACATATACATATATCCCCACATCTCCTCCCTGTTGGGTCTCCCTCCCACTCTCCCTATCCCACCCCTCTAGGTGGACACAAAGCACCAAGCTGATCTCCCTGTGCTATGCAGCTGCTTCCCACTAGCTATCTATTTTACGTTTGGTAGTGTATATATGTCAATGCTACTCTCTCACTTCGTCCCAGCTTACCCTTCCCCCTCCCCGTGTCCTCAAGTCCATTCTCTACATCTGCAACTTTATTCCTGTCCTGCCCCTAGGCTCACCAGAACGATTTTTTTTTAGATTCCATATATGTGTTAGCATACGGTATTTGTTTTTCTCTTCCTGACTTACTTCACTCTGTATGACAGACTCTAGGTCCATCCACCTTACTAAAAATAACTTAATTTCATTTCTTTTTATGGCTGAGTAATATTCCATTGTATATATGTGCCACATCTTCTTTATCCATTCATCTGTCGATGGACACTTAGGTTGCTTCCATGTCCTGGCTATTGTAAATAGAGCTGCAATGAACATTGGGGTACATGACTCTTTTTTTTTTTTTTAACATCTTTATTGGAGTATAATTGCTTTACAATGGTGTGTTAGTTTCTGCTTTATAACAAAGTGAATCAGTTATACATATACATGTGTTCCCACATCTCTTCCCTCTTGCGTCTCCCTCCCTATCCCACCCCTCTAGGTGGTCACAAAGCACCGAGCTGATCTCCCTGTGCTATGCGACTGCTTCCCACTAGCTATCTATTTTACATTTAGTAGTGTATATATATCCATGCCACTCTCTCACCCTGTCACATCTTACCCTTCCCCCTCCCCATATCCTCAAGTCCATTCTCTAGTAGGTCTGTGTCTTTATTCCCGTCTTGCCACTAGGTTCTTCATGACCTTTTTTTTTTTTTTCTCCTTAGATTCCATATATATGTGTTAGCATACTGTATTTGTTTTTCTCTTTCTGACTTACTTCACTCTGTATGACAGACTCTAACTCCATCCACCTCACTACAAATACCTCCATTTTGTTTCTTTTTATGGCTGAGTAATATTCCATTGTATATATGTGCCACATCTTCTTTATCCATTCATCCAATGATGGACACCTAGGTTGCTTCCATGTCCTGGCTATTGTAAATAGAGCTGCAATGAACATTTTGGTACATGACTCTTTTTGAATTATGGTTTTCTCAGGGTATATGCCCAGTAGTGGGATTGCTGGGTCGTATGGTAGTTCTATTTTTAGTTTTTTAAGGAACCTCCATACTGTTCTCCATAGTGGCTGTATCAATTTACATTCCCACCAACAGTGCAGGAGGGTTCCCTTTTCTCCACACCCTCTCCAGCACTTATTGTTTGTAGATTTTTTGATGATGGCCATTCTGACCGGTGTGAGATGATATCTCATTATAGTTTTGATTTTCATTTCTCTAATGATGTTGAGCATTCTTTCATGTGTTTGTTGGCAATCTGTATATCTTCTTTGGAGAAATGTCTATTTAGGTCTTCTGCCCATTTTTGGATTGGGTTGTTTGTTTTTTTGATATTGAGCTGCATGAGCTGCTTGTGAATTTTGGAGATTAATCCTTTGTCAGTTGCTTCATTTGCAAATATTTTCTCCCATTCTGAGGGTTGTCTTTTAGTCTTGTTTATGGTTTCCTTTGCTGTGCAAAAGCTTTTAAGTTTCCTTAGGTCCCATTTGTTTATTTTTATTTTCATTTCCATTTCTCTAGGAGGTGGGTCAAAAAGGATCTTGCTGTGATTTATGTCATAGAGTGTTCTGCCTATGTTTTCCTCTAAGAGTTTGATAGTGTCTGGCCTTACATTTAGCTTTTTAATCCATTTTGAGTTTATTTTTGTGTATGGTGTTAGGGAGTGTTCTAATTTCATTCTTTTACATGTAGCTGTGCAGTTTTCCCAGCATCACTTATTGAAGAGGCTATCTTTTCTCCATTGTATATTCTTGCCTCCTTTATCAAAGATAAGTTGACCATATGTGCGTGGGTTTATCTCTGGGCTTTCTATCCTGTCCATTGATCTATATTTCTGTTTTTGTGCCAGTACCCTACTGGCTTGATTACTGTAGCTTTGTAGTATAGTCTGGAGTCTGAGAGCCTGATTCCTCCAGCTCCATTTTTCTTTCTCAAGATTGCTTTGGCTATTCGGGGTCTTTTGTGTTTCCATACAAATTGTGAAATTTTTTGTTCTAGTTCCGTGAAAAATGCCAGTGGTAGTTTGATAGGGATTGCATTGAATCTGTAGATTGCTTTGGGTAGTAGAGTCATTTTCACAATGTTGATTCTTCCAATCCAAGAACATGGTATATCTCTCCATCTATTTGTATCATCTTTAATTTCTTTCATCAGTGTCTTATAATTTTCTGCATACAGGTATTTTGTCTCCTTAGGTAGGTTTATTCCTAGGTATTTTATTCTTTTTGTTGCAATGGTAAATGGGAGTGTTTTCTTAATTTCACTTTCAGATTTTTCATCATTAGTGTATAGGAATGCAAGAGATTTCTGTATATTAATTTTGTGTCCTGCTACTTTACCAGATTCATTTATTAGCTCTAGTAGTTTTCTGGTAGCATCTTTAGGATTCTCTATGTATAGTATCATGTCATCTGCAAACAGTGACAGCTTTACTTCTTCTTTTCCGATTTGGATTCCTTTTATTGCTTTTTCTTCTCTGATTGCTGTGGCTAAAACTTCCATGTTGAATAATAGCAGTGAGAGTGGGCAACCTTGTGTTGTTCCTGAGCTTGGTAGAAATGGTTTCAGTTTTTCACCATTGAGGATGATGTTGGCTGTGGGTTTGTCATATATGGCCTTTATTATGTTGAGGAAAGTTCCCTCTATGCCTACTTTCTGGAGGGTTTTTATCATAAATGGGTGTTGAATTTTATTGAAAGCTTTCTCTGCATCTATTGAGATGATCATATGGTTTTTCTCCTTCAATTTGTTAATATGGTGTATCACATTGATTGATTTGCGTATATGGAAGAATCCTTGCATTCCTGGGATAAACCCCACTTGGTCATGGTGTATGATCCTTTTAATGTGCTGTTGGATTCTGTTTGCTAGTATTTTGTTGAGGATTTTTGCACCTATGTTCATCAGTGATATTGACCTGTAGTTTTCTTTCTTTGTGACATCTTTGTCTGGTTTTGGTATCAGGGTGATGGTGGCCTCGTAGACTGTGTTTGGGAGTGTTCCTCCCTCTGCTATATTGTGGAAGAGTTTGAGAAGGATAGGTGTTATCTCTTCTCTAAATGTTTGATAGAATTTGCCTGTGAAGCCATGTGGTCCTGGGCTTTTGTTTGTTGGAATATTTTTAATCACAGTTTCAATTTCAGTGCCTGTGATTGGTCTGTTTATATTTTCTATTTCTTCCTGGTTCAGTCTCGGAAGGTTGTGCTTTTCTAAGAATTTGTCCATTTCCTCCAGGTTGTCCATTTTATTGGCATAGAGTTGCTTGTAGTAATCGCTCACGATCCTTTGCATTTCTGCAGTGTCAGTTGTTACTTCTCCTTTTTCATTTCTAATTCTACTGATTTGAGTCTTCTCCCTTTTTTTCTTGATTAGTCTGACTAATGGTTTATCAATTTTGTTTATCTTCTCAAAGAAACAGCTTTTAGTTTTATTGATCTTTGCTGTCGTTTCCTCCATTTCTTTTTCATTTATTTCTGATCTGATCTTTATGATTTCTTTCCTTCTGCTAACTTTGGGGTTTTTTGTCTTCTTTCTCTAATTGCTTTAGGTGTAAGGTTAGGTTGTTCATTTGTGATGTTTCTTGTTTCTTAAGGTAGGATTGTATTGGTATAAACTTCCCTCTTAGAACTGCTTTTGTTGCATCCCATAGATTTGGGTCATCATGTTTTCATTGTTATTTGTTTCCAGGTATTTTTTGATTTCCTCTTTGATTTATTCAGTGACCGCTTGGTTATTTAGTAGTGTATTGTTTAGCCTCCATGTGTTTGTATTTTTTACACCTTTTTCCCTGTAATCGATATCTAGTCTCATAGCATTGTGGTCAGAAAAGATACTTGATACAGTTTCAATTTTCCTAAATTTACGAAGACTTGATTTGTGACCCAAGATATGGTCTATCCTGGAGAATGTTCCATGAGCACTTGAGAAGAAAGTGTATTCTGTTGTTTTTGGATGGAATGTCCTATAAATATCAATTAAGTCCATCTTGTTTAATGTATCATTTAAAGCTTGTGTTTCCTTATTTATTTTCATTTTGGATGATCTGTCCATTGGTGAAACTGGGGTGTTAAAGTCCCCTACCATGATTGTGTTACTGTCAATTTCCCCTTTTATGGCTGTTAGTATTTGCCTTATGTATTGAGGTGCTCCTATGTTGGGTGCATATATATTTACAATTGTTATATCTTCTTCTTGGATTGATCCCTTGATCATTATGCAGTGTCCTTCTTTGTCTCTTGTAATAGTCTTTGTTTTAAAGTCTATTTTGTCTGATATGAGAATTGCTACTCCAGCTTTCTTTTTATTTCCATTTGCATGGAATATCTTTTTCCATCCCCTCACTTTCAGTCTGTATGTGTCCCTAAGTCTGAAGTGGGTCTCTTGTAGACAGCATATATACGGGCCTTGTTTTTGTATCCATTCAGCCAGTCTATGTGTTTTGATTGGAGCATTTAATCCATTTACATTTAAGGTAATTATCAATATGTATGTTCCTATTACCATTTTCTTAATTGTTTTGGGTATGTTATTGTAGGTCTTTTCCTTCTTTTATGTCTCCTGCCTAGAGAAGTTCCTTTAGCATTTGTTGTAAAGCTGGTTTGGTGGTGCTGAATTCTCTTAGCTTTTGCTTGTCTGTAAAGGTTTTAATTTCTCCATTGAATCTGAATGAGATCTTTGCTGGGTAATCTTGGTTGTAAATTTTTCTCTTTCATCACTTTAAATATGTCCTGCCACTCCCTTCTGGCTTGCACAGTTTCTGTTAAAAGATCAGTTGTTAACCTTATGGGGATTCCCTTGTGTGTTATTTGTTGTTTTTCCCTTGCTGCTTTTAAAATTTTTTCTTTGTATTGAATTTTTGATAGTTTGATTAATATGTGTCTTGGCGTGTTTCTCCCTGGATTTATCCTCTGTGGGACTCCCTGTGCTTCCTGGACTTGATTAACTGTTTCCTTTCCCATATTAGGGAAGTTTTCAACTATAATCTCTTCAAATATTTTCTCAATCCCTTTCTTTTTCTCTTCTTCTTCTGAGACCCCTATAATTCGAATGTTGGTATGTTTAATGTTGTCCCAGAGGTCTCTGAGACTGTCCTCAAATCTTTTCATTCTTTTTTCTTTATTCTGCTCTGCAATAGTTATTTCCACTTTTTTATCTGCAATAGTTATTTCCACTCTTTTATCTGCAATAGTTATTTCCACTCTTTTATCTGCAATAGTTATTTCCACTCTTTTATCTTCTAGGTCACTTATCTGTTCTTCTGCCTCAGTTATTCTGCTATTGATCCCTTCTAGAGAATTTTTAATTTCATTTTTTGTGTTGGTCATCATTGTTTGTTTGCTCTTTAGTTCTTCTACGTCCTTGTTAAACGTTTCTTGTATTTTCTCCATTCTATTTCCAAGATTTTGGATCATCTTTACTATCATTATTCTGAATTCTTTTTCATGTAGGCTGCCTATTTTCTCTTCATTTGTTAGGTCTGGTGGGTTTTTACCTTGCTCCTTCATCTGCTGTGTGTTTCTCTGTCTTCACATTTTGCTTAACTTACTGTGTTTGGGGTCTCTTTTTTGCAGGCTGCAGGTTCGTAGTTCCTGTTGTTTTTGGTGTCTGCCCTCAGTGGCTAAGGTTGGTTCAGTGGGTTGTGTAGGCTTCCTGGTGGAGGGGACTAGTGCCTGTGTTCTGGTGGATGAGGGTAGAGCTTGTCTTTCTGGTGGGCAGGTCCACGTCTGGTGGTGTGTTTTGGGGTGTCTATGACCTTGTTATGATTTTAGGCAGCCTCTCTGCTAATGGGTGGGGTTGTGTTCCTGTCTTGCTAGTAGTTTGGCATAGGGTGCCCAGCACTGTAGCTTGCTGGTCATTGAGTGGAACTGGGTGTTGGCATTGAGATGGAGATCTCTGGGAGATTTTCGCCATTTGATATTACGTGGAGCTGGGAGGTTTCTGGTGCACCAATGTCCTGAACTTGGCTCTCCCACCTCAGAGGCACAGCCCTGATGCCTGGCTGGAGCAGCAAGAGCCTGTCATCCACATGGCTCAGAATAAAAGGGAGAAAAAATGAAAGAAAGAATGAAAAAGGTAAAGTAAAATAAAATAACATAAAATAAAATAAATTGAAATAAAATGAAATAAAATGAAATACAATAAAGTTATTAAAATAATTGTTAAACAAATTTTTTAAAGTAATAAAAAGATATAGAAAGAAAGAAGAGAGCAACCAAACCAAAAAACAAATCCACCAATGATAACAAGAGCTAAAAACGCTACTTAAAAAAAAAAAAGAAAAACAAACAAAAAAACGGACAGACAGAACCCTAGGACAAATGGTAAAATCAAAGCTATACAGCCAAAATCACACACAGAAGCTTACACGTACACACTCACAAAAAGAGAAAAAGGGAAAATATATATATATATCGTTGCTCCCAAAATCCACCTCCTTAATTTGCGATGATTCGTTGTCTATTCAGGTATTCCACAGATGCAGGTACATCCAGTTGATTGTGGAGCTTTAATCTGCTGCTCCTGAGGCTGCTGGCAGAGATTCCCCTTTCTCGTCTTTGTTTGCACAGCTCCCGGGGTTCAGCTTTGGATTTGGCCCCCCCTCTGCATGTAGGTCGCCTGAGGGCGTCTGTTCTTTCCTCAGACAGGACGGGGTTAAAGGAGCAGCTGATTCGGGGGCTCTGGCTCGCTCAGGCGGGGGGGAGGGAGGGGGACGGATGCAGGGTGAGCCTGCGGCGGCAGAGGCTGGCGTGACGTTGCACCAGCCTGAGGCGCGCCGTGTGTTCTCCCGCAGAAGTTGTCCCTGGATCACGGGACCCTGGCAGTGGCGGGCTGCACAGGCTCCTGGAAGGGGAGGTGTGGAGAGTGACCTGTGCTTGCACACAGGCTTCTTGGTGGCTGCAGCAGCAGCCTTAGCGTCTCATGCCCACCTCTGGGGTCCGCGCTGATAGCCGCGGCTCGTGCCCGTCTTTGGAGCTCCTTTAGGCGGTGCTCTTAATCCCCTCTCCTTGCGCACCAGGAAACAAAGAGGCAAGAAAGCCTCTTGCCTCTTCGGCAGCTGCAGACTTTTTCCCGGACCCCCTCCTGGCTAGCTGTGGCGCACTAGCCCCCTTCAGGCTGTGTTCACACCGCCAACCCCAGTCCTCTCCCTGGGATCCGACCGAAGCCCGAGCCTCAGCTCCCAGCCCCCGCCCGCCCCGGCGGGTGAGCAGACAAGCCTCTCGGGCTGGTGAGTGCTGGTCGGCACCGAGGCTCTGTGTGGGAATCTCTCTGCTTTGCCCTCCGCACCCCTGTGGCTGCGCTCTCCTCCGTGGCTCCGAAGCTTCCCCCCTCTGCCACCTACAGTCTCCGCCCGCAAAGGGGCTTCCCAGTGTGTGGAAACCTTTCCTCCTTCACAGCTCCCTCGCACTGGTGCAGGTCCCATTCCTATTCTTTTGTCTGTTTTTTTTTTTTTCTTTTGCCCTACTCAGGTACGTGGGGAGTTTCTTGCCTTTTGGGAGGTCTGACGTCTTCTGCCAGCGTTCAGTAGGTGTTCTGTAGGAGCTGTTCCACATGTAGATGTATTTCTGATGTATCTGTGGGGAGGAAGGTGATCTCCACGTCTTACTCTTCCACCATCTTGAAGCTCCTCCCCTAGACATTCTTTTTTTAAAAATATTCTTTTCTATTATGGATTATCACAGGATATTGAGTATAGTTCCCTGTGCTATATACAGTAGGGCCTTGGTGTCTATCCTTTCTAAATGTAATAGTTTACATTTACCAACCCCAAATTCCCAGTCCATCCCTCTCCCTCCCCACAAGACTTCAGTTTCTGAACTCCATTTGAACACTGCACTTTCAATTAGATGTCACTTCAAATTCAAAAAGAACCAAATCAACCTCATGCTCTTTTTCTTATGACAACTGTATAACCTCTTCCACCTGCTAACATTCCCATCTGTTTTAATAGCATCAACATTTCCTTAAACTGAGAGAAAGACCAGAAGTGACTGAGAATCACAATTTCTAGGTCTGAAATCTCTTTGTTTGGCACCTTTTTTGACTTCTCTCTTTTACACCCTAAGTCTTACCATTCATCAAGTGCTTTTTATCTTTTTCGTGTAATTCTATGACTAAGAATGAACATTCATTGGGGGCTTACTAAGTGCCAGCCACTGTTATAAGCATTTTTACAGGTATTAATTCATTTAATCCTCATAACATCTTTCTGTCATGGGTACTATTATCATCCCCATATACAAATATGGAAACTGAGACACAGAGAAGTGATATGATCTGTCTAGGGTCACTGCTAGTAAGTGATAGAGAGCAGGCAGTCTGACTCCAGAGCCATTGCTCCTAACCCGTAAGCCACACGACTGTTCTGTGATGATCCTTGAATCTCTCTTTCCATTACTTCTACCACTTTGGGTCGTAGCTCACATGACTTTACCTCTATTACTGCAATAGACTCCTGGTTGGTCCCCTTGACTTTGCAGTTTGTGATACAACTTATATACGGCCACCAGATTGCTCTTCCTTAATTAAGCCCTGCTTCTACCTTTTCCTTCCTTTGTTCCAAATCCTTCTATGACTCCCGGTGGCCTAGGATATATAAAAAAACTTCCATCCCTGGCTTTTTAGGCTTTCTGTAGTCTGGTTCCATACCATGTCTTCAGCTTTATGTTTTCCTCCTCCTGTTCCATTATCTATGACTCCAATCAGGCTGATTTTTTTCACCATTCCTGAAAACATGCTGTTCTTTCCTAACTCTGTGACTTCATACATCTCTAAACTTTATTTGTCCATCTCAAGATATTGTGGCTCTAGGAACCCTTCCTTACTAATCTCAACTGAATGTGACCTTTCCTTCCTTAGAACGTTCCTGATGCTTTCCTTGTACCCCCTCTTACGATATCACATTCTGCCTTATTTGATAGCGACTTGTGTTCTTTTCTTATTTCTCTCCCTGCTTCACCACTTTGTTAGCCTGTTGAAGGCAGAGACTGTGTTTCACTAAATCTTGTATCCCCTGCAGTGCTTCTTCTAATGCAGAGCACATAACAGGCGATCAATACATAGTTACTGAATTTAACAGAATTCTAGTTTCACTCACTCAGAATGTTTCTCTTTTCCCTTTTGTTTTGTTCCAGTCTTTCACAAAAATCTCACTTCTTGAATGAAACCCCCTTGACTGCTCTAGTCCTTGATGAAACCTACTTTCTCAGAACTCTTGTAACACTTCAGGCCGATACATATAATTTAGTACTTGATTAATCATTTTATACGGTATATTCATTGTTCATGTATTACAACACAGGCCCTGATATATAAAGATTCTCAACAAATATTTGTTGAATGAATCAATATGTCGATCTTGCCCCACCAACTGTAAGGTCTCGAAGACAGGGACCATGCTTTATAAATCTTCTGTATCCCCTCAGAGCTCTCAGCATGTAATAGGTGCTTTATGAATATTTGCTGACTGACTGGCTCTTGGATTTCTGTTGCAAGTCTGTCCTTACCTTCCTGTTGTTCTGCCCTCAGCCTGTGATTACATTGAAGAGGTTTCTGAGTCCTCAGGTCTAATTTCCCCACTGAGAACAGGCTGAGTCAGGTTGCTGACACACAGGCCTCTTTTTGCCAGTCCCTTTTGATTCTGTCTTTAAATCAGAACTAGGCCTTCTTACAGGGACAAATCCCTGGAGGAAGAGAGCAGGAGTCCTTAGGTTGGGGAAGAAGAGTCGGGGATTGAGAATTGCAAAATATAAACTTTTGGCCAGAAATAATTCTACAGAACTTGTTACTGGGCCTACCCAGTACATGTGAGGGAAAGGCCATTCTGTGTCTACTTTGTACTGTTTAAAAACAAGGGAAATAATATGGCAATCATGATGCAAGAGTAAATGACTAGGGCCCATCTTTAGATGGCATGAAGTCTGCCAGTAGATCTAAAAAAAAAAACCAAAAATAACATTTGTATAATATAATAGTGATTTGTATATACCATATAGCCAACATGGCAGAGACCAACAGTGACTAGTATTCCAACTTCTCGAAGGGAAGCCTCATCTACTGAGAAGAAAGGGAGAACTGGGATAAGCAGACATCTCTATTATACTGTGCACCTCACAAATACACAGCAATACTTGGGAATGGCCGATGGTAGAATGTGCTTTTGCAGACTGGAAGGGCTTCAAGTTTTGCTGTCCTGGCTGCAATCTATAATGTTGCTGCTCAGAACTGTGGGAGATATGTACACAGTGTGTCTAAGAATTATGGTCCTTAACAACTCTTCCCAGACTTGCTTCTAGCTGGAGAGAGGGAAAATGATTGACAGCTGTATCCAAGGCATACTGATGTTTCACTGGACCAAAGAATGAGTTCAACACTGCACTGAGCAGTGGACTAGCTAAGATATAAATTTTTCCTTTATTAATATTTTATATGTATTTATTTGCCATTTCATTGGCTTATATGCTTAGCAAGTTCTTTGTTTTAAATGCAGGTGATCCAAGGATACATGACCCACATTTCAAGGGGCCCATTGTCAACAGGTAAGCAATTCTTTTCTCTGGAATGTGTTTTTTAACCAACACAGAAAGCTTATTTTTTGGTATCATTTTCCGGTCAATGGAGAATTGTGTCTACTGTGAGGGGGAAATGACTTATTTTTAGCCTAAATGTCACCTTATTTATACAGGGTACAGGTAGTAAGTCTTTCCATGAGTCATAAATATCCCCTCCTGTTCAGCAAATGAACTGCCTTAATTTATGACTGAAGAGTTTGTATTTCTGATAAAGAGAAGCCAAAAATGCTTTATAAGATTTAACCCCTTTGTGGAGAAGGAAACACATTGCAGTAGCTGTCTTACGCACCCGTTTACTCTGATTCACCGCTGCAAGTGCAGAGTTGCTATGCCAACTTCTTCCACACAGGGTATTTGTGCTACTCAGCCTCCCAAAGCAGAGAGCTTTCTGAGAGACAAACATTCACCAATGCATCATGTATGCTTTAGGATATTTTAAAATGCTCTAGGGAAGTGTGTACTTGTCTTAACTGGTGCTTCTCCTGCAAGGTTGCATAGCGTTTAAAAAGTATCCAATAATTCATAGGCCTCTTTTATTATTATATTTTACCCTCTATTCCCAGGCTTCCTGCTAATCAAAAAGGGGGTTTGCAGAGTAGAATGGCTAAAAATGAGGAGAAGATTATGCTGTGTGTAGCTGTTTTTCCACTTAGCGTTGACTTTAATTTCTGGCAGTTGCATGTCATAATAAACTGTGATGTGAAATAATGATCAACATGTTTATTTGCACTTGCCAGCCATCAGCATGTATATTAGCATTACTGTTATGTCTCTATAGTATCCCAGCTTTAAACAAATGTGTATCTAGTTTATTCTAATTCTGTAAGATGCCAAGTCATTTGGGTTACTCTTTCAAAGGTGTACCTGTGCCCTCTTTAGAGTAAGTCTGAAATCTCTCTCATTCTCTCCATGGTAACACCATGAATACATTTTGTTGTCCAGTGTACAAATAGCCTCATTTGATATGGAGGTTACTTTTATTGTACTTGCATTCATTTTATAATAACTAATTTGTATGAACAGAATCTAGCTTATTGGCCTCAAGGGACCTCTAGATATAATCTGGATTCAATAGTAGTAACAACAACGATAATAATAAGTGAACTGCCCCATTTGGACAGATGAAATACAGATTACAGATGTGCCTTTTCTAGCCATAGAGAAGAAAGCAGAGCTCAGTCTGGCTGGCTGTAGGTGTGGGCAGGAGGTGAAATCTCTTGTCTTCAGTTATTTAGAATTTAATGATGGAACCACGCAGTCCAGGTAAAGTCTAAACAACTGTGATAAAGAGAATAATTTATTTTTACTAAGGACCTTTTGTGATGTCCTAGGTATCACAAAGGCCTTCAAAGGTGAAATGGTCATTGTGTATACATACCTCTCCCCCCCAGATCTTCAATCCAAGAACAGAGAGAAGTATTATAAAACCACAGGGGCTTAACTATAGGAAGACACAGTTTGGCCCATTGGTAACTTCTCAGGCTGCAGGGGTCTATAATGCCTTTCCTGGGAAAATAATTGGGGTGTTTAAGGAGCAAGTGAGAAACCCCACCTCCTTCACATTACCTCTTGCTTACTATAACATTTTTTTGCTTACATAATGTCACTTTCCTTTTGAGAGGTCCAAAGTCTTATCAGATATTCAGGCAAACCCTCACGGCACTGTCTGCTCATCACCCACCATGTTCTCTGCACCTCTGTCTGTTTACAAGGACATCGTTTTGTGCCTAGTGATCACCCAACTGCAGTTGTTTCCAGGAGAGGTGAAGGAATGATGGTAATGCCACAGGAGAGATTAACTCAGTTTCTCATTTGTCCCCATCTACTAAGATAAGAATTGGACATGTGGAAGCTACTGCCCCGTAGTGTTGACCAAAAACAAACAAACAAACAGCGATTTTGATAGCCCCTTTTGAAAGAGTAGTTATCCAGTGCCTATGCTTTGTCCCCTATATTCAACAGAATTTTAGCATTGGATTGAGGTGAGATTTGTAAAAGTTTAAGGGCTGTTCAGCACTGTTCTTGGCAGTACATTAGAGGGCAAAAATGAATGCACATAGAAAACGAAAAAATAAATCTCTTTTACAAGGTTCTACATGAGAAATTCTCTTATAATTTTAGAACTAAGAAAAATTTTCATTTAATGGAGAGTTAATGTACTTTCTCCTGTTAGATAGAGAGAACTGTAATCTACTGTTTCTCCTTTTGTCTTGACTTGCAGAAAGCCCACTGATACATTTAATTTCAATGCCAGCAACTACATTAGCCTTTGAGTTAAGCATTTCTTTTCAGGACTTTGAATTTCTATTTCTATTTTAATAATGCTATTGCATCCAGTTTTAAGTCATTTCATTTATATTCATTCTGAAAAGAGGCAGCATATAGGTGGACAGGTAAATAGAAATGAAAACCTTGGATGTTCCATAATTGACTTTTTTCCCTTCTCTACACACAAAGTAGGTGAAGGACATATGACTCATACTAATCAAATTGGTAGGTTTCACAATGCTGAAAACAACTATTATTATAGAAGGTGGAAAATCTGTCTGGAATGTAATAAGATGCATTTATTTTTACCTGGGGCATCGGGGGGAGGTTAAACTCACTATCATGAAGGGATTCAAGGAGAGAATGAAGAGGCGTTTATTAAGGATGTTGTAGAGGGGATTCATTCATATAAAGGAGTTAGACTAAATGACCTCTGAGTTCTTTCCAATCCTGAAATTCTATGACTCTGTGATTCAACATTTTTTATTGTTATAATTAACATACAATATTATATTACTTTCAGGTATACAACATAGTGATTTGATATTTTTTATTCATTATGAAATGATCACAGTAAGTCTAGTTACCATCCATCACCATACAAAGTTAAAATATTATTGACTATATTCCCTATGTATATATTATATCCCTGTGACTTTTTTATAACTGGAGGTTTGTGCCCCATAATGCCCTTCACCTATTTTGTTCTGTCCTCCCACGCCCCTCCCCTCTGGCAACTATCAGTTTGTTCTCTGTATTTATGAGTCTGTTTCTGTTTTGTTTGTTCCTTTGTTTCTTAGATTCCACATATAAGTGAAATCATATGGTATTTGTTCTTCTCTGTCTAACTTATTTCACTTAGCATAGTACCTTCTAGGTCTATCAATATTGCCACAAATGGCAAGATTTCACTCTTTTATGGCTGAGTAATATTCCGTTACACACACAGACACACACACACCCCACACCACACCACATCTTCTATATCCATATACTGAGGGACATTTAGGTTGCTTCTGTGTCTTGGCTATTGTAAATAGTGCTGCAAAGAACATAGGGGTTGATATCTTTTTGAATTAGTGTTTTCATTTTCCTCAGTTAAATACCTTGAAGTGGAATTGCTGGATCATATGGTAGTTCTATTTTTAGTTTTTAAAGGAACCTCCATACTGTTTTCCATAGTGGCTGCACTAATTTACATTTCCACCAGTAATTCACCAGAGTTCCTTTTTCTCCGCATCCTTGCCAACACTTGTTTCTTGTCTTTTTGATCATAGCCATTCTGACAGGTGTGAGGTGGTATCTCACTGAGGTTTTGATTTGCATTTTCCTGTTGATTAGTGATGTTGAGTACCTTTTCATATGCTTGTTGGCCATCTGTCTTCTTTGGAGAAATGTCTATTCAGGGTTTCTGCCCATTTTTAGTCAGGTTGTTTATTTTTTTGATATTGAATTGTATGAGTTGTTTATATATTTTGTATATCAACCCCTTATCACAAGTATTGTTTGCAAATATCTTCTCCAGTTTAGTAGGTTGCATTTTCATTTTGTTGGTGGTTTCCTTCACTGTGCAAAAACTTTTTAGTTTGATTTAGTCACATTAATTTAGTTTTGCTTTTGTTGCCATTGACTATTTGGAGATGTATCCAAAAACATATTGCTAAGACCAATGTCAGAGAGGTTACTGCTTATGTTTTCTTCTAGGAGTTTTATGGTTTCAGATCTTTCATTTAAGTTTTTAATCCATTTTGATTTTATTTTGTATATGGTATGAAAAAGTTGTCTAGTTGGATTCTTTCACAATTAGCTGTCCAGTTTTCCCAACATCATTTATTGAAGAGACTGTTTCTCTCCATTGTACATTCTTGCATCCTTTATTGTAGATTAACTGACCATATAAGAGTGGGTTTACTTCTGAGTTCTCTATTCTGTTCCATTCATCTATATGTCTGCTTTTGTGCTGGTATCATGCTGTTCTAATTACTATAGCTTTGTAGTATAGTTTGAAATCGGGAAACATGATACCTCCAGCTTGGTTCTTCTTTCTCAAGATTGCTTTGGCTATTTGGGGTCTTTTGTGGTTCCATACAGATTTTAGAATTATTTGTTCTAGTTCTGTGGAAAATGCCATAGGTAGTTTGAAAGGGGTTGTATTGAATCTGTGGATTGCTTTGGGTAATGTGGACATTTTAACGATATTAATTCTTACAATCCATGAGCACAGAGTATCTTTCTGTTTATTTGTGTCATCTTCAATTTCTTTTATCAATGTCTTATAGTTTTCAGAGTTAAGGTCTTTTACTTCCTTTGTTAAATTTATTCCTAGATATTTTATTTGTTGAAGTAACAGTAAGTGGGATTGTTTTCTTCATTTCTAATGGTTCATTATTAGTGTATAGAAAAGAAACAGATTTCTGTTTATTAAATTTGTATCCTGCAACTTTACTGAACTCTTTTATTAGTTTCGATAGTGTTTTGGTGAAGTCTTTAGGGTGTTCTATATGTAGTTATGTTGTCTGCAGATAGTAACAGTTTTATTTCTTCCCTTTCAGTTTGAACACCTTTTATTCCTTTTTCTTGTCTGGTTACCATGGCTAGGACTTCCAATACCATGCTGATTAAAAGTGGTAAGCGTGGGCATCCTTGTCTTGTTCTTAATCTTAGAGGAAAATCTTTCATCTTTTTACTGTTGAATACAACGTTGGATGTGGATTTGTCATATATGGCCTCTATTATGTTGAGGTATGTTCCCTCTATACCCACTTTGTTGAGAGTGTTTATCATAAATGGATGTTGAATTTTGTCAAATGCTTTTTGTCTTCATCTACTGAGATGATCATATGATTTCTTACATTTGTTTCATTAATGTGATGTATCACATTGATTGCTTTGCAGCTATTGAACCATCCTTCAATCCCTGGAATAAATAAATCCCACTTGATGATGATATATGATCATTTTAATGTATTGTTGTATTCAGTTTGCTGATATTTTTTTTGAAGATTTTTGCATCTATGTTCATCAGGGATATTGGCCTGTAATTTTCTGTGTGTGAGTGTGTGTGTGTGTGTGTGTGTGTGTGTCTTTGTCTGGTTTTGGTATCAGGGTAATGCTGGCCTCATAGAATGAGTTTAGAAGTACTACCTCCTCTTTAATTTTCTGGGATAGCTTGAGAAGAATTGATAACTCTTCTTCAAATGTTTCATAGAATTCCCCTGTGAAGCCATCTGGTCCTGGAATTTTGTTTGTTGGGAGTTTTTTTTTTTGTTAATGTTTCAATATCATTACTAGTGATTGATCTGTTCAGATTTTCTATTTCTTCCTGGAAATAGAGTCTCGGAAGTTTTGGAAGATTGTATGTTTCTAGGAATGTATCCATTTCTTCTAGGTTGTCCAATTTGATGGCATATAACTGTTCATAGTGTTTCCCTATTCATTTTCTGTCTGGATGATTTATCTATTGATGTAAGTAGGGTATATAACTCCCCTACTGTTATTGTATTACTATTTCTTTCTTTATGTCTGTTTATATTTTGCTTTACATATTCAGGTGCTCCTTTTTTGGGTGCATAAATGCAACGAAATGTTATATTCTCTTGTTGTGCTGACCCCTTTATCATTATGTAATGCACTTCTTTGTCTTTAGTTACAATCTTTTTTAAAAGTCTATTTTGTCTGATATGAGTATGGCTACCCCAGCTTTCTTTTTGTTTCCATTTGCATGGAATATCTTTTTCTATCCCTTCACTTTCACTCTGTGTGTGTCTTTAGAGCTGAGGTGAGTGCCCTGTAGCAACATATTAGGTGGGTCTTTTTTTTTTTTAAGCTACCCTATGTCTTTTTTTTTTTTTTTAATTTATTTATTTATTATTTATGGGTGTGTTGGGTCTTCGTTTCTGTGCGAGGGCTTTCTCTAGTTGCGGCAAGTGGGGGCCACTCTTCATCGCGGTGCGCGGGCCTCTCATTATCGCGGCCTCTCTTGTTGCGGAGCACAGGCTCCAGACGCGCAGGCTCAGTAATTGTGGCTCACGGGCCTAGTTGCTCCGCGGCATATGGGATCTTCCCAGACCAGGGCTCGAACCCGTGTCCCCTGCATTGGTAGGCAGATTCTCAACCACTGCGCCACCAGGGAAGCCCTACCCTATGTCTTTTGATTGACGAATTTAATCCATTTGCATTTAAATTGATTATTGATAGGTATGTACTTATTGCCATTTTATTAATTGTTTTCTGGTTGTTTTTGTAGTTCTTCTCTGTTCTTGTCTTCTTCTCTTGGTTACTTCCCTATGGTTTGATGAATTCCTTTAGTGTTATGTCTGGATTCCTTTCTCTTTATTTTTTGTGTATCTATTTTAAGTTTTTGGTTTGATCATGAGGTTCATATACACCAACCTGTATACATGGCCATGTATTTTAAGCTGATAGTCTTAAGTTTGAAGGCATCTAAAAGCACTTCATTTTTACTCCCCCCTCACATTTTATATTTTTGAGATCATATTTTACATCTTTTGTGTATCTTTTAACTACTCATTGTGGTTTTAGTTGACTGTACTACTCTTGTCTTTTAACTTTCAGGCTAGCTTTTTAAGTAGCTGATCTAACACATTTACTATATATTTGCCTTTACCAGTGAGTTTTTTTTCTTTCATGTATTTTAAAATTTCTATTCTGAAATAGAATAGAAATTTTCTATTCTGTTCTATTCTTTTCCACTTAAAGAAGATCCTTTAAGATTTCTTGTAAGGTGGGTTTAGTGGTGATGAACTCCTTTATTTTAGCTTGTCTGGGAAACTCTTTATCTCTTTTAATCCTGAATTCTATAACCTTGCCAGATAGATTATTCTGGGTTGTAATTTTTTTTCTTTCAACACTTTAAATATATCCTGCCACTCTCTTCTGGCCTTGTAAAGTTTCTGCTGAAAAATCAGCTGATAGCCTTATGGGGTTTTCCTTTTATGGGATTAGTTGTTTTTCTTTTGCTGCCTTTGAGATTCTCTCTTTAACTGTTGCCACTTTAATTGTAATATATCTTGTGTTGATTACTTTGGGTTCATCTTGTTTGGGACTCTCTAGGCTTCCTGTACCTGGATTTTTTTTTTTCCTTCCCCAGGACAGGGAAGTTTTCAGCCATTATGTCTTCAAATAAGTTTTCTGTCCCTTTCTCTCTCTCTTCTTTTTCTGGGACCCCTATAATGCAAATGTTAGTATGCTTGATGTTTTCCTAGAAGTCCCTTAAACTCTCTTCATTTAAAGAAATTCTTTCTTCTCTTTGCTGTTCTGTTTGGGTGATTTCCACTATTCTTTCTCCAGATAGCTGATCTACTGTTTTGTATTATATAACCTGCTACTGATTCCCTCTTTCAGTTATTGTATTCTTCAGCTCTGATTGGTTCTGTCTTATATTTTCTAAGTCTTTGTTGAAGATCTCACTGTATTTCTCCATTCTTCTCCTAAGTATAGTGAGCATCCTTCTGACCATTTCTATGTACTCTATGTCAGGTAAATTACTTATCTCAGTTTCATTAGGATTTTTCCTAGGGTTTTATTTTGTTCTTTCATTTGGAACATATTCCTCTGTCTCCTCATTTTGTTTGACTCTTGGTGTGTGTTTCTATGAATTAGGCAGAACAGCTACCTCTCCTAGTCCTGAAGGAGTAGCCTTGTGTGGGACTGTCTACTCTGTAGACTGTTTGTACCTGGTAGCTTTGGCAGGCTAACTGGAGCTGGAGCAGGTTTGAGTTGGGTGAAGTCTCAGGGTACATTGTGCCAAGGCTGCCTTGGCAGGTTGGCAGGAGTTAGAGTGGGCATGGGTTGGGGACAGTCCTGAAGCCACCTTGGTGGGGCCACTAGAACAGGAGCAGTCTCTGGCTGGGGGCAGTCCCTGGGTGTGCCATGTTGAGGCCACCTTGGCGGGATGGCTGGAGCTGGGGTGGGTGTGGACCAGGGGGAGTTCTGGGGGTGATTCAAACAATGGCACTTGCCAGTGCCCCTTACATCAGAGAGAGTTCCTGCAGTTCTCTGCCAGTTTGGCAGAGGCTCTAGGGTTAGTAAATGGATTTCTTTTCCACATAATCTAGGTGCCCTTTAAACTAGTGTGTTTTTTGGTTTGTTTGGTTTTTGTTTTTTGCCGTGTCTCAGGATGGGTGAGTCTGTGCTCAGGTCCCTCAGTAATATCTGTCCCTGTTGCAGGTTGTGGGGTCAGGGGTGAGGTTTCTGTGGATATTGTTTCTCTGTCTTTCCTACAAATTTCTACATGGTCCTTCTATTTGTAGAGCTGTTCAATCAGCCCTCACGAGGAATTGCTCTCTAGGTAGGTGTAGATTCGGTGTGTTCGTGGGAGGAGGTGATTTCAGCGTCTCTCTACCACAGCATCTTGAACCTCTTTCTGTTTCTGTGATTCAACTTTTAATGCCAAAGCAGAGAAGGAAGAGTTCAGCTTCTGCCTATGTGATGCACACATACAGCTCTATGTTGATGCTCACCACAAACTTTTGTAATTTCTAAAATGCCATTATTAAGTAGACATCTCCAATTATTGTGACAACATTATGCTGTCTCCTAAATTTATGCAGTTCTCATGAACTTTTTGTTCGTTTTGAAATAATTGGTATGCTTCTTGTCACTGTAGATGGAACTTGAATGTCTAAAGGTGGGGTCCATCATCATGGAAAAATGTGAGGAAAAGTTTATTGAAAAAAGTACACAAAGGTTAATAAAAAATATAGATCCCATGTTGTAAAAATGTCTGGAAGAGGTTAAAAATCATTTTGACTTGTAAAATAGTTTGAAATAAAAGGCCTATATCCATAGCACTCCTTCGAAAACTTTTAAATAATCTCAAAATGTGGAAGGAAATAAAAATAAATAATTTCCCTGAATGGCTAATTCTTCAGAATGCAAATGTGAGTTGAAGATGTGCTCTAAACCTGGCATTTATTTGCCTCATTTTGAATGGAGCAAATGGCCTAATGTGATCAATTATTTATCAGTGTGACTCTTTACTACAGGAAGATGTAGACTAACACATGTCTAAAATTCATAGCGTATCCCTTGTATTCCTCAGTATGTGAGCTTGTTCTTTTTTTATGTTTTTGCACTTTAAAGAGTCACCACCTACACATTATTCCTAATGATGAAAATAACCGACCTAAAATACTATTAAACGTTGCAAGCACCTTTAAATCAAAAGATTTAAAGAAAAGTATTCATTAACTGTGTGCTTGTTATGCATCTGGCAATGTGCTAGGTGCTAGAAATACAAAGATGAACTGAACAAAGTTCCTGTTCAACAGAGCTTGCAGTCTAGTAGGAAGAGCAGATGATAAAATGATTAATGTGGTAAGTACAAAAACAGAGTTATCTACATGGGCTCTGGAAGCAAAGAAGAGTGTGCACTAGGAGTAGGGAAAGGGGAATCTGCAAAAACCTCAGAGTAGAGGTGACCCTTGAGCTGGTTCTTGAAAACATTCCAAGAAAAGTCAGCAGCACACATCAAAGTACAGAAGCCTGAGAAAAATTGTCCTAGAAATGGTTTGGTGTACACCCAGCGTGTGCATGTGTGGGTGGTGGAGGCATGAAGGTCAGGATGAGGTGGAGAGCAAGGATGCTGAAGAGGTAACAATGAGCAAAATCACCAAGGACTTACTCAACATACCAATGTGTTTGGCATTTTATTCTATAGACTTAGAGGAGACATTGAAGAATTTTAAGTAAGAAATCGACAGAATGCAATTTGCACTGTAGAAGCTTTTGTTTAACAAGGACTTGAGAACACTACTCTGTACAAGATCTGTGGTGAGCACTGGGGACACAAACCTCCTAGAAATGATCCCAAGCTTCATAATTTGTCCTTGTTCTGTTGTGTGTGTTTGTGTTAGAGAAGTGGGGGAGAGGAGTGCTGTGGTCAAACCGAAGACTGCAATGTAGTGAGGTAAACACTACGTAGAGGTGCAGGTTGCAACAGAAGCCCTAGGGAGAGAATAAATCATGTGGCGGGAGTGGCACTGCTTGCCTGATGTGGTCATTCCTGAGGGTGATCGAAGGACCTGTAAAGGTTTTGCTTCATGTAGGGAAGAGCAAGGAGTAACTCAGAGAGAGCCAGATGTGTGAAGGAAGAGACCTTGCATGATTCATGTTAGAGTGTTGTAAGTACTTACAGTAGTAGGAGGGAGAGTATGGTTGGGAGATTAAGTTGCATAGGTAGCAAGAGCCCAGATAGCGAAGGGCATTGTATATCTTAAGGCAAGGAATTTGAACTTTATTCTAAAGGGCATGAGATGAATGGCAAGCCTCTTATTGCTCTTAATCAGTGGAGTTGCAAGGTTAAATTTGCTTTAGTTGTCTCTACTTGCCATTTCTCCTTTCTCCCCTTCATCACATTCTCTCCAGTAGAGATTTATTCCCCACTTTCCTCAAACTGATTTTGAAAATGTCACCAGTGACTTCCATCTTGCCAAGTGTAGTGGGGCGACATCTTTTATTTTAACTTCACAGCAGCATTTGACAAAGGTGACCACTCTCTCCTTTTTGAAACACTCTTTTCTCTTGGCTTCTGTGACATCATACTCACCTGATGCTTCTTCCACCTCACTGGCACCTCCCTTATAGTCTTCTTCTCTGGCTCCTCAACCCCTGCTTGATCTCCAAACATGGGAGTGCCTTGGTCCTCGTCCTTCACTCTTCTCTTTCTCTAGTCTACTTTTAGACTAGGCCAGTGACTTTAAATACTGTCTATATGTCAATGACACACAAGCTTTATATCTCTAGCAATGAATCTTCCGTTGACCTCCATATTTCTTTATTCAACTGCCTTCTTGACTTCTCTATTTGAATTCATAATATTCACACTTAATTTGACCAAACAGAGCTCTTGCTTCCTGTTCCCACTCCAAAGCTCTAAAACCTCCTCCCCCAGTCTTTTCCATTTCAGAAAATGACACCAATATCCCCACTCTGTTTTACTCAAATTATAGGTCCTTGGCTTCCTCTTTTTCTCCCCTCATCTCTCACATTCAATCCATCAGCAAGTCTTATTGGCTTTAGCTCCAAAATATTTGTATATCCCCAAGCCACCTACTTCTCCATCTTTCCTACTTTCACCCTCATCCGTGGCACTATATATCCTGTCTATACTTTAGCACTGGACTATAGAATGGTCTTCCTTCTCTCCTTGTTTTTCTATAATCCATTCTACATACAAAACTCTGAGTGAGTTTTCAAATCATGAACTAATCATAGCTCCTCTTAATACATATTCAATAGCTTTCCATACCATTTAAATTAAACTCAAACTCGTGTCCTACGTGAGTGCCCTCTGTGTGACTCACATCATCCCCTACCACTCTCTCTCTCTCTCTCTCTCTTATCCTCTTATTGTAGCCATGCTTGCCTTCGTCTCATTTCTTGAAGATTTTAAACTTGCATGCATCCTGGAGACTTTGTATTTGTTATTCCTCTGCCTGAAATGCTTGGACCCCAGACCTTTGCATGACTGGCTCCCTCTTGCCATCTAGCTCTTAACTGCCATTGCCCGAGAGCCCTTCCTGACAACCCAGTCTTCCGATCACTATCTACCACATCATTTAATTGTATTTTCTTTATAGTATTTATCACTATTGAAAGTTTCTTTATTCATGTTTTTCTTACACAATTAATATCCTGTCTAAAATATCAGGTCTGTGAGAAGCAAGAACCTTGGCTGTTTCATTCATCAGTGTGTCCCATGGGGTTAGAAAAGCCCCTGACACATAGTATATATATACCTGTTGAATGAGTAAACAAACTATTATCCTAGCTTTAAAACCAAGGATATCCTGGAGAGTATAGAAACTAGTTGAAATGAAGGCAGGACACCATTTAGAAGATTATTTCAGTAATCTAGCTGACAAGTGATTAAAACCTAGACTAAGGCAGTGGCTCTAAGAGAGAAGAAATCTAAGAGGTAATAAGAAGGCAGAAATCTACAAGGCTTTAGGACTGATTGTATTCAATATGCAGGGGGTAAAAGAGAGAATCTAGCGAATCTATCATGACGGTGCCTAATAACTAGCTGGATTGCAGTTACATTCACCAAGGTAGGGAACACATGAGGAGGAGCAGGAATGGTTATGAAGGGCAGAGAAAATCATGAGTTTAGGTTTTGAAATGTTGAGTTTGAAATGCCTATGGACTATCCGGGGAAGAATATTTAGTAGAGAGTCAGAAATATACTTCTGAATCTCTTTGAAATATCGATATATTTCTTTTAACTAAAATAAGTATCTAAATAAAAGGGAAAATTTGAAAGAATGTTAAAATCTAATAGAAAAATGTGTAAGTTTTCTCTTCTGAGAAATGCTTCCTGATCATCCCTAGACTGAACTTCAGTACCTTCCTTGGTGCTCTCAGAGTACTCTGTGTGCTTATAATACTGTGTTGTAATTAGTTGTTTGCTTGGATGGATGGGATAGGGGGTGGTGGGAAGGATGTCCAAGAGGGAAGGGATATATATGTACATATAGCTGATTCACTTCATTGAACAACAGAAACTAACACAACATTGTAAAGCAGCTATTCCCCAATTAAAGAGACAAAAAAACATGAGTTCTCCCAAGTAGAGCTGCACATAATAGACCTGTAAATAACAGTTTCGATCATGTTATACCCCCTATTCAAATTTCATCAATGAGTTCCCGCTGCCTAAAAGTTAACTCCAAATGCTTTAACATAATATTAAAATCGCAACACAAATTTGTCTTAACATATCTGCCTAAACTACACTCTCTCTAGGGTTTCTAAACCCTTGAACTCTCTGTTGAGCCAAACCAGTTGTGTTCATTTCTGCAAGGTCTGAAAATTGATTTTGTCCGTGTCCTAGAATTACTCTAATTCAGGTATGATGACTGGTACTAACAAAGCTCACAAGAGACTGATATATAAAGCCAGAATGTTAATGCAATCATTTACATTGAGAAATTTAATTGCTGAGAAGACCTGATGTTCCTTTTGGCCTGACCAGCACATTGTTCCCTTTAGGCAAACTATACAAGAAACCTAATTATCAAAAGGTTGCTGGCTGAATGTATAGTCAGAACAAGGAAATTACATGAGTGGAATGGCTAATGGCATCAGGCTCTGCAGCCTGTGCTGTCTATCAGCAGACCAGGATCATCCTCACATTGGATCTTCGTATCAATCCTTCGTGACCTGGAGGGTCCTCAGATGGGCAGAGCTGTTTGATCATCATTTGCACTTCTCTTTAGATTTGTTAATAAATTCAAGAAGTTTGAAATCAAGGCTTGCTGGACTGAGAGACTTAGTCTCATTGAGGTGACTGTGTACATTAATTATGTGTTGAGTCATAGTTTAACTCTCAGAAAGCAGTATTATTTTCTATACTCTCACATTTTGGGGAAGCATCTTATTGTCACCTCAAGTGATAGTCTTCCTTGCTCCATGGCCCTGCCCAGGATCCATCTCCTCCGCCCCCAGCTTCAGAGTGCCTTCCCTCCAATGAAATCCTGCAGCTTTTGCTGTAGATGGTATACAGCTCGTAATATATGTGATTGCTCTTTAGCTTTTGGTATTCATGTATTGTCTTGTCATCTGGCTTGTAATTCCCTTGGAGGACAGAGATCAGCATGCAGTGTGTGTGTAAGTAATTATTGATGAGCCGGTCTTTTTTTTCTCTTCTCAATGTAGCACTAGTTAGAGCACCTGCTCCTTGGATGGCATTCTGTTGTAAGGAACGGGGTTATTTCTTCCATGGCTGTGCTTAAAAATGTCAAGATTCTTTTCATTTGCATCCTCTTTCAGATGAGTTTTCTGTTAAAAAAAATAAACAAACAAATAAATCCGATCTCCATGTCCTGAGAAGAGAGTACATGACCTTTATTACAGGGGGCCAGTTGTAGCAGTTTGGACTTTATTTTTCCAGACTCGGATCACAGGTCAAGCAAGTGGTCATAACATTTTAATGAATTTTCTCTGACACAAAAAGAATGAGATAAACAGGATAAGCTGACTTTTTGCATTAGGACCTGTAAATCTTTGACCTGTTTTGACACAGCATATTCAAATCCACACTGTGTACAATGTCATGCCCTCTGTGTGTGCTTCATAAAAACTAATTGAATTGAAAAATAGTCTGAGGTGTATTTCATAAGTTCTAGTAATGCAAATAGCTCAGAGAACTCTGACACTACTTTTCTATTACCTGATCGTCTCATTTAGGAATTCGAACTCCTATATCATACCAGTGTCATCTGAAAATTGTGTAGGATTTGGATAGCTTCTAATAGGCAAGAGTGTTAATAATGACTTTAAAGTCTTGAAGTTCAAATCTATAAGTGAAGCTTCACTTACATGTGATGACTGTTTTGCCTCTAATGTGACTGTGCTATGGTCATTATCCAGCTTCTTTTGAGGGTCGCCTTTGTATTCATCCATAGGTTCTATGTCACACTGCTTCCTCCCCATTCTTGTTTTCTTTCATTCCTTAAACAAATATTTGTAGTACACCTTACTCTATGATAATAATTATGCTAGTTGGTAATAATACAAAGATAGGATGTCCTTGTCCTCAAGGAATTAGTAAATAGTAGAAGAGATAGGCAATGGAAAAGAGTTTACAGTTCAATGTGGGAAGTACCGCTGTGGAAGAGAGAACAAAGGGCCTGGCTCTCGGTGGTGGATGCCTTATGTGGCTGCTATTCCAGAGATTAATATTCATTTATTCTCACTCAACAAATACTTACTGATCATCTATTATGTGCCCTGTCTCCTCTAGGCGTTAGAGATAGTGATGAGCAAGATAGGCAAAGCGCCTGTTCTCCTGGAAGGGGGAAGAGACGGGGCAGATAACATCTGAGAAATGAACATGACAGTTTCATAAGGTGATAAATATGAAGAAGAAAATAAAACAGGGTGATGTGATAGTACCTAGCTGGGGTGTGTGTGGGAGCATTAATTTAGATTTGGTGATCAGGGAAGAGCTCTCCGTGGAGGTGACAACTGAAATGAGACTTGAATGATAAGGAGCAGCCAGCCATGCAAAGACGGAGAACAGTGCATTTCAGATAGAGGAAAAAGAAAATGTAAAATCCCTAAGGCAGGGATTTTAAGCTTCGTGTGCTCAAGGAGCCAAAAGAAGGCCAGTGTAAGGGCAGCTTACACTGGATGGGGGTGGGTGGGGGCAGGGGAGTGGGGAATGGGTTGGTAGGAGATCCCTGCAAGCACATTCTAGTAAGTGCAATGGAAAAGACATTGGAGAAGGTTTTCATAGGAGAGTAAGTTAATCTAACATATTTTAAAAACTTGTTCTGACTGCTGTGTGGAGGATGGATTTTAAGTGTCCAAATGCAGAAGCAGGGAGATCAATAGGAAGCTTTTGCAGTCATCTAAGTGAAGGAGTCAGTGACTTGGCATAGGGTGGCAGTAGTGAAGATGGAGAGACGTGAATAGATTCAAGATATGTTCCGGTGTCAGTGCTTATTGATATGAAAGGTGAGGGAAAGAAAGAAGTCAAGGATAACTGCTAGATTTGTGACATGAACAATTAGGTGTATGACGATCCCCTATCCTAAGAATGGAAAGATTAGGGGAGGTGCAGGTGTGCTGACTCAGAAATCAAGACTTCTGTTTGGCTGTGTTAAGTTTGAGATGCAGAGTAGATATCCGTGTGATGATGCTCTATGTGGGCCTGGAGGTCAGTGGAGAATAAAGCGAGGGCGGGAGATTGAGAGTTGGGGGTCACTGGCATTTAGATAATATTTAAAGCCAAGTATCTGGGTGAGATCACTTAGGAGGGTAGAGAAGAGGCCCAAGGACAAAACTCCACATTTGACAACATTTGGAGGTCAAGCAGAGGTGGAGGAGCCAGCAAAGGAGCCCTCAGTGAGTTAGGAAAAGCCAAAAGAATGCAATGTTGTAGAAACTAAAAGAAGTGTCATAAGAAGAGTTTGGTTTTTATTTGTTTATTTGTAAAGTTGCCAACTGTGTTGACAGCTTTGAGAAGTCAAGCAAGATGAAGACTGAGAAGGGACCACTGGATTTGGCACCATGAAAGTCATCAGTGACCTCATCACAAATAGGGCTACTAGAGACAACTCTGAATAAGTTTTATTGGAGGAAGAGGGGAATCTGGGATCAAAGTAGAGTTTTATGGAAGATGGAAGATACTAGAACATTGTAGTGTGTGGTGCTGGAGATGATCCAGGACACTGATGATGCAAGGGAAAGGGGAACTATGGACATGAAGTACTGAAGATAGACTCCAGAACACAATTGGAGAGTCTGGCCTTTGGTAGGAACAGGGATTCCTAGTCCGTAGTGTAAGATGGTAAGCAGGGAATAGACGAGAGATATCGAGTGTCAATAGTTTTGGTGATGAAAAGAAGAGAGATTCTTACTGCTTGCTTTTGACTTCTCAATGAACTATGGGGTAAGGTTATCAGGCAGGGATGGGCTGGTGGTGGTGGCAGCGGCAGGCCCAGGTGTATGAGGATTGAGAGGAGAAAGGATGAGCAGTCATTTTGGAGAGTGGGGCAATAAACATACATATATGATTAATGCAGAGTATATGCATATATACCGCATTTCCCATACAGAGAGTATTATTCTAGTCTTAGACTTAAGAGAACCTAAAAGTTGGCCACTGTTCTGATGGAGCATAAAGAGTTTTAGACACATATTAGATACTAGAAGATCCTGAGGTAGCTGGACTTGAGAGGCAGTACCCTGGGGTGCTTCACAAAGAAGGAGGGTCTGGGAGAATATTTTGAAGGAACATGCTATCAGAGGAGACTGGAAAAGCATGTACCATGCAAAGCAGATTTGCTTAGCTGGATTGGAAAACAGAAGCTAATATAACATATAGCTGAAAAATAGAGGGGGCCGGGCCTATGTATGAAATATTGGCAGGATTTCATTTCAGTTATAATAGAGAAGGGAAAAAAGAAGAGGTTTAGGCAGATTCCAGATAATACATTAATTTTTTAAAAAATTATTTATTTATTTATTTTTGGCTGCGTTGGGTCTTCATTGGTGTGCACGGGCCTTCTCTAGTTGTGGAGAGTGTGGGCTACTCTTCGTTGCGGTGTGCATGCCTACTGTGGTGGCTTCTCTTGTTGCGGAGCACGGGCTCTAGGCTCACGGGCTTCAGTAGTTGTGGCACGCAGGCTTAGTAGTCATGGCACACGGGCTTAGTTGCTCTGCGGCGTGTGGGATCTTCCCGGACCAGGGCTCGAACCCGTGTCTCCTGCATAGGCAGGCAGATTCTTAACCACTGCGCCACCAGGGAAGCCCCTCATACATTAATTTATTCCTTCATTCATAACTCTTATCTGTTATGCACTGTGGGGCATACAGAAATGAATGACACAGACTATGCTCTCAGTAAACTTGAAATTTAATCTCCTAGCTTTAATACAAAAAATTAATGACCTGCTCAATAGAGGTATAAGCACAATTCAGGGGGACAAAGTAAAATGAGTAAAATGAATAATTATTCCTGATTGGAAGGATCAAGAAATGTTTCTTGAGGGTGTTATTTAAGCTGGACCTTGCAGGAAGAGAATCAGATAGAGAATGAAGGAGAATCAGACTCATGGAGGCATGTGTCACAGACTGGGTTCTCCACAAGCAGATGCTGAGATGGAGTTTGGAGTGCAAGCTCTCTGATAAGGATCAACACCTGTGAAAAGAAGGGGAAGGAAGTGGGATTACACAGAGGGAGATATCAGCCTGTTACCAGACCCCACAAAACCTCAGCCCACATTTCAAGGAGCTCTGGAGTACTGCCCTGCCCAGGGATCTGGAGTAACTTTGAAATGGCTGCATCTTTATGAGCCCACCTGACTCAGTCCCTGATTTGTCAGCTTCCCTGGAGGGGTGAAGTGGTGGAAGTGGATCCTGAAGATGCTGGAAGCTAGAAGCTGTCTGCAGCCACACTCACCATAGCCAGGCAGCAAGTTCTTCCTTGAAGGGGAGCCTGGGTGGCACGCATCTTGGTGTGGACTGTAGAGTGTAAGTGCATGGCGTGTCCCATCATGCTCCAGAGGGATTGGAACAGAGACTAGGGCAAAAGACACTTGGGGAATAAAACTGGACAGATCGTTTGGGATTATGGTTTGAAAGGCATGTATGAGGATTGGGACTTTTTTTTTCCCTATGGGGATCTTAAGGGAATTAAGTAGGGCTATATAATGAACGAGTGCTCTGCTTTCAGGAAAGAACCCCAGGTAATGAACCTAGGGCAGCAGAACCTCTTAGAAATAATAGTTGCCATAGAACACAGCTGCCTAATGAATTTGGTAGTGGGGGCAAAGGGCGGGGAAGACCACACACTGTGTCCATTGTCATTTGGATCCCTTGTTCTTGGATAACAGTGTCCTTGTTGGTTCATTCAGAACAGACATCTAACCCTTCACCTTTACTCTGATCACAACTAAAATGTTTCTAGGGGACCCATATCCCCTCTTTTTGGAGAAGCTAATTTATTACCGTATATAATGCTTGTATCAGAAAAACATACCTGTGTCAGAAGCATATATTCGCATATATTCTTCGAATATCGTTGCGCTTAGGCTGTTTTGCCATTGAATGGATTTGTTTTCCATTTGCTCTCAATCCATCATTATATATATTTTAAATGTGAATTCTTTTGGCAGGGGGAATGGGGAGAGAGACCATTTTTCTATTTAAAAATTAGAGGTAGTTTGTGTCCCGCCAGAGCAGGAGACCAGTGAATGGGCACAGTCCGGAAGCCAGCAGGGGTGGGAAGCAGCAGGCACCTTGCAAGGGCTTGGGCCCTGGGGTGTGGCGCCCACTTGTGACTGGGCTGTAGAATGTGAAATGAGGGCCCTTGAGGCAATGCTAGTAGCAGCATCCCATTATTGAATTTCTAAGTCATTCAGAAACCAGCAGTGTGGAACAAGGTTACCAAGTCAAAATAGAAGCACAGAGGACTCGAGAGTATAAAGATAATATCAAGAAGCAGAAAGGCCAGGCCTGCAAGAATTCCCTTCATTCACTAGCATGCCACTTTAATTGCATCTTAATGTAATGACCGTGCAGGGCTTCGCTGCCAAGGTTATTTTCTAGTTAGACCTGTGAGGAAAAATTACTGAAGAAATAATATCAAATTTTATCTGGGTATTGGTATTTAATTTAAGTCTTTTCCAAATTGTGTATTAGTTTTCAAATGATTATTTTGCTTGGTTAGTTACATAAGGAGTTATATAAATAGTGTATGCAACTATCAGTTAAATGTCGCTTGAGATGCTTTCCTATTTTGGTCATGAAGCCATCACTCAGGCACGACCCTTCACTCAATATGAGCTTGCCCAAATTCCACATATAGTGTCTGACAGAAAAGGAACAACTTTTTTTTTTTAGGAATAACTTTTTATTACTAGCCTTATAAACCCAAATGAATAAATTGACAACAAACCTCACAGCTGTACATTTTTAAAGTATGGGCATGATAAAACTTCCTAACACGTATCATACTGTCATTTAGATTTCATTTATTTGTTAAAAATTTATCCAAGATCTCATTGTGTTTCATGACTTTTGATCATAGACATCACTTTTCATGCTTTGGACTTTTGAATTCGGATCATTATGAGTTTATTTCAAACTAGAAGTCAATTTATTTGGTGAATGTCTTTAAGAACCAGTTTCTTCATGTTGGCAAAGTTGTGGCCCTGCAAATTATAATTTATCTTATGTTTTTGGTAATTTGTTGTCTATTCTTCACAGGGTGCTTTCTGTCAGACATAGTAAAAAAAAAAAATAAAGCTGAAAATCAATGCTAAAAATTAAAAGAAAATAAGTAATATTTGCTAAAAATTTAAGTAAAAATAATCCACACCAGAGTTGATGGTCTCCATGTGTTATATTTCTTAATGTTTCCTTCCTGAAAACACTCTATTGTAATGTGCATTAACATTTGATAGGTCCCTCTTACAAAGAAGGGGAAGTTTGCCGCCTGCAATAAGTGGCGAAGGTACTGTTATTTTACAGTTGTGCATTTGATACCACAATTTGTTTTTTCAAATTTCAGGTTTCAAAGTTACAACCACATAAGCCATCTCCATACACATTATCCATAATTTAATTTTGTCCTGTTCAATAAAAGAGGGAATGAAACTCCATCTCCCTCTTCCTGCAAAAGGTTTGATTCCCTATCCCACTGCCATCCACTCCTCCCTAAAACTCTCATTTTGATGTTTGTATATAATATTTGTACTGAGTTTATGAATTTATTCAATGCTCTTGGTTTCCCTAAACTAGCTATGATAGTGTTGATATACTGTTTATTGATTCTGTGATCTATTTTGGATTAGTAAACTGTGTTTAAACTTCTGTGCCATCTGTATAATTTGCTATTCAATTGGGGAGTTAATACTAACACACATAAACTTTAGAGAGTTGTTTAGTGCTTAACCATGATGGTGATTGTAAGACCAATGGGATTTCCAGTTATAGAAGAGAAAGCTCAGTCAAGTGCTAAAAATCAGATTTAATGTAGGAGAGAGCTTTTGAAGTGAGCCTGGAAAGATGGGTAAGATGAGAATTTTTAAAGAAAAGGACAAAGTATTCCAAGTTAAGAAATATCCAGAATAAAGGCAAGGAGTCTTCATTCAGCATGTGGAATACTGTCCTAAGCATAGGGCTTCAGCTCATCTAAGTTTCCTGAATGAATATATATCTATCTATCTGAATATATATATATAATATATGAATATATATGCATATTTGAGTTCAATTTGCATTAGAAGCTGGCCCAAGTATTGATGAAACAACTTGTTTGACTGAGTTGTACCCCCTTTGAACTGGTCCAGTTCTTTCATTGGATTGATCATATTGAATAATTGTCTTGATATTGAGTAGATATAGTCTCAGCATCCTTAATGAGGAACACAGTAATTTTCTCTCACTATTCCTGATTAACTTTTGTTGCCCGAGTGTGCCAAAATGAGAGAAGTCCTTTGGCCACAATCCTTGGTCTGAGACTTACTTTTTAATTCCCTTAAAAATCAGAAGCCATTATGACATATGCTGAATGGTTTTTACATCCCTGGGAATGTTCGGAGTAAAATAAAAATATGTTATTTACTCATTAGAATAACCATAGAAAGTGTTTTGTTTTAACAAATTTATTCATTTATTTAATTAGTAATACATGGGGCGTGGGTAAATGATGCAAACAGCACAGAAAAGGCGTAGAGTCCCTAGTACCTCGGAATCCTGCCTCAGAGATGGCAAGTATTATCAATGCCTTGTGTATCCTTTCAAATAAATGTATGCATTTGAAAGTATATATTTGTGTCTATATACATACATATATATATATATATGTATCTGTATATCCCTTTATATAAATAAAAGCATGCTATAATAGCATTCTATGCACACAATGTATTTGGGAAATCAATTCATCAGTATATACAGAGCAGTCATAGAAATTTGAAGAAAATATTTGACTCTTAACATTTTATTATTATTCATACAATTCGAAGAAATATGTCTTCAATACCCGTCTCTGTCTTCTACTCACATATAAAGGTCTAGTCCACACGTTCCCTTTCTAACTCTTAGCCCTAGTTGTTCTCTGGCAGAATCCATTGCTCTCTTGTCTGTGTTCTCTAAATAATTTATATATTATACATACTCTGTTTATGACCCTGATCATACTGAAGATTTTTTGTTTTCTTGTTTATCTGTTTTCATCCATGAATAGATTGTGAGTTCCCTTAAACTTTTCTTTCTCTGGATCCTCATTCCCTAGTACAGAGTCTGGTATATAATAGGTACTCAAGAAATATTCGCCTGATTTGAAACAAAAGTGTGAGGCCCTTACCTTTCACTGCTCATAGAATCCATATTTTTTCCTTGTTGTTGTTATTCTTTGGTATTTGACTTGAATACTTATCTCCCCAATGATAACTTTTTTAAACCATGGAGCAGGAAAAGAATTAAGGTGAAAAATAAAACAAATATGTCACCTGGAAATATTTATACAATGCACCTTTTATGAACTTTTATGAGAAAAATAAATGATCCTTTCCATTTGTGTTAAGAATTGCTGAAGAAAGGCTGATAATGGCCAAAGTAAATCTGCAACCTTCAGCCTGGAGCAATTGCCTGTAGATGTGTTTGCATATACACTTCTTGAACCTACTGCATGATGTATGTACGCATTTGTGTAATGCTCACAAAGATGCTTCATGTCATTACTTCTAAAATCTTCATGTTTGGCTTAGCCAAGCAGACTTCTTTGATAGCATCATGGATTTTGCTGCCATGCTATAAGTCTACAGTGCTATATTTTCATCTATCTATGCTCTGTTCATTTATATCATCTTCCCTTACTTGCAATATTTAATAGAACTTTTGGTGTAAATGCAAATAGTTGAAAGAATTATTTTTTATTTGTTCATATTACAGAGCTTGTGGTTCTGTTTTAAACATCCTTACCCAAAGCATGAGCATTTTTCTTCATTTTGCTTTGAAGATCATTTAAGACTTATCTTTAAACTGCCTCATTATGTCTTTCAGAAATACAGTTCTCGTGTAACAACTAATCAGGAAATTCAAAGTTTTTGAAATATGTTAGGAAAAACAGATGTTTGCTATTTAAAGTACTGCAGATGATTATTTCTTTTTCTAGTCAAAAAATGTTCATATCCACTAAATAAATGTATTGTCTTTATAAGTGTGCACCCTTCTGTGTCACAGTGGTGGGAAGTCTTCACTGCTAGAGTTAGAAATGAAACTGTTTTGCTAATGTTCTGCTTAGCTTTTCATTTTGCACAGTAGGAAAGCTTGGGTTGGGAAAACATCAGTAAATTTCACTCTTCTCAGCCTAACATGAAAAATAAATAATGGAAATAGCAGTTGTTGGCTCGTTGCTGTGAAATATTAGCATACTGAATGAGTTCAATAGCTTTTTTTTTTTAAACCCAAAATAAGCTTAGCTGATTTTGTAGAAAACTAAACCTTACAGATAAATGTAGATGTTAACAGTTAAGCAACTGAGCTAATGAAGCCAAATCTAAGGAAATAGAAGTAGGAAGAATTGTTCAAACAGGTATTATAATTACACATTGAATTCAACTACAGAATTTAAAAGGTTTAGTATCATTTAATACTTTCGTTGAAACAATCATAATAGTTTCCCATTTACCTTTAAAAGAACTTTAGAGTTTATTTGGTTCAGCATTCTGTTTTGGGATTGCAGGCCTGGATAGGTGGAAAGGCTTAACCAAGATTACCTGATGACTTGGTGGCAAAGCTGGGGTTTGAATCTGGGTCTCCAGGTCATGAGTCTAGAGTTCTCCTGTACTTCTTCAACATACAGGAAATATGCCACTTTTAATTTCTTGGCAGTATTTTGTTTTACTTTTTGGCGGGTGGGGAAGCAAGCTGAGAGTGAGAGGAAAACCATATTTATGCAATGGACAGAGGAAGAAGAAAAAAGGTGAGACTGGTTGCAAGATGGGAGGAACTTTGGGAGCACAAAAACATCCATTAGGGAATATACTCTT
The DNA here is from genome assembly GCF_028564815.1 of Eubalaena glacialis. Lineage (NCBI taxonomy): Eukaryota > Metazoa > Chordata > Mammalia > Artiodactyla > Balaenidae > Eubalaena > Eubalaena glacialis. The sequence continues at coordinate 129,477,020 of NC_083718.1, forward strand.
GTTTCTGGCATATGGTGTACAGTGTGTGTCCTCTTCTCTGCCTCCCCCATGAACACTTCAGCAAACATTGGTTCCTCAACTCCATTGTAGAGTTGGATCACTTTTGATGGACGTGACTAAAATGCTGAGGATAACCTCTGAGTGGATGGTGTCAAGAGCCCAGACTGTCATGTGAAAGACTGTCACATGTATTTATTTGTGGGATTATTTGAATAAGTCTCTTCTCTAAACTATGAGCTCTACAAGAATAAGCCATGGGTCTCATGTTCACCATTGTATCTTTAATACCGTGTATATTGCCTGGCATGTAATACATGCACAATACATTTTTTGAAATCTGTTAGGACACAAATATAAGATGACTACTTCTTTGCAAAGGATATGTATCAGGAACTTGATCTTCAGGATGGTTTAATCTCAGGACAACTCTACAAGGTGTTTATTTCTAACTGCCAATATAGATTAGGGAGCTGAAACTTGGGGATAGCAAGTCACTATACAAGGGCACACAACTCATTAGTGGCAAAGCTGGTATATGGAAAGAATGCTAGGGCTATGTGACTTCAAATGTCATAGCTGGGGGACGGTTCAAGATGACAGCATAGGAAGACCCTGAAGTCACTCCTCCCATAGAAACACTGAATCTACACCTACATATAGAGCAATTCCTCCTGAAGAAGAACTGAGGGCTGATTGAACAGCTTCTGTACAACAATAGAGGGACCACATAGAGATGGATAGGAAAGACAGAGATGTGGTATTGACAGGAACCCCACCCCTGATGCAGTGATCTGCAGTAGGGGTAACACTGAAGGGCTCATGTTCAGACTTACACACTCTGGGGCATAGTGAAAAAACAATGATTTAAAGGGCACCTAGACCATACATGAAGGAAATCCATTTACTAAACCTAGAGTGTCTGCCAAATGGGCAGGGAACTGCATGAACTCTCTCCAGGGCTGGAAGTCCTGGAAAGTGCCATTTTTTTTGTGTTCTTCCTCCACCTTGATGATGGTACCGGAACATGGTCTAGGCTCTCTGGCTACCTGCCAAAACTGCCCTAGCATGCTCTGGGCCCCTAGCCCACATCAGCTCCAGCCCCCCCTGCCAGGTGTCCCCTGCCCCATGCTTGTTCTTGCCCCAGCTCTAACCTTCCTGCTAGAGCAGCCCTGCTGCAGAGCACCCTGAAACAGCCCCAGCCTGTACCTACTCTAGCTCCAGCCAGCCTGCCAAAGCTGCCTGGCACATCCAGTCTACACAGCAGATGCCCTTACACAAGACCACACCATTAAAACCAGGAGAGGTTCCTGTTTTGCCTAATTCATAGAAACAATCACTGAGAGTCAAACAACATGAGGAGTCAGAGGAATATGTTCTAAACAAAAGAACAAGATAAAACCATAGAAAAAACCTAATGAAACAGAGACAAGTAATTTACCTGATAAAGAGTTCAAAGTAATGGTCTTAAAATGCTCATCAAACTCAGGAGAATGGAGGAACACAGTAAGACCTTCAACAGAGAGATGGAAAATGTAAGAAAGAGCTGAAGAATAAAATAAAAAATACACTAGACGGAATCAACAGCAGATTAGATGATACAGAAGAGTGGATCAGCAATCTGGAGGACACAACAGTGGAAATCACCCAATCAGGACAGCAAAAAGAAAAAAGAATTTTAAGATGAGGATAGTTTAAGGAACTTCTGTGACAACATCAAGCATGCTAACATTCACATGAATGGGGTCCCAGAAGAAGAAGAAGAGAGAAAGGGACAAAAAACTTATTTGGAGAAATAATGGCTTAAAACTTCCCTAATCTGGGGAAGGAAACAGATATCCAGGTCCAGGAAGCACAGAGTCCAAAACAAGATGAACCCAAAGAGATCCAGAACAAGACATATCATAATTAAAATGTGAAAACTTAAAGAGAGAACTTTAAAGATGGCAAAAGAAAAACAACCAATTACATCAGCTGATATTTCAGGAGAAACTTTGTGGGCCCAAAGAGAGTGGTATAATATATTCAAAGTGCTGAGAGGAAAAAACTTGCAACCTAGAATACTCTATCCAGCAAGGCTATTATGTAGAATTGAAAGAGAGATGAAGAGTTTCCCAGACAAGCAAAATTTAAGTCTGTCACCACTAAAGAGGACTTACAAGAAATGTTGAAGGTTCTTATTTAAGTGGAAAAGGCCATAACCAGAAATAAAAAAATATATGAAAGAAAAAAATGTCTATGGTAAAGGCAATGTATATAGTTAAGGCAGTGGATCAGCAACTTATAAAGCTATAATGAAGGTTAAAAGGCAGAAGTAGTACAATCAATTATAACTACAATAAGTAGTTAAGGGATACACAAAATAAAATGTAATTATGATGTAAAAAAACAATGTGTGAGGGGTTAGTAAAAATGTAGTGCTTTAAGAATTTATTCAAAATGCAGTGACTATAGGCTTAAAATAAACTGCTGTATATAAGTCAATGTGTAGTAACCTCATGGTAACTACAAACCAAAAACATACAATAGATACACAGAAAAATAAAGAGAAAGAAACCCAAACATAACCCTAAGGAAAATAATCAAACTACAGGGAAAGAGATGAAGAGAAGAAGAAAGTAATAGAGAAGAACTATAAAAAAAAAAATCCAGAAAACAATGCACAAAATGACAATACATACATACCTATCAATAATCACTTTAAATATAAATGGATTAAATTCTCCAATCAAAAGACACAGGGTGGCTGAATGGATAAAAAACAAGACCCGCCCCTATGCTGCCTACAAGGGACTCATCTCAGTTCTAAAGGTACAAATAGAGTGAAAGTGAAGGGATGGAAAAAGATACTCCATGCAAATGGAAACAAAAAGAAAGCTGGGGTAGCAATACTCATATTAGATAAAATAGACTTTTAAAAAAGACTGTAACTAAAGACAAAGAAGGGCATTACATAATGATAAAGGGGTCAGTACAACAAGAGAATATAACATTTTGTGGCATTTATGCACCCAAGAAAGGAGCACGTGAATATGTAAAGCAAAATAAAAACAGACATAAAGAAAAAAATAGGCAGCAATACAATGATAGTAGGGGAGTTAAATACCCTACTTACATCAATGGATAAATCATCCAGATAGAAAATCAATAGAGAAATACTATGAACATTTATATGTCATCAAATTGGACAACTTAGAAGAAATGGGTATATTCGTAGAAACATACAGTCTTCCAAGACTTCTGAAACTCTATGTCCAGGAAGAAATAGAAAATCTGAACAGACCAATCAGTAGTAATAATATTGAATCAGTAATAAAAACAACAACAACAAAACTCCCAACAAACAAAAGTCCCAGGACCAGATGGCTTCACAGGGAAATTCTGTGAAACACTTGAAGAAGAGTTAATATCTATTCTTCTCAAACTATTCCAGAATATTGAAGAGGAGGGAAGAATTCTAAACTCATTCTACATGGCCAGCATTACCTCGATACCAGAACCAGACAAAGACACACACACATACACATAAAAAGAAAATTACAGGCCAATATCCCTCATGAACACAGATGCAAAAATCCTCAAAAAATATTAGCAAAGTGAATACAATACATTAAAAGATCATACATTATGAAGTGGAATTTATTACAGAGATTCAAGGATGGTTCAATAGCCACAGATCAATCAATATGATAAACCACATTAACAAAACAAATGATAAAAATCATATGATCATCTCAATAGGTGCAGAAAAAAAGCATTTGACAAAATTCAACATCCATTTATGATAAACACTCTCAACAAAGTGAGTGCAGAGGGAACATACCTCAACACAATAAAGGCCATGAATGACAAATCCACATCCAACATTATACTCAATAGTGAAAAAATGAAATTTTCCTCTAAGATCAAGAACAAGAGAAGGATGCCCACTCTCACCACTTTTATCAACATGGTATTGAAAGTTCTAGCCATGGTAACCAGACTAGAAAAAGGAATAAAAGGCATTCAGATTGGAAGGGAAGAACTAAGACACTATTTGCAAAAAACATGACTATATACAGAATGCCCTAAAGATTCCACCAAAACACTATCAACACTAATAAAAGAGTTCAGTAAAGTTGCAGGATATAAAATTAATATACAGAAATCCTTTGCATTTCTACACAGTAATAATGAACTATTAGAAATGAAAAAAACAATGCCATTTACTATTGTATCAACAAATAAAATACCTAGGAACAAATTTAACAAAAGAGGTAAAAGACCTGTACTCTGAAGACCGTAAGACATTGAAAAAAGAAATTGAAGATGACACAGATAAGTGGAAAGATACTCTGCTCATAGATTGTACGAATTAAAATTGTTAAAATATTGATATCACCCAAAGCAATCCTCAGATTCAGTGCAATGCCTTTCAGTATACCCAAGACATTTTCCACAGAACTAGAACAAATAATTCTAAAATTTGTATGGACCTACAAAAAACCTCAAATAGCCAAAGCAATCTTGAGAAAGAAGAACCAACCTGGAGGATCATGCTCCCTGATTTCAAACTATACTACAAAATTAGAGTAAGCAAACAGTATGGTACTGGCACAAAAACAGACATGTAGATTGGTGGAACAGGATAGAAATCCCAGAAATAAACTCAACTTTATATGGTCAATCAATCTATGACAAAGACTGCCAGAATATACAATGGAGAAAGACATCTCTTCAATAAGTGGTGCTGGGAAAACTGCACAGCTACATGCAAAAGAATAAAACTAGACAACTTTATCACACCATATACAAAAGCAAACTCAAAACTGAGTAAATACTTAAATATAAGACCTGAAACCATAAAACTCTTAGAAGAAAACATAGGGAAAACAATAATCTTAGCAATATTTTTTTGGAGCTCTCTCAGGCAAGGGCAACAAAAGCAAAAATAAACAAATGGGACTATATCAAACTAAAAAGATTTGCACAGCAAAGGAAACCATCAACAAAACAAAAAGGCAACCTACTGAATGGGAGAAGATACTGCAAATGATATATGAGATAAGGGGTTGATTTCCAAAATATATAAACAACTCACAATTCAATAGCAAAAAAACCAAACAACCCAATGAAAAAATGGGTAGGACCTGAACAGACATTTCTGCAAAGGAGACAAACAGATGACCAAAATGTACCTGAAAAGGTGCTCAACATGGCTAATCATCAGGGTAATGCAAATCAAAATGACAAGATATCATCTCATATCTGCCAGAATGGCTATTGTCAAAAAGACAATAAATAAATGTTAGCAAAGGTTTGGAGAAAAGGGAACCCTCATGCTCTGTTGGTGGGACTATAAATTGGTGCAGCCACTATGGAAAACAGCGTGAAGGTTCCTAAAAAAATTAAATTAGAACTACCATGCAATCTAGCAATTCCACTGCTGGGTATTTATCCAAAGAAAACAAAAATACTAATTCAAAAAGATATATACACCCCAATACTCACTGCAGTATTATTTACAATAGACAAGGTATGAAAGCAACCTGAATGCCCACTAATAGATGATAAAGAAGATGAGGGGTGTGTGTATACATTTTTATATATATATATATAATGGATATTAGCCATAAAAAGAATGAAACCTTGCCATTTGCAATAACATGTATGGACCTAGAGGGTGTTATGCTAAATGAATAAGTCATACAGAGAAAGATAAATACTGTATGATTTCATTTATATGTGGAATCTAAAAAATAAAACAAATGAGCAAATGTAACAAAACAGAAACAGAGTCATAGATATAGAGAACAAACTGATGGTTGCCAGAGGTGAGAGGGGTGGGGGAATGGGTGAAATAGGTGAAGGGGATTAAAAGCTACAAACTTCCAGTTATAAAATAAGTTAAGTCATGGGGAGGTAATACACAGTATAGAGAATATAGTCAGTAATATTGTAACAACTTTGTTTGGTGACACATGGTAACTAGACTTATAGTGATGATCATTTTGTAAAGTATAAAAATATCTAATCACTATGTTGTGCACCTGGAACTAATATAAATTGTAAGTCAATTATACTTCAATAAAAAATAATTTTTTCATGAAATTTAAAAGAAAAAAATCACTAATTCCAAATTAATATATCATTTATATTTATATAACATGATTTTACAAATGCATGTGTAAATAAACGTATAAGTCAAATATATAAGTAGATCTTTGATTATTTAATCCAGTTAAATGTATCTTGCTTGAACCCTGCTCCACCCTGCCCCCTTTTTTTAATCTTCTCACTGGGGAGATAGGAACTTGTCATACATCTGGGGCTGTAATGCTAGGTATATAATATTGTTTCTGGCTTTTTCCCTTTAAATAATCCAATTATCAAATTAGTATGTATAGAAAGATAAGATTTGTTAGTTCTCAAGATGATGAAATGGAAAAGGGTAAACGTTTAGAATGGAGTATGTATTCACTAGAAAGGAAATGCCAGTAAATAAAGGCAAGTGAACTTTCTCTGGTAAAACTGAGTATCTGGGGCTTCCCTGGTGGCGCAGTGGTTGAGAATCTGCCTGCCAATGCAGGGGACACGGGTTCGAGCCCTGGTCTGGGAAGATCCCACATGCCGCGGAGCAACTAAGCCCGTGAGCCACAACTACTGAGCCTACGCGTCTGGAGCCTGTGCTCCGCAATGGGAGAGGCCGCGACAGTGAGAGGCCCGTGCACCGCGATGAAGAGTGGGCCCCGCTCGCTGCAACTGTAGAAAGCCCTCGCACAGAAACGAAGACCCAACACAGTCAAAAATAAATAAATAAATTTATAAAAAAACCAAAAAACAAAAAACTGAGTATCTGTAATTATTTATAGATAAAGATTTTTGAGAAATAAATGCTTTCTTTAATATCATAAAGGTATACATAAGCATCTTTTTTTAAAATTTATTTATTTATTTATGGCTGTGTTGGGTCTTCGCTTCTGTACGAGGGCTTTCTCTAGTTGCGGCAAGCGAGGGCCACTCTTCATCGCGGTGCGCGGGCCTCTCACTATCGCGGCCTCTCTTGTTGCGGAGCACAGGCTCCAGACGCGCAGGCTCAGTAATTGTGGCTCACAGGCCCAGTTGCTCCGCGGCATGTGGGATCCTCCCAGACCAGGGCTCGAACCCGCGTCGCCTGCACCGGCGGCAGACTCTCAACCACTGCACCACCAGGGAAGCCCCATAAGCATCTATTTATGATACTGTTCTAATTTTCATTTTCTTCTATGTATTTATGATAAATATATTCATATTTCTTTGTCTTTTGCCTTACTGTAGCAATCCAACAATGATAAATAAGCATACTTGCTTAGAATTCCAGCCTGATTTTCTGAAACAAGGTCATGTATCACTAGCTTACTTGTGCTGCCCCAACCTTTTACTAGAAGGCTCTTATGGGGTTTGTGAATTAAATCTTTGAGTGCATTTGAAAAGCTTGCCTGGTAATTGGACAGAAAGAGACCCTTAAGTACAAGGTCACCTAACCAAAACCATTATTTAGGTCACATACCTCTCTGATATTAAGCAGTTAGGAAGACACACATATCATTAAATGATCCGTAGTATCTAATGAATATCTATTTGTCATTCAAAATATTGTTCCCATCAGGGAAGGTGACAACTATTAGTAAGCAGCCCTTTGGGCTATAACTTAAAGGTGAACTTTTATCCTTTTATCCTTATAGAATGGTTTTGACCTCCCTCAACTTACAAGAAAAAATATGTACATATCTTTGGCTTTTTCTTTGGTTGTGTTGTCTTTCGGAGCACAAAACGTGGTTCTTTCTTTCCATACAAATTAATGTCATTGTATTCAGTCTCTAAAGACTTATCACAGAATTTTGATATTTGCTACAGGGCAAATGAATTATAGAAATCATGTTTTTAAAATACCTTTCATTTCTAGGTTTTGCATGAAGAATTCCCTTGTCATTTATCATTCATTTTTCTTTCTATGAATTTCTTTGATTGCTCTTATGGATTTTATTTTGCTAGTCAGATACAGCTTGATAGCATTCTCTTATTATTTTTTTCAGGAATCAATTCTTTTTGAGGCTGCTAGTGGATAGCTTTTACTAAATTTAAATATAAGCTTCTATATAAACCCTATTACACTTGAAACTTAGATGCCATACATTCTTGACTTTCCAGCATATTTGATTCCAAATAATGAATTTTTGTTTTCTGTTTATAAGTAATGATCTCTTCTTTAGTCTAGAAGGGTCTAAAACTTTTGAAAAAGATCAGAGTAAAAAATGGTAGAGGGGAGGGGATTTGGGAAGTGGAGGAGAATAGGTTTTCCAACTCAGGTGCAAAAGCCAAGTAAGTATTTAACACAATTACTGGGAAGATGAAATGAGAAAAGTTCAAAGTTTTTTCTACATTTAAGTAATTTATTTTATCTTCTGCTTCCTTTATTTAAAGACTATATTCTTTCTTTTTTCTAGGATACATTATTATTTTGCCTGTTATATTTTGAAGCCTTCCTCTGAGCTTCTCATGATTTGTAATCATTATAACTTCTGTTCCCTGTGACCCATTCTAATGTAAGAAAGTTAGGACATGCATGATCCATGACAGTTCCAGACTGAACCCATTATTAAATACACACACCTTTGTCTCTCTTTGCCAGAAGGATGAGAGCAGGGAGGCAGGAATACACTGGCGGCTTACTTCTATTGAGGTCTATAGAATCAATTCAGAAGAATAAAGCGTCGATTTTAAGCCTTGAGCCTAAGATCCTTTTCTTTCATTGCTTTTAGAAGAATTGGTAATGATTTAAATCAATCAATAATAAAAATATTTTAATAAAGTTAAGAATTTTCTTTACCTCTTAGTATCACGTCTGAGAAAGTAGATAGAGAGGTATTATTGAGGTCCATGCTGCAAATAAAATCAAACTAAAAAAGCTTAATAACAAATTTCAAGAACCCGATGAGTCTGGGATGATGGTTATAAATTTTTCTCATTTGAGTTGATATGGCATCTAGGACAAATGCTATTTCCTGTCTGCTGCTTATATATTCAGAGAGGATGTATTTGCCTAAGGATTGGGGGTAGAGAGGGAAAGGAAATATTACATTCTGTTTCGTACAAATATTAATGCATCCCAAAGCACATAGAAGTCTCTATGGAATCATATGGAGCTAAATAAAAATCAACATAATGCACTGTTTACCAACCTAGCATCTAAATGTCAGCTTGGCTAGATTTTTATGGGGCCCTTCTTATTTGATAGTCTTGATGTGCTTTTGTCAACTAAGCACACATCTCTGAAGATTTTCAGATCCAGAAGGGCCTTGAAAATATGGGACGGAGAGATGTGTGTTGGGGGTTGAGATTTGGACTGGATATTTGGAATGAATAATGCTAAACCAACTTTGGATACTGGAGCTGGAGACTAAGAAGCAGGCTTTTGTCCTTCACTTTATTCTGGTGTTCACCTCTCCATCTAAGACAGCTGCCAAGAATACCAAGGAGACAGTGCAACAGGGGAGCCACGAAGACTGATGCTGGCCAAAAAAACCCCTCTGGACCAAAAATGAAGCTTAGAGTAGAATATTCAAGAGGTAGCCAAGGGTGATGCTTCTGCATCGAAATCCAGAGGACAGTGTAGTTAACCTGGCATTTGTGTCTGGCATTCTTTCGTCTCTTCCAGGGTTTTATTTATCTTGAGATTCAAGGACATGAAGCCTCAGGTCACTATATGAAACCCATATGTGCCTGTCATAGAACCTCATTTTGGTATGACTTGTTTATCTGTACTTTTGGATAAAACAAACCAGATCATCTTGCTTCAAATTAAATATATACTCACAAAAGTCAAATGTTTAAGCATATATTTTACTTTTAGTCTATGTGGCAGATTTAAATGCCTCCGTCAGCTATGTTTTTAGAAAGAGGTTTATGTATAAAGAGGGATACCGCACCCAAACTGCAATAGGTTCTATCCTGGCACTGCACTATGAGAAATGCCACTTACCTGATGTTATGGACTGAACGTTTGTGTTCCCCCGAAATGCATATGATGAGCACAACCTCCACAGTGATATTTGGAGATGTGGGGCCTTTGGAGGTAATCAGGTTCAGAGAGGGTTATTAGGGTAGATTCCTCATAATGTAATTAGTGCCCATATAAGAAGAGAACAGACCTCTCTCTCTCTCTGCCATGTGAGGATACAGCAAGAAGGCAGCTACCTGCAAGTCAGGAAGAGAGTACTCACCAGAACCTGACCATGCTGGAACTATGATCTCAGGTTTTCCAACCTCCAGAATGAGAAATAAATGCCTGTTGCTTAAGTCACCTTGTCTATGTTATTTTGTTACAGCATCCCAAGCTGACTAAGACACCTGGGATGCTCACTTTGTCTACCAGGATAGCACTTTTAAATGATGGATGCATCTCCCTTGTTTAAGACTCTATTCTTAATCGTGTGTGAAAGGCACTTTATGACAACTACAGAAATATTGAGAATAAGTGATTGAACACAACTAAGTGTGTTATTTAGTGTATAATTTTCCAACTACTTTTGATCAGTTTCAGCAACCAGTAATATGTAGGCATCAAGCACTATGATTCTGGTATTAATTCCCAGTTGGTTTTGCTAATTGGTGGGGGAAATGGTTTGGTGAAGAGTCTGTCCTAGTTCTGCTTTGAGTCCTTCCAATGTCTAAGCCCTGCTGTGGTCCTGGTCCTTCCTGGGTCTCTCAGTGATCTGCCTGTGATATGCATATCCTGTCTGTACCTAGATTAATCCAAGCTAAGTAGACATCTTCCTGTTATCAGAGATGATTGAAAAATTGGAGCATTCACAGTCTCTCAGTCTAAAATCATACTTTTTGAAGATCTAATATTGCAGTCATATATAAAATCCAGTCTTTAAAATAACAGGCTTCATCTCTTCTATTTCTATTGCTCTTGGGATTTTCTTAATCACTAACTCCGCAAATTTATAAAATTCTGGATCTGCAGCTTCTTTCAACATAAATAAGCTCTGCAAAAATATCCACTATAAAATGCCTCCTGTACATTTTGCAGTTTCTATGAATGTCCTCCATGCATTTTCAGGGAGGGGTTTCGTTGATCCCCACGGTTTTTGGTGGGTAGAAAACAATTTTGGTTTTACTGTTACCAGAAACCATCTTAGGATTTGCTTAGGAAATCTTTACCTTGTGGCTGATACCTGTCTGCTTGCTGCCTCCTGGAGCTTTGCTGATTGGACGTTACATGTGGGTTACATGTGCATAGAAGAGCTCATGGTGACCATATGCTCCAGTAGCATATAATCATATCCTTCATAGCTGTATTAGATCCATCTGGTGTGGAGAAAATGGAACCCTCCTGCACTGCTGGTGGGAATGTAAATTGATACAGCCACTACGGACAACAGTATGGAGGTTCCTTAAAAAGCTAAAAATAGAACTACCATACGACCCAGCAATCCCACTGCTGTACATATACCCTGAGAAAACCATAATTCAAAAAGAGTCATGTACCACAATGTTCATTGCAGCACTATTTACAATAGCCAGGACATGGAAGCAACCTAAGTGTCCACTGACAGATGAATGGATAAAGAAGATGTGGCACATATATACAATGGAGTATTACTCAGCCATAAAAAGAAATGAAATTGAGTTATTTGTAGTGAGGTGGATGGACCTAGAGTCTGTCATACAGAGTGAAGTAAGTCAGAAAGAGAAAAACAAATACTGTATGCTAACACATATATATGGAATCTTAAAAAAAATGGTTCTGAGGAACCTAGGGGCAGGACAGGAATAAAGACGCAGGCGTAGAGAATGGATTTGAGGACACAGGGGGAAGGGGAGGCTGGGACGAAGTGAGAGAGTGGCATGGACATATATATACTACCAAATGTAAAATAGATAGCTAGAGGGAAGCAGCTGCATAGCACAGGGAGATCAGCTTGGTGCTTTGTGACCACCTAGAGGGGTGGGATAGGGAGGGTGGGAGGGAGACACAAGAGGGAGGGGATATGGAAATATATGTATACATATAGCTGATTCACTTTGTTATACAGCAGCACCTAACACAACAATGTAAAGCAATTATACCTCAATAAAGATGTTAAAAACAAAAGAAAACAAATACATAGCTAGTAAGAAGCAAAAGGGAGAAGGTGATATAAAAAGACGAAAGAGATATTCTAGTGATACAATGTATTAAAGCATAATACTAACCCACCTCTCATTTTTTTTTTTTAATTTAGTTTTTTATTTTTGGCTGCATTGGGTCTTTGTTGCAGCGAGCGGGGGCTACTCTTCGTTGCGGTGCGCAGGCTTCTAATTGCGGTGGCTTCTCTTGTTGTGGAGCATGGGCTCCAGGCGTGCGGGCTTCAGTAGTTGTGGCACACAGGCTCAGTAGTTGTGGCTCACAGGCTCCAGAGCTCAGGCTCAGCAGCTGTGGCTCGCGGGCTCAGTCGCTCCACAGCATGTGGGATCCTCCCGGACCAGGGCCCGAACCCGTGTCCCCTGCATTGGCAGGTGGATTCTCAACCACTGCGCCACCAGGGAAGTCCCCACCTCTCATTTTTAACCAAAAAATATATCAGCTCCTTTGTATAGCAAGTTCAGAAGGAAATTTAATCTTTCATTCAACAAATATTTATTAACTCCTAGTTAGACATTATACTAGAAGTAAAGATACAGAGATAATTACGTCCTTGGTTCTACCTACCCTCAAGTTTCCCATATTCCAGTGGCAGAGACAAGTATGTACAAATAATGAAAACACAGTGCTGTGGCAGAGATATGACAAAGTGGTTAGGGAGCACAGAGGAGGGACCAGTTCTTTAGCCTAGTGTGGTCAGTGATTACTTCCCAAAGGAGGCAACATTTAAGATGAGTCTTGATGTTTTGACAGGTAGTAAGAGTGAAAGAGCATTCAAGCCAGAGACAAAAGGCATTATTAGTTGAGCCATATGAAATTGCCATTTTTATGTCAAAATCATTTAAATATCAGCAATTTCATGTGGTTCAGCCAAATATAAAGCCACTAAGATTTGAGAGAGCAGGGGTTATTTGTGAGAGTGGATAGAGGATGGAAAGTAATTTTGAGCAGCTTAGTAGGGGCCAGATTAAGGAGTCTAGATTTTATTTTGTAAGCAATTGAGAATCTTAAAAGGTTTTGCCGATGGATTTATATGTCAAGTTCTGTATTTTATGAGGTGTGGATGGTGGGTCAGTGAGAGCAAGATGCTGTTTGGAGACTGTGGTATCAATCCAGATAAGAGATAATGAGGCTTCCGCCTAGACAGTGGCAGTGAGATTGGAGAGAAAGAAACAGAGCATTGTAGGATGGAGAATTTTAGGACTTGTCAATCAAGCAGATGTGGAGGATGAGAGAGGAGTCGAGAATGGCAGGATTTGTAGTTTGAGTGAAAGAGTGGGTGGTAGATAGATAAGGAAAAGAGCAAATTTTTAGACCTCTGGGAGCAATAGATAGTAAATTCAATTTTGGACATTTGAATTTAAAAATAAGGGGCTAGCACTCAGGAGAAAGGTTAAGGCTCTTCATGGCTGAAGCCTTGGAAACGATGATACAGATGAGATCCCCTTAGATAAGCAGATAGAATTGAAAGATGAGCTGGATCACAAGAGAACACTGAGATTATGCCAACACTAAGATGAAGGCAGACAAAGAAGAGTCCAAGAAGAAGACTGAGAAGGAACAGAAGAGTTGAAAGAGGTATGCATGTGAAAGAGCTTTTTCTGGAAGACCAAGTGAGAGAGGAGTTTAAGGATGGAGACATTAATAATTATGGTTTCCTGGGAAATTCATGTTTGGGGGTACACTGAAAGTATATCATGTATTGTAGTGTTCTGCTTAGTAAAATGAGAACCAATATTAAATGTTATTGGGAGAGTTTAGACTCTAGATACTAGAAAAACGAAGATATTTTAGACTGGTATAAACTCTTTCCAGTCCCAAGCCTTATTTTTTTTAAATTTAAGTTTTACATATGGATTTATATATAATGGTGGTAATAATTTATAGTTCATTTATGTCAAAGTTCCAGTTTTCTGCTTCTCCTTGTGCCTTTCTAAACATACATTCACAGGACACACTCCAAACTCACCCTTTTCTATGGGGAGTTCTACATGCTTTACAAATGTTGCATAGAGACTTCGCTGGTGGTCCAGTGGTTAAGACTCTGTGCTTCCATTGCAAGGGGCACAGGTTCCATCCCTGGTCAGGGAACTAAGATCCCATATGCTGCATGGCGTGGCCCAAAAAACCCACAAATCCTCTAACAAATGTTGCATAATTCATCTTCTACACTCAGCGCTGTGTTGTGGATAGATAATAACTTTGTGCTGGAAACTAAGTTAAAGGGGTTGTTAAGAGACTTGCCAGATAGACAACTTTAGATAGAACCTAAATTCCCAGACTGTGATTCTGTTTGCAGCATGATGAAGCAGGGAAGAATGACTAAAAGCTGCAGTTCAGCAACTTTATTCTTCTAGAAAAGCTCTTAGTGAACACAAACTAAGATGAAGCAATAATAGTAATCTGCTGTCTAAATTTAAGATCAATTTGATGGATCAAAATTCAGAAAAGCTACCATTGAGCTCAACAGAAGTGATGATCAAGAATCTGGGATGGTTCAGAGTTATTTGATGATTGCTAAGACAGTCTTAGGATTCCCAGTTATCGTCCCAAATATTTGCATTAGTTTAGGTAAACTCAAGCCTTTTTTGTGCCCAGCATATTTCATTTTGGCCTTCGTAAGTCTTTAGAGAGTATCTCAGCTGCTGTTATTGCTGCTACTGCAACGCTAGAGTTGATTAAAATTTAAAGACATGCTGCTTCTCCACACACTCTGGCACATTTATCCAGGAACTAAAAGATAAAGTAAGGGTGAAAGTCTGAAAATCTTCCAGCCTTTGAAACAAAGAGCTACTGAACACACACAGCTTTCCCAGCGAAGTATGAACGATAATGCTGGTATGTTTCCTGTTATCCAGCGTTAATTAGCATTAGATTGGAGGTTGTCCTAACTGTGACTCTTCTGGGACTAGCCTGCACAGACATGAAGTTTTGGTAGGCTTGCCAAGTGTATTAATAAGAGAGACAGAAAGAGACATATTAGGTTTGTTGAGTGGCTTGTAGGTAACTGACAGATAATAGTTGTATTAGAAAGGAATTAACTATAAGTGTTTTAAAATGAGGGGAACAATAGATACAAAGAACAAATGTCCTTAAACTTTTCTCTGGTGTACAACCTTTATTATTTGACTGTTAGAATTACTTAAACTAAAAAGTAAAAGTAGAGAAATTAAATTTCAGGTTATTATTTTTTTTTTTAAGAGAGATTTATTCATTTATTTATTTATTTATGGCTGTGTTGGGTCTTCGTTTCTGTGCGAGGGCTTTCTCTAGTTGCAGCAAGCGGGGGCCACTCTTCATCGCGGTGCGCGGGCCTCTCACTGTCACGGCCTCTCTTGTTGCGGAGCACAGGCTCCAGACGCGCAGGCTCAGTAATTGTGGCTCACGGGCCTAGCCGCTCCGCGGCATGTGGGATCTTCCCAGACCAGGGCTCGAACCCGTGTCCCCTGCATTGACAGGCAGATTCTTAACCACTGCGCCACCAGGGAAGCCCAAATTTCAGGTTATTTAATAACCATCACCCACCTCATTACCTCCTTTCACAGAATATGAAATACTAATTTTATAATTGGATGTGTGTATCTGCTTTTAGATTTTCTTCAAACTCAAAAGGATTTCAGTAAACTTTCTCATGTATGACCTTTGTGTACTTTGTTTTCCTTTTCTTATACCAGAACAGTTCTTTCTCTACATTTTTCTTGATCCTGTTTCTCTGATTTTTTTCTCTTTTGCCTTTTTCCTTTTCAACCTTTACTTTGATTCTTCTGATTTTAATCAGGAGCCTACTCCTTCCTCTTATTTTTTTCTTCCTTAAATCTCTTTCCAGCTTATTTTTCTCTTGGTTTTTTCTTGCCTTCAGTTGTCACTTTTCTCTTTGCATCCTTGTCCTTTACCCTGTCTTTGCCCGCTTACATGCAATTGACAAGAGCTAGAGACAACACAGTTCAATAACTTGTCACATAGGTTGTTAATAATGGACATCCACACCTAGGAGCGTTCAAGGCCAGCTCTCTTTTGATGTGGTCCTTGGGGATTAAAACCAACAGTAGAGCAACCCTTTATGTCCGTTACAGAAAAGACAGATGTTACCTAACCACATTCACAGCAGAAAACTGAAAAATAAGATCTTTGATCTCCCAGAGCTCAGAGAAAATATACTTTTATCAAGTTGATATAATAAAAAAGTGTAACAGAGTGCTTTGAAGACCATAGGAGAGATAAATATAAGATTTGTTGCTCAAAGATTTGTGAGCATCCCTTTCTCCTTCTGTGTTAGAAACCATTAGGGAGAAATTCATTCACATCTATTCCAGTCTATGAAGAGTCTTTGTGGAGCCGTAAACTCTCTCCATGCTGTGGCATTTATCTTCACAGTATCCTGGCGACCCAGGAAAACAGATGTTCGTGGGAGACCAGTGGTGCTGATGAAGCAGAACTGGCCCTATTTCATTCTCTTCTGTCTGCCACCATCCTATTTCAGCCCTCATTTCCCTAACTCATCCTTCTGCACTTACCACATACTTCATTCCAATTTGTTCTCCATTCTGGTGCCAAATATATCTAACTAAGATACTGCTTTTGATATATTACTACTCTATTCAAGAACTTTCAGTAGAAAATAAACTGAAATTGTAGTCAGTAGTTACCTAATTTGTAAAATGATGTGTTAGTAACAGCTCTGTGTCAACTTTACAGAGTTGTTGTAACAATCCAAATGAGATAGTATACGTCAAAATGAGTCATGAACTGTCAAGTCCTTAAACATATAAAATACTGTAACTGTGGGTTTCCTTGATGAACAAGTTCAAACTGAGGACTAGTCAGTCATTCTGCTGTACCAACCTCCTCTTGTACTGCTATCTCCCTTTCTCCTCTGTTTTTTTTTTTTTTTTATTTTAACATCTTTATTGGAGTATAATTGCTTTACAATGGTGTGTTAGTTTCTGCTGTATAACAAAGTGAATCAGCTATACGTATACATATATCCCCATATCCCCTCCCTCTTGCGTCTCCCTCCCACCCTCCCTATCCCACCCCTCTAGGTGGACACAATCTCCTCTATGTTTTGTTCATATTGACCATCTGTCAGTTCCCAGGGCAATCCTGGTCTCACCTGCCCTCAGGGCCTTTGCATTTGTTGTTTCTTCTGCCTAAAACACAACCCCCACCACCTCTTTATTTTTTCAATCCAGCTTTATTGAGATATAATTGGGGCCTTCCCTGGTGGTGCAGTGGTTAGGAATCCGCCCGCCAATGCAGGGGATGTGGGTTCGAGCCCTGGTTCGGGAAGATCCCACATGCCGCGGAGCAACTAAGCCCGTGCGCCACAACTACTGAGCCTGTGCTCTAGAGCCCGTGAGCCACAACTACTGAGCCTGCATGCTGCAGCTACTGAAGCCCGTGCTCCTGGACCCTGTGCTTTGAAGCAGGGGAGGCCACGGCGATGGGAGGCTAGTGCGCTGCAGTGAAGAGTGGCTCTCGCTCGCTGCAGCTGGAGAAGGCTCGTGCACAGCAAGGAGGACCCAACACAGCCAAAAATAAAAAACAAGCAAATAAATAAATTTATTAAAGAAAAAAGAGAGATATAATTGATGTATGACATTGTATAAGTCTAATGTGTTGATTTGATACACTTAAATGTTGTAAAATGATTACCACTGAAGTGTTAGCTAATACCTCCATCCTATCACACAATTACTGTTTCTTTCTTGTGATAAGAACATTTAAGGCTAGTCTCTTAGGAACTCTGAAGTATATAATGCAGTATTGTTGACTATAATCGCTATGCTATACATTAGATCTCCAGAACTTTTTCATTTTCTAACTGCAAGTTGTACTTTTTGGCCAACATCTCCCCACTCCCCATACCCACAGCCCTCAGTAACCTCCATTCTACTTGGTTTCCAAGAGTTCAGCTTCTTTAAATTACATATGCAAGTGATATCATACAGTATTTGTCTTACTCTATCTGACTTTTCTCACTTAGCATCATGTCCTCAAGCTCCATCCATGTTGGAACCAATGGCAGGTTTTCCTTCTTTCTGATGGCTGAATAATATTCTATTGTATAGAATTATACCATATCTTTATCCATTAATTCAACTGACAGGTTGTTTCCGTGTCTTGGCTAGTGTGAATGATACTACAATGAACATGAGAGTGCAGATATCTCTTCAAGATCCTGTCTCATTTCCTTTGGATACATACCCAGAAGTGAGATTGCTGAATCATATGATAGTTCTTTTTTTAATATTTTGAAGAACCTCCATACTGTTTTCCATAGTGGCTACACCAATTTACATCCCCACCAACAGTGCACAAGGGGTCCCTTTTCTTCAAATCCTTAGAAACACTTACCTCTTGCCTCTTTGATGGTATCCATTCTAATAGGTATGAGATAATAATTCATTGTGATTTTGGTTTGCATTTCCTTGATGATTAGTGATGTTGAATACATTTTCACATATGTGTTGGCCACCTGTATGTCTTCTTTGGAAAAATGTCTACTTAGATCCTCTGCTCATTTTTAATTGGATTGTTTGGATTTGCTTTTGAACTGTATGAGTTCTTTATATTTTTTGGATGTTAATCCCATATCAAATGTATGATTTTCAAATATTTTCTCATATTCTGTAGGTTGCCTTTTCATCTTGTGATGGTTTCATTTGCTGTGGGGAAGGTTTTCAGTATGATGTAGTCCCACTTATTTTTGCCTTTGTTGCTTGTGCTTTTGATGTTATATCTAAAAAATTGTTGCTAAGACCAGTTTCAAGGAGGTATTTTCCTTATGTTTTCTTTTAGGAGTTCTACAGTTTCAGGTCCTACATTTAAGTTTTTAACCCACTTTGAGTTAATTTTTGTGAGTGGTGTAAGATAGGGATCGAACTTCACTTTTTTGTATGTGG
This sequence comes from Eubalaena glacialis, assembly GCF_028564815.1. Lineage (NCBI taxonomy): Eukaryota > Metazoa > Chordata > Mammalia > Artiodactyla > Balaenidae > Eubalaena > Eubalaena glacialis. Next base: position 129,496,073 of record NC_083718.1, read on the forward strand.
TTATTTCATTTTCCCAACACCATTCATTGAAGAGGCTCTCCTTTCCTCACTGAGTAGTATTGGCTCCCTTGTCAAATATTTGTTGACCATTGATTTGGGGGGTTATTTCTGGGCTCGCAGTTCTGCTCCATTTATGTATGTGTCTGTTTTTATGCCAGTACCATACTGTTTTGATTACTATAGCTTGGTAATAGTATAGTTTGAAATCAGGAAGTATAATTCCTCCAGCTTTGTTCTTCTTTCTCAAGATTGCTTTGGCCATTCAAGGTCTTTTGTGGTTCCATATGAATTTTAATCAAAAAAGTATGGTACCCACCACCTTTTTAGAGAGTCCTTCCCTACTCTTTCATAGTGTCCTTATTATACTCTTTCACAGTATCATGTTTATTTCCTTCCTAGCACTTCTGTCACTACCACACAATCTGTCATTATTTTATGTGTTGACCTTTACTTATTTATTGCTAGCTTCCCACACTAAATTGTGAGCTTCATAAGAGAAGGCACCTTATCTGTCTGGCTCACTACTGTATTTATAGTATGTACTACCTGGTACAAAATAGGTACCAAATAAATATTATGAAAATAAAAGAACAGGTTAATATTTTTGACTCTGTAATACTAATCTGGTCTGTTTTATAATTTCTACTGAATAAGGATTCTAGCTAGCCTGGTCTCTTTCTCATCCCCATCAGCCATACTTGTTTTGCACCTTTGTTCTTATACTTCTTTTTGCCTAGAATGGACCTCTCTCCCCAGCCAGTCATAATCTTCTCCATAATTCAAAAGTTTAACCCATCCCTTGTAATTAAAGTGCTCACATACTCTAGCTCACACTGAGCTTTTTCTACTGTAACCATCTAGATCCTTCCTACTTGTAGTACTTATTTTTGCCTCTACATTTTAAACTGTATTTTTTAACATTAATCTTTTAGATGTGTTTATCTTTTTTTTTTTCCTTAAATCATGAAATGAGTATTTGAGGGCTAGGATCATATTCTTTTTTTTTTTTTTTTAATATCTCCTTCCTCCCCCTAAGAGTCTTGGTTTACCACCCATCCATCCTGCCCCCCACCCCCCATACACATATCTCACCATAGTAGCAAATAGTAGACACTTAACAAATAGCCATTGAAAAAATTGCTGGGTAGGTTTTGTGAAACCCTGAGGAGGAAGGACTTACATCTGGGGGGGGAAATATGGGTCTTCCATGAACTTTTATCTCAGAATGGAAGGAAAGAGGATAGTAGTAGGAACTGACACCCATTATGTATGCTGCATTGTAATACTTTGTTATAAAAAAAAAAACAGGGACAATTCCTGAACAGAATTGCCTAATATCTCCCAGACTTACTATTAAGATGCTGTTCTGAGTATCTCATATTGAAATGAAAGAGACTTACTGGTATAGTTTGTGATACATTTTATGTCTAATGATTTAAAAAATATATACATTATTTGTTTTTTTCTTTCTGACTTACTTCACTCTGTATGACAGTCTCTAGGTCCATCCACCTCACTACAAATAACTCAGTTTCGTTCCTTTTTATGGCTGAGTAATATTCCATTGTATACATGTGCCACATCTTCTTTATCCATTCATCTGTTGATGGACACTTAGGTTGCTTCCATGTCCTGGCTATTGTAAATAGAGCTGCAATGAATATTTTGGTACATGACTCTTTGAATTATGGTTTTCTCAGGGTATATGCCCAGTAGTGGGATTGCTGGGTCGTATGGTAGTTCTATTTTTAGTTTTTTAAGGAACCTCCATACTGTTCTCCGTAGTGGCTGTATCAATTTATATTCCCACCAAAAGTGCAAGAGGGTTCCCTTTTCTCCACACCCTCTCCAGCATTTATTGTTTGTAGATTTTTTGATGATGGCTATTCTGACCGGTGTGAGATGGTATCTCATTGTAGTTTTGATTTGCATTTCTCTAATGATTAAAAATGTTGAGCATTCTTTCATGTGTTTGCTGCCAATCTGTATATCTTCTTTGGAGAAATGTCTATTTAGGTCTTCTGCCCATTTTTGGATTGGGTTGTTTGTTTTTTTGATATTGAGCTGCATGAGTTGCTTGTATGTTTTGGAGATTAATCCTTTGTCAGTTGCTTCATTTGCAACTATTTTCTCCCATTCTGAGGGTTGTCTTTTCGTCTTGTTTATGGTTTCCCTTGCTGTGCAAAAGCTTTTAAGTTTCATTAGGTCCCATTTGTTTATTTTTGTTTTTATTTCCATTTTTCTAGGAGGTGGGTCAAAAAGGATCTTGCTGTGATTTATGTCATAGAGTGTTCTGCCTATGTTTTCCTCTAAGAGTTTGATGGTGTCTGGCCTTACATTTAGGTCTTTAATCCATTTTGAGTTTATTTTTGTGTATGGTGTTAGGGAGTGTTCTAATTTCATTCTTTTACATGTAGCTATCCAGTTTTCCCAGCACCACTTATTTAAGAGGCTGTCTTTTCTCCACTGTATATTCTTGCCTCCTTTATCAAAGATAAGGTGACCATATGTGCGTGGGTTTATCTCTGGGCTTTCTATCCTGTTCCATTGATCTGTATTTCTGTTTTTGTGCCAGTACCATACTGTCTTGATTACTGTAGCTTTGTAGTATAGTCTGAAATCAGGGAGTCTGATTCCTTCAGCTCCGTTTTTCAAATACCGTATGCTAACACATATATAAGGAATCTGGAAAAAAAAAAAAAAGAGAAAATGGTCAGAAGAACCTAGGGGCAAGATGGCAGTAAAGATGCAGACCTACTAGAGAATGGACTTGAGGATATGGGGAGTGGGAAGGGTAAGCTGGGGCAAAGTGAGAGAGTGACATAGACATATATACAGTACCAAACGTAAAATAGATAGCTAGTGGGAAGCAGCCTCATAGCACAGGGAGATCAGCTGGGTGCTTTGTGACCACCTAGAGGGGTGGGATAGGGAGGGTGGGAGGGAGGGAGATGCAAGAGGGAAGAGATATGTGGACATATGTATATGTATAACTGATTCATTTTGTTATAAAGCAGAAACTGACACACCATTATAAAGCAATTATACTCTAATAAAGATGTTAAAAAATAAATAAATTAATAAATAGATTAATTAATATTTTAGCCCTTATAAACTGTGTATGTAAAGAAAATGGAATAAATATTAGCTCCCAAACAAATACTGGATCCCAAACTAAAATAATAATTTCAAGATATTCTATGGAATTATATAGCATAGGCAATAAAAATATATATATATATATACATTAACTTAGGGGAAATTTGTATTTCAATATTCAGCTTAGGAAAACTGCAATTGCATATGTTTACTATGGCTGGATTTAAATTTCAAACTCCCTTCCGTTGAACATGGATGTCAAGAATTATTTAATTGATTGAATATGAAATATAAAATTAGCCACAGATAAGGTGTTATAACTTCCTATTTTGCTGTTACTGATATCAGCTCTAGAATATGTTTTGCTGGGAAATGAGTCTCAGTTTGACTTCTTGAATTCTGTGAGAATATACAATATTCAGTTTTGCTATGTTAATCTTACAAAATGTTTAATATTTAATAAGTGTCCATCAACAGACGAATGGATAAAGAAGATGTGGCACATATATACAATGGAATATTACTCAGCCATAAAAAGAAACGAATTTGAGTTATTTGTAGTGAGGTGGATGGACCTAGAGTGTGTCATACAGAGTGAAGTAAGGCAGAAAGAGAAAAACAAGTACCATATGCTAACACATATATATGGAATCTTAAAAAATGGTTATGAAGAACCTAGGGGCAGGACAGGAATAAAGACGCAGACCTACTAGAGAATGGACTTGAGGACACGGGGAAGGGGGAAGGGTAAGCTGGGACGAAGTGAGAGAGTGGCATAGAGTTATATATACTACCAAATGTAAAATAGCTAGCTAGTTGGAAGCAGCCACATAGCACAGGGAGATCAGCTCGGTGCTTTGTGTCCACCTAGAGGGGTGGGATAGGGAAGATGGGAGGGAGACGCAAGAGGGAGGAGATTTCTTTGCTTTGGACAAATGAAAACATACCATCCCTTATTATACCATCTCACAAATTGTTAATTTTCTTCCTAAAATCAGCAAAGACCTCTCATTTCACAGTAAAGATTTACCAACAACATACTAGTGCTGTAATGCTAGATATTACTTAAGCCCAATATGTCTTGTTGCGTTTGTTGTTTTCCTCTAAAAACTGAAATTATTGCCAAAACAAATTCTAAGTAAAAAAAATGGTATGATGGAGAAACCTTGTTTTCTACATGTATGATTTAAATCAGTGTTTTAAATCCTTATAAATAAATTCTTGCTTCTTCTATACATATTTCCATGCTATAAATTACTAGAAAAGAAATTATTAGATCAAAGGGCATGTAATTTTCTAAAGTGCCTGTCATCTGTAGGTAATTTTTTTATTATTAAAATTTTGGGTGACAAATAGTAATCTTTTCATTTTAATGTGCAAGCCTTTGATTACTAAAAATATTAACTATTGATATTTATCATATGATTTTAAGAAGCATGCTTTTTAAAAATTTTAACAGCAGAATTTTTGTAGCTATACAAGTCATGAGAATTTTCAGAAGTTCATTGTTTAAACAAATATTTTTGAGCACCTACTACTCTGTGTTTCTATGTAGAGGGATGCTAACCTATTCCAAGAAGATTAAAGAGCCTTTTGAACTGATATGGATTCCCTGTAAATTTATGGACTAATTCCCAAGGCTGTTCTAAGCTGGTTCTCCTAGCACCTCTCTGATGGTACCTTTGGTCCACAGTGCCAGCTGTAATATGGGCAATAACTATGATCCAGTTCTGATTTTGCTAGCAATTTTCTGAGTGGTTTCCTCTCACTGACAGATTCTTGGATACTATGCAAGTTTTACAAAGGTGATGAATAACATAGTAAGATCAATTTTTGTCTGACCTTGTTCCATTTTAAACAAAAGAGACATTTATATAGACATCACTTAAACTTCTCTATATAAAAATTAGGTTTTATTTCCACTTTACAAATAGAAAATATAAATTACAAGCAGTTAAAGCTACTCTCTCAAGACAATGGAAACCCAAGTGCAAACAGTATAGAAGAAAAGATTAACCATAGAGAATAGGGAAGCTTTTAAGATCCAATTATCCAAAAGAACTAAGTAAAGCAGGTACAATACTGAAATATCATCTTAAATGTTCTAATCAATTCGAAAGACATTATCAATATCATTCTATAATTTCTTAGGGTATTATGTTATTTGGTATGTTTCATTTTCAGCAACAGTTTAAAATGTGCTAAAAAAGAATAATCCCATAAAACTAACACTCTTTTCTCAATGATTGGGTGTCAAAATTATCTTTTAAGGTAAATGTAACCTTAAAGTCATCCTTAATTTTTTTAAAGAGACTTAAAACACTTGTATTTAGATTGAACACCTGAAAATACTAGTTCATGTGATTAAAAGCTCATTGTGCCTTCCTATTAAGTTTTTGATTCTGTAACAATGTAATTCTTCAAGATAATCTTTAACTTTTTATTATGCTTGTAGAAACCTCAGCTTTCTCTCTCTCTCACACACACACACACACACACAGACACACACACAAATGGTACATGGTATAATCTCAAGCTGTGGGAACAGAACAGTAGAGAACTTTTAGACAATGTGTCTAGGAAAAAGAGAAGCTGGAAGCAAGGGGAAAAGTTACAATTAACTCCTTCAAACACAACTCTTAGAGAATGCTCCTCTCACAAATCACCAGATTCTCCATTAATAGTGAAGAATGGAGGAATAGAGGTATTTTTTAACTTACACAGAACTCTACCCTCAAATAGCCCCAAATGTTTTGAGTTTGCTGACTAAGCATCAACTTAGATGATCTAATTCCAAGCCACATTCTGCAGTTTGCCAAGTGCATCTCGGTGAAGCTTGGAGGAGAGCCCCAGAATATATTGTCCTTTAATAAAGCCTCTGGGAAGTGAAGCAGCTATTCTATTTTCTGAACAGACTTCTGCAGTAAGAAACTAAGAGGTAACAGATGACTTAATGGCATCACGCAGGTGCCAGTAGAACCACAGAGGAGCAATGCTTCTAGACTGTGGGTTATAAATGCAGCCATGTAGCGAACAGATGTACCCAGGTGACACCAAGAACTTTCAAATGAGAGGTGATCATCAGACTGGAATCATGGCAGTGGACAGTCCCTAAACTGACTCATTAGGTACAAATGGATGATCTGTCAGAGAATAATGACATATAAGACTTCTATTCTTGCTCTAATGCTTGATATTAATGACCTTTCAGAATGGTTGATATCATTGGAATTTCAGCTGCCACAAAGAAAGAAAACTAGTAAATGAATCAGTTTCTGAATGAAGGTAGAAAGCTGTCCCTGAAAAGGAGTCAGAATGACAGTTGTAGGAAAAGAAGAACTAGTGTAGAACTGAAATATGAATTTAAGAAACAAAACTCTCTTATTACCTCTGAATCTAATGGGTTTTCGTCTATGATTTATTTTATTGGAGACAGCAATATCTAGGTGGCAGGCTTAAGCTTAACCAAAAAATTAAATTCTTAGACAACACATTCACCAAATAGTCCTCCCCCCGCACCACGCCAACCCAAAAAGGAGATCTGAAATTTGAAATACAGCACTCTGATTTTCACCAGAGCCTGCCTATGATGTATTAGCCTGTCAGAGGTGTCTTACTAATCATTCATGGGACATAGATTGCCGTATGTCTGCAGCATGCAACACTCTATGCTAAATGCTGCCACAGAGGGCATTATGGCCTAGATCAGAGGTCAGCAAACTTTCTCTATAAAAGTCCAGGTAGTAAATTTTAGGCTGTGCAGGCCAGATGGTTCTATTGTGACTACTCAACTCAGCCATTGAGGCACAAAAGTAGCCATAGACAATACATACGTAAATCAGTATAGCTATTTTCCAAAAATCTGTATTTATGGACACTGAGATTTGAATTTTGTATAATTCTTATATCACAAAATATTACTCTTTTGATTTTTTAAACTATTTTTAAAAAGTGAAAACCATTCTTAATTCACAAAAAGCTGTACAAAAGCAGGCAGCAAGCCAGATTTGGCCCATGGCCTGCAGTTTGCCACCCCCCGTCTAGATTATAATAGGTGGAAGATAATTGCCTTAAAGATGTACAAACAAAGTTTCTGTAAGTCTACAGAGATGTGAGGGATCTCTTTTAGTTGAAAACCGCATGAAGGAGGTGACATTTGAGCTTATTTGAAAGTTGGGATTTTAATTTTTTTTTTTTTTGCAATTCAGGGACATTTATTTTTATTTTTTTATGGGGGATTTGCTTTATTTATTTATTTATTTTTAACATCTTTATTGGAGTTTAATTGCTTTACAGTGGTGTGTTAGTTTCTGCTATATAACAAAGTGAATCAGCTATACATATACATATATTCCCATTTATCCTCCCTCTTGCATCTCCCTTCCAACCTCCCTATCCCACCCCTCTAGGTGGTCACAAAGCACCGAGCTGATCTCCCTGTGCCATGCAGCTGCTTCCCACTAGCTATCTATTTTACATTTGGTAGTGTATATATGTCCATGCCACACTCTCACTTCATCCCAGCTTACCCTTCCCCCTCCCCATGTCCTTAAGTCCATTCTCTACATCTTCATCTTTATTCTTTTCCTGCACCTAGGTTCGTCAGAACCAATTTTTTTTTTTTTTTTAGATTCCATATATATGTGTTAGCATACGGTGTTTGTTTTTCTCTTTCTGACTTACTTCACTCTGTATAACAGTCTCTAGGTCCATCCACCTCACTACAAATAACTCAATTTCGTTTCTTTTTTATGGCTGAGTAATATTCCATTGTATATATGTGCCACATCTTCTTTATCCATTCATCTGTCGATGGACACTTAGGTTGCTTCCATGTCCTGGCTATTGTAAATAGAGCTGCAATGAACATTGTGGTGCATGACTCTTTTAGAATTAGGGTTTTCTCAGGGTATATGCCCAGTAGTGGGATTGCTGGGTCATATGGTAGTTCTATTTTTAGTTTTTTAAGGAATCTCCATACTGTTGTCCATAGTGGCTGTATCGATTTACTTTCCCACCAACAGTGCAGGAGGGTTCCCTTTTCTCCACACCTCTCCAGCATTTATTGTTTGTAGATTTTTTGATGATGGCCATTCTGACCGGTGTGAGGTGATATACCTCATTGTAGTTTTGATTTGCATCTCTCTAATGGTTAGTGATGTTTCATGTGTTTGTTGGCAATCTGTATATCTTCTTTGGAGAAATGTCTATTTAGGTCTTCTGCCCATTTTTGGATTGGGTTGTTTGCTTTTTTGATATTGAGCTGTATGAGCTGCTTGTATATTTTGGAGATTAATCCTTTGTCAGTTGCTTCGTTTGCAAATATTTTCTCCCATTCTGAGGGTTGTCTTTTCGTTTTGTTTGTGGTTTCCTTTGCTGTGCAAGAGCTTTTAAGTTTCATTAGGTCCCATTTGTTTATTTTTGTTTTTATTTCCATTTCTCTAGGAGGTGGGTCAAAAAGGATCTTGCTGTGATTTATGTCATAGAGTGTTCTGCCTATGTTTTCCTCTTAAGAGTTTGATGGTGTCTGGCCTTACATTTAGGTCTTTAATCCATTTTGAGTTTATTCTTGTGTATGGTGTTAGGGAGTATTCTAATTTCATTCTTTTCCATGTAGCTGTCCAGTTTTCCCAGCACCAGTTATTTAAGAGGCTGTCTTTTCTCCATTGTATATTCTTGCCTCCTTTATCAAAGATAAGGTGACCATACGTGCGTGGGTTTATCTCTGAGCTTTCTATCCTGTTCCATTGATCTATATTTCTGTTTCTCAGCCAGTACCATACTGTCTTGATTACTGTAGCTTTGTAATATAGTCTGAAGTCCAGGAGCCTGATTCCTCCAGCTTCGTTTTTCTTTCTCAAGATTGCTTTGCCTGTTCGGGGTCTTTTGTGTTTCCATACAAATTGTGAAATTTTTTGTTCTAGTTCTGTGAAAAATGCCATTGGTAGTTTCATAGGGATTGCATTGAACCTGTAGATTGCTTTGGGTAGTATAGTCATTTTCACAATGTTGATTTTTCCAAACCAAGAACATGGTATATCTCTCCATTTGTTTGTATCATCTTTAATTTCTTTCATCAGTGTCTTATACTTTTCTGCATACAGGTCTTTTGTCTCCTTAGGTAGGTTTATTCCTAGGTATTTTATTGTTTTTGTTGCAATGGTAAATGGGAGTGTGTCCTTAATTTCTCTTTCAGATTTTTCATCATTAGTGTATAAGAATGCAAGAGATTTCGGTGCATTAAGTTTGTATCCTGCTACTTTACCAAATTCATTGATCAGCTCTAGTAGTTTTCTGGTAGCATCTTTAGGATTCTCCACGTATAGTATCATGTCATCTGCAAACAGTGACAGTTTTACTTCTTCTTTTCCAATTTGGATTCCTTTTATTTCTTTTTCTTCTCTGATTGCTGTGGGTAAAACTTCCAAAACTATGTGGAATAATAGTGGTGAGAGTGGGCAACCTTGTCTTGTTCCTGATATTAGTGGAAATGGTTTAAGTTTTTCACCATTGAGAACGATGTTTGCTGTGGGTTTGTCATATATGGCCTTTATTATGTTGAGGTAAGTTCCCTCTATGCCTACTTTCTGAAAGGTTTTTTATCAAAAATGGGTATTGAATTTTGTCAAAAGCTTTTCCTGCATCTACTGAGATGATCATATGGTTTTTATTCTTCAGTTTGTTAATATGGTGTATCACATTGATTGATTTGCGTATATTGAAGAATACTTGCATTCCTGAGATAAACCCCACTTGATCGTGGTGTATGATCCCTTTAATGTGCTGTTGGGTTCTGTTTGCTAGTATTTTGTTGAGGATTTTTTCATCTATGTTCATCAGTGATGTTGACCTGTAGTTTTCTTTTTGTGTGACATCTTTGTCTCGTTTTGGTATCAGGGTAATGGTGGCCTTGTAGAATGAGTTTGGGAGTGTTCCTCCCTCTGCCATAATTTGGAAGAGCTTGAGAAGGATCGGTATTAGATCTTCACTAAATGTTTGATAGAATTCGCCTGTGAAGCCATCTGGTCCTGGACTTTTGTTTTTGGAAGATTTTAAATCACAGTTTCAATTTCAGTGCTCGTGATTGATCTGTTTATATTTTCTATTTCTTCCTGGTTCAGGAACAGAAGGTTGGGCTTTTCTAAGACTTGTCCATTTCTTCCAGGTTGTCCATTTTATTGGCTTATAATTGCTTCCAGTAATCTCTCATGATCCTTTTTTTTTTTTTTTTAAACATCTTTATTGAAGTATAATTGCTCTACAATGGTGTGCTAGCTTCTGCTTTACAACAAAGTGAATCAGTTACACATACACATATGTTGCCATATCTCCTCCCTCCCGCATCTCCCTCCTCCCACCCTCCCCATCCCACCCCTCCAGGTGGTCACAAAGCACCGAGCTGATCTCCCTGTGCTATGCGGCTGCTTCCCACTAGTTATCTATTTTACATTTGGTAGTGTATATATGTCCATGACACTCTCTCACCCTGTCACATCTCACCCCTCCCCCTCCCCATATCCTCAAGTCCATTCTCTAGTAGGTCTGTGTCTTTATTCCCATCTTGCCACTAGGTTCTTCATGACCTCTTTTTTTTTTTTTTTTTCCCTTAGATTCCATATATATGTGTTAGCATACTGTATTTGTTTTTCTCTTTCTGACTTACTTCACTCTGTATGACAGACTCTAACTCCATCCACCTCATTACAAACAACTCCATTTCATTTCTTTTTATGGCTGAGTAATATTCCATTGTATATATGTGCCACATCTTCTTTACCATTCATCCGATGATGGACACCTAGGTTGCTTCCATGTCTTGGCTATTGTAAACAGAGCTGCAATGAATATTTTGGTACATGACTCTTTCTGAATTATGGTTTTCTCAGGGTATATGCCCAGTAGTGGGATTGCTGGGTCATATGGTAGTTCTATTTTTAGTTTTTTAAGGAACCTCCATACTGTTCTCCATAGTGGCTGTATCAATTTACATTCCCACCAACAGTGCAAGAGTGTTCCCTTTTCTCCACACCCTCTCCAGCATTTATTGTTTCTAGATTTTTTGATGATGGCCATTCTGACCGGTGTGAGATGATACCTCATTGTAGTTTTGATTTGCATTTCTCTAATGATTAATGATGTTGAGCATTCTTTCATGTGTCTGTTGGCAATCTGTATCTCTTCTTTGGAGAAATGTCTATTTAGGTCTTCTGCCCATTTTTGGATTGGGTTGTTTGTTTTTTTGTTATTGAGCTGCATGAGCTGCTTGTAAATCTTGGAGATTAATCCTTTGTCCGTTGCTTCATTTGCAAATATTTTCTCCCATTCTGAGGGTTGTCTTTTGGTCTTGTTTATGGTTTCCTTTGCTGTGCAAAAGCTTTTCAGTTTCATTAGGTCCCATTTGTTTATTTGTGTTTTTATTTCCATTTCTCTAGGACCTGGGTCAAAAAGGATCTTGCTGTGACTTATGTCATACAGTGTTCTGCCTATGTTTTCCTCTAAGAGTTTGATAGTGTCTGGCCTTACACTTAGGTCTTTAATCCATTTTGAGTTTATTTTTGTGTATGGTGTTAGGGAGTGTTCTAATTTCATACTTTTACATGTACCTGTCCAATTTTCCCAGCACCACTTATTGAAGAGGCTGTCTTTTCTCCACTGTATATGCTTGCCTCCTTTATCAAAGATAAGGTGACCATATGTGCGTGGGCTTATCTCTGGGCTTTCTATCCTGTTCCATTGATCTATATTTCTGTTTTTGTGCCAGTACCAAACTGTCTTGATTACTGTAGCTTTGTAATATAGTCTGAAGTCAGGGAGCCTGATTCCTCCAGCTCCATTTTTCGTTCTCAAGATTGCTTTGGCTATTCGGGGTCTTTTGTGTTTCCATACAAATTGTGAAATTTTTTGTTCTAGTTCTGTGAAAAATGCCAGTGGTAGTTTGATAGGGATTGCATTGAATCTGTAGATTGCTTTGGGTAGCAGAGTCATTTTCACAATGTTTATTCTTCCAATCCAAGAACATGGTATATCTCTCCATCTATTTGTATCATCTTTAATTTCTTTCATCAGTGTCCTATAATTTTCTGCATACAGGTCTTTTGTCTCCTTAGGTAGGTTTATTCCTAGGTATTTTATTCTTTTTGTTGCAATGGTAAACGGGAGTGTTTTCTTAATTTCACTTTCAGATTTTTCATCATTAGTATACAGGAATGCAAGAGATTTCTGTGCATTAATTTTGTATCCTGCTACTTTACCAAATTCATTGATTAGCTCTAGTAGTTTTCTGGTAGCATCTTTTGGATTCTCTATGTATAGTATCATGTCATCTGCAAACAGTGACAGCTTTACTTCTTCTTTTCCGATTTGGATTCCTTTTATTTCTTTTTCGTCTCTGATTGCTGTGGCTAACACTTCCAAAACTATGTTGAATAATAGTGGTGAGAGTGGGCAACCTTGTCTTGTTCCTGATCTTAGTGGAAATGGTTTCAGTTTTTCACCATTGAGGACAATGTTGGCTGTGGGTTTGTCATATACGGCCTTTATTATGTTGAGGAAAGTTCCCTCTATGCCTACTTTCTGCAGGACTTTTATCATAAATGGGTGTTGAATTTTGTCGAAAGCTTTCTCTGCATCTATTGAGATGATCATATGGTTTTTCTCCTTCAATTTGTTAATATGATGTATCACGTTGATTGATTTGCGTATATTGAAGAATCCTTGCATTCCTGGAATAAACCCCACTTGATCATGGTGTATGATCCTTTTAATGTGCTGTTGGATTCTGTTTGCTAGTATTTTGTTGAGGATTTTTGCATCTATGTTCATCAGTGATATTGGCCTGTAGTTTTCTTTCTTTGTGACATCTTTGCCTGGTTTTGGTATCAGGGTGATGGTGGCCTCGTAGAATGAGTTGGGGAGTGTTCCTCCCTCTGCAATATTTTGGAAGAGTTTGAGAAGGATAGGTGTTAGCTCTTCTCTAAATGTTTGATAGAATTCGCCTGTGAAGCCATCTGGTCCTGGGCTTTTGTGTGTTGGAAGATTTTTAATCACAGTTTCAATTTCAGTGCTTGTGATTGGTCTGTTCATATTTTCTATTTCTTCCTGGTTCAGTCTCGGCAGGTTGTGCATTTCTAAGAATCTGTCCATTTCTTCCAGGTTGTCCATTTTATTAGCATAGAGTTGCTTGTAGTAATCTCTTATGATCGTTTGTATTTCTGCAGTGTCAGTGGTTACTTCTCCTTTTTCATTTCTAATTCTATTAATTTGAGTCTTCTCCTTTTTTCTCTTGATGAGTCTGGCTAATGGTTTATCAATTTTGTTTATCTTCTCAAAGAACCAGCTTTTAGTTTCATTGATTTTTGCTATTGTTTCCTTCATTTCTTTTTCATTTATTTCTGATCTGATCTTTATGATTTCTTTCCTTCTGCTAGCTTTGGGGTTTTTTTGTTCTTCTTTCTCTAATTGCTTTAGGTGCAAGGTTAGGTTGTTTATTCGAGATGTTTCCTGTTTCTTGATGTAGGCTTGTATTGCTATAAACTTCCCTCTTAGAACTGCTTTTGCTGCATCCCATAGGTTTTGGATCGTCGTGTCTCCATTGTCATTTGTTTCTAGGTATTTTTTGATTTCCCCTTTGATTTCTTCAGTGATCACTTCGTTATTAAGTAGTGTATTGTGTAGCCTCCATGTGTTTGTATTTTTTACAGATCTTTTCCTGTAATCGATATCTAGTCTCATAGCGTTGTGGTCGGAAAAGATACTTGATACGATTTCAATTTTTTTAAATTTACCAAGGCTTGATTTGTGACCCAAGATATGATCTATCCTGGAGAATGTTCCATGAGCACTTGAGAAAAATGTGTATTCTGTTGTTTTTGGGTGGAATGTCCTATAAATATCGATTAAGTCCATCTTGTTTAATGTATCATTTAAAGCTTGTGTTTCCTTATTTATTTTCATTTTGGATGATCTGTCCATTGGTGAAAGTGGGGTGTTAAAGTCCCCTACTATGATTGTGTTACTGTCAATTTCCCCTTTTATGGCTGTTAGTATTTGCCTTATGTATTGAGGTGCTCCTATGTTGGGTGCATAAATATTTACAATTGTTATACCTTCCTCTTGGATCGATCCCTTGATCATTATATAGTGTCCGTCTTTGTCTCTTGTAATTGTCTTTATTTTAAAGTCTATTTTGTCTGATATGAGAATTGCTACTCCAGCTTTCTTTTGATTTCCATTTGCATGGAATATCTTTTTCCATCCCCTCACTTTCAGTCTGTATGTGTCTCTAGGTCTGAAGTGGGTCTCTTGTAGACAGCATATATATGGGTCTTGTTTTTGTATCCATTCAGCCAGTCTGTGTCTTTTGGTGGGAGCATTTAATCCATTTACATTTAAGGTAATTATCGATATGTATGTTCCTATTCCCATTTTCTTAAATGTTTTGGGTTTGTTATTGTAGGTGTTTTCCTTCTCTTGTGTTTCTTGCCTAGAGAAGTTCCTTTAGCATTTGTTGTAAAGCTGGTTTGGTGGTGCTGAACTCTCTCAGCTTTTGCTTGTCTGTAAAGGTTTTAATTTCTCCATCAAATCTGAATGAGATCCTTGCTGGGTAGAGTAATCTTGGTTGTAGGTTTTTCTCCTTCATCACTTTAAGTATATCCTGCCACTCCCTTCTGGCTTGCAGCGTTTCTGCTGAAAGATCAGCTGTTAACCTTATGGGGATGCCCTTGTGTGTTATCTGTTGTTTTTCCCTTGCTGCTTTTAATATGTTTTCTTTATATTTAATTTTTGATAGTTTGATTAATATGTGTCTTGGTGTGTTTCTCCTTGGATTTATCCTCTATGGGACTCTCTCTGCTTCCAGGACTTGATTAACTATTTCCTTTCCCATATTAGGGAAGTTTTCAACTATAATCTCTTCAAATATTTTCTCAGTCCTTTTCTTTTTCTCTTCTTCTTCTGGGACCCCTATAATTCGAATGTTGGTGCATTTAATGTTGTCCCAGAGGTCTCTGAGACTGTCCTCAGTTCTTTTCATTCTTTTTTCTTTATTCTGGTCTGCAGTAGTTATTTCCACCATTTTATCTTCCAGGTCACTTATCCGTTCTTCTGCCTCAGTTATTCTGCTATTGATCCCATCTAGAGTATTTTTAATTTCATTTATTGTGCTTGTCATCGTTTCTTGGTTCCTCTTTAGTTCTTCTACGTCCTTGTTAAATGTTTCTTGCATTTTGTCTATTCTATTTCCAAGACTTTGGATCATCCTTACTATCATTATTCTGAATTCTTTTTCAGGTAGACTACCTATTTCCTCTTCATTTGTTAGGTCTGGTGTGTTTTGACCCTGCTCCTTCATCTGCTGTGTGTTTTTCTGTCTTCTCATTTTGCTTATCTTACTGTGTTTGGGGTCTCCTTTTCACAGGCTGCAGGTTCGTAGTTCCCGTTGTTTTTGGTATCTGTCCCCAGTGGCTAAGGTTGGTTCAGTGGGTTGTGTAGGTTTCCTGGTGGAGGGAACTAGTGCCTGTGTTCTGGTGGATGAGGCTGGATGTTGTCTTTCTGGTGGGTTCGTCCACGTCTGGTGGTGTGTTTTGGGGTGTCTGTGGCCTTATTATGATTTTAGGCAGCCTCTCTGTTAATGGATGGGGCTGTGTTCCTCTCTTGCTAGTTGTTTGGCATAGGGTGTCCAGCACTGTAGCTTGCTGGTCGTTGAGTGAAGCTGGGTCTTGATGTTCAGATGGAGATCTGTGAGAGATTTTCGCCGTTTGGTATTACGTGGAGCTGGGAGGTCTCTTGTGGACCAGTGTCCTGAAGTTGGCTCTCCCACCTCAGAGGCACAGCCCTGATGCCTGGCTGGAGCACCAAGAGCCTTTCATCCACACGGCTCAGAATAAAAGGGAGAAAAAATGGAAAGAAAGAAAAAAAGAGGATAAAATAAAATAAAATAAAGCAATTATAATAAAAAATAAGAAAAAAATTATTAAGAGTAAATTTATTAAGAAAAAAATTTTTTTTTTAATTTTTATAAATAGATTTATTAATTTTTTATACTAAAAATAAGAAAAAAATTATTTAGAAAAAATTTATTAAGAAAAAAAATTTTTTAATTTTTTAAAATAAAAAATATGAAAAAACTTATTAAAAATTTTTTTAAAAATAGAAAATAAGGAAAAAATTATTAAGAAAACATTTATTAGGGAAAAAAAAATTTTTAAGCCAAAAAAAAAAAAAAAAAAAAAAACGGACGGACCTAACCCTAGGACTAACGGTGAGAGCAAAGCTATACAGACAAAATCTCACCCAGAAGCATACACATCTACACTCACAAAAAAAAGGAAAAGGGGAAAAGTTAATATATCCTGCTCCCAAAGTCCATCTCCTAAATTTGGGATGATTCGTTGTCTATTCAGGTATTCAACAGATGCAGGCACATCAAGTTGTTTGTGGAGCTTTAATCCGCTGCTTCTGAGGCTGCTGGGAGAGATTTCCCTTTCTCTTCTTTGTTCGTACAGGTCCCGGGGTTCAGCTTTGGATTTGGACCCGCCTCTGCATGTAGGTCCCCTGAGGGCGTCTGTTCCCCGCCCAGACAGAACGGGGTTAAAGGAGCAGCTGATTCGGGGGCTCTGGCTCAGTCAGGCCGGGGGGAGGGAGCGGTACGGAGGAGGCGGGGCGAGCCTGCGGCTGCAGAAGCCGGCGTGACGTTGCAGCAGCCTGAGGCGCGCCGTGCGCTCTCCCGGGGAAGTTGTCCCCGGATTACGGGAGCCTGGCCGTGGCGGGCTGCACAGGCTCCCGGGAGGGGCGGTGTGGAGAATGACCTGTGCTCGCCCACAGGCTGTTTGGTGGCGGCAGCAGCAGCCTTAGCGTCTCATGCCCGTCTCTGGGGTCCGCGCTGATAGCCGCGGCTCGCGCCCGTCTCTGGAGTTCGTTTAAGTGGCGCTCTGAATCCCCTCTCCTTGCACGCCGCGAAACAAAGAGGCAAGAAAAAGTCTCCTGCCTCTTCGGCAGCTGCAAACTTTTTCTCGTGCACCCTCCCGGCTAGTTGTGGTGCGCTAGACCCTTCAGGCTGTGTTCACGCAGCCAACCCCAGTCCTCTCCCTGGGATCCGACCGAAGCCCGCGCCTCAGCTCCCAGCCCCCGCCCGCCCCGGCGGGTGAGCAGACAAGCCTCTCGGGCTGGTGAGTGCTGCTCGGCGCCGAGCCTCTGTGCGGGAATCTCTCCGTTTTTCCCTCTGCGTCCCTGTTGCTGTGGGATCCGCGCTGATAGCCGCGGCTCGCGCCCGTCTCTGGAGCTCGTTTAGGCGGCGCTCTGAATCCCCTCTCCTTGCGCGCCGCGAAACAAAGAGGCAAGAAAAATTCTCTTGCCTCTTTGGCAGCTGCAGTCTTTTTCCCGGACTCCCTCCCAGCTAGCACCGAAGCCCGAGCCCCAGCTCCCAGGCCCCGCCCGCCCCGGCGGCTGAGCAGACAAGCCTCTCGGGCTGGTGAGTGCTGGTCAGCACCGCTCCTCTGTGCGGGAATCTCCGCTTCGCCCTCCGCACCACTGTGGCTGCGCTCTCCTCCGTGGCTCCGAAGCTTCCCCCCTCTGCTACCCGCAGTCTCTGCCCACGAAGGGGCTTCCTAGTGTGTGGAAACCTTTCCTCCTTCACAGCTCCCTCCCACTGGTGCAGGTCCCGTCCCTATTCTTTTGTCTCTGTTATTTCTTTTTTCTTTTGCCCTACCCAAGTACGTGGGGATTTTCTTGCCTTTTGGGAGGTCTGACGTCTTCTGCCAGCGTTCAGTGGGTGTTCTGTAGGAGCAGTTCCACGTGTAGATGTATTTCTCATGTATCTGTGGGGAGGAAGGTGATCTCCGCGTCTTACTCTTCCGCCATCTTGCCCCTCCCTGTCTCATGATCCTTTTTATTTCTGCAGTGTCAGTTGTTACTTCTCCTTTTTCATTTCTAATTCTGTTGATTTGAGTCTTCTCCTTTTTTTTTCTTGATGAGTCTGGCTAATGGTCTATCAGTTTTGTTTATCTTCTCAAAGAAACAGCTTTTAGTTTTATTGATCTTTGCTATTGTCTCCATTTGTTTTTCATTTCTGATGTGATCTTTATGATTTCTTTCTTTCTGCTAACTTTGGGGTTTTTTTGTTCTTCTTTCTCTAATGCTTTAGGTGTAAGGTTAGGTTGTTTATTTGAGATGTTTGTTGTTTCTTGAGATAGGCTTGTATTGCTATAAACTTCCCTCTTAGAACTGCTTTTGCTGCATCCCATAGGTTTTGGGTCATTGTGTTTTCATTGTCATTTGTTTCTAGGTATTTTTTGATTTCCTCTTTGATTTCTTCAGTGATCTCTTGGTTATTTAGTAGTGTATTGTTTAGCCTCCATGTGTTTGTAGCTTTTACAGATTTTTTTCTTGTAATTGATATCTAGTCTCATAGCGTTGTGGTCAGAAAAGATACCTGATACGATTTCAATTTTCTTAAATATATCAAGGCTTGATTTGTCACCCAAGATATGATTTGTCCTGGAGAATGTTCCATGAGCACTTGAGAAGAAAGTGTATTCTGTTGTGTTTGGATGGAATGTCCTATAAATATCAATTAAGTCCATCTTGTTTAATGTATCATTTAAAGCTTGTGTTTCCTTATTTATTTTCATTTTGGATGATCTGTCCATTGGTGAAAGTGGGGTGTTTAAGTCCCCTAGTATGATTGTGTTACTGTTGATTTCCCCTTCTATGACTGTTAGTATTTGCCTTGTATATTGAGGTGCTCCTATGTTGGGTGCATAAATATTTACAATTGTTATATCTTCTTCTTGGATTGATCCCTTGATCATTATGTAGTGTCCTTGTCTCTTGTAATAGTCTTTATTTTAAAGTCTATTTTGTCTGATATGAGAATTGCTACTCCAGCTTTCTTTTGATTTCTATTTTCACGGAATATCTTTTTCCATCCTCTCACTTTCAGTCTGTATGTGTCCCTAGGTCTGAAGTGGGTCTCTTGTAGAAAGCATATGTATGGGGCTTCTTTCTGTATCCATTCATCCAGTCTATGTCTTTTGGTTGGAGCATTTAATCCAGTTACATTTAAGGTAGTTATTGATATGTATGTTCCTATTACCATTTTCTTAATTGTTTTGGGTTTTTTATTATAGGTCTTTTCCTTCTCTTGCGTTTCCTGCCTAGAGAAGTTCCTTTAGCGTTTGTTGTAAAGCTGGTTTGTTGGTGCTGAATTCTCTTAGCTTTTGCTTGTCTGTTAAGGTTTTAATTTCTCCATCAAATCTGAATGAGATCCTTGCTGGGTAGAGTAATATTGGTTGTAGGTTTTTCCCTTTCATCACTTTAAATATGTCCTGCCACTCCCTTCTGGCTTGCAGAGTTTCTGCTGAAAGATCAGCTGTTAACCTTATGAGGATTCCCTTGTATGTTATTTGTTGCTTTTCCCTTGCTGCTTTTAATATTTTTTCTTTGTATTGAATTTTTGTCAGTTTGATTACTATGTGTCTCGGCGTGTTTCTCCTTGGATTTATCCTATATGGGACTTTCTGCACTTCCTGTACTTGACTGACTATTTCCTTTCCCATATTAGGGAAGTTTTCAACTATAATCTCTTCAAATATTTTCTCAGTCCTTTTTTTTTCTCTTCTTCTTCTGGGACCTCTATTATTCGAATGTTGGTGCGTTTAATGTTGTCCCAGATGTCTCTGAGAGTGTCCTCAATTCTTTTCATTCTTTTTTCTTTATACTGCTCTGCAGTAGTTATTTCCACTATTTTATCTTCCAGGTCACTTATCCGTTCTTCTGCCTCAGTTATTCTGCTATTGATTCCTTCCAGAGAAGTTTTAATTTCATTTATTGTGTTGTTCATCATTGTTTGTTTGCTCTTTAGTTCTTCTACGTCCTTGTTAAATGTTTCTTGCATTTTGTCTATTCTATTTCCAAGATTTTGGATCATCCTTACTATCATTATTCTGAATTCTTTTTCAGGTAGACTGCCTATTTCCTCTTCATTTGTTAGGTCTGGTGTGTTTTGACCCTGCTCCTTCACCTGCTGTGTGTTTTTTTGTCTTCTCATTTTGCTTATCTTACTGTGTTTGGGGTCTCCTTTTCACAGGCTGCATGTTCGTAGTTCCTGTTGTTTTTGGTATCTGTCCCCAGTGGCTAAGGTTGGTTCAGTGGGTTGTGTAGGCTTCCTGGTGGAGGGGACTAGTGCCTGTGTTCTGGTGGATGAGGTTGGATCTTGTCTTTCTGGTGGGCACATCCACGTCTGGTGGTGTGTTTTGGAGTGTCTGTGAAGTTAGTATGATTTTAGGCAGCCTCTCTGCTAACGGGTGGGGGTGTGTTCCTGTCTTGCTAGTTGTTTGGCATCGTGTGTCCAGCACTGGAGCTTGCTGGTCTTTCAGTGGAGCTGGGGTAGCATTGAGACAGAGATCTTTGGGAGAGCTCTCGCTGATTGATATTATGTGGGACCAGGAGGTCTGGTGGTCCAGTGTCCTGAACTCGGCTCTCCCACCTCAGAGGCTCAGGCCTGACACCCAGCCAGAGCACCAAGACCCTGTCAGCCACACGGCCATGTATGTGGGGAGTTTCTTTCCTTTTGGGAAGTCTGAGGTCTTCTGCCAGTGTTCAGCAGGTGTTCTGTAGGAGTTGTTTCACATGTAGATTTATTTTTGATGTGTTTGTGGGGAGGAAGATGATCTCCACGTCTTACTCCTCCGCCATCTTGCAGGTCCCCCCTTTAATTTTTTTAGGTTAAAAAAATTTTACATTTACAATCATGTATTTAATACCTGTATTAAGCTTATTCGTAGCAAAATTTTAAATGCAAATAACGTATGAACTTGAACAAATATATTCCTATATATTGCAGCCTTGCAGTGGTTATCATGTCTTCCATGCTATGTGTTTTTTTTTTAAATTGTGGTAAGAACACTTAATTTGATATCACCCCTCTTAACAAATTTTTAAGTGCCCAATACAGTAGTGTTAAACATATAGGCACAATGTTGTACCACAGATCTCTGGAACTTATTCATCTTACATACTTGGAACTTATTGCCATTGAATAAGTAACTCCCCATTTGCCCCTCTCTCCTGCCCCTGGCAACCACCATTCTACTTTCTGTTTCTATGAGTTTGACTATTTTAGATATCTCAAATTAGTAGAATCCTGCAGTTATTTGTCTTTCTGTGATTGGCTTACTTCACTTAGCATAAGTTTCTCTAGGTTTATCCACGTTGTCCAAAAGAATTGAAATTAGGATCTCAAAGACATATCTGCACTCCCATGTTCACTGCAGCACTATTCACAGTAGCTAAGATGTGGAAACAACCTAAATGTTCATTGACAAATGAATGGGTTAAAAAACATGGCATATACATACAATGGAATGTTATTCAGCCCTAAAAGAGGAAGGGAATCCAACCATATGAAGAATGAGATTTTAGTAGATGGGGTTGAGATCCACACTGGGGCACTTTTCATAGTAAAAGGGAGCATTGCTAATTGTTACTCCAGGATAATAGGTGTAAACCCTGGCTGTTTCCTACAAATTGGGACATATGATATCCCAGGAGGATGAGTCTAAAAGGACCATGAGCAGAGAGCCCTGAGTGTGGTCAAGGGAGATTTCATGGTGTATTCGATGAGTGAAAAAGTCCAAGTTGGTTGAAGCACATTGAGATGAATAGAGGGAGAAAAGCTAGAAAGGTAGTCTGGGGCTTGAACTAGGATTAAATCTGTAGGTTCTTAAACATAAAGCTAAGACATTTGGAAATTATTGAACAGGTGGTGGAGAAGCATTGCAATTTTTAAAATAATATAGTGGCATTGTCCCCTATCAGTGATATCAGTGATGTGCAGAATGATTTGGATCAGGCAGAGAGTACATGCAGGAGCCCAATTAAGGGACCACAGTAATAGTTTGAAGAGAGGTTAAGAGAATGTGGACCAAGTCCAGGCAGCAGGAATAGAAAGGAAGGGGTGGATGAAAGACACATCAGAGAGAAGGAATCAAGAGAACTTATCAACTGAATATGAAAGATAAGCAATGAAAAAGGGAAAGTCAAAGGAAACTCCCAAGACTTCAAGTTGAGGTGACTGTAGGCATTCTGTACTTGTGGGTTAGAGATAGGAAGGAAAGGGAAATCTGCAAATGATTATATAATTGGGATCCTATTCATATTGCAATTTGGAAAAATAGATATATGATAGCAATGGTACTTCTAGTTTAACTTTTGAAAATACTTTTACACCAGGACAGCTCAATCTGAATAAAAATTTGAATAACTTTCTTATAACG
Source organism: Eubalaena glacialis (assembly GCF_028564815.1). Classification (NCBI taxonomy): domain Eukaryota; kingdom Metazoa; phylum Chordata; class Mammalia; order Artiodactyla; family Balaenidae; genus Eubalaena; species Eubalaena glacialis. Next base: position 129,518,443 of record NC_083718.1, read on the forward strand.
TGAGTGTAAGCAGCTTGTTTTGAAAAAATTGGACTTTGATTTGGAGGGAGGGTAGGGGAGAGGGTTCAGGTATATTTAATCTTCTTTCTAGAACTCAGTGGGATGCAACCCATTTTTAGGTTAGTACAGTGGTTCTTATAGTGGTTCTTACTGTAAAAGTGAAAATGGACCCAACTGAGGAAAATGTACAGTTATGACAGGCCTCTAGCTAGAACATGATTCAGAATGATTTTAAACCATGAGCTTGTATCACCCAGTTACCTCAATAGCTATCTTAAGAGTATTCAAAATTATCCAAATTAAGTACTTGGTTTTTAAAAAATAACTCATTTTCTACAGAATACTTGGGATTGTAAAGATACCTTGAAATCAAAGAAAGAAACAATGATTATGTGATATAACTTCTAAAATTTGAATTAAGCTTCTGCTATGTTTCTGACTCCCAAAATGGTACCCAAGCTATATTTTATATTTTCTTCATATTCAATTTCCCAATAATTTTCTAAGCAGTGAATTTTTTCCAGTAGGGAATATATCTGAGGAACTGGAGAGAAATAGATGAGTTAATGGGGAAAAAAATGACAGATAACTGTAATTATCTGAAAGCACACACACACACACACACACACACACCTATTTTTAAAAGAAAAATTTTTAAACAGCAAAGGGAATCAAATCACTATAGGAAAAATTTCAGAAATAAGAATGTTTCATCAAGAAAAACTTTCCTACTTTTTGAAACTCTTGAATTCTCCATAATTTTCACTTTGTTCAACATTATTCCATGCTTAAATAAAGTGAAATTAACCAGTCTGGCCATGGGGTATCGGCTGCTATTTCTCTAAAGCAGAGTTCCAGAAAAGCAAAGCGGACTTGAATACGTTATCCTGCCTACTCCCAGAATAGAATCCCCAAACATCTCAAGGTGTGAATTACTGAGAAATGCTGTCCCACTGTGGTGAGAGACTGCTGGGGGAAGGGGTAGAGAGAGGTTGTGTGGGTACACAGTAGCCCCTGGGGCTGTAGTGTGTTCTTGGCACCAAAAAGAAAGAGAAATCATAATGTAAAACCCCACATGGAACCAAACCCTGACTGATGCCATTCATCAGGGCCAGTAGCCGAGGAGTGTGGGTTTTACTTTTTAGAAATTTTGGGGGGGGTGCTGTTTCTGCTTCTTTCCTTGTGCTCTGTTTTTAAGTTTCTTTTATTCATCTTTCTAGTATGTTTACTTCTCTCTGTGCTTACTACATAGTATGAAGAGAAAACATTATAATACTATAGGATATTGTCATTATAAACATGCATTATAGTATATATTATATACAATGTAACTATGTAGATATAAACATATTATAGATATAATATTACAGGATGCTGGCCAGCCTGGCTGGGGCTTCTGGTTACATCCCTGTCTCCTTGGTAGTTACCATTACACACAGGGCTTTGACAACTTCAAGATTTCTAGTAAAAACATACCACTGTTCTAGTTTTCTCTCCTTTAGTTCCTCACCTGCAGGCATTCGTTATTAGGTATCAGGCTATTTAGCAACTGCCCTGACAGGATGAGAACCTGATCTTGAGTAGGATGTGTCAGAATGCACACTAGCCAGATCCTCTCCTCACCCCCATCAGGTTTTGCCCTCAGTGGTTGTTAACCAAAGAAAACTAGAGTGCCTGTTTTCTTCTCTTTTTATTATTCTCATAATTCTTCAGTCCCAATGAAATTTAAAGTTCCTGGGTTGAAATTAGACTTAAACAAGTGATAGTTTGTTTCTGAATTGACTGTGATTAGCTTTCCCTATGATGGATCCATTTCCTATTGTGAGGTAGAGTAATAAGGATGTGTGTGGAGTTTTAGATATGGCTAATTGGAATCTTTCTAGAAAGTTGTAATCATATTAGAATAACCACTAAATGAAAAAGGTTAGGCATCGGAGATGTAGATATTTGTCTGCCTCTGTAACTACCTCTCTCTCATGGACCTTACATAAGTCAGCTTACCTCACTACCCCTAAAAACCAAAGCTATGTATGTGAGAGCAGTAAAGGTATAACAGGGTTTTATCAATGTGTAAGGTATTACTGTGTCTGTTACTGTACAATTATCATTCGTTATTATTATTACTACCACCACTAAAAATAGAATGTAACTTCTGCCTGCCTGTGCTAAAAGACTGGAACATATCCATATGCCCTCTAGAACAAGAAGTTTTTGCTATGAAAATTCTCATGCGCATCTTTTAATCCTCTCAAGTAGGTCGATCTTTTTCTTTACTAATATATTCTTCATTAAGTTTCAAGTAAAGAATGATTGTATTGTTTCACACTTTCAAGACATAGTTTTGACCTTCTAGACCACTTATGAGCTGAACAAAATTTAATACTAGAAATAGGAAATACTTTAGTTGAAAACCTGAGTATCCCTACTGGATACTGGTTTGACTTGTGATCCCTTAGAAAATAACCAAGTCTCTATGAGCTAAATTTTCTCTAAACCTCATTTCACAATATCCAGCTTTCAGAATAGCTGGAAAATTACCGTTTAGACACATTTCATTTTTTAATGCATTATAGACATTGTTGTTCAAATAGTTGCAACTCTATTCCTCATATAAAGCTTATGTAGTCAATCCTTTATTTAATAATAGTACCCTTTAAATGTGCATGTAGAAAGATAATGGAGAGAGAGAGGAATGGAAATGGCTAATTTTTTTTATTATACCATGTATTGGGAAGCATGAAGAAAATCAAATAGCTTAAATTACAATTTCAAATAAAAAATAGTTTCTTGATGTTGGTGTACTCTAACCTCTAAAAACATTTTACAAATAAAGAATCAAGAAAATAAATACTAACAGCTCTGGGGAAACTTCTTTAATCATGGAACTATAACCACTCCCTGCTGCTAAAGTCTTTGATTGCAGAAATGCATCCGATCTACCTTTCAGAATTATTAGGTATAAAATGGCATATCACTGTTGTTATTGTCTTTTTCTCCCTTCTTATATTTTTTTGCAGTGAACAATAGGTTATTTTGTACCCCTTTTAATTCTCCCCCCCCCCACCTTCTAATACCATCACCTTGGGGTTAGGTTTCAACATAGGGAATTGGGGGAGACACATTAAGTCCATAAGCGGGAGGAAAACGGATGCTATGTGAGTCTTCTCAGGACGCTTTTAATTCTTGATTCCTTTTTGTCTTTAGGAGTTGTACAGATGTGCTGTGCTGCATGATCTTCATACTGTTCATTATTGCCTACATTCTTTTAGGACTTGTGGGTGAGTAAATACAGGTATAGAAGATATTTAACATTTGCTAATTAAATAACTAAGTCAATGTCACATTTTTAACATTAATCATTTTCTTCCAAAATCCTTCTTATTATCGATTATTATATTTTCTGGAGGGAATGTACCTCACCAGGACTCATTGGGTAGCAGATGCAATGAAAAATAAACACAAAGCAGTTTATCCAAAAGCAAGCCTAAATTACTTAGGTAAATACAATTATACAGAAGAATGAAAAAACCTTATGGTTGCTTTTTAATCATTTTTACTTTTGAAATTTTATTAAGCAGCTGATAAAGTTCATGTTGCTATTTACTAATAAGAACTAGGGCCTAGATAAGTTTAAGTAATACATAACCTTTTCTTTTTATAAGTAAATTAAAAAGAAGGAACAATTATTAAGAATTTCACCAAATAGTTCATTGACATATAGGAAATCCTATCGTCTTTGCCTACCAGAAAGAGATATCCTGTTGTTCATTGTTAGATTAAAGATTTTTCTATGGAAGTGAAAATAAAGAGGGCAAATATAGATGGTCTTTATTTGGGTTGTTTTAAAAACTACCAAAGGGGATCAATCAAGATGGCAGAGTAAGAGGACATGGAGCTCACCTCCCTCCACAAACACATCAAAAATACATCTACATGTGGAACAACTCTCACTGAAAACTAACTGGAAACTGGCAGAAAGACTCCAAGGCTGTAAGAATGATACACACATAATTGGGTAGGAAGGAAAAAAAAAAGCAATCAGATCAGGACCTGTGCTCCTGGGAGGGGAGTTCAGAGGGCAAGAAAGATCACACAGTTGGACACTCACCCTGGGGAGTAAGCAGTGAGAGCCACAGATTGGGTGCCCCAGTCCTGGGGTCCTATACAGAGGAGACGAGCCCCCTTAGCTGGTTGGAGGACTGCTGGGCCTGACAGGAGGGCTGTGGGAAGCCTGGACTCCAGTTGTGAGGAACACTCATGTGCTGTCTTGCCCTGAGGCAGGGTGCAGAGAGGTCTGCTGCAGTGGCTGCTGGGTTTCCCATAACTGCCTTGGCATGCACCCAAGCCAAGCAGAGGCTCTGATCCTGCTCATTCCATGTCACAGAGCAGCACTGGATCTGGGGCAGCCATGACTGGGGAGAAGACTCGACTGTGGGATGCAGAGATGAGCTAGTCCCTGGGCATGGCCTGGGTGGGATGGTGGCAGCCACTCTTGAGCTTACTCAAGCAGTGCATCTGAAGTAGCCCCGACCTCTGACAGCAGCTGCCCCACCACAGCTCACCCCCTGATCACATGCCAAGTGTCCACATAGGCCTCACCTGCCCAATGATATGGCTCAGCAACAGGGCGGGGGTGCTGGAGGCTGAGGACACTGATCCGCTGTGAGGAACAAAGGGGACTTGCACCTGAGTCTGTGTCTGAGCAGAACAAGGGAAACGGTTGTGCGTGCCTGCACAGGCAGCGCATTAGAGACAGCTTGGACCTCTGTCTGCAGACAACATGAGCAGAGAGCCCTCACAAGCCCCCCTTGCTTCAGCATTCCCCCACTCTGGGGCAAAGGTGCCAGTTCAGAGAGAGGGGAAAACACACACTTAAGGGGAACAGAGCCAGCTTGAGCCCGAGCCTCAGGGCTTCTGCTCCAGCAACTTGGGCTCAGACCCCACCCCTGATAGGGCAGTGACAGCCACTGAGCAGAAAGGAAGCCCTGCCTCACACTGGGCTCCAGCTCTAGCCTCTCCATCTCTAGCCCCACCCCCTACCAAGGTGATAGCTGCCAGCAAACCCTGAGGAAAGATGTGACTTGGATCCATATCAAATCCAGCTCTCCCACCAAAGGCAGTGGACACACTGCACCTGTACAGGAATGGCCCCGCATAAGAACAACCCTTCAAGCAACAATAGGTAACTGTTTCACCTAAATTCATAGAGGCAGAGAAAGTTAAGCAAAATGAAAATGCAGAGGCACTGCTGTCAATTAAAAGAGCCAAAGAAACACTCTGAAAAAAATAATGAAATAGAAATAAACAATTTACCAGATAAAGAATTCAAAGCATTAGTAATTAAAATGTTTACTGAATTAGGAAAAAGAATAGATGTACACAATAAAAATTTTAACAAGGAACTATAAAATATAAAAAAGACCCAATCAGAAATGAAGAATTCAATAGCTGAAATAAACACACTAGAAAGAATGAATAGCAGACTGAGTGATCCAGAAGAATGTATATGTGATCTGAAAGATAGAATAATGGGAATCACTGAATCAGAACAGCAAAATAAATAAATAAATAAATAAAAACTTGAAACAGTTTAAGAGATCTCTGAGATAGCATTAAGCATATGAACCTTCACATTATAGGAGTCCCAGAAGGAGAAGAGAGAGACAAGGGGATTGAAAATGTATTTGATGAAATTATGGTTGAAAACTTCCCAAACCTGAAGAAAGAAATAGACATCCAGGTACAGGAAGCACAGAGAGTCCCAAACATGATGAACCCAAAAAATATCCACAGCAAGACATACATAATTAAAATGGCAAAAGTCAAGGCTAAAGAGAATTCTAAAGGCAGCAAGAGAAAACAAGGAGTCATATACAAGGGAATCCCTGTAAGGCTATCAGCTGATTTCTCTGAAGAAAATTTTCAGGCCAGAAGGGAGTGGCATGATATATTCAAAGTGCTGAAGGGAAAACCCTGCAACCTACAATACTCTACCCAGCAAGATTATCATTTTGAATAGAGGAAATGTTAAAGGGTCTTATCTAAGTGGAAAAGAAGTAAGAATCTAAAAAGGAAAATCTCACTAGGAAATGCAAATATATAATAAGGACTGATGATCAACCACTTAAAGACTAAAAGACAGAAAATTCTAAAGCAACTATAACTATAATAAACAGTTACAGGTGTTCCTTAAGAAATAAGAAAAATCTCAAATAAACAGCCTAAACTGCCACCTAAATGAATTAGAAAAAGAAGAACAAACAAAACCCAAAGTCAGCAGAAGGAAGGAGATATTAAAGAACAGAGAGGAAATAAATAAAATAGAGATTTGTAAATCAGCTATACTTCAATTTAAGAAAAAACTACCAAAGGAACTGGTGTGAATATTTTCTGTAAAAAGATTTCACCATTGCATATGAATGTATCACATTATCCACAGAGACTTAAGTCCTATCCCTTAGATGCTGACTTAGGAAACTTTATTATTATTGGGAGGGGGGGCTGTAAAAGTCAGATAATAGCTTCTAGTAACAATAATTAATGCCTAGAGTTAATGTGGATAGATTGTATCAGCAGAAAGAAGGCAGTGCTTACCTAGAGAACAATGGAAAATACTTTTCTCTGGTCTTCAGTTTTATCTTCCAGTAAAGAGAAATACTTTGAGAACAGCAATTGAAAGTGATTTCCAGAAGATCATCTGAGTAATACCAGGTGAAAACTACACATAAATGGAGAATTAAAAAAAGTAAGGCAGGAAGATAGGGAAGGAGAGAAGAATAAAGGAGTATAAACCACAAAACCAAATAATGTGCTCTTAGGTCTTCAGAAGATTCCTTTGTTATTTCTTCAGTGTATTTGAACTTCTAAACATTAATGCATTAGTAGCACAATACATAAATATATAAATTGAATATTATAATACAGTGAATTTTCTTATTATACAACTAATAGAATTTTAGCTTCTCCAACTTTGGGACACATGTCTGTCTCTGTAATTTCTTTGTTTTTACTTTTTGTCATCGAGTTGAAATATGTTGCATGAGAGAAAAAAAGATTTGGAGTCAAGCAGATCTAGGGTTTCCCCGTATTATTTGGTGGACTTGAACTACTTTCTAAATCTCAGTAGTTTTCTCACCTGTAAAAATATGGAAACACTACCTACTTTGCAGGGCTGTTATGAGGAGTAAATGAAATAATATCCAACTACGCCAATAATGCTACATAATAGTAAGAGGCAGTACTTCATTTGCTACCATTGTATAATCTAGCTGTTCTGAATTTTAATAAATTGCTTTAAAATGTAATTTACTATATTGTTTCTATAGCGACCCATAATTTTGGTTATTAAAGTTTGAATGCACACGGGGACTTCATAAGGATCTCTTATTGTGCCCAAAATCTTTCCCTGAGGAGGCCTTATGGCACAATTGGGTAAGTCTCTCCTCTGTATCTCAGAGCCAGTCTCTTGTAATCGTAGAGAAATGCCTTCTGTCCTTATCTAGAGCTGGGAAAGCCACTGCCACTCTCTCCCTTGTCAGCACGGTAGAAGAAACGGGAGTGTGTACTGTCATTCCCTCTGGAGCAAGATGAGAAATTTGCCTTTTTGTTCAAGATCTCCAGATTCAGTTTGTAAATGCCTTAATTCACATAAGGAAATTGGAAGATAAAGATTCCTCAATGAAAAACTGTGTGCAATATTGGATTAATTTAGTGTTTCCTCTAAATTAATCCTTATGCCACTGATTAAAATGAGCAACTCACAAAATTTAATATGTGTATATTTCTCATCCGTGAACTACAAATAGCCGTACTTGCCTGTTTCTAAGATAAATTTAACTCTTACAATGTTGGACTAAAAGAAGAATGAAGGAAAACGCTTGGCAGAGGTTAGTAGGAGTGTTAAGAATTTTTTTAACATGAAAGAATGTGTACCTTCATCTGAGGAAAGATGAAGCTAAGTCAGTTTTACTGATGTGTTGTAAGTAGTTTTGCATCTTTTGCCATTTTGTTAGATCAGGACCTTCTTAGGCTTACTTTCATCCATGTTCTTTTCATAAGAAGTGCTCCCATGAAAGAGCCATGTTTCTTACAAATTCTTCCAAGAAAAAAACTGTTCTTTGCCCTTTATGTAGAATATGGCCAGCTAGGGTAACACTTGGATGCAACAAAGGCACTTGACATTCGACTGATGAAAGGCAGAACCTCCGTTCAAGTGGGTGAAGTGGAGTCTGGGTAGAAGGTAATCAAATCTCCTTGAAAGATCAAACATTTATGGTAATAGCCCTCTTTTGTCCTACTTCACTGATGGGTGCTATTCAATTGTGGTAACTAGAAAAAAAGAATAGGAATATTTATTATGCAAATTGTTCTTGCTGTCCTTGTGCTAACATTATGTATACAATAGCGCAATTTTAACATTCAATAATTTTTTTCTTTTTTTTTTTCAAATGGATTTCCAGTTGAGAGAGTTAGTTATTTCATTGTTGTATTTACACAGGAAGCACTTACAGTTAGGGTCTAAAGTTTGTTTTTGGTTTTGTTTTTTAATCTTCCTCCGGAATAATTATTCCTGTTAGTTGAGAAGATAGGAAGTTAACAAGAAAGTAAATCTATGCAAACAAGCCTAGAACTCTGTCACCATCCTGTGAGAAACCCAAGCAACATGGAGAAGCCCCGTATAGGGGTCCTAGTCAATAGGCTGGGCTGAGCTCCCAGGGATAGATAGTGTTTACTGTCAGCCCTGAGGGTTTTCAGATGATTGAAGCCCCACTCAACATCTGGCTGCGTGAGAGAGCCCCAAGGGGCTCAGCTAAGCCTTCCCCAAATTCCTAACTCCCAAAGTCATGAGCAAAATAAAATGGTTGTATTAAGCCAGTGGGTTTGGGGGTGCAATAATAGATAAGCAGGACAAAACTTGATATCCGGAAGTGGGATGCTGGCTTAACAAAACCTGAAATATGGGCATTGGTTTTGGAGACCAGGTGGTGTTCATTAGCCAGGTGGATTTTGAAGGGGTTGTTGGCGAGACTTTGAAGGAAAGGGAGGAAATGTAATTGGAAGCAGGAGGGAAGGGCACTTTGTTAGGCGGTGGTGAAGGTTTGGCAACACTGTTGCCAATGGTAATTAGGAAATATACCTAATGAATTCAATGATCTAGCTAAAGACACCATCCTTACAAGAGGAACCAGCCCTGAAGAGCTTCATCAACCCCTGGACCCGACTTAGGTGATGAGATTCAGACCTTTAGCTTGAGCCTGATGCCTTAATTGGATGAGGCTTCTGGGGATCCTGGGAGAGTAAAAGTGTATTTGATTGTGGAGGGAATGTAAAAAGTTTGCAGCCACAGGCTGAACTATAGTAGTTTTAACACATGGCTGCAAACTCTTTGCCATTCCTTTCATCAAGAGGTGGGGTCTGCATCCCTGTTTCTTGAATTTAGTGAGGTTAGGGATTGCTTCTCTAATAGAGAATGAACCAAGGCAAAACATACCAGTAAAGGGCCTTGATGTGCAAGTAATTTATAGATCAGTGCAAAGGATTAAAGGAAGGCTATCATGGGTCGACTGGAAACAGCGGGACTGAAAGTACCAAGTACAGAAAGGAGGAGGTTTACATAATTCAGTCTTAAATCCTTCATGGAGTGGGGTGGAGAATAAACAAAATAGCTGAATTAATAATCAAATGTAGTCCAGCTTGACCACATCATTTCTGGTATTAAAGTACATGTTCATTGTCTGGGGGTAGCAATACAGTCACACATCTACTTTTCCATTCATTGCGTTCATAGCAAGAATGATACGCATCCAGCATATCATTCTTTACCCTGACCTGGACTGCCCCGAAATGTCAAGGAGGGGGCAGTCTTATTTCCAGTTTCTCATTGGAGAGCAAGACCTTGTAGTCTACTGGAGCTCTGATGTTTTGGCTGGTGCCATTTGGTATCATTTCTTAGTGAATTGCTCATCTGGATCCTTCCACTCTTGTAGTGGTTTCCTACACTAGGATCCAAGACTATAGCTTTTTAAGTCTTTATACCATGCTCAGCCATTTCTCCTCAAAGCATGGCTAGTATCAGAATGCAGCCCCTACCCTTAGACCCTTCTATTAAGCCTAGGACAACAGCCCAGTCTCTGCCTTCAAGGTATTTGTATTCCTTTTGGCCTATAGACCTAGTTCAGGGTCAGTCTGTTCTGTCCTAAATTAAAATCTCAAGGAGAAAAATTTAGTTCTCATCCCTTCCTTCTCTTAAAGCTAATTAGTCTTCCCATCCCAAGGGATATGAGGAAGGGAGAGAACCATATTTTCATAACTGAGAGGTCCCTCAAGTGACTTTTTGAAGAACAAAGATAATTCCAAGATGACTTTTTGATACTGTCTATACAGAGAAGCAGTGGACAGTCTCTCTTACTAATAAATAAGTATAATTTAAAAAATTATGTTATGCCTCACCAGGCATCCCTTTGTATTGAGCTTAGAGGTATGATCCTAATATTCATTGTAAGTGGACACTGGTGGTGGAGAATGAATGTGACAGGAAGTCACACTGTGCCTTTAGTCGACTTCAGAACTAAAATGAGCCTGCCTATCAGGTCACAGCTTGGAAACATTGTTTTATCAAAAAAATTTTTTTTCAATAAAAAGGTAAGAAATTTAAACGACTCCTGTTCCATTATTTTTAAAATTGTTCTCGTAAACTTTTCTTAATGAAAACTTTATTGTATTTATAAATGACCAGAACCAGTGTTAAATGTCCTTTTGCATTCTTGACAAATATATAAATGTTTACAAATAAAACTACATACTTATACTTTACTATGGAAGCCTTCATTTTAAAAGGAAAACACTTAGTTTTGACTGTTACTGGAACAGATTTTTTTTTAATGCTGAGTGAGATTTTTACTGTTTGTTGTATTTTGCTGAATGCACGAATTCTAGAGGATTTCAAGTAGAATATTGTTAGCATGAGAGAGACTGATTTGTGCTCAAGGACATGACCCTAAACTCACCATTGGGTGGAAGAGGCCACCTGTGAAATGAGAAACAACGTTTTTCTTATCCAGGCAACCGGACACAGGGCTGCTTCCAAAAATGTTTCTACAGCAGCAGTGTCTTCAACACAGATTTTCAAATTCGGTATCATGTGTCCTATTATCTGCTTCATTGCATTTGTAAATTGCTTGTGTTAAAAAGCCATAAGCACAATTTGGCAGGCCTGTTCCTCACATATTAAAACAGTTAAAATGTATCTTTAAGGGATACAAAATAATGATTTGAAAGCCGACATTCCCAACCAGCAAGTGTTTAGGGAATGCCTTAGCTGCCCCAAACAGATTTGCAGTTAATTTTTAAGTGTCAGTGCAAGCAGTTTGGTCTAATCACATTTTCTCCTTGACAGAGGGCTTTGTAATGGCTGCAACTTCTGACTCAACCCTAGAGCACGACAGGAACATACTTTGCAAATGTTTGGAAATAAGAGATAATACTAGGTAATAATACTTGCTCCTGGTATTTCAGTAACAGGATATGAGTTCCTTGATATGAGTGAAAAGATGATTTGCCTGAACAAAGTTTTCACCCATCGCTTATCAATCTTTGCTAATCTGCTATGAATTACCCAAATAGGAGTGTTTCACAAATAATTTCTCTTCTTACCTTTCTCTTCTCCCTGTGTCTCTCTCTGTCTCTCTCTGTCTCTCTCTCTCTCACACACACACACACACACACACACATGCATCAGCTACACTTAAAGTAGTCTTTTATAGTTATTTCTAAAATAGCGAGAAAATTAAAGGAAAAAGATGATTGATCCTGATTTGTATTGATTGCTGTGTAACTTTGTCATTTGGTTTTATTCACGAGTATAATCCAGGCAGTTTTATTCTAGAGCCTCTGCTCTTAATCACCATGCTATACTGCCTTTTATTTAATAAAGAAGATGAATGATGATTCTTTAAGTAATGAAGGATACTGAGAGAGGGGGCAGATCAGAACCCCATGATACTCTCCTAATGCTTTCTGTCCCTCCTTTCCCTCCATCGTCTAATTCCATGTACAGTTGGACTTAAAACAGAGAGAATGGCACCAGAGGAGTGAGTGAAATGCAGGTATTGTTTTGCAAGCAAAAATCATGAATAATTTGGTAGCTGCAGTCTTGCTCTGTGAGACTGAGTACATGTTCACTTTGCTGCAGCGTCATTGTTTACATTCAGTAACCGTTTGCAAAATTAGCCTCTATTATGTACCCACTAAAGAGAGGACCATATTCTTTATGATAATCCACACCTATTAGTAGATTTGGTTTTTTCTTTCAGTTAATGCTTGTGCTATAGAGTAAATAAAATTATGTCAGACAGTATCTCATTCTTTGGGCTTTTTTGGCCAGGAAGACCTCAAAGGATTTCATAGATCTTTCTAAAAAGTGTATTTAGTAGTAGATGTTAATAATGAAGATTACATGTAGCATTTTCAGATATAATAAATTGCATCAGGTTTTAGGAACAATGAAAGCTCTTCCTTGACATAAAGCAATGGTTGCCAATTATAGAACCACAATTAAGCAAGTAAACACCAAGATGAGTGATACTGAATGTGTGGTGACCTTGAGTTTTTCAAGGAAAATTTGATAGGAAGAGAAGGACCCACTTGAACAGAGCCTCTGCTATGGATTACACAACTGGCACTGACAATCTTGTTACGCTAAAACAATCTCCCTGTAGTTCATTGTATAAAATAACCTAAGATACTGCTTCTCCATCCAGATCTGGGACCCTGCTCCAGCCCACGTGTGCACCACACTGGCCTCCTTTCCATCCCAGTACCCATCGTGCCCCTCCCCCTCACAGGGCCTTGTCCAGGTGTCCATCGGCTGGAAGCTTCTTTGTGCCTCTCTTCATTTTTCAGATCTCAGCTCCTGCATACCTCTCAGGGACATCATCCCTGGCTTTCCTCATTTGATCATCTGCCTCTATGAATCCCTCTCTCTGTACCACATATTGCTTCTTTGTAGTGCTTGTCACAATTGAAATTTCACATCTGTGCAATTAATTCATTAAGATCTCTTTCCCCCAGTAGACTGTAGGCTCTAGGAGAGCAAGGACCTTTATATACCCAGAGTTTAGCATGGTGCTGACACATAGCAGGCACTCAAAAAACATCTGGAGAGTGAATGAAGGAAAGAATAAATAAATTTTTGTCTTCATTATTTCCAGCCACTTCAATGTGAATCAAAACCTTGAACAGGTTGTAAATAGTAGTAGACTAACATCTATTTAGATTAACTAGAAAAAGAAGCATATTAATGTAGCAAGCATAAAGTCAGACCTGCTAATACAGAAAAAAAACAAAGGTGTTGTGAAAACCCTAATTTGATTTCTTAGTTATTGGGTGGTTTTTCCATTTTCTTTCAATTCTGTGTATTATTTACAAATACGCTTTAAACATACTCTTTGTCCCATCTTTTACTTCCTATTCTCACCCCTTCCATTTTACAGACTCTGAAATTTAGAATGTGTGTCATTTTGCTCTTTTCTTTTGCTGTCCTATGTGGCAGTAAATTCTGACAAAAGAGTCTGAAAACATTGTACCTCTGGTAGTTTTTTGTTTGTCTTTAATGAAGTCCTGAATGTCTTGCTGAATATATCTAAAGTTTCCCCTGTGAGTAGGCTGGTCACTTGTTCAGAACATGGGCTGGGTATTTTTCTTTCTTTTTTTTTTAAAGATTTTTTTGACGTGGACCATTTTTTAAAAATCTTTATTGAATCTTTATTGAATCCTTCTGCTTTATGTTTTGGGTTTCTTTGGCCATGAGGCATGTGGGATCTTCGCTCCCTGACCAAGGATCGAACCCACACCTCCTGCATTGCAAGGCAAAGTCTGAACCACTGGACCACCAGGGAAGTCCCTGAGCCGGGTATTATTCATTTAACCCCTTGGATCTCTTCTCTACCCTACTCTTCACCCTGCTCTGTCCCTCGAGAAGTTGGCTTTTATGATGACATCCACAGGCTCTCTTGTCCCCTGGCTTCCAATTTGGTCTGTGGGAGGTATCAACAGTAGATTGGAGTGTAAGAGAATGGTTTTATGGAGTTTATTCCTCTGATTCTCTTGCTGGTAGGTCACCACAGGTTAGCTGCACCTCTCTACCTAAGGCCCCAAGTCCAGTCAGTCAACTGTTTCCATTTGGCTTCTCCCTCTGGATTTAGGGAACTCCTTCCTCCTTTGCCCCTTCAGGCCTAGAGGTAAAAACGACTCCCTGTTGTAGCTAGCCTCTGGGTTCTGAACCAACTCTTCTTTTCCTTAACTCTGCCCATACCTTTGTAAATATTTCTTTATTAAGCTCTCTGCAATTATCTTGTGTGACTATAACATCGATTTCCTGCTAGGATCTTGCTGTATTCTAGAAAACAGCAACCCAACCTTGAAAGGCTTGCTTCCTAGGTGGTGCTTTAACTGGATCTTGCATAGGGTATTTTGTTCCATAAGGCTGGCTATTCTGGGTGATTGAGTTCAGTGTTGGTTATCCACTGCTGACAGATTTGTCACATAAGCATTGTTGGGATCCAGGTCAGCCTTTGTGAAGAAAAGCCCATGTTATCCAAAACCCATGCATAATTTTCATCCCTATTTTCATGATTACTTTTTCACAAAATCATTGAAAAATTACTTTTCGATCTGGTTATTGAAAGCTGTCTCTACAGAGGGGTCTTTACTAAGCAGCCACATGAGACATAAATATTTTCATATTCTGGGTCCATTTGGAGGTCAGTACTTCTAATATTTCTTAAACTTCCTTGCCATTGGTTGTCTAATATTTTTTCTTTTCCAGTTTGTGATAACATGGCCAAATCATTGGCCTCTGTCTATGAATAGATAAATGTTTCAGATTCAGTTCCTCTCTTCTTTCAGTCAAAGTAGATAACCGGAAGAATGCCTCCTGATCCGTGTCAACAGATCCTCCACACCCACCTGTAAATCTGATTTGATTTTTTTGCTTCCTAGTCAAATAATCACAGGGACATTCCCATGAGCCATAGGTATGTGTTAAAGCTGTGCCTCAGGAGCACGTGCCTATTATTGTGAGCAATCTTCTTATGTAACTTTCTTGTGCCTTCATGACCTTCTCAAGCGTTGTATGAATACACCACTCCTACTCAATAAGGGAGTGCTATTGGGCACAGCCAACTTTAGGCTTGATGGATCAGATAACATTCAGTTCACTGATGGGCTTCTCATGTCATTAGGTGATCAGTCAACGTTCAGGAGCTACTTCTCAAAAGAAGAACATTTATTTGCTGAAAGGATATGGATTTTCTCCAAAGCCATAAGAACCTCTAATAGGCATTTGCCATATAGACCTAGTGGCAGACCTGCTATTACAGTAACCTGGATTATCTGAAAAGCACTTTATTTCTTGGGGCAGCCATTAAATGCCGTGCCTCTTTTTAAATAACAGACAATGCAAGGTACGGCAACTTATCTTTTACTTTGGAGGAGATATCACTACCAGACCCTCAGATCTTACTGGAAGACTCCTGTATTTTCATGAGGTTTATCTCCCATCCATTAGCACACGTATGTCTTTGTAAGACATCCAGGTTACATGCTATCCAATATTCTCCAGATCTTATCAGCATGATGCCATCAGTGTAAGGAATCTGTGTGGTATCCTGTGAAGTAAGATATTATATTAAAACCTTGCAGACTAAATTGTGACAAAGAGCTAGGAGGTCATGTAACTTCAAGGGGAGATGGTGAGGATGCAGCACACTATCCCTGCCAGGTGAAAGCAGATGCTCCTGGTGTTTTATACTTACTGCGAAAGAGGAAAGCTTTTGTTAGATCAATTGCTGCATGCAAGCTGGCAGAGGCTGCTTTTATTTGTTCCAGTAGAGAGACTACAACTTGAACAGCAGCTAAAATTAAGGCCGTGACTTGGTTAAGCCTAAGCGAATCCGTTATCATTCTTCAGAAACCATCTTCCCCCTGCACTGGCCAATAGTAAGGCCCAATGAATGACTGAATGATTTAACTTAATAAGAATATGATGACTGGGGGCTTCCCTGCTGGCGCAGTGGTTGAGAATCTGCCTGCCAATGCAGGGGACATGGGTTCGAGCCCTGGTCTGGGAAGATCCCACATGCCGCGGAGCAACTAGGCCCGTGAGCCACAACTACTGAGCCTGCGCGTCTGGAGCCTGTGCTCCGCAACAAGAGAGGCCGCGATAGTGAGAGGCCCGCGCACCGCGATGAAGAGTGGCCCCCACTCGCCACAACTAGAGAAAGCCCTCGCACAGAAACGAAGACCCAACACAGCCAAAAATAAATAAATAAATTAATTAATTAATAAAAAAAAAAGAATATGATGACTGACAATTCAGTATGAATGATTGAATGGGAGTTTGACTATATTCTAGACCCACACTTTAAGATAAAGTTTTCGTATTAACTTTTTTTTAAAGAAATAAGGTAAATAGGTATCAGATAACGTGTAATTGGTTAGGTAGGCCCTAAGTCATATTTTAAATCAAGTTGCAGGCTCCATGTATTAAATCATATAGTGAAGCAACAAAAAATACTTAAATCCTAAGAATTGTAGCTATGAGTTTAAAACATGACAAGAGAAAATAAAAATAGAAATAGAAATCAAATAGAAAATAAAATTTAAGTATTGTGAATATTTAGGTTGAAGGAGAGAAAGGTGATTTAACTGCTTCCTTTAAGTATATAAAAGATTTTTTAAAGCTATATAGTAATTAGTTATCTATTGCTGCATAACAAATTACTCTCAAACTTGGCAATGTAAAATAAGCAAACATTTCTTATCTCACAGTTTCTGTGGTCCGGAATTGAGAATAGCTTAGGTGAGTGGCTCTGGCTCTGAGTTCTTTATGAAGTAGCAGTCAAGATGTAAGCCAAGGCCACACTCAGCTGAAGGCTTGACTATGGTGAGGGATCAGCCTTCTAGATGGCTCCCTTGCACGGATGTCAGCACGAGGCTTCAGTTCTTACTGACTGCTGACAATCGTGGGCTTTTTCTATAGGACTGTCTGAGTGTCCTCATGACATGTCAGATGGCTTCCCCTAGAGCTACTGATCTAAAATAGAGAGAGGGAGAGCAAAGAGGAAGCTGCACTGCCTTTTATGACCTATTTTTGGAAGTCACCAAATATTATTCTGTCACTTTCTATTCATTAGAAGCAAGTCACTAAGTCTAGTCCACACTCAAAGGATAGGGAATTAAGCGCCACTATTTGAAGGAAAATTGTCAAATAATTTATGGACATATTTGAAAGCCACCATACATGCTGATCAGCTGAATAAAAGTAAATGGCATTATTCAGGTCTTTTGTCCATTTTTTAATCAGGTCATTTGGTTTTTTGATGTTGAGCTGTATGAGCTGTTTATGTATTTTGGTTATTAACCCCTTATTGGTCATATCATTTGCAAATATTTTCTCCTATTCAGTTGGTTGTCTTTTCGTTTTGTTGATGGTTACCTTTGCTGTGCAGAAGTTTTTAAGCTAATTAGGTCCCATTTGTTTATTTTTGCTTTTATTTTCTTTTGCCTTAGGAGATGGATCTAAAAAAATATTACTACAATTTATGTCGAAGGCTGTTCAGCCTATGTTTTCTTCTAGGAGTTTTATGGTTCCCAGTCTTATTGGGTTGGCCAAAAGGTGCCTTCAGTTTTTAAGTAAAAATAAAAGACACATTTTTCATTTTCACCAAGAACTTTATCGAACAACGTGTTTGCCCTTTTGTTTCACTACCTTCTGCCATTTTTCAGGTACCTTCATAATTCCATCTTCCAAAACTTTTTATCTTTTTGAGCAAAGAACTGTTCCAGGTGCCTTTTACAGTCTTCCAGGGAATTGAAATTGTTTCCATTAAGAGAATTTTGTAAAGACCGAAATAAATGGAAATCCGAAGGTGCAATGTCTGATGAATATGGCAGATGAATCAGAACCTCCCAGCCAGGCTGTACCAGTTTTTGCCTGGTCATCAAAGAAACATGCAGTCTTGCTTTATCCTGATGGAAGATTATGCGTTTTCTGTTGACTAATTCCAGATGCTTTTCATCGAGTGCCACTTTCAGTTGGTCTAATAGGGAGCAGTACTTGTTGGAATTAATTGTTTGGTTTTCCAGAAGGAGCTCATCATAGAGGACTCCCTTCCAATCCCACCATATACACAAGATCACCTTCTTTGGATGAAGACCGGCCTTTGGTGTGGTTGGTGGTTTATTTCGCTTGCCCCATGATCTCTTCCATTCCACATTGTTATACAGTATCCATTGTTCATTGCCCATCACAAGTTGTTTTAAAAACAGAATGATTTCATTACTTTTCAATAGAGAATCTCATGCAGAAATACGGTCAAGAAGATTTTTTTCACTTAACTTATGTGGAACCCAAACATCAAAGCGATGAACATAACCAAGCTGGTGCAAATGATTTTCAATGCTTGATTTGGATATTTTGAGTATGTCGGCTATCTCACGTATAACGTTGATTGTTCTCAGTTAATGTCTCGATTTAATCGCTATCAACTTCAGCTGGTCTACCCGACCACGAACATCGTCTAGCGAGAAATCTCCAGCATGAAACTTTGCAAACCACTTTCGACATGTTCCATCAGTCACAGCACCTTCTCCATACACAGCACAAGTCTTTTTTTTTTGCATTTCGGTTGCGTTTCTACCTTTCCTGAAATAATGAAGCATAATATGCCAAAAATGTTGCTTTTTTTTTCCATCTTCAATATTAAAATGGCTACACAAAAATTCACCCATTTTGATAAGTCTTTTTTTAAATGCATGCTGATATGACAGCTGTCGCATGCAATCTAACAAAATTGTTTCCAATGAAAGACAACTAAGTGCTACTAGAGCCATCTTATGGAAAAAATGAAGAAACCTTTTGGCCAACCCAATACATTCAAGTCTTTAATTCATTTTGAGTTTATTTTTGTATATGGTATTAGAAAATGTTCGAATTTCATTCTTTTACATGTAGCTGTCCAGTCTTCCCAACACCACTTATTAAAGAGACTGTCTTTTCTCCATTGTATGTTCTTGCCTCCTTTGTTGTAAATTGACCATAAGTTCATGGGCTTATTTCTGGGGTCTCTATTCTGTTCCATTGATCTATAAGTCTGTTTTTGTGCCGATACCATATTGTTACTATAGCTTTGTAGTATAGTCTGAAGTCAGGGAGTGTGATTCTTTCTCAAGGTTGTTTTGGCTATTTAGGGTATTTTGTGTTTCCATACAAATTTTAACATAGACATTTTTCCAAAGAATACAAATGACCAACAGGCACGTGAAAAGATGCTCAACGTTGCTAATCATCAGAGAAATGCAAATTAAAACCACAACTAGATATCACCTCATACCTGTAAGAATAACTATCATCAAAAATAACACAAATCACAAATGTTGGCAAAGATGTGGAGCAAAGGGAACTCTTGTACACTGTTGGTAGGAATGTAAATTGGTGTAACCACTGTGGAATACAGTATGGAGGTTTCTCAAAAAAAAAAAAAAAAAAGGGTGGCGCAGTGGTTAAGACTCCATGCTCCCAATGCAGGGGGCCCGGGTTCGATCTCTGGTCAGGGAACGAGATCCCACATGCATGCCACAACTAAGAGTTTGTGTGCCACAACTAAGGAGCCCACAGGCCACAACTAAGGAGTCCATGTGCTGCAACTAAGGAGCTGATGAGCCACAACTAAGGATCCCTGGAGCCACAACTAAGGAGCCTGCCTGCCACAACTAAGACCTGGTGCAACCTAAATAAATAAATAAATATTAAAAAGAAAAGGCAGTACTTAAAAAAAAAATAGAACTACCATATGACTCAGCAATTCTACTCTGGGGTATATAGCCAAAAGAAACAAAAACACTAATTCAAAAAGATACGTACACTGCAGTGTTCATAGCAGCATTATTTACAATCGCCAAGATATGGAAACAAATGTCCATCAACAGATGAATGGATAAAGAAGATGTGGTATATACATACAATGGAATACTACTCAGCCATAAAAAAGAATGAAATTTTGCCATTTGCAACAGCATGGATGTACTTGGAAGGCAATATGCTTAGTGAAATAACTCAGACAGAGAGAAAGATAAATACTGTATGATATCACTTATATGTAGAATCCAAAAAATAAAACTAGTGAATAAAAAAAGTATATGGGATTAAATTATAAGAAAGAACTCCATCATAGCATATCCCCCAAAAAATCAGGGAGGAAAAGACCATGTGAAATCTATATATTTTGGAAATTTTTAAGAGTGTGAATAAACATCTACATCAGTGGCTCTCAACTGGAGCAGTACCACTGCATAGGGGGTCTTCTGGAAAATTTGAGTTGACTTTCTGATTGTCATATGTTTTGGAGGTACTACTGTCTTTTAGTTGGTGGGTGGGAGCCAGGGAAGATAGATGCCTGGCAATATCTGGGACAGTTCTGCAAAACCAAGAATTGCCCCACTTCTTGGCTAACTTTCCCATGTACCACTCATGTAGGTGAAAATTTGCTTTTAAATATTTGAATCTAGAACTTCTGTTTTAAAATTACAAATTTTTATTTTTGCATGGTTTTAATAACTACCAAGAGAATTTGAGGAAAGATTGTACTTTTTTTGTTGGAATTTACTAAAATTTTTTCGTTTAGGAAAATCATATTATTGACAACACCACTTACAGTATTTGAGTCTCCTACACAATACACCTGAATCCTCCTGCAATTATAACTGTTACATTCAGTGATTCTATCTATAGGTGCAATTACCTATTTTACTGTGTCTTCTAGTTTGGTCACATGTGAGCATTTGCAATATTGATATGGATACTGTTTGATTAGAACTTATTTTCTTAGTTCTCATTTACATTACAGCTAGTACACTTTATTGTTTTTTTTTTTAAAGAAATTGTGTGTGGGGGGTAGATGAGTTATGTATAAATAGTACTTCAAGATTTATATAAAAGCAGCATTGTCAAATATTCGTTATAAAAAGGATGTGTTGGGTATGATGGAGTTGAGGAGGACTGACATACAAACCCATGATGCTACATCACAATTAATCACCTTATATGAGAAGCCCTGACATTTGTGGGGAAATATTCTAGAACAGATCGAGCCAGAAGAAACATAAGTGAGTCAAATGTGTAATGTTAAATTTCCTAGTAGCTACATTTAAGGCAGTAAAAATAAACAGATGAAATTAGTTATAATAATTAACCATAACCAAATATTATCATTTCAAATATACTCAATATGAACAGTATTAATGAGATATTTACATTCTTTTTTGTTGTTGTTCATACTCTCTTTAAAACCTGATGTGTATTTTGCAGTTACAGTATGTCTCACTTCAGATAAGCCACATTTAAGTGCACAGTAGACATATGTGGTTAGTGGCTACCATATTGGACAGCACAGTTCTAGAAGTTCCATGAATAGAGAAATTCCAAAAAGGGAGTAAAATGTGAGAAGCGCCTTACTTTACTAATGGACAGAATGACTGCTACTGCATATTTCCTTTTCCTCCTCCTTTTTTCCCTGCCATATTCCTCCACTGGAGGTATGGAGAGATGTGGACTTAATGGAGAAGATAAAGAAAACTAGATACCCTTGACTGAGGTGACTTGGTTGAATTGGCCCTTGAAGCTTTCAGCTCAGACTTGATGTTCCAGCTCAAACACAGAGCATATGCAGCAAAACTTCCGTGCCAGAGGATACGTGGAGGGGTGTAGCAGCAGCTTAGTAAACAGCCACCTGCCATAATTCAAAACTACAAAATCAAGAAGGAGAACTCTTCCCTTGACACTTGCATGTTCATCCTCCTCTCCTTTGTCTTGGGCATCAGATCCCTGTCAACCAGACTCTCTCCTTCTCCTGCCAAGTACAAAGCTCTTCTTTACAGGTGGCAGAGGCTCCAAAATTACCTGTGTTATCTCCTTTCCTACCATATGTGTCTAACGTACTGCTCATCCTCATTTAGCTGATATCCTTGTTGTTTCCACTGTTAGCAAGCTCGTTCCTAATCTATACTTTAGTAGGCAGCAGTATAGTGACTATAGTCTAATGTTTAAAGCATGAGCCCTAGAGAGCAACACTCCTAAGTTCAAACCCTGTTTATGCCACTTAAAACCTGGGTGATCTTGAGAAGTAAATAAAACTCTGAGCTGCAAATAATATCAGAGGTGAAAATATCTACTTTATAGGGTTATTGTGAGACTCAAATGAGAAATGGATATAATATATTTAGTATAGTACTTGATACATGTAAACAATTAGTAAATTGAAGCTCTTATTATTATACTGTTTCCTCTATCTATAACTCTTTCCCTACTCCTTGTCACCTTCCAGATTCCTTCTCAAATCTCAGTCATTTTCCAGTCTTTTCCAGGTCCCACCTCTTCTCCAAGCCTTCTACAAACTTTATTCTCTCCTTTTCATGTGTTTGTTGAGAACTCTGACATAAACTATACTGGTATTGACTTCTAGTACAGGACACATAGCTGTCATTTAGTAAGATCTTTAACTGAATGACTGATGATGAAAAAAGAAAAAAAAAACTACAGCAGGTGTTGCTGATGCCCCACCCCATATCCCCTCAGTCCTTCCAAGTTTGCTTGCAGCTATGGCAGGTAGTTTTATCATGCCCACTGACATGGGGACATGGGCAGATGTTCTCCATGGTTCCTCAGAAGGTCCCCAGCAGCGTGGAGTCACCTCACCCATAACAGTATCCCACTCGTTAACATGCACTTTATTGGCTTTGCTCCCTTCCCTGTCTCACTCTCTTCACCCCCCACTTAATCACTTCCCAAATTAACTACCTGTATCAAAGTCCTTGTCTCAGTGTTTGGTTTCTGTGAAACCCAAATAAGACAGGAACTATCATTACTGAGTCCATGTTGCACGCCAAGCACCCCATTAGGCATTCTACTTTCTTTATCTTCTTTCATATCCTCAACATTCTTTGGGGCTGGGTATTATTATACACATTTTTTTAGTAACAAATTGGAAAGCCAAGACTAAAGCATTTAAGTGACTTGTTCAGGGTCATAAAAATATTAAGTAGCAAACCTAGCAATCCAAATGTTTCTTCAGGTGCCCATTTTGAATTAATAATTGTATAGAAAAGGAATAAACCATTTTGGGATAAAGTTAAAAGAAACATATTAGAGAGTATAGAGTCAGGTAGAATTAGAACGCTTAGGTATCTGACAAACTAAGATATAAAAACAGAATTTAATAAAATAGTGCCTGGAAACATTATACATTGAACACTTAGATGTCATTTAAATACCTTATTTATAGTCCACTTTCTTTATCCTGGGAAATAAAGATGGGAGCATATGGCAGCAGAGAACTGTCCGAATGAGTCAGATTGTATAAGAAGGTATTAGAAGATGAAACTGTCAATGCCTCTATGACATTGGAGAAAGAATTAGACAAAGGAGACTTTTCTGGGTACTCGGATACTAAAAGGAAAGGCTTGGATGGATGAGAAAAAATATTGAGAAAAGTGTCTTTTCCATATTAAAATTCTCATTCAGAATTGATTTATTTTTATCTTCCCAAGTCACACAGGCCATATACATAAGAGTGATTGAATTGTAACATGAACTGTCAAATCCATTAAATGTGGGTAAGGAGATAGCTGGAAATGTTAAAAGAAGCAAAGGACAAAGAGATATGTTTTCCATATGCAGAGGCAAGCATTAGGTGACCAATAAATTTCCCAGATTTTTAGGAAACGTATTAATCAAATTAGAGAAATTAGAAACATTTAGTTAGAATTAGGGAGTATTGCCCAATTTAGCTAATGTATGTTGCTTTGTGTGGTTCTCTAGTCTAGCTGATAAGTATATAAGGGTGATGAGTTTGTATGAGGTAGAGCCCTCCCAGCATCTTCAGAGAAAACAGAGCCAAATCTTTAATTTCATGAAGTTTGAAAACACTTGATATTTATAGGCAGCTTTGAGATTATCAGACAAAGTGTACAGTGAATTTTTATTATGTGTTACTTCTGAAGTTGCTACTGTTTGCCTTTACAGTGTCATAAGAAATCATAAAGAACTAGGCAATTTGAATTGGGTATTATAGTTTCATTCCTTTGAATTTTTTGTAATGGTCTTCACTTATGTATAACCCAAAAGAA
This sequence comes from Eubalaena glacialis, assembly GCF_028564815.1. Lineage (NCBI taxonomy): Eukaryota > Metazoa > Chordata > Mammalia > Artiodactyla > Balaenidae > Eubalaena > Eubalaena glacialis. Next base: position 129,542,623 of record NC_083718.1, read on the forward strand.
TTACATCATAATATGTACTGCAAATTTATTAGCTCTGCTATGAAGTCATTTAGGTTTGAGCCCTAGCAAAAGTGACTTCTTGACAACCAAGCATTTGTAGTGTGCCCTCTAATTCACATTTTAATAAATGTCATTTTCTAAGTGCATTACCTCATGTTTTGGCTACAACCCAGATGAATCCTGAGAGAATAAGAAATGTGCTTTCTGACTGATTCATCCATATTTTATTTTACTTTTCATTAAGAAATTACTCTTTTAAGAAAATCAATAATCTTTTGTGATTGAGGGGAGAGGTTAGTGTGTTGCAATGGTGCATTCTAATTTCTCAAATCAGACTGCCTTCAGCCAGCTGTTGCTGATTTTTTTTGTCTTTTCTTGTTCCTGCAGCCTGGGTCAATGGCGACCCCAGAAGAGTGGCCTATCCTACAGACAGCCAGGGCTACTTTTGTGGCCAAAAGGGCACCCCCAATGAGTGAGTATGGCCACTTTGCTTTGTCTGATTTTACTGTCTAAGCTGGAACCTAGAAATCACTTTTGCATTAATCCTACTCATAAGAGGATTGAAATTCATAAAAAAGGACTTCCCTCCCCTTTTCCCCAGAGACAGTTTATAAGCAGATGGGATGTTTCATACTATATGACTTAAGACAAGATGTCATTGTTCTGCAGCATTTTATTAGAACACATGAAGACACTGCTTAGTAAAAATATAATTGTACTGGGTGAATTGGACCAGTGATTTTATCAGAAGCCATATTTTAAAATGCCTTATGAAGTGGGCTATAGGAAGGCTGAGTTCTGAGGAGCTGCTAAAAAGCTAGACGGTGCAGTTGTTAGAATTGTTTTTGCCACAGTGTCTACTGATAAATCACTCCCCCTTTCAAAGTGAGGGGCACACCTAGAAAGTCTTCAATGAGTGTCAGGCCAGCTTTTCAAGACAACTAGCCTGCTGCTGACAAGGACCCTGAGTAGCTGAAACAAACAAGGGAGAATGTTTCATTAAATTCCTTTCTAATGTTAATTATAACAGAAGTTTTCATTTCTGAAAGGAAGTTTTCTTTCTTCATCATAAAGAAAAAACAAAACAGAAACATAGATTTCATATTTTTAGAAATTTTTTTCTCCTTTCTCACTGGTCCATTTCTTTTCTGGTAATACCTGAGTTTTTACTCAATACCCTAGATCTTCATAACCAATTCAGTTTCTATAAAAGTTGGTATTGAAAGGGTAAGAAACCAAGGTAGCAGCAGCGCTCTCTACCACCAAAAACAGCAAAAAGGAGTCTCAGAATATTTCTGCTGTGTCCCCATGTTGCCCACCCATAACTTGGAGCTTATTATTCCAAGAGATAAACAGATTTAAAAAATAGGTTTAGGAAAGGGTTAACAACACACAAGGAGTAGAATTATTATGGACAATCGAGAAACCAGAAATTTGGGCGAGGTTGGGGGATAAATCCTTAATCATGTCAGGTTGAGTTTATGGCGGGTAAGTTGACATCTACAAAAGGTCCTCGTTGCCTATTAGAGACAACTAGACTAAATTCTGATCTAGGATGGTAATTCTTATCTTAACCTCAGTAACTCAAAAACTCCTAGACATTGCCAACAAAACCTTCACACTATGAAGGACAGAGAAAGCACCAGGTGGTAAAAAGATCACACAAATCTCTAAATCTCTAGTTCTTTAAAATAGGCTATTTTTAAAAGGGCCTCTGTAACAATGTTTCCCAGACCTAAGCCAATGACCCACTTATTTCCAACAAAAATGTGATACCGCAAATTTCAGTACATAAAGATCATTCAAAGACAATCCTAGTGTAACAGACATGTTCTTTAAAGTATTATTTATAATAACAGTATATTGGAAACTATACAGATATCTAACAACATGTGGATGGTAGTAAATTATGGCCTATATATTTAATAAAATATAATGGAACCATTAAAAATGTATGTTTATATTTTTAAGAATTGATTATGTTAATTTTCTTTATAGTTTCTGGATTTTGTGTCATGATTATAATTGCCTTCCTTCTCCTGAAAATAACATTTAGCTATATTTCTCTAGTATGTCTATGGTTTATTAGAAGTTATAAATTTCTAATGCACTTGGGATTTATTTTTGTCTATGGAATGAAGTAAGAATCAAACTTTCTTTTTTTCCAATTTCAGCGCCAGTTGATCTCAGAATAGTTTGTTGAAAAATATGCTCTTTTTCCTCTCTGATTTCTGATACCACAATTATCATTTGGTAAATTTACATACTTGTTTACAAACCACCTATTGTATTCCAAAATATATATATTTTAAGCCTCTCAATTGTTTTAATTCTTATACAAATGTGTATTAATTTGAAAAGTTAAAAAGTTACTTTAAATGATTCTGAGAGTTTTTAGTAGTAAGTGAAAATATTTATGAAAATATCAGATTTCAATCCTTAAAACAGTGTGCAATTATCATAGAACTAGCAGAAAGAAATAAATACAATTACAAATATCAATTTTGAATGTGATAAAGATGGGATTCCAAGTCAGTAGCCAAAGAGTAGATTATTAAATAAGTGGTATTGAGTTAACTGAAATGACATTCATGAATGTAAAATAAAATTGGATATTTATCTCATACATTATACCAAAATGAATACTGAAACATGGAAATATTATATATAAAATATACAACCAAAAAGTAAGAGAAGAACATGCAGGGGCATGTTAATAGAATAATGGGGTAAAGAAGCTTTTTCTAAACATGACCCCAAAGCCAGAAAATGTAACAGAAATTTTAAAGTATGACAAAGAGTAATCCCACTTTAACCCACAAAGTGGTATGCAAAGTTAAAAGATAAGTGGAAATTCAGGAAAAAGAGATTTTTTCAACATGTATACCTGACAGTGGGTCAGTAGCTTTATAATATGAACTACTTTTATAAAATCAAAAAAGAAAAAGATGATCATTCAGTGTAGAAGTTGGCAAAAGTAATAAACAGGAAATAACATGATATAATGGCCAATAATAACAGAAAGTGCTGATCAACCACAGTTAAAAAAGAAATGCAAATTAATAAAGAGATATTACTTTAGCTTATTAAGTTGTCAAATAAATTAAAAAGATTAAAATTTCCAGGGTTGACCAGAATGAGGGGAAAAAAAGACATCTTATTTTCTACTGGTGGTAGTGAAATATGATAATATTTATCACATTTTATCAAGTATTTATGAAATTTGTATGTTCTTTTTGATTCAGCAGTTTTTCTCCTAGAACATATCTGATGGAAATTTGCATAAACTTTCCTAATGTTATAGGTACTATGAAATAGTAATAATAAAATGGAAACAGCCTAAATGTCTATCAATAGGAGATTGATTAAATGAGTTACGGTATAGTCATATAATAAAATACTATTTAATCATTAAAAGTGATTGAGTAGAGATATATTTATTGACATGGAAATACGCCCATGATATTTTGTTAATTCAAGAAATCAGGTTATGCCATGATTTAGTATAATTATATAATTTAGTGTAATAAATGCCATGTATAGTATAATTCTGCCTTGTGATATATATGAATATCACGTACAAAAAAAACACCTATATATGAAAGGGTATACACATCCCTACATTAATTATTTCTGGGTAGTGGGATTATATTTTTATTTTTATTTATGTGTTTACTGAGTCACTATTATGTTTCCAATAGTGTTCTAAAGGCTGATGTTATAGTGCAAACAAATAGACAAGCTACCTGCACTCATGAAGCTTACATTCAATTAGAGGGCAATTACAATAAAGATGTAAACAATCAAGATAATTTCAGATTGTGTGATAAATGCTATAAAGGAAAAAACAAAACAGGTGGCCCCATAGAGAATGACTGGTATATAATGAGCTGCCTCGCGGTTGCATGGGGCAGGTTAGGACTTTCATGAGGAGGTGACTTTTAAATTGAAATGTGAAAGGCTAGGCAGCCTTTCAAAAGCCTTGGTAAGAGCTTTAAAGCCAGAGACAAGGGCAAAGGTCCTGAGGCAGGAATGAGCCTATGACACTGCAGGAACAGAAAGAAGCCCAGGAGGCTGGAGTGTAGCAAAGAAAAAGGGGAGTGGAATGAGCAGATGTCTGAGAACCAGATAGGAGTCAGATTTTGTGGTTCTATGTGCCCTTTAAAAGTATTTGGATTTTATGTTTAAGTGCAGGAAGGCCATGGAAAGGTGTTCATCAAGAAAGTGATACAATCCACTTTACATTTTAAAAGACCATTCTTGTTGCTCTTTATACCTTCTTGAACTGTTTCAATTGTTCACAGTGAGCATGTAGGCAGGAAAATATTAAACTTTTTTTATTTTGAAAAAGAATTAATGACAGATATTATAAAATAGAATTATGAGTAATTTTTATTTGCTTATTTATATATTAATATGCATTACAAGTTTCTACCAAAAAATCTAATACTTTTATATTCCCTCCAAATTGTCCAAAAATAAGTCTTGAAAGTACATGAGCTGAGGCAGTGAGTTACCTTACTTATCAAAGCCCTTTGAAAGAAAAAGAGAGAAAACATTTTGTTGAAAGAATATACTCTAGAGTCAAATCCTGACTTTACATCTTTCCGTTGTTGACCTTTGGCCATTGGACGCAACCTACCTGGCCTGAATTTTCTGATAATAATGCAAAAAATTAAATGAAAGAACAGTAATTAGGGTGAAACTTACATGTCCTTTTTTTAACAAAGCACTTTCATATTCAATATTATAATACATCATTCGTGAAGTCTCCAAAGGGCCAGTCACTATGCAAAAGGTTGGAATCACTCTGAGACAAAACACGGAGTTTTCTCAAGGATCTCAGTCTTCAGGGATATAGCCAAGAAATCCATGGATTTCAGAGAGTTCCAGTCCAAGATGGCAACATAGGAGGCTTCTAACTCACCTCCTCCCATGGACACAGTGGATCTACAGCTACACACAGAGCAATTCCCTCTGAAAGAAATCCAGAAACTAGCTGAGTGACTCCTACGTATCAGGTGAACAAGGAAATACCCACGTCAAAATAAGTAGGAAAGGCTGAGACACAGTTTTACCATAAACCCCACGCCTGGCTCAGTGCCATACAATTGGGAGGAAATGCCCAAATCCCAGCCTGTCCCTGAGGAATGAAAGGTTTGAACCCCACATCTAGTGCCCCAACTTTTAAGACTCTGACCCAAGGGACAGGCCCTCAAAACACCTAGCTCTGAAAGCCAACAGGGCTTGCATCCATGAGACTCATAAGACTATTGTAAACAAGGAAGTTCTTAACTCACTGTGGTTATTTTCCCCAGACTCATCTCAGAGGGAACAGACAGAAACACCCGTCTCCCAGGCTTTTCCTGAAAGAAAGCTATTTGCATACTTCAATAGCTGCTGCATGAGGTTTAGACTTCTAATATGCACACATCTGGGGATGACTACAGTCTTCCCCAGAGCCTGGAGGAGGCCAGTGGGCACTGTCTCTGTGTTCTCCCTCTGGCAGCTCCAAGTTGTACTGACTCCCTGGAAGGAACTTGTGCACACATCTAGTGCGCGAGCTTTTGCAACTGCCACCCAGGGGACACACCCCTTGATCTGGCTCTGGTGGCCCATGGGGCTTGCATTTCATTGGTCCCACAATGAAATGGGACGACTGTAGCAAACAAAAAAACACTTCTTAACTGGCTATCCCCTCAGCACTCAGTGCAGAGGGAGCAGACTGAAATGCTCATTTCCCAGTCTTTCCCTGAAAGAGATCTATTTATGTACTTTAAAAGCTGGTGTCTGAGGGTCTGACTTCCAATCAGCCTGCATCTATCACTGACTGAGATCCTCCCCTTTGGGACACTGACAGGTCTTGGCACTACTCAACTACTAAGAGCCACTAAGAACAAAGAAAGCAACTTGGACATGCACAAAGGTTTGAGAGACAGTTAAGAGCTGGGGCTGGAGTGAGCATTAAGGTTTATCTCCTACAAGAAACCAGACTGAGAGAGGCAGCTGTTTTATCTAATGCACAGAAACCAACACATAGAATCAAGGAAAATGAAGAAACAGAGGAATATATTCCAAACACAAAAGAACAGATAAATCTCTAGAAACAGATTTTAATGAAATGGAGATACATGATTTACCTGATATAATTCAAAATAAAGGTCATTAAGATGCTCACCAAAGCCAGGAGAACAATGCATAAGTATAATGAGAATTTCAACAGAGAGATAGAAAATATAGGTAAAGTATCAACAGAAATCACAGAGCTGAAGAATATAAAAATTGAACTGAAAAATTCATTAGAGGGGTTCAACAGCAGACTAGATAAGCAAAAGAAAGAATGAGCAAACTCAAAGATAGGGCAGTAGAATTCATCCAATCAGAGGAGCAAAATGAAAAAAGACTGAAAAAGAGTGTAGATAGCTTAAGGGACCTATGGGACACCATCAAGTGGATCAACATTTGCGTTATATGGATCCCAGAAGGAGAAGAAAGAGAGAAGGGGCAGAAAGCTTCTTCAAAGAAATAATGGTTTAAAACTTCCCTAACCTGGGGAAGCAAGCAGACATCCAAATCCAGGAAGCACAGAAAGTTCCAAATAAGATGAACCCAAAGAAACTCATAGCAAGAAATATTATAATTAAACTGTCAAAAGTTAAAGACAAGGACAGAATCTTAAAAGCAGCAAGAGAAAAACAACTTGTTACATATAAGGGAAACCTCTGTAAGACTACAGGCAGATTTTTCAGTGAGACTTTGCAAGCCGGAAGGCAGTAGAATGATATATTCAATGATATATATATTGAAAGAATAAAAACTGCCAACCAAGAATACTCTATCCAGCAAAATTATCCTTCAGAACTGAAGGAGAGATAAAGAGTTTTCTAGACAAGGAAAAGCTGATAGAGTTCATACTGGCCTTATAAGAAATGTTAAAGGGACTTCCTCAAGCCGAAATGAAAGGATGCTAATTAGTAACAGGAAAAACATATGAAAGTAAAAATATCACTGGTAAAAGAAAATACATAATTAAGCTCTATTTTAGAATAGTCTAAAATTATAATGGTGGTGGGTAAATCATTTATAAATCTAGTATGAAGTTTATAAGACAAAAGTAGTAAAAATAGCTATAACTACAGTAACTTATTAATGGATACACAAGGTGAAAAGATGCAAATTGTGACATCAAAAACATGAAATGTTGGGGGGAGAATAAAAATGTAGAACTTTAGTATGCATCTGCATTAAGTTATCGGCTTAAAATAGACTGCTGTAATATGTTTTATGTAAGCCTTGTGGTAACCACAACACAAAAACCTATAGTAGATACACAAAAGGTAAAAAAAAAAAAAAGGAATCTAAGCATACTACTACAGAAGATCATCAAATCACAAAGGAAGAGAGCAAGGGAAGAAAAGAACAAAAGAACTGCAAAACAGCCAGATAGCAATGAATAAAATGGCAATAGTAAGTCCCACCTATCAATTATTACTTTAAATGTAAATGGATAAAATGATGCAATCTGAAGATACAGAGTGGCTGAATGAATAATAAAACAAGACTCAACTATATACTGCCTACCAGAGATTTACTTAAGCTTTATGCACAGACACAGAATAAAAGCAAAGGGATGGAAAAACATATTCCATGCAAATGGAAACCAAAAGAAAGCAGAGGTAGTTATATTTATATCAGACAAAATAAACTTTAAGGCAAAGACTCTAATAAGTGACAAAGAAGATTATTATATAATGATAAAGGGGTCAATCCAACAAGAGGATATAACATTTATAAATATGTACCCAACTTAAAAGCACTGAAATGTATAAAGCAAATATTAACAGATCTGAAGGGGAAAATTAGGCAGCAATATAATAATAGTAGGGGACTTCAATACCCCACTTTCATCAATGGTTAGATCATCCAGACAGAAAATTAGTAAGGAAGAATTGGACTAAATTACATGTTAGACTAGATGGACTTAACAGACATTTACAGACCATTACATCTAAAACCAACAGAATACACATTCTTCTCAAATACGTGGAATATTCTGCAGGATAGATCATGTGTTGGGCCACAAAATAGGTTTTAATAAATGTAAAAAGTCTGGAATCATATCAAGCCTCTTTTCCTGCCAAAATGGTATGAAACTAGAAATTAATTCAGAAAACTGGAAAATTCACAGATATGTAGAGATTAAACAACTTGCCACTAAGCAAATGGGTCAAAGAAAAAATCAAAAGGGAAATTAGAGAGTATCTTGAGACAAATGAAATTGGAAACATAACATACGAAAGCATATGGAGCACAGCAAAGCAGTTCTAAGAGGGAAATTCATAGTGATAAACAACTACATTAAGAAGCAAGAGAGATCTCAAGTAAACAACCTCATTTTGCACCTAAAGGAACTAGAAAAAGAAGAACAAAATAAGCCCAAAGTTAGTAGAAGGAAGGGAATGACAAAGATCAGAGTGGAAATAAATGAAATAGAGATTAATCATTAGAGAAATGCAAATCAAAACTACAATGAAGTATCACTTCACACTAGTCAGAATGGCCATCACCAAAAAATCTACAGACAATAAATGCTGAAGAGGGTGTGGAGAAAAGGGAACCCTCTTGCACTGTTGGTGGGAATGTAAATTGATACAGCCACTATGGAGAACAGTATGGACATTCCTTAAAAAACTAAAAATAGAACTACCATATGACCCAACAATCCCACTACTGGGCATATACCCTGAGAATACCATAATTCAAAAAGAGACCTGTACCCCAGTGTTCATTGCAGAACTATTTACAATAGCCAGGACATGGAAGCAACCTAAGTGTCCATCGACAGATGAATGGATAAAGAAGATGTGGCACATATATACAATGGAATATTACTCAGCCATAAAAGGAAATGAAATTGAGTTATTTTTAGTGAAGTGGATGAACCTAGAGTCTGTCATACAGAGTGAAGTCAGTCGGAAAGAGAAAAATACCATATCCTAACACATATATATGGAATCTTAAAAAAAAAAAAAAAAGGTTCTGACAAACCTAGGGGCGGGACAGGAATAAAGATGCAGATGTAGAGAATGGACTTGAGAACACGGGGAGGGGCAAGGGTAAGCTGGGACGAAGTGAGAGAGTGACATTGACATATATACACTACCAACTGTAAAAGAGATAGCTAGTGGGAAGCAGCTGCACAGCACAGGGAGATCAGCTTGGTGCTTTGTGACCACCTAGAGGGGTGGGATAGGGAGGGTGGGAGGGAGGCGCAAGAGGGAGGAGATATGGGGATATATATATACATATAGCTGATTCACTTTGTTATACAGCAGAAACTAACACAACATTGTAAAGCAATTATACTTCAATAAAGATGTCAAAAAAAAAAGCAATAGGGAAAATAAGTGAAACTACCAACTGTTTTTTTGAAAACATAAAATTGACAAACCTTTTGCTAGACTCATTGAGAAAAAAGGTAAGACTACTTAAATAAATTCAGAAATGAAACAGGAGACATCTGATACCACACAAACACAAAGGATCATAAGAGACTACTATGAACCATTATATACCAAGAAATTGGACAGCCTAGAAGAAATGGATAAATCCTAGAAACATACAACGTACCAAGACTGAATCATGAAGAAACAGAAAATCTGAACAAGCCAATTACTAGTAAGAAGATTGAATCAGTAACCAGAAACCTCCCAACAAAGAAAAGTCCAGGACCAAATGACTTCACTGATAAACTCTACCAAACATTTAAAGAAGAATTAACAACAGTCCTTCTCAAACTCTTTCATAAAATAGAAGAGGAGAGAGAATTATGACACATTGTTCAATGGAACAGATTAGAGAGCCCCAAAATAAAGCCACAGAAATATGGTCAATTACTTTATGACAAAGAAGCCAAGAATATACAATAAGGATATTCTTTTCAATAAATGGTGTTGGGAAAACTGGAATGCCACATGCAAAGCCACGAAACTGGACCACTTCCATCTTACAGCATAAACAAAAATCAATTCAAGATGGATTAAAGACTTGAATTAGGACCTGAAACTGTAAAACTCCTAGTTAAGCTCCTTGACATCGATCTTGGCAATAATCTTTTGGATCTGACACCAAAAGCAAAGGTAGGAAAAGGCAAAATAAACAAGTGGGACTACATCAAACTAAAAAGCTTCTGCACAGCAAAGGAAACCATCAACAAAATGAAAAGGAAGCCTATGGAATGGGAGAAAATATTTGTGAATCATACATCTGATAAGGGATTAATATCCCAAATTTATAAAGAACCCATGTAACTTAATAGTAAAAAACCAAACAGTGAAACACATGATTAAAAAATTGGCAGGGGATCTGAATAGACATTTTTCCAAAGAAGACATACAGATGGCCGACAGATATATGAAAAGGTGCTCACCATCACTAATCATCAGGAAAATGCAAATCAAAACCATATGAGTTATCACCTGATTAAAATGGCTATCATCAAAAAAGACAAGAGAAAACAAGTGTTGGCAAGGATGTAGAGAAATTATTGTGCATTATCGGTGGGAATGTAAATTGGTGCAGCCATTATAGAAAACAGTATGGAGATCCTACAATAATTAAAAATAGAATTACCACATGATCCAGTAATTCCACTTCTGGGTATATATCCAAAAGAAATTAAATCATGATCTTGAATAGATATCTGCACCCCCATGTTCATTGCAGCATTGCTTATGATAGCCAAGTCCTAGAAACAACCTAAGTCTCACTGGATGGGTGTATGGGTAAAGAAAATGTGATTTTATACAAATAAATAAATTTTAAAATTCAGCAGTAAAAAAGAAGGAAATCCTGCCATTTGTGACAATATGGATGGACCCTGAGGCTATTATGCTATGTGATATCTAAAAAAAAATGAACTCATAGAAACAGAACAGATTGGCGGTTGCCAGAAGTGGGAGGTGTGGGGTGTGGGAACGGGGTTTAGGTGGTCAAAATGTACAAACTTCCAGTTATAAGTTTCTAGGGATGGAAGGTACAGCATGGTGACTATAATTAACAATACTATATTGTATATTTGAAAGTTGCTGAGAGAATAGATCTTAAAAGTTCCCATCACAAGAAAAAAATTTGTAGCTATATGAAGTGATAGATGTTAACTAAACTTATTGTGGTAATTATTTCTCAATATATGCATATATCAAATCATTATGCTATATACCTTAAACTAATACAATGTTACATGTCAAGTATATTCTCAATAAAACTGGAAAAAATTAAACTAGTAACTGGACAAAAAAAAAAAAAGAAATCCATGGATTTCAATCTAGTGTGTTTCGCAGAGTGTGCTGTCTGAAGAATAATGCTTACAATCCCATCTGAAACATTACACTCACCCCCACTTTCTCTAGTTACTTTCTGGCACAAGACCCTGATTCATTGTCTTGGGTAATTATCACTACTTGAATTTATCCTGATTATTAATTTCACTTGTTTATTTTCCTCTACTAGAGTCAAAGTTCTTTGAGATCAGGGACATTCTCTGTTTTGCTGTTGTATCCTCAGCACTTCGTTATAGTAGGTGCTCAGTAGATTCACTGTTAAATGAATCAGAATAAAGGAGTAGCACAGAAAAGACAGTGATTTGCTCCAGTTGGAAGTCAGTGTAAAGTTCTTATCAGATCCTCCTATTAGCACTGCTAAGTGGTGCCATTATTACTACTCTCATCTAGAAAATTAGGAAGCAAATTCAGATAGGTTAAAGTATGCATTCAGGGTCAGCTGACTACTAAATGGCAAAAGTAACACGTTCTAACCCCAAATTCTGTGTTCTTTAGGCTGCATATTGATAGAGTTGCAGTGAAATTGGTTTTCCATGTTCCACGTTTAATCTAGTCCTTAAAATCTTGAACATAAACTGGTAAAAAGTACCATTAAATTAAAAAAAAAATGTGTGTGTATATATTTTCATCTGTAAATGAAATGCATCTCTGTGAGAATGTGTAAAGCAGGTTAGGCACTCCAAACAACTGAGTCCAGGACGTACTTGTTAGACTGTAACAGTGTTTGTACTCATTAGTGTCATGATGTGCTTAGAGCAACCCTTTGATTCTCAACTCTAAAAAACATTCCTTAACTGAGCTTAAAATCCCATGCTTAGAGATGGTGTGATAGTGTTTAGGATAGAATTTGGTCAGTCTGTGCTTTGTCTATGCCTAACCAAAAGGACACTAGGGGAAACACTGGGAGTTTTCTAAAATGTCAAAGCAGATAAAACAGACTCAAAGGAAAATGGAGTGCTTTGTTGACGTGTGTAACTTTCTCTGCCTTTTGAGTTGCAGGGAAGTTATTCATGATACTTGGGTATGATCCTTTTCTTTGGGATTTCTACTAAAAAGCAAGAACTCGATTGATTTTGATGCCACCTTCTGGCTACTACAAAAACTTCAGCTTATAAAGTTTGGGTTAAAACAACTTTGAACGTTGTCTGATGCAGCCCAGTTGCCAGATTAGACAGACCGAAATACCCATCTTCCTAGTATGAGCTTCAGATAGGGAAACAGGAAAGATTAAGAGAACAAAGCCCTTCTATTTAAGTTTTGCATCAATTTGGCATCTAAGTGAAGCAATAATAATTTTGTCTTCAATTCACTGAAGAAACACTTATAAAATGGCAAGGAGGTCTCACAAATCTGTTTGATTGAACATACTACAAGCCCAGATCTATTACTTGGTTTAATTTTTTAAATCTGTATCAAAATAATATATGCCTATGAAAATAAACCAAACAACAATGAAGAGCTTATAATAAAAGCAATAAAAGCAATGGTCTCCTGTCTTAGGAGATTTCTTTCCAGAAAGATAATCTCTCCTCCTTCTGGTTGTTTTAGTCAGTTCAGGCTGCTATAACAGAATACCATAGACTAGGTAGCTTGTAAACAACAAAAATTTATTTCTCACAATTCTTGGGACTAGAAGTCCAAGATTAGGTGCCTGCTTGGTCAGGTTCTTGGTGAGGGTCCATTCCCTGGTTTGCCATCTTTATTTTGCATCCTCAAATGGAGGAAGGGATGAGAGAGCTCTCTGAGGTCTCTTTTATAAGGGCACTAATTCTATTCATGAGGGCTACACCCTCCTGACCTAAGCACCTCCAAAGGCCCCACCTCCTAATACCATCACTTTGGGGGTTAGGATTTTAACACATGACTTTTGGGGGAACACATTCAGTCTGTAACACTGCTCTTAGTTCTTCTGGCAGTTTTTTGCATAACTTTAAATCATATGCTTATTCTTTCATTTTGTACTTTATTAATTTTAGATAGTATCCATTGATAGCCTGCTATGAAAAATGAAGATTTAACTAATTTACATTATCTGTTTTCCTGTTCTCCCTCCTCGTTCCATGTTTAATGGTTAAATTATTGCCTTTAGATTTTCTTATAGTTTACTTTTGTGACTTTAAATGGTATACTGAGCTTCGATTGCTTGTTCCACTAACTTTTGTCAGTATCTCGACTCCTCTTTATATAAGAGGAGGATATTATCCCCACTACCCTTCTCTCCATCTTTCCTTTCCATTCCACTTTCTATATTTACCCTTTACATGATCAAGTTTGTTATAAAGTTCAGTTCTGCAACTTCATCAGAATCTTTCATGTTCTGTGGGTAGGTTGATTCTAGAAGTTGGAAATAAGACTTTTACTTTGTAATAACTATGTGAAGTTTAGTCACTGTCTGGCCATTACATTTTCATTTCTACTGTGTCCCTGATATCAAAGCCAAATCTTACACTTTATTTGCAGCTTAGCATCATGCTACATTTTAGTTTATTTCAACATAGGGCAATGACATTCTTGTATAATGTTTTATTTGTCAGCCAAGTTTTTCTTGAATAGTCTTTATCAGGACCATAAGTTTGTCTACCATTCCAACACACTATTTTTCAGAGGCTCCCTCTTCTCTGAACACCTGCCTTGTAGAACTTCTGTCCTTCTGTTCCACTCAGGACCAGGTAAATCTTAGGCCTACTGCATAGCTTTAATTCTGGGACTTATCTACTTCATTAGATTGGGTCCCGCTTCTAGAGGTGCCAGATTTAGCAAATAAAAACACAGAATGCTCAGTTAATTTTCAATTTCAGATAAACAAGAAATATGTATTTTTTTAGTGTAAGCACATCCCATGAACCATTTTCTATATCCCAACTTTTCTTCTTTCTTTGTCAACACCCTTGTTTTGATGGAGAACATTCTTGATTATCTTCCTAAGAAGAGAAAGCACAGGAAGTAAATTTGAGAAGTCCCTGGAAATGTTTTTCTTCTCCCTCTTTACAGTTGACTGATGGTCTAGCTTTAGAAGTGTAACTTGAAAGACAATTCCTGTCAGAAATTTGAAGATACTGTTCTATTGTTTTTAGCATCCAATGTGTCAAATGCTAGTCTGATTCACATACCTTGTGGTGACTTTTTTCCTCTGGGAAAGCATTTAAAATTGTTTCTTTACTCTTGGTGTTCTGAAATCTCACAATTTGATGTAGGTCTTTCTTAAAAAATATTCTTTTTGTTCAGGCCTCAATGGGGGTCCTTTAATTCTAAAGAACTATGACTCTCATCAGCTCTGAAAATTTTTCTTCAGTTATTTCTTTGCTGTTTTCATTCTTTCCATTTTATTGGTTGTCTTTTGGGAACTCTGTTAGTCATACCTTGGACCTCCTGGATTAGTCTCGATACCTCTTTTTTTTTTCCTTATATTTTCCATCTATGATTTTTTATTCTGTATTCTAGGAGATTTATCAAGTTTTTTCCAGCTCTGCTTTTGATTTTAAAATTTTGGTAATCATACTTTAAATCTCTTAAAGCCTTCTTGTTTCGTATTTATTCCTCTAATAACATAGTATTTTTATGTATGAATAATCTGCTTGAATTACTCTGAAAAAAATTTTTTTAAGGTCCCTCCTATACCCTGAATTATTTTTATTTCATCCGGCATCAGTTTTTGTTTGTTTACTTTAGTCTTTCTCTTTCCTATTCTGATTTCTCTTAAATTCCTGATGCTACTTGGTTATCCATTTTTACTAAAGAAAGAATTGGGTCGCTTGTGTGAATTTGCTCTGTTTCTGTGTTAGTAGCTCAGTTTTTCCAGGGAGGCCTCTGCCCCGTATGGGATAGGAACGTTGTATTAGCTGTTAGATTTCACTACAGCATGAACTGGTGGGAAGCTGACTGTCAGGCATGGGCTTTTACAATGCCAGAATATGAAGGGTTGTAGACTGGGGTACCCAATCCCACAAAAGCCCTTGCTATCATTCAACAAAAGAGGCCTCTGTTTTTGCCCATTTTTCCTGGATGCTAGAAGTCTTAAGTGTAGGTGTATGGGAGGAGCACAGAGACGCTGATTTGCACTGTAGACCTGTATATAAACCTTCATTCATCTTCTTACTTTTGGCCACATTTCTCACTCTCAGCTTTGAGTCCAGAATGTGTCATGATTTCTAACAGGCATATCATATCCCACCCTTTTTGTAGCTTTTCTATGGTGCATTCATCACTCAACACAGTCGCATATGCTCTCCATCTTCCAGAAATTGTTGAACTCTCTTATGCAATTGTGTGCAGATCCCATCCTGCACATCCTTAGCTGGTATGGTGAGGTTTATTCCTTTTTGTACTTTTATTCTTTTATTTCCATGAGTCTCGGGAAAGAAGAGAGATGGGCTTAAGTGCATCTTACATCATCTCAGACTAGTAGCTTGTAGTTGCTTCTGTTTTGTTGTTTCATGGTGGAAATGTAATTCAAGTTAAATAATGAGTTACTTCCTCAATCACTTCTGCAGAATTGTTCAGCTGCAACCATCGCCATCTACTTTGTACCTAAGGAATCTAAGGACCACTGATGTTTAAAGATATCAGACAGACTTTGATAGAATGACTATAGATTTGTGCAAAAAACTAAGGAGGATTCTAAGGTATTGAAAAACTTATTCTGAAATTGATCTCATCCATTCTGCAACATCTGATGAGTGCCTAATATGGGCCAAGTACTCGGCTAAGTGTTGGCAAGGTAGATGGGTATAAAGATGAATAAGGTACAAACTTTACCCTTGAGGATCACATAATCTGGTGAATAACTTGAGTTTATGTAGCATTTTGCAGTTTATAAATCAGTTTTACCTGTGGGGGACTCTTGGCACTTACTGATTTACCATTCAGCATTTTAACTACTCCTAAGGGACTCCAATGATCCATGACATGTAATAATTTATTCATTGGCTTAGGTACAAATCTGAATCACATGCAGAAGATATAGTTGCTTGGGTGGTGAAAGAGCCAAGCTCACTCTTGTGGAATCGTGAAGTAGCCTTGTGCATATTGTGTATGAATTTATAGCCAGATTCTTGAGCCATCTGAACTAGATGGGATTACAAACATGAAATGGGTTTATTTTTCCCCTATTATTGCCTTTAACAATGTTCTTTCAAATTTCTTTCCATCTTGTTTTGGCATCTTGGGTAGCTTCCTTCCATAGCTTTCTAAATACTTTCTATTGTTAAAAAGTTCAGTGCAGTCCAATTTAAAATTTGAATCTTGTTTCTTCCAATTCCCCAGCTCAGGTTTGAACTCTGCAAGGGAACTTAGAGTGGGAGAGAGGCCCTGTTCTGCTATTTCTCTTCTCTTCCCTCTCTCCTGGTCCTAGCTCTTTCTTTGTGTTGTGACAGATAGAAGGAAGAGTATCTGTTACTTTCCTGGCCACTGCCCTAGTCCCACATGGTTGTTGCTACTGCAGCTAAGATGTAACTGACTATCCATAAACTCTGTCTTTGGGGTAAGCATCCAAAGGCTGGCTCTCTCATGGTGCACAAGTGGAAATTCTCTGGGGAAGTCCTCACTGACTAGTTCTTTGATTTGAGAAATCAGCTTTGGCTTGCCCTCCACCAAACCCCTTTGGCTTTATCCCTGGTGATTCATCTCCAGTCTCTTGTCAGATGAGGTACCACCGGGAAGATGCAAGCCCATTTACTTGACTCCACGTTCTCCCATGACAGGCTGCTTCAGTGCTGCCCTCTTTCTACCCCATTGGTTTATTTCAACTCTCCTGTGATCTCTTTGGGTCTCACTTTTCCCTGCTAAAATATTAAACATTTTTCAACATTATTTTCAATGGCAATATAGTCTTCTACTTTATGGATGTGGAATTCTTTATGTAACCAATCCCCTGTTGATGGACAATTTGATTATTTCAACTTTTTACTATTACCAAAAGGTGCTTTAAGTGTTAGGCAGCTTAAAGGGGAGTTGGAGAGTATTTTGCAACTGTCTGGGGAAAATGAAGCCGATTTTTAAATGTTATGTTATATTAAAGTATACAGGGGCTGAAATGATATGAAATATTTCCACAGTCACTAAAAATATTATGTTGTTCTCTTAGGAACAAGCCCATTTTGTTTTACTTTAACCTGCTCAGCTGTACCAGTCCCTCCGTGGTGGTAAACCTACAGTGCCCTACCAGACAGGTAAGGCAAAAAAAAAAAATGCCTCGCTGGTGATGTTAGCGATTTTGAACATTCTTGGGTGAAAGAATTGAGAAACTACATTTGAGTTCTGGGTGTGTGTGATTAATGATGAATTTATGGAAGGTAGGAAGACAGAAGTATAAGCTCATGTTTGTTCATATACAATAAAAAAAAAAGCAGGGATTAATCATTTTAGTATTACTAGGAACCTCAGTGATTATCTTGTCTAACCACCTATTTTTATAAATGAATAAACTGCAGCCCAGAGAAGTGGAGATGTTTTTCTCAAGATCAGTATTAGGAAGAATAAAGCCAGCTACTGTAACTAATAAACCCCAGTTTTTCAGTGACTTAAAACAATAGTTTCTTTTTGGTCATATAAGAGTAAAAGGCAGTGTTTGTGGTCAATGGGCAACTCTCTTCCAGGCTCCTTTCATCTGGTGGCTCTGTCGTCCCTTAAGTCCTCAGCAGGAGCAGCACCCAGTTGCCGGAAGAAGACAGAGAGGCTGAATAAAGCACCCCTGTTCTTAAAAGCCTTGGATCAGTAGGGTCACACAGTGCATTTCTACTTATATGCCATAGACTCATTAGTTTTATTTGTTCACACCGAGATGCCAGAAGGAGGGAATAAAGCAATGTAATTGTGGGCTGAGCAGCCTCTTGTGTACCATGAACAAATGAAACAATAGGGACAAACTTCATTGTTTCTTCCATAGTCTATCCCTCTGTCCTCCAGAACACCCTTCTTCCCGAGGGAGACAACCCAGAATTCCATGTGGTACTACCTTTAACCCATAGTCTAGGATCTATGGATTATGGATAGTCTCTCCATCAGGTCTTGACACTAAATGCACAGTGGGGAACAGGGCTAGGAAAATACAAGCTCCCATTCAGAAAGGGAGGAGGTATAAATGCACAGTGGTCTTTAGTGCATGGCACTGGAGAACAGTCTTTTATTCGACCTGGATCGTGTTCTCTGAAGGAAGTTCCTTATCCATCACATCCTATGATTCTTTGCTCAACCACCTGGAAGGTTATTTCCTGTCTGTCAGCCTCAGACCACACCATTGCTGAGCATTGGAAATATACCCTCTTAGGGGCCGCGTGGCTTTGAAGCTTTCTACTTATTGTGCGAGTGTAGAACCTCAAAGATTGTATTAACAGTCAAAGGCCTTTTCAGGTTAGGTCATGAATTTGGCAGTACAACTACCTCAAAAACTTAGTAAGATGTTGACTTAGTTGCTTCCTCTTGGTTCCACTTCGCTGTACATCAGAAACTAACACAACATTGTAAATCAACTATACTTCAATAAAATTAAAAAATTTAAAAAAAAAATCACTCCCTTATATAAACCCTCAGTTCTTTTGCCCCTTCTCATTTACTTGTACTTCCCTGGCAAAACATCATTCATGGCTAAATGCAGCTTTCTGCCTACTCCATGCCTCAACCCAGGCAGCTGTGTGTTCTTGCAGAAAACACACACAACAGTCCATTAAATTAAGGACCACTAACCTCAAGGGGGCCCTTAATGCTGTCCCCAAATCACACAGGAGACCCTTTGCCCATTCACTAGCTACTCTGCTAGAAAACAATTTCACACCTTTTCCTCTCACCTCAAACCTCCAAGACCTCCTTCCCAGTCTCCATGTCAGCCTCTGACTTAGCTTCCTATTTCACTGAGAAAGTATCAGCATTCAGAAGACAACTTTTACGAGCTACCACACTGACGTCCACTTGCCTACCTGTCATCATCTGTGTTCCTGTATTTACTCTGCCT
Organism: Eubalaena glacialis; assembly: GCF_028564815.1. Classification (NCBI taxonomy): domain Eukaryota; kingdom Metazoa; phylum Chordata; class Mammalia; order Artiodactyla; family Balaenidae; genus Eubalaena; species Eubalaena glacialis. Next base: position 129,561,910 of record NC_083718.1, read on the forward strand.
TCCCTGCTCTTACTGTGGAGGAACAGCCTGTGTGCCCAAGGCCAGTCCATCTGCTCGTGCATTAGATCTTATCCTCGCTCACAAAGTCCAGCACACAACTCCAGAAATCTTCTGGTTTTTTCTTTTATTACCATTTTCCTTCTCTACTAAGTTATCCCCATCGGTAGACAAACATGCTGTTATTTCTTCCGTCTTAAATAATTCTCTCCTTGATCCCACATCCCCTTCCAGTTACTGCTTCATATCTCTGTGCCTCTTTTTTTTGCCAAACTCCTCATAAGAATAGTTTATACTCAATGTGTCTAAATCCTCCCTTCTCATTTTCATTCAGGCTTTTACTCCTACTCCATTTTCTCCAAATGATATTGATACCATTGATCTCCAGCTATTTAAACCAATGGTCAATTTTCAATCCGTATTTACTTGAGCTAACAGCACTGTTTAATCAGTCCCTCTTCCTTAATATACTTTCTTCACTTGGCTTCTAGGGCACAACATTGTGTTTCCTCCCAACTCTCTGGCTACTCCCTATGAGTCTTCTTTGATGGTTTCTCTTCATCTTTCCAGCATCTTCTAAACACTGGAGTTTCCTCCTCTACCAAGCTTAGTCCTCTTCAATACCTACATTTACTCCTTTTGGTGATCGCACCTAGTCTTGTGGTTTTAACACAATCTATATGCTGCGCTTCCTAATTTATCTATCCAGATCAGTCTGCTCCCGGAACTCCAGATCTTTCTATCCAACCACCTATGCCATGTCTCTACAGGGATATTTAGTTAGCATCTCAAATTTAACATGTCCAAACTCAATTCCTAGTCTCTGACTTTATCCTTAAAATTGTTCCCCACCCCCATCGGTCTTTTCTATTACAGCTGTAAATACCATCGAATCATCCTTGATCTCTCTTTTCTGTCACACTCATGTTTGAGCTGTGAGCTAATTCCTCTGGTCTCCATTCAAAATATACCCAGGACCAAACTCCTCCTTTTTTCACCATCTCCTCCTTTTTTCAAGGAACCAGCTAGATTAGTTCAATGACCTCCTGACTGGTCTCTCCTTGCCCCTGTCTCCAGCCCCTTAGACTCTCTTTTCCGCCCAGCAGCCAGTGTGATCCTGTTAAATGTAAGTCACATTATGTCCCTCCTTTGCTCAAGCCCCCTCCCCTCAATAGCTTCCCAAGTTACTCATATTAAAAGCCAAAGTCCTAACAATGGCCTACAAAGTCCTTCACTGTCTGCCCGACTCTGACCACCTATGCTATGGCTCTCCCTCTGCTCACTGCACTCGGGTCATACTGACTATCTGTTGTCTTCAAAGGATCCAGGAAAGCGCGGACTTCATAGCCCTAGACTTTGCTGATCTCCCTGCCTAGCCTGCTCTTTCTCCAGATGACTAGATCACTAGTCTTCTTCAAGTCTTCCTCAAATATTACCTTTTGTTAAGGCCTCCCTTAACTACCTATTTAAAATTAGAATCCCACCCTGGTACCTTTCATCCTCTGGCCTTCTTTCTAGCCTTATTTCTCTCCGTAACACCTGCTACCATCTCATAGCAAACAATTTTGTTTATTTGTTGTTAACCATCTCCCTTACTAGAAAGTAGGGATTTTTATCTGTTTTGTTCACTACTGTGTCCCCAGTGCCTAGAACAGGCTCAGAGTAGGTGATCAATAAATATTTGTTGAGTGAATGAGTAAATGAATGAATGAGAGAATATCTTCCTATTCCCAGTCTAGAAAATTTTCCACTACACTATACAAATCCATCATTCCCATGATGAAACAAAAAATCCTTGCACATTATGCTTTTTATTACATTTCATAAATTACTAGATTACATAAATTACTAGATTTACTAGATTATCCTTTCTTCATTGCAAATTGTAGTGTTTTAACCTTCAGTGTAACTCTCTCTTCCACTCACCAAATCCTAATTTATATTAGAGTGTTAACCCTATACGAATGGAAGATGTAAAAATAATGATGAAGAACTATATTCAGAATGCCCCTTTGTGGTTATACAAAGAATCAGAACTGAGTCAGAATATATATTAGCTGCCAATAATGCAGGATTGCTTTCAGTCTGCCAGGCAGTAGTGTGTCTACTGATCCAAGCCATATTTTTACGCATGATGTTTTTTGTTAATGCAGCATGGTCCAGACATGTGTCATAAGCATTTAAAGGACAGACCTTGATCAATTAGGATACCCAACCTCAATGTGACCTTCATTTTTGGCTAATTATATGTTGATTGCTACTAATCAGCACCCTATTTGAAGTGAACAAATTGGCCTGATAGAGAGAGAGTAAAGAACATTTGCTATATTGTTTTTTAACAGCTCATTTGTGTGTGGAATGAAATTTGATGTGATTCTCATTATCAAAACATTTTTTACCACTTAAATTACTTTCTTTTATATGTTGCATACACCGCACTTTTATATGTGTAGTATACATTGTATGTGTGTGTATTTATAAATACGGAAATCATCATAGCCTCAACTCAGTAGCTCCTACCATCATTGAAAGCCTATGAAAACATTAGTATATTCAGTATTCACTTTTATAAATCCATTTAAATGTATCCAACAAGGGGCTAGTTCAGTTATCTTTCAGAATCATGTAAGTAAATTGCCAAAGTCTAAATGTCTGTGAGGTAGCTCCTAATACGTTAATGGTTTTTTCAGCTTAGCTCCGATCAGAGTAAACTTTTGATGTTTGCATTGACAATGACCTCAGTCTTCTTCCAAAAAATGTGAGCATGTTGGATGCTGTGAATGTCCCTAAACAGTTCTTCAGTTTTCATAGAAAGATACCTGTGAGACTTTCAATATTTCCTCTAGAGGTGTGTGAATGTGTGTGTCTGCTTGTGTGTGTGTGTGCATATGTGTGTAGGAGAGACTGAGAAAGAGAAAATGCATCTGGAGGTGTGAATGTGGAGATGGGTTGTTTACCTTGGCAAAACTTCTAAAAGAAATTGGACTGCTGCTGCTACCAAACAATATTAACTGTGAGATTTGAGGTACCCATTTAGTTATCTACCTACTACCTTAGCTGTGGGGTCTATACCAATTGTCCTCGTGTAGCAGAGACATGACCCTAAAAAGGGGAAAGAGATGTCACCTCAGCAGCCGTGTTTTTACCTAACTACCAGTGGGGGTTGAGCTAGAATCTGGTCAGTGAGAATAGTTACCAAAGTACAGTAGGGAGATGGAGCAAGTCAGAGCTGAGAAGGCTTTCGTAAGGAGGAACTGAAGGTGGAGGAAGGGAATGTTCAAGGATTGACTACAACTCTCACAGCTTCCTATGATCTTTGGTTTTTTATTACAAACAAAAGCAAAGCCAACAGAATGCATCTTCCCTGATTCTGCTTTCTCTGTGGAGTTACTAATTGGATTGCAGTCACTCCACGGTGGCTCTGTGGACTAGCACGGCCATCTGGTTTGGCATTAATAGGCCCCCAAAGTTCATTAATGTAAGATAATTGCATCAGTGACCTCTCTGCCCATGTTTGACTGGTGCTGCTGGAAGACAATAATAATGATTGATTGCCACAAATAGCCCTAATTTTGTTAGTTTCTTATGGTAATAAAACGTCCAATTATGTTCTGAGAATTCATTGGCACTGATAGTTATTAGTGGCATAAGTTATCAATGTTTGGAGCATTTTAAATTACCATTGTGTTCACATAAAGGAAAGAAAGCAAGATTCTAACCCTGAAAATGTATAAACTACACAGGTAAAATTAATCTTGCATTAAGCTCTTATCTACTAATTCAGAAAATCATAAAAAAATATTTCATTAAAAGTTCATCACTGTCCTATGGAAGATGTCACACAAATCTACAAATTATAAAATTGCATAGAACTGCACACACATACACACACACACACACACACACACACACAAATGAATGCATGTAAAGCTGGTGGAAACTGAATAAGGTTAGTGGATTGTAACAATATCAGTTTCCTGATTGTGATATTGTACTATAGTTATGCAAGTTATTACTGTTGGCCAAAACTGGGTGAAAGGTATGTGGAATCTATTATGTTTCACAGCTGCACGTAGATCTACAATTATGTCAAATCAGAAGGTAAAAGTAAGTTTGTCATTGTACAGCATCTTATTGTTTTAACAGAACATCAGCATCAGAGGGCAAGGAGTAGAGGTTGAATACTAGTACATGAAATTTTATTTTTTACAGTAAGTTTAGAGAATTGATTTAAGTTTCTTAGATGGAAAATGGTGCTTTGCTTTTTTATAGTGGTGGGTAATTTAGAAGTTTAACCTTGTAGATAATTCCTTAGTTTGTTCAACTCAATTCAATTCCCACCATTGTGTTTCTTTATTTCACAGATCTGTGTCTCCAAGTGCCCAGAAAGATTTTTAACCTACATGGAAATACAATTTAGGTACAGAAAAGACAGAAACTACTGGACATACTACAGCCAGTTCTGCAAGTCTACTCATCTTAAGCCTGCGAAGGTATGTGTGTTTAAGCTTAAAACTAGAAAGAATTTACCTTGTTTCAATCGCAAGTGTAACATGAGCATTTGTAACGGATCAAGCTCCAAAATCTTCTTGGAAGTGATTACTAACAGTACCATTTCATTAAAACACAAATGCACATGTACATACAAACACACACACACACAATTTTTGCCATATCATTTTGTAGACTTGGGGTGTTATACAAGACTGTTAGGTCTGGTAAGTTAGCATCAACTATTCCCTGACACCAGCAAATTCTCTTCTTGGATTTTTTGCTGTCCAGAGCTAAGAGCTAAATGTCATTTGCAGTCACCATTTCATTAATGTGGTGATAAAGCTCCATGGCTACTTAATAATAAGAATTTTACTTTCAAACCTGGTTTGATAATTACTCATTTAAAAAGTCCCCAAACACTAGATTTAAGATTTATAAGGGATTTCTAAAGCCTTATTGTGTTAATTAGTAGTAATGGCTTCTAAATTAGAGAAGATGCCATTTTTCCAGAAAAATATTAAAGGATTAGAGACTAAGGATATAACTAAGATGAAGATACACACCTTCAAAGACATGCCTTGGTTTCAGCAGGTCTGACTTTATTATTGTTGATTCAATTGAATTACAGTTAGGATATTTAAGAGTGTTTGTCAAACAAGTATGTGTGTGTGATAATCTTACAATTACTCTTATTAGGGGTGTAATTTGGGATAAGGAGATTATTAGGGAATTGAATTTTTAAACGACAAAATTTTTATATTAAGAGTAAAACTTGTCATCACATCATCTTTAAAATGTTAACATACGCTTCCTTCAATTTTAGACTCTCACACAAGTTTTACTGGATGACGATTGTCCAACAGCGATTTTTCCAAGCAAACCTTGTAAGTGGCTATTATTTTACCTTAGAAACACAGAATCTACCAAGAAGTTATTTAATTCAATTCCCTTATTTCACAGTTGACAAAACTGAGGCCGGGAATGGTCCTATGACTGGCCCAAGGTCCCAGAGTTAATTAGGAAGAATAAAGCCCATTCTTCTGGTTCCAGCTGGGGATGTTCCACTGGAGCTTGGTGAGGTTTTAGGTTTGGCTGCTTAAACACACACAAAAAAGTTTGAAAATTGATTTTTAAAAGCCCATTAGATTGATTCTTTGGTGCTCTATGAACACACATAAGCACAGACACACTCTAACACATCCACCCCTGAATTCAGCCAAAAAGTTTGTTGAGAAATTGCCTGGGGAGTGAGGGTGGGGCATATACCTGTATTTATAATTTGAAAGTTGAAATATTTATATGTCTCCTGAATGCATCAACATTTTATTTCCTTAAAATTTATAAACTTTATTTAACTGTTTAGAAGAAAATGAAATAATCACTCATTTTCCTTTCTTAAGGCTATAATTCTAACAACAGAGAAAAAACTTTACATAAAGATGTCCATCCCAGTGTTATTCCAAAAAGCACCCCCCCAAAAAAGAAAAGACAAAGAAAAGTAAAAGGAAATACTCTAATATCCAAGAGCAAGGAAATGCTTAAATAAATTATTGATGTATTCATTAAATGAAATATTTATAATTTTTACATATGTATTGTGTATACGTTACAATGTTACATAAAATGAAAAATACTATATGCATTATGACAAGCCTGTATAAATTAAAATAAACAACAACGAAAAAAAACTATTCAAAGAAAAAGATTGGAAAGAAATATGCCAAAATATTAAGTGATTGTTTTGGAGGTGGCAAAACTATGGCCATTTTCTCTCTTCTTTCTTCTTTTTTCTATATCTCTGTTTTTCCACAATGAGTACATATTTCTTTTAAAATGGAAGAAAGACAACAGTCATCAGTTTGAGTAGAAAGTCAGTTACCATTGAAGTAGCTACCATCAAACATAATGTCTTACATGCTCCCATCACTCTTCTCTGGATCATTAAAACCCTGCAGCAAAGATGTAGACCTGGCAAGCAACTGCATTTAACCAGGAAGTCCTGGGCAACAAGTGTCTGTAGTCAAGAAGAATGTTACAAATTTTTATGCAAAATGGTAAAAATGAATCATTAGTCACTGAAGATGTAATAGGTATAAAAGTATAACATATAATCCTGCCCTTATAAGTATAGTTTGGTTAAATGACACAATATGAAATGTACATTGGGGATACAAAAATGAATAAGGCACAGTCCTTCACAGTCTAGTGAAGGAAACATTAAGACAAATACTGAAATCACTTGTATCCCCCCAATAGAGGATTAAGTATAGTACTTGAAACAATAGTATGCAGCTAATAAAATTCACTCATTAAAGATTTTATAAATGGGAATAAGTAATATTAAAAGAAAGAAACAAGGGACAACCTCTCATGTACTGTATAATTATAACTCTCGAAAAAGAAGTCTTATAGAAGAAAGACTGGAGGAAATGCACCAAAAGGTTAATATAGTTCACTGTGGGTGGTAAAACTATGTACAGTTTTGTATCTTCTTTCATAAAATTTTCTCTACTTTCCAAACATATAATGAGCATATTTAGTAATTAAAGCTAACGGACTAGATGAGTTATTGCCCAGATATAATACGTAGAACAAGTTTCGGGGGTTCTGTATGTGGGAACAGTCATGTGTTGAAGGAGCAGAAAGAGAAAGAGTACACAGAAAGGAAGAAGGGAAGGCAGGAGAGAACCTGGGCCTGTAAACCAAGGGAAGAGAGTTTTAAAAGGCAGGGGTTGTCTCCCATGTCAAAGACTCATTCAACAGAAAGTGAATTCATTCAACAGCAGATACTCACTGAGTTCCACTGTGTACCAAGCACTGTGCTAGGTAATGGGTTCAAGCAGGATGAAGACTGAAAAAGATTTGGAGGTTTTGGCAACTAGGAGGTCACTGGGATCACTGGGAGGCTAATTTGCATGGAGAGGTGGAGACAGAAATACAGTTGGATTGAGAGAGAATGGAAGCATCTGGTAGAGGCTACTATGTCAGATTTGCCAGGGAAGAGCAGGAGAGAGAGAGGGCACTGAAGCAGTCACCCCGATTGTAAATGCTATGGAAGATGAAGGTAGGTAGATCAGACCATTTTAAGCCAGGGAAGTCAGGAAAAGCTTTACAAAGACATATTTCTTCTTTCTCTATATCAGCTGCTTTCATATTTTCAGGTTTACACTCCATATGAACCCATGCAAGTCTGTGATACTTCTTGTAAGAAAAAATATAAAAATTATCTATTTCTGATTGCTCCTCCCTCTTCATTTAAAATTGGGGTTTTAAAACATTTTTAGTAATAAAGATTTGTAAAGAGGCAAGGATTCTGTATAATTAAAAATAAGCACATAGAAGATTGAATGGTAAATTAACTCTTCTCAGAAATGCTAGTTTTCAAAGTGTGGGCCATTTTTGATAGCTTTAGAATTCCCATTTCCAGCCCCTCTTAAAAAAAACTTGTAAATGAGCTGGAATAGAGACAAATTATTCAGACTTTGTAAATAAAAATTCAATTGTCTTAGTAACCTAAAATTTGAGCTGATTCTTATTTCCCAAGGAAGTGTTCACTAAACTCTGGTTTTCAAGGTTTCACTCAAGGAGTATCTAAGAATTTTGTAAAATAACAAAATAAATTCATCCAATCATTCAAGTAAATATAGCCTTTTTATTAAAATGTGTTTACCATGAGAGAGAGGTTATCAGTATTACTCTTATAAAACCTGTGCTGTGTGTCCTTCTTATGGCTACTTGATGAATATACCATGTATAAAATAATCAGCAACTTTAAATGTAGCTTCAGATTATGATCGTATTTGCTTTCCATGTCAGTCTTAGAATCATCAGAAAGTCTGATTATCAAGTAATGGGCAATTATCTATATTCAGCAATTTATGCATTGTCTAGTAAGAATTTGATTATAAATAACAGAAGGCTTAAGAAAGGGAGGACATCATGAAGGAAGAAAGTGATTATCATAATTTTAATTTATTTTTACAGATCTCCAGAGATGTTTCCCTGACTTTTCTACTAAAAATGGCACTTTAACAGTAGGAAATAAGACAGTGTTTGAAGATGGAAGTGGAAAGATAAGAAATGCTGTAGAACTCAAGGCAGCTGCAAAGTATGTTGTTTACACTCCCATTTTCAATTTTGATACATCCCATTATTGTCCCCAAACTAAAACTTCCATTAGGTTAAGGGTTATGGAGGAAGAATTATGTATTATTCTGAAATATCCATGTCACTGTGGATTAGAGAACTCGGTATGTGTTCATTAAGAAAGCCAAGTAAAAGAGAAAGCAGAATGAATGTGAAAGAACAATTATGTTTTTCAAAATGGTTAAGTCTTTCATTATCAACAGGTATAGAAATGAGACATCAGGAAACAGATCGCAAGACCTAAGTATAATTTACTTTTGAATAAGCATAATTTTAAAAACCCATGCTCTTTTAAAGCACCATTTTAAAAAAAATGACTGAAGTAATAAAACTGCTAGATATTTTAAAGGGAAGGGGGCCTTAAGAAAGGTGAAACAACCATGATGCTGCTCTATCAGTACAGTGTCGAATTTCTATGGACTAACTACAGTGAAGTAAATTTTCTGTTTCACTTGGCTGTATACATCATGGTGTTCCACGTTATTGGGAAATACAATTCCCTGGGTGCACACAGACTTGTATGTGCACAAATATAAACACACAGAGTACCATTTCATAGCTTAGTTGTTGAATTTAAAGTAAAAAAATAAAGGCATTGTAAAAAATTTATTGTTCTGACTCAAAAGATTTTAGCAGTCCGAGTAGAACAGTGCAGTTCCTGTGTATTTAGAATATGATAGCAACATGGATGAATTTCACAAATATAAAGCTATGTGAAAGAAATCATAAAGTAATAGTACAATTCCATTGATGAAAAATTTTAAAGTAAGCACAACTAAATTAAATTACCCTATGATGCATATATAAATGGTACAACTAAAAAGAAAACTAGGAAATTATTATCACAAAAGTCAGGATTATGGTTAACTTTAGGGGAAGGGGGAGGTGTTGTAATTGGGGCACATGGGGGAAAGGAATGACTATGCTGTAGTTACTAAGTACGTTCACTTTGATAATTCATCAAACTGGATGCTAACGATTGGTGCACTTTTCTGTATGTGCCTCTTTGTGCCTTCCTGCTACAGAGCTGTCAGAAGATTAAGAAGGGGAATTAAATATCATATTCATTCTTGGCTCTATGGATTTTATAAGTTAAAAGCTGATCTTACCATCTAAATTCATGTCTTATAGTGAGGCTCCTGCAACACTGAGGGTGTGTTGCATGTGTTGGAGAGGGGTCTGATCATTGCTCTTGGAAGCCATGTTCCGTCTGTGTGCAGCTATAGCTGGCTACCTTTGCAGGTTTACCAAAGTGACACCTCATGTATTGTTGTGGCTAGGAAATGAGTCACTAGTGATAAATGGTTTCTAAAAATATGCTTAGAACTGCAGCTTCCAAATCCCTTTTATCATAACAAGAACATTTCTGTTTAGTGGTAGTCAAAAAATAATTGATTTTTTTTCCTTCTTTGAATTCAGTGGTATCAATAATGTCCTTGATGCAAGGGCAATTGGAGTGAAAGTGTTTGAAGACTATGCAACAACGTGGTATTGGATTCTCATGTAAGTGAAAGCTTAGGTGTTTCTTCTCCAGCCCCATTCTGATTTTATCTTTGTAGAATTTCTTTCTTCAAATTCCCCATTCATAGTCATGAGTAAAAGGTTGACTTGGATTTCAGTTCCTGCCACTTTCTTTTTCAGACAGAGTGAAGATGAGGCAAAGATATTTGGAAATCTGCCCAGTGGTAGCAGGAAGTTATAAGAATGTAAATTTAATTTTATTAAATCACTAGTAAAAGTCCTCTTATAAACATATACTTCAAGTCATGCGGGGCCATATCTGTGGTATGTTTGCTTTTCATCACACGTTACAGTGGATGCAGTGTTATTTCTCTGGTACTCATTTGTCTTCCCCTTGACCTCCGAAGGATCATTCTTATTTTTTAACACAGCCCTTCCACATAATGTTTGTTATCATCATCATCAAAGTCACTGTACTTAAGAGAAGCTGAAAAAGACATTTGAAGGGAGGAGGAGATTTTAAATTTTCAGACATAAGATTTGCATTTCTGAAACATAAAGGAAAATGTAGTCACTCTTCTGGAGCAGGTACATGTTTTGATATGCCTAAGGCTGTCATTACTATCTGGCTCTTGTGTCACCTTCTTGTACCCTAAGTACCCTAAAAGCATCTATGATTCCCTGGTGATCAAAGAATAAAGTGAAAACTTCTTCAGATACTTACAAAGCCCCTTACAATCTGGCCCAACTTAGTTTCCCAGATTTATCTCCATCCATGTTTCTGGATTAACCCTATATTCTAAACACATCAAATAGCATGCCCGTCCCCGGACTGTCAAACCCCCATGTTTTTGCACATTCTGTTCTCTTTCCTAGCATATCCTTCCTTGTGTCCTGGGCAACCCCATCTCATTATTTAAAATCAGCTTTTGGGTCATCTATGATGTCTTTCTTGACTTCCCCAGCTATAGTAAATTACTTGCCCCTCTGTGTTCCTCATAGTCATTGTGTGTGTGTGTGTGTGTGTGTGTGTATGTGTGTACATACCTATATATAAACACACATACCTGTCTTCCATATAGCACCACTGTCTTGTGTTTTATTTACCTGACTCTTTCCCTCTGATAAACTATGAACTCTTTACCATGGTAACTATGTCTAACTCATCTTTATATTCCTAACTCCTGGTATGGTTCTTGGACCATAGAGATGCATAGAAAATGTGGAACAGTTATAAAAATACTAGGGGAACAAGATAGATATATTTAACTATAAGGTGCTTAAAAAAGTCAAAATTGCACTGTGTGTAAAATACTAGTGAGTAGTTTTTGGAGCTATAAAACTAGATAGTTTTATCAGATTTTACTCATTTTGATGCTTTGTTTTAAACAATTACAGTAATTATTTTCAGTGTGTATTTCAGGATATATCTCCATAGCAGAGATTGTAGTCTATACTTGACAGGAAACTGGTGCCCCTATTGTCAGACCCAAATATCGCTAGATAATTTCTATGTTTTTCCTTTGTTTTGGCTTTCCCACTCTTACCTGAAAAAAGTGTAAATTATGATAGATTCTCCTGCCCTCCTCACTCCCAACACACACACTGAAATACTCTCTACCCAGGGACTAAACACCTAGAACTGCTAGAACATAAACTGCACCTCCCTTTATTTTCAACTCTTCTGTTCTCATCTATTTTATACATATAAAGCCAAAGACTGACATGCTGGGACTTAGTTTATTCAGTTAGAATTTTTATGCGGGAATTAAAAACACAGAACAGTAAAGAGCTATATTTCTTTTCTTCCCCCCCTGACCTTTTTTAATAAGCCCCTTGGACTATGCCACAGAATAATTCTTCAACTATGTTGAATATTTCAGCATTAAAGTATCTGATTTTTAAAAGGGAATGGCTTCTGAAGTTAAAAGCACAGGCTCTGCAAGACTGTGAGCTGAGGGGGTACTCTGATACATGCTGTCATCTATCCAGTGACAGTATTATTAATATTTTCTTTTTAAAGATAATATTTGAAGACAATAAACTCAATAAATGTGCCAGGCTCTGTCTGTTTGGAAACTTGCAGATATCACCAGTGGTGTCAGTTCTTAATAGAAGCATCAGCCAAATTTCCAATCTTAGTGAGTTCTCTTTGATGAAATTACCTAGAAGAATCCAATATGACTTTAACCTGGATATATGGGGGGCGGGAAGAAGTACCTCCAGTAGCTCAATCAAACCCCAGGAAGAAATTAAAACAGAAGGAAAATAGTCATGCTGTTGATTGGTTGATAAAGTTGCATGGCCCAGGAGACACAGAAGCCTTATCACGGCTCCAAATAATGGCCCACAGATCACTGGAAACCTGAAATAAATGTCTCGTGAGGTTAGACATCACAAACGATTAGAGATAATTAGACCAGAATGATAATGACTGCAAAATCATGGATTCAGGAACTGTGTGGGGCAGTTATTTTGCTTGTCCTTCCGCCCTAAGATTGTTCCCTTACCGCTAGAGTGTTATATTACATAAGGTTTTCATGAGTCACCAGGTAGATAGAACAAGAACAGCACAATTTCCTCATGGATATGCTTTATCCATGCTTTTTATACTTGGTGGGTAAGTGTGAAGGAAAAAAATAGGACTGTGGCAGATAGGAACTGTGGTTTTTCCTGGAACAACTATTGATACTGAACTTCAGTTTACCTAGGCACAAAATTGATTCATGTGTAAAGTCCCTGATGGTCCTACTCTTTCACATGAAAATCTTAACAGCAAAAATTATTTATACTTTTTAATGTTATAAATGTGTCTATAGCCAGGTAAAATAATCAAGAATCATTTTGAATAGAAAAAAGTGTTGTCTTGCTGTGCTCATTCTGCTATGCTTAGCGCACTGGCCCACTGCGTTTGCTGTGCATTTTTTCCTCCAGTGGCCTGACTGTCGCCATGCTCCTCAGTTGGATGTTTGTGATACTCCTGCGGTTCACGGCTGGCTTCCTCTTCTGGCTCTTCACCTTTGGTGTGATTGGGATTATAGCTTATGGTAGGTATCACCCTCTTAAAATCACCAAATATCAAAATAATCTTTTTCTTTTCAGTCCCCATTATCAATCACCAGAAAGCATTTTCCTTGCAGTGAGTTTAAGTATTCCCCTCCAAAAGTTGTTAAATTGAGAAAAATTATTTAATTTTGCATATATTGTCTCTATTATTTCTTCTTTATCTTGGGAAAAAAAAAGTGCTATCAGAAAGTTCTACTCTTTTTCTCTACCAGCCTTTGGTCTCATGCCTCATGGGTATTAAGAAGGAGGTGAAAAGAATCCCTTTTAAGTTAATGAAAAATATTTCAGACAATTTCTTTGAGTCCTTTAACTTTTCTATCTGATCAAACGCCAGGTCTGCATTGTTACAGAAGTGTGATTGATCTGTTTTCCTCTTTCAACTTAGAACTTTTAATCCAGGTACTGTCACACATTTTAATAATTGGCCAGTACTCCATAATGAGGCATCACCCTCTAGAGGCAAGTATTCTGAATTACACATTGGATGGAGAGTTACTTTATTTCAAGGTTGAGCTCTAATTATTAACTCAATCCTGCCAAATGCAGTACAGGTAAAATGCAAACACTAAAAAAGGAATTAAGGTCTCTCCTAACGAACAGTATAGCACTTATGGCAGCTTCTTCTCAGTCTTCTAATAAATGTATGGGCCAATATATGAATGTTTGAGAGGTTTCTATTCAAAAGAATGATTTCTGCTACAACACCATTTAGATTGACAATGAGATTTTATGGTCACAGATACCAAAAATAACAATTTCCTATTTTTGTCACTCAAAGAAGAAGAGCTTTAAACATGTCAGTATTAGAAACCAGCAGAATCCGCAAAATCTGTAGCTAGCTTGGGTTCCAATCCCAGCTCCATAATGTAACTGGGAGACTTTGGAAAATTTTAATGATTATAAGCCTCAGTTTCCTTATCCATAACATCAGCACAATAATGGTATCTCCATCTCACAAGACTGTGAGTGTAAAATGAGACAATGAATATAAAGATCTTAGAACGGTCCCTGGAATACAGCAAACACTCAGCATGTCTTGGGGTATTGTTATTATCCTGCTCGTTATCCTCATTAAGTTTCTAGACAATTGTTCACGTCTTTCCAGGTATTATTCCTTATCTGCTCCTCCTGTGCAGCTGCCCGTGAAGAGGTGGGTCAGTCTGGTAGAGGAATGCAAGAATTGCTGTCTTCTAATCTGAAACTCCCAAGAAAGCTTTTTGTCTAAAAGTCGTTTTTTGTTTTCCTCCTTGGAGCTCAAAATATCCCCTTTCCTTTGCCATCTTAGAGGTTGAGCATGTGAACAATTCTCATTGACCAGAACAAATTAAGAGATATATAGGGGAGGCCATATAACACCATGGTTACAAATATGTATTTGGAGTTTGAAAAAGGCACAGTTCTAGAATCATCACATATTAATTGTGTGATTCTCTGCAAGTACATAGTGTCTCTAATTCATAGTTTCCTCAACTGTATAATAGGAATCTGTGAGTGTTAATAAATAATGTATATAAAGTACTTAGAGAGCTGCCTAGCACATAGTAATTGTTCAGTAAATGGTATCTATTATTTTGTTATTATGCAGGAATATTATTGAGGAAAGAGGACTTGAAGCCCAGGGAACATACTTTTAAAAACAAACAAACAAACACTAGGACAGGAGTGAGAAAGCAATAGAAAAATAAATTGGAAAACACTGCTGAGATTTTCACATCCACCAGTATGGAGGAATTAATAATCTGAAGGGTCCTCTTGCTATGAAATAATGGCATAAAATAGTATTGTATTGTTTTATGTAATGTGTTTTTTTGATGAGCTTACCAGAAGTAAAGGAAATCTCCCCAAAAGGAAAACCATTTTAAACCCACAAGCTAAAATGTGGGGAACCGAGCAGGAAGCACATATGAAATTATGGGCGGACCATACCAGGGCTACAATCAGGACACTTAGAGCCAGCAGAAGAGTAGAGGGTCAGACCTGAAACTCCTGGAGTTGGTCTGGGATCCTGGAAAACTTATAAAGTGACCCCAGTTTGGTAGTACCCTTTTGTTGCCAACAGAAACAAATATAAATCCCCTCTAGATGAAAGCACCTTCAATTCAGATCACCAGGTTTCCACAGATTAAAATGAACAAACTATGAGTTGCAATCAAAGATTACCAAACATGCAAGGAAATGGTCTTTTGCAAGAAACAAAAGAGGGCTTCCCTGGTGGTGCAGTGGTTAAGAATCCATGACACAGGTTCGAGCCTTGGTCTGGGAAGATCCCACATGCTGCGGAGCAACTAAGCCTGTGCGCCACAACTAGTAAGCCTGTGCGCCTAGAGCCCATGCTCTGCAACAAGAGAAGCCACTGCAATGAGAAGCCCGTGCACCGCAACGAAGAGTAGTCCCCGCTCACCACAACTAGAGAAAGCCTGTGCACAGCAATGAAGACCCAACGCAGCCAAAAAACATATATAAGATAAATAAATTTATATAAAAAAAAGAAACAAAAGAAACTATAAACATCAGATTGAGGCCTCCAAGAATTCAGATATGGATACAGAACATGACATAATCATGTATAAAATGTTTAAGAATTAAAAATACAATTAAAGAAAAAAGAAATCATCAAAAATACCCAGGCATACATGAAGATGAACCAAATAGAACTTTTCAAAACAAAGCAATATAGTGTTAGATTAAAAATTAAATTGATAAGTTAAATAGTAAAATAGAGAATTAATGAACTGAAAGATGAACCTCTGAAATAATTACTCAGAATACAGCAGAATGTGACAAGAGGACAAAATATGATAGTGTGGTTAAGAGAGATAGAGAATAGATTGAGAAGGGCCTAAAATATATCAACATATTTGAAAGGTATTGGCTGAGAATTTTCTAGAACTGATGAAAGATATAAATTCAAAGATACAGGAAGCTCTAATTATACCAAGGAGAGTAAGGGAAGTGACACCCATATCTAGTTGTACTTTCTTTTATTTGTTCAGTCAACAAATATTAGTTGAGCAGCTGCTGTGTAACAGGCACTATTCTAGGCTCTTGAGAAAGAACAGTAAACAAAAAGAAAAATGTTCTTACTCTCCTGATACTTATAGCCTAAGCAAATTATCTATTAGAAGGTGATTCTTGCCATGAAAAAAAGAAAAAGTAGAATAGATAAAGGGGGATTGAGAGTATCATGGTAGGGCAAGGAGAGCAAATTGCAGTATTAGTAGGGTAGGCCTTTTTGAGAAGAGGTCTGAGAAAACACTTGAAGGAGGCAATGGAGTTAGCCATTGGAGATAAAGGAAAAGTTCCAGACAGTGAGTACAGCTAGCGCAAAGTCCTGAAGGTGGGAGCGTGTTGAAGAAATGGCTAGAATGCTTGTGTGGATGAGTGTACTGAGTAAAGGGGAGAATAGGAGATGATGTCATAGAATTTATGGAGGGCCAGAGACTTATAGATTATTGTAAGATCTTGCTTTTTACTCTGAGTGAAATGGGGAGGCAAGGTAGGGTTTTGAGTAGAGAAGGGATATGAAATGATGACAGCTTTAGTCCCTGTGTTGAGAAGAGACCATAGTGAGGCAAGAGAAGAAGCAATGAGATCAGTGAATAGGTTACTGCAGTAATTCATGTGCCAAATGAGGGAAGCTCAGAGCAAGGTGGTAGCAATAAGGATGGGCATATAGGTTTTTAATGTAGAACCAACTGAATTTCCTGATGGATTGAATGCAGTTCAAAAGAGAGTGTGAGGAGTCAAGAATGACTTCTAAGGTTTTAATCCAAGCAACTGGAGAGATGGAATTGACATCAACTGAGATAGGGAAGGTTTGAGTGGAACAAGGTTCTAAACCTTTTGGTTTAGAAAGGGGATTGATCAGAAGTGTAATTTTGAACATGCTGAGTTTGAGACGTTTATTAGGCACTAAAGTGGAGATGTCAAGTAGGCAGTTGAATATACAGTCTGGAGTTAGAAAGAGAGAGTTAGCCTAAAGAAATATAGTTAGGAGTCAGGAGCACTAGAGCCACGAGACTGGCTGAGATTACCCCAAAAAATAGGTATACATAGAGATGTGGACCAAAGACTGAGCTCAGAGGTCCTCCAACATTAAGAGGTCAGGGAGAAGAGAAGGGACCAGCAAAGACAACTGAGGAAAAACAGGTTTTTTTAAAAACTAAAAGCAGGTGATGTTATAGAAGCCAAGTTAAAAAGCAGCAACAACAACAAACAACAAAAGCGGAGGGAGTGATAAACCATGTCAAATGGGGCTGGTAGGTCAAGAAAGATGAGAATTGAGAAACTGAGACTAGGCCTTGGATTTAGAAATGTGATCAGATCATTGGTAATCTGATGAGGGCAGTTTTGGTAGAATAATGAGAAAGAAAAGTCTGGTTAGAGTGGATTGAAAGAGGATGGGAGGAGAGGAACTGCAGATAGACAATATAGATGGCTATTTGGGAGAGTTTTATTGCAGTGGGGAGTAATTGGGCAGTGGATTGGGGGAAGAGTGTCAAAAGTAGAATATCTTTTGTTTTATTCTTTAAGATGTGAGAAAGAACAACATGCTTGTATACTCTTCGGAATGACCCATTAGAGAGCAAGAAATTAATGATGTAAAAGAAAGAAATTGTTGTGAAACTTCAGAAGACCAAAGACAAAAGATTTTTAAAACAACCGGAGAGAAAAGACAGATCATATACAAAGGAACAATTAGGCTGAAGCAGACTTTTTTTTTAAATTATAAAATTTTTTATTTATTTTTATTTTTGGCTGCATTGAGTCTTCGTTGCTGTGTGTGGGCTTTCTCTAGTTGCGTCGAATGCGGGCTACTCTTTATTGCGGTGCGCAGGCTTCTCATTGCAGTGGCTTCTCTTGTTTTGAAGCATGGGCTCTTGGTGTGCAGGCTTCAGTAGTTGTGGCACGTGGGCTCAGTAGTTGTGGCTCGCGGGCTCTAGAGCACAGGCTCAGTAGTTGTGGTGCACGGGCTTAGTTGCTCCGTGGCATGTGGGATCTTCCCAGACCAGGGATCAAACCTGTGCCCCCTTCATTGGCAGGCAGATTCTTAACCACTGCGCCACCAGGGAAGTCCCTGAAGCAGACTTTTTGACAGCAACAAAAGAAGTAGAATAATACCTTCAAAGAGCTAAGAAAAAATAACAGTCAACCTACAGCTGTACACCCAGCAAAACTATCTTTCAAGAATAAGAGTAACATAAAGATATTTTAAGATAAGTAAAAACCAGAGTTTACAAATAGACATATACTAAAGGAATGCCTACTTCAAGAAGGAAAATGATTCCACAAAAATGTATGAGATGCAAGAAAGAATGATGAGCAAAGAAAATGAATTGGTAAATGTGTAGGTAGAGCTTAACAACCTTTGTATAAAATAATGATAATATCCAATTTTTTGAGGTCTAACTGTACATAAGTAAAATACAGAGGAATAATCAGACTGGGGTGATTATTGAGTAATCTAAGTTTCTTGTATTTCCTTGTGTTGACTTTAGACTTGGTTAGTAAGTACACATAGTCAATTTTCAAGGGTAATTTATTCTAAAAACAGAGAAGACATCTCTGAACCAGTAGAGGGGAAAAATAGAATATAAGTAAACAAACAAAAACTGATCAATTTTTAAAGGACAAGAATTGGAAGAAAAGAAGTACAGATACAAAGTGGAACAGGAAAAGCAAAAAGTAAGAAGGTTGAAAAATAAATATAGCAATACATTAAATATAAATTTATTAAGCTCATCATTTAGAATACAGAGATTGTCAGGTCAGATTAAGATATAAATATACAAATTGGAGCTGTGCTATTTACATAAGTTACACAAAACATAAGGAAACTGGAAGTTTCGAAGTGAAGGGATAGATAAAAATATACTAGCAATCATTAACCAAAAGAAAGCTGCATTAGCCATAATAATATCAGACAAAATAGATTTTGGAATGAAAAGCATTGCTAGGGATATAAAGGATACAATTTACTAAAAAGATATACTAATTCTAAACATGTATGCATCTAAAAATAGCCTCAAAAGTCAGAGAACTATAAGAATTAATAATAAATCAATAAATAATAAATCTTTATGGGATATAAATACCCCTTAAGGAGATATTTCAACATATCTTTCTGCTAAAATAAGAGAATAATAAGCACAGGATTCAGAATAATTGTTCTTTGGCAGGGAGACGCAGTAGGTATGATAGGATGAAAATCTCAGGTAGGAGAAAAATTTTTATTTTGTGTAATTAGAGCAAAATTAGCATGATAAAATCTTAAGATAGGTGATGCATTCATATGTGTTTATTTTACTGTATGCTTTAAAACCAACATCTGCATTACATATAATTTTGTACGTATCAAATATTCCACAAAGCATTTTTAAAGGAATTTTTAAAAATTCACAGGGAAAGCAGTGCCTAAAAGGAAGGGATTTATCTTATATTTCTTTGAGAAACAACTGTCCTTTCTAATTTAGTTTTTTGTCTTTCCATGGGCCATACCCTCTCACCTAGTATCTAGGGAAAAAAATGGTTAGTTTACAGTTAGAGGTTTTAAAAGCTATTTTCCTCATTATTGCTAGAACATATCCAATGGACCTAATCCAGACCCATGGGTCATTCAGATAAATAGGCCTCTTAACTCTGTTTTTCACTCCCACTTTATCTAGACCATGTGAAAAGTCATATACAGTTTGAAACACAGAGTCTTGGGGAAAATACAGTAAGTCCATGTTTGCCTTGCCTGGACACAATCTTTGATAAGAATATGCTTTTAGATAGTTCCATCAAGACATTCCTTCACCATCAAAAAGATTTCACAAGGGCTTTTTTCAACTTAAATGATTTTTTAAATTTGCTTTTTAAATAGATTATATGTTAAAAGATAAAAAGTTTATACAGTGAAAATTTTCCTTCTCATTCTATTCCTTAGTCACCAAGTTTCCCGCCCTGGAAGCAAAAAATATTGTATTTCTATGTATCCTCCCAGAGATACTTTACGTGTGTATAAGAAAATATATATAGTTCTTACTTCTTGTATGAATTATAGCATATTTTTATATCATTTTGTACTTTTCTTTTTTCCACTTAACAAAACATCTAGTGATCATTCACTAACACTACACTTTCTGCTCTTTATATGGAAATGCAGTATTCTACTGTACAAATATACCATAATTTTTTTAACCAGTCGCTATTGATGGACATTAAGGTTGTTTCTAGTTAAAAGGTCATTTAAAGCCAGATGTTGCCACAGTCATCCAGACAAATACTGAAAACATTTATATTGAATACAATAGCACATTTAGACTATTAGATGCACATAAAATATTTAATGTGAAATATGAATTTTGCCTTTGTAAAAATGACCATGCTGATCAATTTCATGTAGATATGTGTTATAAGTGTATAGCTTATATTTCAGAAAATAACATTTTATATTAGTTTACTTTTCTCTCCTTTTCAAGGAATATGGCACTGTTACCGGGAATACAGCAGTCTTCAGGGACAGCCAAATTCTCACTTAACTGTATATCACATCGGGATTCAGACTGATATAAGCATGTACTTTCAACTGAAACAAACATGGTTCGCATTTAGTGAGTGGATTTTAAAAACTTGTTTGTTAAAATTGTAATAACAAGAAAGCATCTTTTTGTGTAAAGGAAAATTTGGGTTGGTATAACTTGTTAAATATACTTATTGCTAACGTCATTAAAATAAGTGTGTCTATAATAATACTAGCTACAATAAATGGAAGAGTCATTGAGGGGAATTTATTATATAATCTAGGAAAATGTTACTTTACAATGATCTCAAGCTATTTGCCTTCAACTTAAAATGGGTTGGATATAGATGTTTATAGCCATTAATCTGATATCCAAGAAAGGTATTTTAAAAGGAAAAAAATGCTTGATTTTTCAAACTTGTTTTTAAAAATAGAAAAAGGAAAAAGAAAAATAAGAAACAACAAATTTTTCATAGCAGGACTTTTAAACAACTTGTTATAGAATTGGAATAATAAGTAACTGAAAAGAAATTTACATTTTTGAAATGTTTATTTAGATTCAGTTAGTTAAGGGTAATATTAACAAAATTTTAAAAAGCTAGATGATTTCAGAGATGGCTTTAATCCTATATTTCTAGAATGGTTTTATAATACTATTCCTTGCACTTTACAGAGATTCATGTTATTTATTCAAGATTTTAAAGATGATCTATAATTACATGGTGCTTTAAAAATATTTCATCTTCATATATTGTTGAAGTTAGAGAGACAGGGAAGACAAGTTTGAGGATGCCTGGTAAGGAGCCCAGAGGTAGCCTAAGAGGGGGACAGTATCTTGGAGAGTATCATGATTCCAGCATGGATCCCATCACGATAAATCTGAAAACTTAATATTGCCACTTCACCCAAAAGTCATCAGGGACAGGCTCACAACATGCCACCAGAGTGCCTTTTTATTCATTAAAACTATTAGGGTACTCTCTCTGTGACCAGAATACAGACATATATCCCACCTAGGACACTGCTTTCCTGGGGTCAAGGCATATGGGGAATAAGATTACTAATGAGAAAGTTTTTTAGCAGAGACCCTTGGATAGTCCTGAGAGATGTTTTCTTCAGGCTCATGCCAAGCCTGATGACCTAGCCCTGCTGCACAGAAGCCCCCAACAGATTCCTTTGTCTGCCAAATTCAGTTTTTCTCTGTTCCTTGGATAGTGCTAGATCAAAATGCCAAATTCTTGCTCTTTGGGTTCCCATTTCTAGCCCTCATGCAGCTAATTCCCTTCACATAACACATTAGCTTTTCAAATATGTTTCAGAAGAACTTCATTGATAGCCATTTTTTTTAACTATAAAAATCAGGCGTCTTAGAACTTACATCCTCATTACTTTTTCTGAATTTGAGTGATTCCATATCTCCTCAGCAGTCCACTTACTGTTATCTGTCATTTCTAAAGATGACAAATCTCATCCATTATGTATTGAAACCTCTAGTTTTACTCTCAGATGGATCTTAGGTACAGGTTCTATGGTCATCCCGCTGCTGTCTCTTAAGGACCTTCAACACAAAAAGCATTGAGATGATCAGAATATGCCATTGGAAAAGTTGAGAGGTACTTTGAGGAAAAAACAGAGCTTGCTTTTATTTTCAAGCCTAGCAATACTTATCTTTCCTCAAATGAGTGTTAGCTTTCACAACGCATTTAGCAGACATTAATTGATTACTTGCTCTGTGTTTGATGAAATCCTAGGCACCAGAGACAAGGGTATACATATGAAATTATACTAATTGACAGAAGCACTAAAAATATGCAGTTATACATGCAAAAATTATAATTTTTATGAGTCTTGGATTGAGTTAGGAGATGGTTCTATTCTCATTTCTATTAATTATCCCAGCGTCCTTGGTAAAGTTAGATTTATACCAGCTTCTCTATAGGGGCTCAAAAAATATGTTTCTATTGTTTGCTCTTGCTCAAACAAAAGGAGGGAATATAATATATAAATTCAAAAGACAGTTAAATTTCTCTAATATAACCATTTAAAATATGTAATTTTGTAAAGGTACAAATTTAATATGCAATGTTCTTTTTCAATGCAATTTCAGAACATAAAGTGACTGATATATTTCATATTCTTAAGTTTGTCCAAAGAAGATAATGATTTTAGGTTAATATGGCTATACTCCACAATTTTGGACTCAGTTTAGTTTTAAGAGAATCAAATTTGCATAAAAACAAATATATCGTTTAACTAAAAGAAGATGTAGTAGCGAGATGATACATTACTAAGATCCTCCCACATCTCTGGGTTAACTGATTTCTACTTACTTGGAGATACTAGCTGAAGTGTGATTTATCATCCGAATCTCAGTGGTATAACAACAGAATGAAATAATGAGTGCCCTATCACTGGAAGTGTTCAGACATGAGCGGAATAACTATCTAGCAAGAATGTTAGAACGGATTCTTTCATGGGTAGGAATTTAATTTAACTTTCCATTAAGTTTCTTTTATAATTTCAGATTTTGTTATTAGCAGTACTATATTTCCTTAATTTAGGATCCACACCTTTTCACTTTTTAACATCTCTGAGGTCAGGATGCATTTTATAATCAATGAATAGACATTTAATAAAGGATTTCTTTACTTTTCCTAAAAGGATATTACTAAATTGAAGGCATGTCTTAGAATTGAGGAAATATAGTAATTAGGACTGTTTGGCTCTAAGTAAAAAGAAACAAAGGAACAAGCTGGAGGCAAGGCAGGGGTATTTATTCTAAGAATATAGAAGTGTCTCACCAAACTCAAAGTGGCAGAAAAGCAGCTGGACTTTCAAGTGTATGTGGATCCAGAAAACAAAAATCCAAAAAGGAGCCAAGATTTCCTCCACTTGCTCTCTTTCTTCACACATATACATTTTATTCTTTCTTTGCAGGTTCACTTACTTCACATAAAGATGGGTTTTACACAGTTTATTAAATGTGTATAACTCTTAGTTCAAGAGGTTTATAAACTTCAATTCAAAACTGAACTAGATACCCTTAATTCTAATTCTGAGACTTTTATGACACAACTTGGGTTGGGTTTACACTCTTGATTTCATCAATGGCAGCCATGATAGGTGGAGTGTGAAACTTAAAATGTGGCATCTCAGAACCCACCCCGTCCATCAGCAAGATCAATTAATTAAGAGGCATTGTGAGTGGGGAGGTAGCCCAGAATTTTTCTTCTGTAATGATTCTCTTACTCAAAGGAGTGAAAGTGAAAACATCTAAAATAGAGTTGCCTAAAGCAGCCCTTCCTTCCTTCCATGCCTATTTTCTCATTTCTACCAATGGTGTGAAATGTTTCCATAGATAAAATGAAGCCTGTCCAACTGAGTTGTTTAAACTCTAGCTAAAAGTTTTAATCTAGATTTTTTTAAGCGTTTCTGGGAGGTTTTGAAAACGAATTTCCAAAACTGGCATTTTTGGAGAGGTAGCACTGCTTAAATTATGAAGTGTCAGAATTGGCAGAAATAATCATGAAGATCAGTCCTAACTTTTGCAGAGAAAGTTTGCTTTTTGGATTGATTTGCATCGCACACTATTTTTTTTTTTTTCCCTGTTTAAAGTGATAATACTCTGCATCCTTGAAGTGTTCATCATCCTCATGCTGATCTTCCTCAGGGACCGAATCCGCATCTCCATTGCCCTGCTGAAGGAGGGGAGCAAGTAAGGCCTTGATGGAGAAACTCATATACTGTATATCAATCAGTCATATCGGTCACTGCTTATTTGTAGATGCCCCAGACTATTTTCCCTTTAAGATGGCTTGTTAAATCTGCTTTCCATTCAAGAAGACTTGTTCAAGTTCAGACTCTGCCACATATTAAAAACTTCATGCTAACAAATCTTTCAAAATCCCCAAACCTCAATTATCATAGGGTAAAATAAAGCTAAAACCCGTGTATTCTATGCACTAGCACTTTTTTTTTAACACCAAATATATGTTAGGAGGATAACTTATGTGAAAGTAAGTGAGAAAGTGCTATATAAAAGTTAGTTATGTTATATTATTCCCATACTGAGTCATATGTTAATATTAATGGTTGAGATCATTTGCAGAACTTTAAATCACCATAACTCTATAAAGTCAATTATGTGCTCTTGCTAGTTTTGTATAAGTAACAAAATTTGCCAGTAGACAGAATAATTGGTCCTAGCACTACCAGACTATACGTTTTGTATCTACAGCTCTCAATTCAGGAACATTTTATACCCAGAGCCATTTTTATTTTAAAATGCTACAGAATAAACACAATTTTTCATAAAATTCATGTTGTGAGGTAATAACACCTACAGTTTCTAAACTATTCCAAAAGGTCACTTGAGGATAATACTTAAAACTTTTGAATAATGCATGGAAACAGCAAGGAAAGTGTTACTACAAAGTAACATGTTCTCTGTTTAGAACGATGGAAACTGAGGTGTTAATGACCAAGGACCAAATTATTTTAAATAGCCTTTAAGGATTGTTTTAACAAAATCATCATCTATAATAATAATAGTGCCACCTAAAGCCAGTGTTTGAAATAATTAACAAGCAGTTTGTTAAATTAAACTCTCTCCTTCCCACAATAACTGAAGCCCTATCATTAGCCACTGAAAACTACTGATTTTCTGGGTTATTTCTTAAATAATATGATATTGTACAATTCACTTATCCCACTGCTATGCCTCTAAATGTGTGTGTGTGTGTGTGTGTGTGTGTGTGTGTTAAAGGGCAATTACTACTGTGACTGGTTAATAATTTTTTTCAAGGGAAAATAAGAGCTGGAATAAATGGGCGTGAGAATACAGGGTAAACATAGGGATGCCCAATAATTCACTCAACAGCAGTGTCTGGGGAAAAGAGAGAATAGCATAGCCCAAATAGTGAGGTGGAGAAGGTAACAAATACAAAAATGAATCTAAAATGTGTCAATGCATTAGGAGTGGAAATAGTTCCATCATAGTTCTCAGTGGCTATATCAAACAGCATAGGGTTAATTCAGTATCATATGCTGAAAAGATTATAGGGCAACTAGGATATGAATATTTTAGAAACCATATCTTAGGAGGAAATGTCAAAAGAATTACTACCCTGGAGAATAAAAGAATAATGAGTTACTTGAAGGGTTGCTGTATGGAAAAGGTGGTCATTTCTTCTCCAGAAGGTAGTGGATGTGAATTACGTGCAGGCAGATAAGGAAGAACTTTCTAATACTTTGGTTGTTAAGAAAATAGAATAAGCTGTGTCATATCAAAGTAAGTTCCTTTCACTCAATGAGATCACCAGAGACTAATGAACATGTTTTGAAGATAGTTCAGAAGGGATTCTTAAATTAGGGATGGATTCTCACATTTGATCAGATGATCTTCAAGGTCCTCTCTAATTTTAAAAGTCTAAGGAAAAGGGAGAAATACCATGATTATAATGCATCAAATATTTATGCGTCAGATAGAAATAACCAAAGAGGAGAAGGTTTGGGGAACTTTTGGCAGGAATCAAACATGAGCATTGAAAGAATGCCTCTAACTTGCTAAACATGAATAAATAAAATTTTAAAACCAACTAAGTATACACCAGCAAAAAAGAGCTGATGGTTATTACCACTGTTCTTAGAATGAATTCAGTCAAAGGCTTATTTCTAGTTCTAACAGATAAAATTTTAATTGAGAAATTATAACTGGATCATTTTCAGTTTCAACTATTTGTTTTATTTTAGAGCCATTGGATACATCCCTACTACCTTAATTTATCCAGTTTTAACTTTCATTTTCCTCTCAATCTGCATTTCCTACTGGGCTGTGATAGCAGTGTATCCTTTGGTAATTGACCCCTTCAAACCTCAGGTACACACTACTATTCAGGAGCTAGGAGTTTGTGTCTGTTTCCCTACGGGAAAGACTAGGAACATCCTAAAGATATAATTGAGATGATGATGATGATGATGATGATGATGATGATGATGATGATGATGATGATGGTGATGATGATGATGGAGATTATGATTGCTAAGCTCTAAAAATGTTTCAGTGTACCAATTGAATTTCCCCTCAGATAGGTCACATGGTACATTTTGTCTTATTTTGTCTTCACATGTGGTACTCCTCCTTTGCAATATGTAAAAAAATCTCTTTTTATATTTCACTGTTTTTAAGGGCCACTCAGTGCAGCTGACCCACGTTATATTACTCTGGGTCTGAAAATGAATGAATTATTAAAAGATTAGTTTTTTGAAATTAATCTTTCAGTGGACTTTTGAGTTATTTGCATTACTTTCTTGTCCATTTACTTTCAATCTACCAGCAAATAATTTATCCTTAATAGAGTTCACTCAGTTACTTGGCTACATCAGGGGTACCTATATACAAAGTCATAGCCCCAGAGGGGCAATGTAAACATGAAAATAAAACCTGTAATCCAGAGGTAAGTAAAAGAAACTCTTTTATTTATTTCAATACAGAACTCTACTGTATTTCATCTAGCAGTAGTGGTAGGAATCATCCTGAAATAGAGACCATGTGCATTGATGAGGATCACTGTAGAGAAGGGGAGGGTGGGTCAGGTGTTAGCAGGAGAGCACTGAAAACGGTAGGCAGAATGTAGAGAAAGCACTGCTATTTCCTGAGCTCACTTGTCCTGTCATACACCTAAGAAGCAGGCACAGTCAACAACAACACTAATAAATGTGAAATTATAGTGGATGCAGACTGATGAACATACGATGGAAAAATGAGGTACTTTCCAGAGCTCATTAAAGAATTGTATAAAGTGATGTTATAGAAAATAGAAATAACAGCAGAAGCTAATAGGAAAAAAGCAAGATATGCAATTGGGGGCCACACAAGAGAAGGCAAGGAAGGTATTATCTTGGAATAGCACTTAATATTATATTATTTGTGTTTTTTTTTTTTTCCTGAGTGCAGATTTTTAATACAACTGAAATTGCCAAAGCTTGCCCTGGGGCTCAGTGTCATTTTGCTTTCTATGGTGGAAAGAGCCTGTACCATCAATATATCACTACCTTCCAGATATTCAATCTATTTATCTTTCTCTGGCTTATAAATTTTGTCATTGCATTGGGTCAGTGTGCCCTTGCTGGTGCCTTTGCTTCTTATTACTGGGCCTTGAAAAAACCTGATGACATCCCACCATATCCACTTTTTACTGCATTTGGACGAGCCATAAGGTAAGTTTCACACTGAAACCTCCACCTATCTTCCCAGTTATGTTTAGTGTGCTTATAACTCAATCTTGTGCTTATAATTCAAGTTCCAAAGTACTTGAGGTCAAAGGTATAATTAAAGATTCATAGATGTCCACTGGCTTTGTCTGGTTTTATAGCCACAGTTTTAAAATCCCTACCCAGGCCAATATCCTTCTAAAAGGTTACTGGAGAGAAGAGGTAGGGGAGGGCACCAAATTAAAGATCAAGGACTAACTTGTTTGTGTTTCTTCATTGCTCAGCTCAAACATAAAATCATCATAAGATGACAGCTATTGGTATCATTTTTGTAGATGAAGTACAAAACGGATGTATATGGTTTAAAATTCTCTATGGAGACCTTTGTCAATCTGAATAAGAGAGTATAAGAAGCTCTTTCCTATCAATCCTTCTGCAGATCCCTTTTACCAATAAAAATTAACTAACATCCTTTTAGTTAATAGTAAAAATATTTTAACTTTTATTCTCATTTTATCTTTGCCCAGATATCACACAGGATCCCTAGCATTTGGATCTTTAATTCTTGCAGTAGTTCAAATGTTTAGATTAATCCTAGAATACTTGGACAAACGTCTTAAAGGTAAGATTCCAGAATTCATCTTTTCTCAGACTTCCTGACTTCTGTGAATAGAATAGATTGGGTCAGGGGGTTGGGGGGGACATAATGACTGTAACTTGGACACAGTAATAAGGATGGATGTGGTCAGATTGGGGAGATGTTTGGAAGGAAAAGACAATAGGACTTGTTGAGGGATGGAATATGGTGGGGGGTGGGGAGAGGAGCAGTGGTAAAATAGAGTAAAAGTGTGTGATGCTATTTACTAAGATATGGAAACCAGTAGAACGAAATTTCAAAGAAGAGATTTAAAACTGTGTTTTTGACCTGTTAATATTGAGAAGCATGGTGGAGATGTCAGGCAGTTCCAAGTCTAGAGCTCAGGACAGGTCAGGCTTAAAATATAAATGTGGCCATTGGCATAAATCTTCATACATGACACATACAGTTTACGAACACATAAACTCCGCTTGGGTTGTACTTTAAAAGATTTTATTATTAATTATCAAAATAATCTTGAAACAGAAAAACCAAGTTGGAACACTCACATTTCCTGATTTCAAAACTTAATACAAAGCTACAGTAATCAAAACAGTGTGGCACTGGTATAAGGACAGACATATAGACCTGGAAACGAATAGAGAGCCCTAAAATAAATGCTCACATATAAGACTATTCATTGGGGAAGGAGAGTTTTTTTCAGCTAATGTTACTAGGAAAACTGGATATCTACATTCAAAAGAATGAATTTGGACCCTTACTTTACACCATATACATAAATTAATTCAAAATGGATCAAAGACTTAAACATAAAAGCTAAAACTATAAAAGCCTTAGAAGAAAGCAAAGGAAGAAATCTTCTTGACATTGGATTTAATGATGATTTCATTATTTTAATGACCATTTTAATGACAATATGACACCAGAAATACAGGTAACAAAAGAAAAAAACAGATAAATTAGAATTCATCAAAGAAAAAATGTCTGTGCATCAAAGGACACTATCAAGAGAGTGAAAAGACAACCCACAGAATGGGAGGAAATATTTGCAAGTCATATATCAGATAAGCAACTAATATTTAGAATATATAAATAACTCCTACAACTCAACAATAAACAAACAACCTATTTCAACATGGGCAAAGGATTTTTTAAATTAAGTAAATTTTTTTCAGCTTTACTGAGGTATAATTGACAAATAAAATTGTAATATTTTTAAAGTGTACAACATGATGATTTAATACACATATACATTGTGAAAGGATTCCCACATCTAAGGTGGGACACATCTGTCCAACTCATATATTTCCTTTTTTATTTTTTCCTTTTTTGGTGAGAATGCTTAAGTTCTACTCTCTTAGCAAATTTCAATTATACAATACAGTATACTCAACTATACTCACCATGTTCTAATTAGATCCTAATACCTTAATCATCTTATAGCTGAAAGTTTGTACCCTTTTACCAGCCTCTCCCAATTTCTCCCACTCCCAGCATGTGGCACCCACCATTCTATTCTATTTATATGCATTCAACATTTTTTCCCCACGTATGAGCAATACCATGCATATTTGTTTTTGTGTGGCTTATTTCACTTAGCATAATGCCCTTCCGGTTCATCCATGTTATTGCAAAAGCAGGATTTCTTTCTTTTTAAGGCTGAATAATATTCCATTGTGTATATATAATGTAATTTATCCGTTGATCCATTTAATGACACTTACGTTGTTTCCATACATTAGATACTGTAAATAATGCTGCAGTGAACATTGGAGTACAAATATCTCTTCAAGATAGTGATTTTGTTTCCTCCAATTATATATACAGAATTAGAATTGCTGGATCATATAGTAGTTCTATTTTTAATTTCTTGAGTAACCTCCGTACTGTTTTCCACAATGGAGTAATCAATTCACATTCCTACCAACAGTGTACAAGAATTCCCTTTTCTCTTCATCCTTACCAACACTTGTTATCTCTTGTCTTTTTGATAAGAGATATCCTAACAGGTATGAGGTGATATCTCACTGAGGTTTCGATTTGCATATCTCTGATAATAATGTTGAGCACTTTTCATGCACCTATTGGGCATTTTTATGTCTTCTTTGAAACAATGTCTATTCAGGTTCTTTGCCCATTTTTTATTGGGTTATTTGTGTGTTTTTTGCTGTTGAGTTCTATAAGTTCGTTGTATATTTTGGATATTAACTCCTTATCACATATGTGGTTTGCAAATATTTTGTCCCATTCAGTAGGTTGCCTTTTCATTTGTTGATGGTTTCCTTTGCTGTGCAGAAGCTTTTTAGTTTGATGTAGTCTCACTTGTTTATTTTTGCTTTTGTTGCCTTTGCTTTTGGTGTGAAATCCAAAAAATCATTGCCAAGACCAATGTCAAGGAGCTTACAACTATAAAATCTTCTAGGTTTCAGGTTTTACTTTCAAGTCTTTAATCCATTTTGAGTTGATTATTGTGTATGGTGTAAGATAAAGGTCCAATTTCACTCTTTTGCATGTAGATGTCTAGTTTTCCTAGCACCATTTATTAAAGAGACTATCCTTTCCCCATTATATATTCTTGACTCCTTTGTCAAAAATTAATTTACCATATTGCATGGGTTATTTCTGGGCTCTCTATTCTCTTCCATTCATCTATGTGTCTATTTTCATACTGATACCATACTGTTTTGATTACTATAGCTTTGTAATAGAGTTTGAAATCAGGAAGTGTAATGCCTTTAGCTTTGTTATTCTTTCTTGATTGCTTTGGTTATTTGGATCTTTTGTGGTTTTATACAAATTTTAGGATTGGTTTTTCTATTTCTGTGAAAAATGACATTGAAATTTTGATAGGGATTGCATGAAATTTTGTAGATCACTTTGAGTACTACAAACATTTTAACAATATTCTTCCAATCCATGAACATGGAATATTTGCCACTTATTTGTTTCTTCAATTTCTTTTGTCTACAGCTCACAGTTTTCAATGCACAAATATTGGGTTGGCCAAAAAGTTCATTTGGGTTTTTCCATAACATGGCAAAACCAGAACAAACTTTTCATCAACCCAATAATTCTCCTCCTCATTTAAATTTATTCCTAGGTATTTTATTGTTTTCATGCAATTGTAAATGAAATTTTACTCTTGATTTCTCTTTCCAATAGTTAGTTGTTGGTGTATAGAAAGACAACTGATTTTTGTATATTGATTTTATTTCCTGAAACTTTACTGATTTCATGTATTAGCTCTAATATTTTTTTGGTGGACATTATAGGGTTTTCTATATATAATATCATGTGATCTGCAAACAGAGACAGTCTTACTTCTTGCTTTCTGATTTGGATACCTTTTATTTCTTTTACTTGTCTAATTGCTCTGGCTAGGACTTCCAAGTACCAAATTGAAAAAAAGTGGCCAAAAAAAAAAAAAAAAAAGAAAAAAGAAAAAGAAAAAAGTGGCAAGAGTAGGCATCCTTGTGTTGCTCCTAATCTTAGAGGAAAAGCTTTTGGCTTTTCACCAATGAGTATGATGTTAGCTGTGGGCTTGTCACATATGGTCTTGATTATATTAAGGCCTTCTATAACCAGTTTATTGAGAGTTTTTATTACTAAAGGAGGTTGAATTTTGTCAAGTAATTTTTCTGCATCTATTGAGGTAATCATGATTTCCTCCTTCATTTTGTTAATGTGGAGCATCACATTTATTGATTTGCATATGTTAAATCATACTTGCATCCCTGGAATAAATCCTACTTCATCTTGGTATATGATTCTTTTAATCTAGTATTGAATTCAATTTGCTAATATTTTGCTGAGGATTTTTGCATTTATGTTCATCAGGGATATTGGCCTGTAATTTTCTTTTCTTGCAGTGTCCTTATCTGGCTTTGGTATCAGGGTCATGCTGGCCTCATAAAATGTGTTTGGAAATGTTCTCTCCATTTCTATTGTTTGAAAGAGTTTGAGAAGAATTGGTATTAATTCTTCTTCAAATGTTTGGTAGAATTTCACAAGTGAAGCCATTTGATCCTGGACTTTTCTTCATTGGGAGGTTTTTGATTACTGATTCAAAATCTTTACTAGTAATTGATCTGTTCAGATTTTCTATTTCTTCATGATTCAGTTTGGTAGGTTCTATGTTTCTAGGAATTTATCCATTTCTTCTAGGTAGTCCCATTTGTTGGTGTAAGACTGTTCCTAGCAGTCTCTTATGATCCTTTGTATTTGTGTGGTATCAGTTGTAATGTCCCCTCTTTCATTTCTGAAGTTAAGTCTTCTCTCCTTTTCTCTCAGTTGGTCTAGTGAAACGTTTGTCAATTTTATGTTTCAAAAAAACAGCTGGTACTTTCACTTATCTTTCCTATTTTTAAGTCTCTATTTCATTTATTTCCACTCTGATCTTTACTATTTCTGTCCTTCTATTATCTTTGTACTTAGTTTCTTCTTTTTTTTTTCTTTTTAATTCCTTGAGGTGAAAAGTTAGGTTGTTTGAGATCTTTCTTCTTAACTTAGGTGTTTATTGCTATGGACTTCCCTCTTAGAACTGCTTTGCTACATTCCATACATTTTGGTATGTTGTGTTTGCATTTTCTTTAGTCTCAAGGTACTCTTTGATTTCCCTTTTGATTTATTCTTTGACCTGTTGGTTGTTCAGTGGCATGTTGTTTAATCTCCACACGTTGAATTTTCCAGTTTTCTTCTTGTAATTGATATCTAGTTTCATACCACTGTGTTTGGAAAAGATGCTTGATATTATTTCACACTTCTTACATTTATTAAGACTTGTTTTGTGACCTAACATATGATCTATCCTGGAGAATGTCCCATGTGTACTTGAGAAGAATGTGTACTCTGCTGTGGTTGGATGGAATGTACTGTAAATGTCTGTTAAGTCCTTCTAGTCTAATGTGTAGTTAAGTCCAATGCTTTTCTGTCTGGATGATCTATCCATTGTTGAAAGTGAAATTTTGAAATTCCCTACTATTATTATATTGCTATTTATTTCTTCCTTCATATCTGTTTATATTTGCTTTATATATTTAGGTGCTCCAATGTTGGGTGCATAAATATTTATAATTTTTATATCCCCTTGATAAATAGACTCTTTTTTCATTGTATAATGACCTTTGTGTGTTGTTTCAGCTTTTGGCTTAAAGTCTATTTTGACTAATATAAGCATAGGTACACCTGATTTCTTTTGGTTTCCATTTGCCTGCAAAATCTTTTTCTAATCCTTCACTTTCAGTCTAAGTATGTCTTTAAAGGTGAAATGAGACTCTTGTAGGTAGCATATATTTGAGTCTTTTAAAAAAAAATTCATTCAGTCACTCTATATCTTTTGATTGGAGAATTTAGTCCATTTACAATTAATTGTAATTATTGATAGCTATGGACTTACTGTTTCTATCTTGTTAACTATTTCCTGGCTGTTTTATAGTTTTTGTTTCTCTCTTCCTCTCTTCCTTTGTGATTTGATGATTTTCTGTAGTGGTATGTTTTGATTCCTTTCTTGTATCTACTATAGGTTTTTGCTTTGTGGTTATCATGAGGCTTACATAAAATATTTTATAGTTATAACAATGTGTTTTAAGCTGATAGCAACTTAACTACAAATGCATACAAAAGCTCTATGTTTTATACCCACACACACACATTTTATACTACAATGTTTTTGATGTCACAATTTACATCTTTTTATATTGTGTATCCATTAACAAGTTATGTAGTTATAGTTCTTTTTAATACTTTGTCTTTAACCTTTATACTGTAGTTCTAAGTTATTTACCTACCACCATTACAATTTTAGAGTATTTTGAATTTAAGTGTATATTTACCTTTACTGTGAGTTTTATACTTTCATATATTTTTATGTTACCAATAATCATCCTTTTGTTTCAGCTTAAAGAAATCCCTTTAACATTTCTTGTAAGGCTGGTCTACTGGTGATAAACTTTTAGCTTCTGTTTGTCTGGAAAACTTTTACCTCTCCTTCAATTCTGAAGGACAACTTTGCCACATAGATAGAGTTTCTAGGTCAGCAGATTTTTCTTTCAGCACTTTTAACATATCATTCTACTTCATTCTGGCCTGCAAATTTTCTGCTGAAAAATCTGCTTATAGTATTATGGGGATTCCTTTGTATATAAGAAGTTGCTTTTTTCCTGCTGCATTTACCCACCTTTTAACTTTTGAAAATTAATTTTATGTGAGTCAGTATGGATCTCTTTACATTGATATTCTTTGGGCTTTCTGGATCTGGATGTCTCTTTGTTTCTCCAGGTTAGGGAAGTTTTAAATCGTTATTTCTTTGAATATATTTTCAGCCCCTTTCTCTTTCTTCTCCTGGGACCTCTGTAACATGTAAAAAGTACATTCTCTTTAATTTTTCTTCCTCTAATTGGATGAATCCCACTGCCTTGTCTTTGAATTCATCAATCCTTTCTTTCTTTTTTTTTGAATTTTCTTTTATTTATTTTTTTATACAGCTGGTTCTTATTAGTTATCCATTTTATACATATTAGTGTATATATGTCAATCCCAATCTCCCAATTCATCACACCACCACCCGCCCCCCCACCACTTTCCTCACTTAGTGTCCATACGATTGTTCTTTACATTGGTGTCTTAATTTCTGCCCTGAAAACTGATTCATCTGTACCATTTTTCTAGGTTCCACATGTATGCATTAACATATGATATTTGTTTTTCTCTTTCTGACTTACTTCACTCTGTATGACAGTCTCTAGATCCATCCACGTCTCTAGAAATGACCCAATTTCATACCTTTTTATGGCTGAGTAATATTCCATTGTATATATGTACCATATCTTCTTTATCCATTCATCTGTTGATGGGCATTTAGATTGCTTCCATGTCCTGGCTATTGTAAATAGTGCTGCAGTGAACATTGGGATGCATGTGTCTTTTTGAATTATGGTTTTCTCTGGATATATGCCCAGAGGTGGGATTACTGGGTCATATGGTAATTCTGTTTTTAGTTTTTTAAGGAAACTCCATACTATTCTCCATAGTGGCTGTATCAATTTACATTCCCACCAACAGTGCAAGAGGGTTCCCCTTTCTCCACACCCTCTCCAGCATTTGTTGTGTAGATTTTCAGATGATGCCCATTCTAACTAGTGTGAGGTGATACCTCATTGTAGTTTTCATTTGCACTTCTCTAATAATTAGTGATGTTGAGCAGCTTTTCATGTGCTTCTTGGCCATCTGTATGTCTTCTTTGGAGAAATGTCTATTTAGGTCTTCTGCCCATTTTTGGATTGGGTTGTTTGTGTTTTTAAAATTGAGCTGCATGAGCTCTTTATATATTTTGGAGATTAATCCTTTGTCTGTTGATTCGTTTGCAAATACTTTCTCCCATTCTGAGGATTGTCTTTTCATCTTGTTTGTAGTTTCCTTTGCTGTGCAAAAGCTTTTTAAGTTTCCTTAGGTCCCATTTGTTTATTTTTGTTTATATTTCCATTACTCTAGGAGGTGGATCAAAAAAGATCTTGCTGTGATTTATGTCAAAGAGTGTTCTTCCTGTGTTTTCCTCTAAGAGTTTTATAGTGTCCAGTCTTACATTTAGGTCTTGAATCCATTTTGAGTTTATTTTTTTGTATGGTGTTGGGGAGTGTTCTAATTTCAGTCTTTTACATGTAGCTGTCCAGTTTTCCTAGCACCACTTATTGAAGAGACTGTCTTTTCTCCATTGTATATCCTTGCCTCCTTTGTCATAGAGTAGTTGACCATAGGTGCGTGGGTTTATCTCTGGGCTCTCTATCCTGTTCCATTGATCTGTATTTCTGTTTTTGTGCCAGTACCATATTGTCTTGATTACTGTAGCTTTGTAGTATAGTCTGAAGTCAGAGAGTCTGATTCCTCCAGCTCCGTTTTTTTCCCTCAAGACTGCTTTGGCTATTTGGGGTCTTTTTTGTCTTCATACAAATTTTAAGATTTTTTGTTCTAGTTCTGTAAAAAATGCCATTGGTAATTTGATAGGGATTGCATTGAATCTGTAGATTGCTTTGGGTAGTATAGTCATTTTCACAATGTTGATTCTTTCAATCCAAGAACATGGTATATCTCTCCATCTGTTTGTACCATCTTTAATTTCTTTCATCACTGTCTTATAGTTTTCTGCATACAGGTCTTTTGTCTCCCTAGGTAGGTTTATTCCTAGGTATTTTATTCTTTTTGTTGCAATGGTAAATGGGAGTGTTTCCTTAATTTCTCTTTCAGATTTTTTATCATTAGTGTATAGGAATGCAGGAGATTTCTGTGCATTAATTTTGTATCCTGCAACTTTACCAAAGTCATTGATTAACTCTAGTAGTTTTCTGGTGGCATCTTTAGGATTCTCTATGTATAGTATCATGTCATCTGCAAATAGTGACAGTTTTACTCCTTCTTTTCCAATTTGTATTCCTTTTATTTCTTTTTCTTCTCTGATTGCCATGGCTAGGACTTCCAAAACTATGTTGAATAATAGTGGTGACAGTGGACATCCTTGTCTTGTTCCTGATCTTAGAGAAAATGCTTTCAGTTTTTCACCATTGAGAATGATGTTTGCTGTGGGTTTGTCATATATGGCCTTTATTATGTTGCGGTAGGTTCCCTCTATGCCCACTTTCTGGAGCATTTTTATCATAAATGTGTGTTGAATTTTGTCAAAAGCTTTTTCTGCCATCTATTGAGATGATCATATGGTTTTTCTTCTTCAATTTGTTAATATGGTGTATCACATTGATTGATTTGCATATACTGAAGAATCCTTGCCTCCCTGGGATAAATCCCACTTGATCATGGTGTATGATCCTTTTAATGTGTTGTTGGATTCTGTTTGCTAGTATTCTGTTGAGGATTTTTGCATCTATATTCATCAGTGATATTGGTCTGTAATTTTCTTTTTTTGTAGTATCTTTTTGTGGTTTTGGTATCAGGGTGATGGTGGCCTCATAGAATGAGTTTGGGAGTGTTCCTTCCTCTGCAGTTTTTTGGAAGAGTTTGAGAAGGATGGGTGTTAGCTCTTCTCTAAATGTTTGATAGAATTCACCTGTGAAGCCATCTGGTCCTGGACTTTTGTTTGTTGGAAGATTTTTAATCACAGTTTCAATTTCATTACTTGTGATTGGTCTGTTCATATTTTCTATTTCTTCCTGGTTCAATCTTGGAAGGTTATACCTTTCTAAGAATTTGTCCATTTCTTCCAGGTTGTCCATTTTATTGGCATAGAGTTGCTTGTAGTAGTCTCTTAGGATGCTTTGTATTACTGCAGTGTCTGTTGTAACTTCTCCTTTTTCATTTCTAATTTTATTGATTTGAGTCCTCTCCCTCCTTTTCTTGATGAGTCTGGCTAATGGTTTATCAGTTTTGTTTATCTTCTCAAAGAACCAGCTTTTAGTTTTATTGATCTTTGCTATTGTTTTCTTTGTTTCTATTTCATTTATTTCTGCTCTGATCTTGATGATTTCTTTCCTTGTACTAACTTTGGGTTTTGTTTGTTCTTCTTTCTCTAGTTCCTTTAGGTGTAAGGTTAGATTGTTTATTTGAGATGTTTGTTGTTTCTTGAAGTAGGATTGTACTGCTATAAACTTCCCTCTTACAACTGCTTTTGCTGCATCCCATAGGTTTTGGATCATCGTGTTTTCATCATCATTTGTCTCTAGGTATTTTTTGATTTCCTCTTTGATTTCTTCAGTGATCTCTTGGTTATTTAGTGATGTATGTTTTAGCCTCCATGTGTTTGTGTTTTTTACGTTTTTTTCCCTGTAGTTGATTTCTAATCTCATAGTGTTGTGGTCAGAAAAGATGCTTGATATGATTTCAATTTTCTTAAATTTACTGAGGATTGATTTGTGACCCAAAATGTGATCTATCCTGGAGAATTTTCCATGCGCACTTGAGAAGAAAGTGTAATCTGCTTTTTTGGATGGAATGTCCTATAGATATCAATTATATCTATCTGGTCTATTGTGTCATTTAAAGCTTGTGTTTCCTTATTAATTTTCTGTTTGGATGATCTGTCCATTGGTGTAAGTGAGGTGCTAAAGTCCCCCACTGTTATTGTGTTACTGTCGATTTCCTCTTTTATAGCTGTTAGCAGTTGCCTTATGTATTGAGGTGCTCCTATGTTGGGTGCATATATATTTATAATTGTTATATGTTCTTCTTGGATTGATCCCTTGATCATTATGTAGTGTCCTTCCTTGTCTCTTGTAACATTCTTTATTTTAAAGTCTATTTTATCTGATATGAGTATCGCTACTCCAGCTTTCTTTTGATTTCCATTTGCATGGAATATCTTTTTCCATCCCCTCACTTTCAGTCTTTATGTGTCCCTAGGTCTGAAGTGGGTCTCTTGTAGACAGCATATATATGGGTCTTGTTTTTGTATCCATTCAGCAAGCCTGTGTCTTTTGGTTGGAGCATTTAATCCATTCACCTTTAAGGTAATTATTGATATGTATGTTCTTATTACAATTGTCTTAGTTGTTTTGGGTTTGTTTTTGTAGGTCCTTTTCTTCTCTTGTGTTTCCCACTTAGAGAAGTTCCTTTAGCATTTGTTGTAGAGCTGGTTTGGTGGTGCTGAATTCTGTTAGCTTTTGCTTGTCTGTAAAGCTTTTGATTTCTCCATCGAATCTGAATGAGATCCTTGCCGGGTAGAGTAATCTTGGTTGTAGGTTCTTCCCTTTCATCACGTTAAATATGTCATGCCACTCCCTTCTGGCTTGTAGAGTTTCTGTTGAGAAATAAGCTGTTAACCTTATAGGAGTTCCCTTGTATGTTATTTGTCATTTTTCCCTTGCTGCTTTCAATAATTTTTCTTTAATTTTTGCCAATTTGATTACTATGTGTCTCAGCGTGTTTCTCCTTGGGTTTATCCTGTATGGGACTCTCTGCGCTTCCTGGACTTGGGTGGCTATTTCCTTTCCCATATTAGGGAATTTTTCCACTATAATCCCTTCAAATATTTTCTCGGGTCTTTTCTCTCTCTCTTCTCCTTCTGGGACCCCTATAATGCGAATGTTGTTGCATTTAATGTTGTCCCAGAGGTCTCTTAGGCTGTCTTCATTTCTTTTCATTCTTTTTTCTTTAGTCTGTTCCGCAGCAGTGAATTCCAGCATTCTGTCTTCCAGGTCACTTATCCATTCTTCTGCCTCAGTTATTCTGCTATTGATTCCTTCTAGTGTATTTTTCATTTCAGTTATTGTATTGTTCATCTCTGTTTATTTGTTCTTTAATTCTTCTAGGTCTTTGTTAAACATTTCTTGCATCTTCTCGATCTTTGCCTCCATTCTTTTTCCAAGGTCCTGGATCATCTTCACTATCATTATTCTGAATTCTTTTTCTGGAAGATTGCCTATCTCCACTTCATTTAGTTGTTTTTCTGGGGTTTTATCTTGTTTCTTCGTCTGGTACATAGTCCTCTGCCTTTTCATCTTGTCTTATCTTTCTGTGGATGTGGTTTTTGTTCCACAGGCTGCAGGATTGTAGTTCTTCTTGCTTCTGCTGTCTGCCCTCTGGTGGATGAGGCTATCTAAGAGGCTTGTGCAAGTTTCTTGATGGGAGGGACTGGTGGTGGGTAGAGCTGGCTGTTGCTCTGGTGGGCAGAGCTCAGTAAAACTTTAATCCGCTTGTCTGCTGATGGGTGGGGCTGGGTTCCCCCCCTGTTGGTTGTTTGGCCTGAGGCAACCCAACACTGGAGCCTACCCATGCTCTTTGGTGGGGCTAATGGCGGACTCTGGGAGGGCTCACGCCAAGGAGTACTTCCCAGAACTTCTGCTGCCAGTGTCCTTGTCCTCATGGTGAGCCACAGTCACCTTCCACCTCTGCAGGAGACCCTCCAACACTAGCAGGTAGGTCTGGTTCAGTCTCCTGTGGGGTCACTGCTCCTTCCCCTGGGTCCCGATGCACGCACTACTTTGTGTGTGCCCTCCAAGAGTGGAGTCTCTGTTTCCCCCAGTCCTGCCAAAGTCCTGCAATCAAATCCTGCTAGCCTTCAAAGTCTGATTCTCTAGGAATTCCTCCTCCCATTGCCAGACCCCCAGGTTGGGAAGTCTGACGTGCGGCTCAGAACCTTCACTCCAGTGGGTGGACTTCTGTGGTATAAGTGTTCTCCAGTTTGTGAGTCACCCACCCAGCAGTTATGGGATTTGAATTTATTGTGATTGCGCCCCTCCTACCATCTCATTTTGGGTTCCCCTTTGTCTTTGGATGTGGGGTATCTTTTTTGGTGAGTTCCAGTGTCTTCCTGTCAATGATTGTTCAGCAGTTAGTTGTGATTCCAGTGCTCTCGCAAGAGGGAGTCCATCAATCCTTTCTTTCACTAGATCTAATCTGCTATGAATCCCCCTATTGAATTTTTCAGTTCAATTGTATTCTTCAGCTGTATAAATTCTGTTTGATTTTTTTTTGGATATTTTCTATCCTTTATTGAATTCTTATTTTGTTCATGCATTTCTCCCTGACCATGGTGAGCATCTTTATGACCATTATTTTGAATTCTTTATTGGTTAAATCACTTATCTCTGTTTCAGAAATATCAGTTTCTGGAAATATATTTTGTTTTTTTATTCAGAAAGTATTCCCTTGTTTCTCCTTCTCTTTTTTTTTCTTGACTCTCTGTATTGCTTTCTGTGAATTAGATAAAACAGCCATCTTTCCCAACTTGACAGAATAGCCTCATGTAGGAGATGAGCTTCATTAGTCAACCCAGCCCAACCTTCTGGTTCTCTCAAATCTTTGTGATTGTCCTAGCCACCATAGTTAGTTTAGTGGCTCTTAGTAATTGAAGGTGTACCTAGACCTGTCAGGGTCCCAAAGTGGAGGATCACAGTCAGAACCTAGATGCAGGCTGATTAGAAGCTAAACCCTTATGCAGCAGCTGGGAAAGTATGTAGATTCTCATGTCAGGGAGAAACTGGGAGGTGGCTTTTGCCTGCACCCTCTGCACTGAGCCAGGATGTATAGCCATGGTAGTGGTGGTTGTGGGAGGGCATTCCTTTACCATTTAAAAATGGATTCTTTGTTTTCTACAGTCCTGTGAGACTCATTTGTGCAAGCCCTATTAGAGCCACACAAAGGGGGGACCATGACTCGGGCAGCAGCTGCAGAAATTGGGGCACCACACAGGTGTATAAGCTCCTTCCAAAGAGATGTTGGTGACCTCCTCCCCCTGGGTCCATGGAGGATCACAGCTAGCTCCAAGAGTGTGCAAACTAGAAGACGGAATTTTAGGCAGTAGGTTGTAAGGTACGCAGTCAATCCCTTCCCAGGAAAAGACTGGAAAATGGGCGTTTTTGCCTGCTCCCCCTTTGCTAAGCCTGGCGGTATAGTGATTGCTAGCATATGTGCCTGTTAAGAACTGCTTTGTTTTTTATAGTCCTGTAGAACTTGTGGAAACAAGCCCCTTTGGCTGTCAGAGCTAAGTGTTTTGGGGGTCTGTCTCTTGGTTGGGAGCCTTAAAAGTTGGAATCCTTGATGTGCTGCCCAAACCCTTCACTCCTCAGGGAGAAGCTGAGAGTTGGGTGTATTGTCCTGACTGCATGGTGTTGTACCAGGGGTAAAGTTTATGGCGAGTGTGTTTCAGCCTTTCCTACCATTTCAACGTGGGATTTTCATAGTTGCCTGATGTGTTGGAGTCACTCAGCTTGTTTCTGGATTTCTCTCAGAGGAAATTGCTCCATGTGTAGCTGTACATTCAGTGCATCTGTGGGAGGAGGGAAGTTCAAGAGCCTCCTGTGTCACCATCTTTGTCCCTCCTGCAAAGGATTTCATATACATTGCTCTAAAGAACATATATAAATGGTAAATGAACACGTGAAAAGATGTTCAATATTAGTCATTAGGGAAATGCAAATCAAAACCATAGTGAGGTACCAATTCATACCCATTAGAATGTCTAGTATCAAAAAATGAAAAAACAAATTTTTTTAGGGTGAGGATAAATTGGAACACCTGTGCATTGCTGGTGGGAATGTAAAATCATATTGCCACTGTGGAAAACAGTACGGTGATTCCTTTAAAAGTTAAAAATATAATCGCCATATAAGCCAGCAATTTCACTTCTACATATATACTCAAAATAATTCAAAGCAGGGACTCAAACAAATACTTGCACACAGTGTTCATAGGAGCATTATTTGCAATAGCCAGAAGGTAGAAACAACCCAAATTTCCATTAACAGATAAAAGAATAAACAAAATGTGACATATACATACAATGAAATGTTATTCAGCTCTAAAAATAAATGTAATAATGAATCTTGACAATTTAATGCTAAGTGAAATAAGCAAGACACAAAAGGACAAATATTGTATGATTCTACTTATATGAGGTATCTAGAAGAGGCAAATTCATACAGACAGAAGTATGACACAGGTTACCAGGGACTGGGAGAAAGGGAGAATGAGAAGTTATTGTTTAATGGGTACAGAGTTTCTATATGAGATGATGAAAAGTTCTGGAAATTGATAGTGATGGTAATTTCACAAAATCGTGAATGTACTAAATGCTACTGAATTGTACACTTAAAAATGGTTAAAATGGTAAATCTTATGTATATTTCACTGCAATT
This sequence comes from Eubalaena glacialis, assembly GCF_028564815.1. Taxonomy (NCBI): domain Eukaryota; kingdom Metazoa; phylum Chordata; class Mammalia; order Artiodactyla; family Balaenidae; genus Eubalaena; species Eubalaena glacialis. The sequence continues at coordinate 129,604,964 of NC_083718.1, forward strand.
AAAAAAATTTAAAAGCACACTTAAAATTTTACTATATTTTTTTGATTCATAGAGTTTGCAAATCATTAATAGGTTTAAATATCTCCTTCTCATAGAGGCCCAGAACAACATTTCTAAATTCCTAAAATGCTGCCTGAGATGCTGTTTCTGGTGTTTAGAAAAAGCAGTAAAGTTTTTGAACAGAAATGCCTATGTTATGGTAAGTAGCTTATTTTTATTTACTAAACTGCTTCTTTGCAAACCCAAACCCCATGTCTACATTTCCATCTCTAAAGCACTTGTACCTCAAGCAGTTGAATTTATCACCATGTTGTTATAAGAATTTGTGAATCCAATGCATCATTCAGGGCTATGCTTTCCTAGTTGAGACAGTAACTTAACTGTAGTTCATTTTTACCTTCAATACCTTTTTGGAGAGGGAAAATATTATTTACCTTAGAAGTATAAAAATGTGCTACATTGAAAATGATTTTGTTTGTCTTTGATATAGTTTAGTGGGAGGAAAGCTTACCTAGTCTATGTTTCACTGTGAAAAGAAAATATTCTTCTAACTCTGATATTTACATATTATTAAGGAAAGGTCTATTTCTTTTTATGATTCTTATTTTGAAATGTGTGGGAATTGATAATGCATAACTGCATTTGTTACTTATTTCCTATGGGAATATGGAGGCTTCTAAAGAGATTTTTTTAAAAATAGGGGATCCAAAAATATTATTCTAAAATTTAGCAGCTACAACCTTATAACACTTGCACATTATCACAGTGATATAGGGTCTGCATGGGTGATTTAAATAGTTAGGAAATTCAAAGAGGCATTAATATACCTCCAATGAGAATATTGTATTGAGCCTTTTAATCAATAAAGCAAATGTATTGGAAGGCACTGGGTTTCCTGAGAGTAATTTTTAATGTGAACGCTACAACATTTAACCCATTCAGCAACAAACCATAGCCAAAACACTTCAAAGACAGAAGCTGTGTCCTGGGATTTGAGAAGAAGACCTACCTCTGTTTGAAGCTGTCTAATCCCCATGGAGTTAAGGGCAAATAGCAACCGAAACATACCTTATTGTCAATGACTCTGAGAGTTGTGCAGAGTTGAGGACACACACTTCCCAAGCCTCCCATGAACCCAACTGTTGGAAAGAGGAATGAGAATAACTGTGTGGGTGACAGAATTAATTCATGTTCCTGTCATTGGATTGTCTGTTGGTCTTGTTAAGTTATGTTACTGACTCCAGAATAATATCAACTGTCTTCCTCAGATTGCAATATATGGCAAAAACTTCTGCAGGTCAGCGAGAGATGCTTTCAATCTGCTGATGAGAAATATTTTAAAGTAAGTAATCAGGTTGAGCATGGCAGTAGATGATTTGGTGAAGCTTTAGCATCCATACTTCACATGTTGGTGGTCTTATTAGACATGAATCTTATCTTTTATTTTAATAGATTTAAATCTTCTCCTTCACACCATTAATTTCTTCGTATGTTTTAGAATTATTGCTCCCATCATCCACCTGTGCCTTTATACCCACTGGCACTTATTCATTTTTATTATCCCCTATGCTCAGGAAATTCCCCACATGAACATTATCATCATGTTTCTGACTATTCCCCCCTCCCAAAATTGACAGAGTCTGAGTGAACAAAATCAGAGAACCAGTGCAGCCATCCTCAGGATTCAGGGTATCTATAGTCCCCGAATTAGAGAGAGAGAGATGCTGACACCACCAATAGCACCTGACAGCCTTACAATGCCATCTTCTGTTTACTCCATTATAAATAAGTCAGAAAGTCATGCCTGGGTTCTAACTTTGTTTCTTGCATTTAACAAAGGCCAAATAAAATTTCAGCAAAGACACATCAAAATGAACTCATGAATTATTTATTCTCATAAATTTCTGATAACAAATATAATTTAAACACAAAATTATACTCTCTTTTTTTCTGATTCTCAGAGTTGCAGTTATGGATAGAGTGACAGACTTTGTACTAATCCTGGGGAAGATTCTAGTTGCTGGGTGTATAGGTAAGTAGTAGTAGTAGTAGTAGTAATAAGTTTAACGTGTGCTTAGAAAAACTTCTTGACTACAAAAAGCTACGTTCCTTTGCAAATGCACAATATACACGTTCTACCTTTTCACTCTAGGTGTCCTGGCCTTTCTACTCTTCACAGAAAGACTCCCAATGATTACAGAAGGACCAACATCTTTAAATTACTACTGGGTACCTTTGCTGGTAAGAGCTGATGTCTTAGTAAGTTTGGGCTGCTACAACAAAAATACCATAGACTGGGTGGGTTAAACAACAGGGATTTATTCCTCACAGTTCTGAAGACTGAGAAGTCCAAGATCAAGGTGCCCACAGATTCAGTTCCTGGTGAGAGCTTTCTTCCTAATTTGCAAAGGGACACTTTCTTGCTGTATCCTAACATGGTAGAGAGAGATTTCATCTCTCCTGTTTTCTCTTATAAGGGCACTAATCCCATTCACGAGGGCTCCGTCATTGTGACCTCATTACTTCCTGAAGGCCCCACCTCCAGATGCCATCACTTTGGGGATTAGGTTTCAACATACGAATTTTGAGGGGACACAATTCATTCCATAGCATCTGGGTAACATTGACTCTGATTTATGAGAAATAGCAAAATAAAAAACCAAAAAGGAATAGGAGAAATAATGATAGCTAACATGATTGGTCTTACTTTGAGGCCAAGCCTCATTCTGCTTTAGAGCTTGGGTTCCTTGGAAGCAACCCCTGAGACAGAGGATTGCATGCAGAAGGCTTACTATGAAGTGCTCTCCTGAGATACACTTGAAAGGAAGTGAGAAGGACAGGCCCAGGCAAAAGAAGAAGCTGACCCATGCTGCAGTTATAGCTGAAGCCTCAGACATAATTACAGGAAGTTCTGACAAAGGGACTAGGCCTCTGTATGCTGCATCAGGCAGCCGTTGGCCAGGGGTTGCCCTCTGAATGATGGCATAACCTTGGGTGAGGCAGTTCCCTGCAAGAGCAATTCCTATTGAGCAAAACAGCTGAGTCATCAGCAGCCTACATACATTCCCAGCAACTAGGGGATAGATGTGGCAGCTGGAGAGGACCTGGGGGGAGCCCTGCGAGATCTATTACAGTATATTAACTCACTCAATCCATGTGTCATAAATACCATTATTACTCACATTCTCCCCTTCCCCACCAACAATCTTATGTAGGAAGCACAGAGATGTTAGGTGACTTGTCGAGTGAGTGCCCGAGCTGTGATTAAACCTAGGCAGTGTATGCTCTTAACTCCTATGCTTTACTGCCTCAGTGTGCAGGATCCTAAATCTGGGATGTTTTTGGTAGGCATTGGGGATAGTGATAAGAAAATTGGCAGGTAATCTAGTACATTTTGTTTAAATCCCAGTACAAAGACACTCAAAAACTTTATCACTGAATTTTTTACATTCCTATATTGAAATCTTTTCCAACACAGAGTATTTCAAAGCGTCCTCATCATGATTTTATTTAAAGCTGCATTATTGTTCTTTTGGACAAGTTAATGGACAAGTTAATGGCATCTTCATTCTCTTCTCTGCTCATTTACAGACAGTCATTATTGGATCTTACCTAATTGCACATGGATTCTTCAGCGTCTATGCAATGTGTATTGAAACAATTTTCATCTGCTTCTGTAAGTTTTCAGTATATGTGTTTTCCCCCTTTGGTGGGTAACCAAAAGATGAAAAGGTTAAGACCCAGTCTTTTAGCTGGCTTGTGGATTTGCTATGACCTGGCTGAAACTGCAGAACAGTTTATTTGGAAAGAGACATTGTCTAGTAGATGCTTTGTAAACCTTAAAGGCTGAGAGATGGAGTTTGCAAAGCACAGGAGGGTCAGGCATCATGGCATGGTGTTAGCATGAAATTATTTTAATTTCTTAATGTTTTCAAATTTATAATAATGATTGGCTTCTGTTGTGCTTTATTAACAACTGAAGACATAACTGGGCTTTGAGGCTGGGCTTTGGGGACTCTGAGGAGAGCCTTTATAGCTTCTGATAAAGCCAAGCTGGCAATGGTTTCAAAGACACATAGGGCCAGTTTACACTGGGTAACACAATGACAAATAGATAGGATTCATGGAGAGGCGTGTTTAGGAAATGGCTAGATCAACTCTGCTGCGTAGTGTTAAAATACTTCAATAGAGCTTTCATCACTGACTCCTTCACGGTGCTTCTATGTGGCATGTGCACCTCACATATGCAGAATGGATATGTTTTCTATTAATACCTCATCTTAAAAGCCCTGGAGAACCTAGTGCCCATCAGGAGCTTGATCTGTCCTTACCTTCAACCTAGATAAAGTAGGGTCAACAGGTGAAAGAACAGAACTTGTTAGCCCTACAACTAATACCCTCTGAGAGATTATTTCTCTGGCACATTGCTCTTAAGAGAAGCAGAGAAAACATTCTATGACAGGGCATTACTGAGTGATCTACTTGTATAAAAGGAACAGTTTATTTTTTAGTGTAACTCACAGCACCAACTGCATGCTGGGGTCAGGAGAGGAGATATATATATATACCTCCCTAAAGATAGTAACTTTAGGGAGATACATTGAAGGAAAAAACCGTCTAGAAAATGGTTTGATTTTTTTTTTTCTGAACATTTAACAAATCAATTTTCAATAACTGGACAAATTAATCAGGAGAACTTTGTGTACAAGTTAGCTCTTCCTTTGGCTATAAATGGAACTGGAATGTTTAATCTTTTCTTAGTGCTTCAGTGGTTTGTCAGGAAAAGCCATCTACAAAATACCACATGAACAAACTTCAGCTCAGGTATGAGGTGGAAGAAGGAGCATGGGAATAAGGTAGCTTAAGACACAGAAGAGACAGAGATCTTGAATGTTCAGAGGTCTCTCCTCTCATCTCAAATGCTAATCATGGGAATGAAACTGGGAGAGCCCACTGGGATCTTCCTGATTCTTGTAACTGAAAAGTTTTCTCAAAATGTATCCCGGGAAATGTTTAGAACCTATCAGTTTCCAATCTTTGGAAGCTTTGGCAAATCTTATAGATTTTAATTTTGACAGTGGATTTTAAATTTGAGCACTAAGAAATGTTTTCCACTCATCTATATTACTAATTGCCAACTTCTTGAAAAGCAGGTATAATTTCAGCCTTATTTAACACATTGTGTGTTGAATGTGAATAGTTTCTTTTTGGGTGTTCTTGTCTTTGATAGTAAAGAACAAGAGAAACCAAATTGTATTTTTCTTCCCTCTGCAGCTGTTACTATGGGCGACATCTAACTTTGGAAAATTTTCTTCTTAAATGATACTCTAAGGCAAATTATGATCGTGTGGAACTGTACCTTTTTTTAAAATATACACCTCTTTATACCTATTATCTTGACTGCCAGAAAACTGGTGTTTTTAAAAATGCAAACTATTTGCAAACAAACACTTCATTTATAGAGACATAGCATCCTTTCAACATTACAAGGCAATGAGAATTCTGGTCCCAGGATGGGAAAAAAACAATAGTTGTAGATGATTATTTTCATTATTATGTGATTGATACCACAGTTCCTACCAATCCCTCAAAAGTAATAATGATATAAACATACAACATATGATATGTGATATAAGATATAGAAATATGATTAAGGAAAAAAGAACAAAAATGTTCAGCATCTATCATGTTCCCTCCTTAGCTTTTCATTTTGTATGTGAGGAAAGTCACTGTGAAGTGTAATGTAAAAATCTAATAAACCAATAATCCAACCATTCCTAAGAGAGTATGATGAAAAATAACTTAGATTTATTCCATAAATCTGTGATTATGCTATATGGTTTTATATAATATTTCTTATCCTTTATTTCATAATAAATAAAAGCTAAAATAGCATAATATTTTTAATATACTAGTCAAAAGTTTCAAGTTGCATTTATATATTTATTGAGATAAATATTATCAGCTGTGAATTATATGTATCTGCAGGAAATTTAATTCCATGCAAACTTCTCCTTGCTTCTCAGCATCATTCTGATGTTTTTCCCCAACCACCTAACAGATGTGTGCTCAGTGAATACCTATCATTTTATTATTATCCTAAGCAAAGCAGGAATATAACTCATGTATTACAGAAGTCAGCAAACACTGTTTTAGCTTTTGAATATAATCTGAGGTAAACTACAAGGATTTAGGACAGGACACTGTTTAGTTAAGTAGGATGAGAACTGAAGTAGGTGTCAAGAGACTGGGTCCTCACCTCATCCTGTTGCCCCAGAGCTTTCAATTTCAGGAGAATCATTTTACATCCCTGGGTCTCAGTTTCTTCATCTGTAACATTAGGGTGTGAATTACCATTAAAAGAGACTTTGAACTGTGAAATTCAATTATTCTCTACATTTATCACACCATACTTTTTATTCAGCTTCATCTCAGAGGATGTGGCAATTTACCTTTCTGAAATGAACGGTCGTTAGAATTTAAAGATAACACATTTGAAAGGACATAAAAGATCTTATTAACCTTTAAACTATCAAAATAAACCTCTTTGGAGTGGGTGGGATTTAGGAAGTTTCGGTGCTTCCTGGCAGAGGTTGAAGCTTCTTACTTTGACCAGCATCAGCTACTTAACTGCACTAATTTGTCTTATATTTGACTTTCTAACACTGCTTTCTCTGATTTTTCCCTGTTCGACTCTCCAATTTATAAAAATGCATATAATTGTTGTGCTGCTGTTGCTGCTTTTGCCTGCTTTGGCTGCTGCATATACAGGTGAAGATCTGGAAAGAAATGATGGATCTACAGAAAAACCCTACTTCATAACCCCTACCCTGCACGGAATTCTGAACAAGAAGCAACTAGTTCCCCAGAAGCAGAAAGAGTAGAAAAGCTCCAAACAGTGCCATTCATTTTTAAGTAGAAGTTTTGTAAATTAGGTCATTTGTATTTGAAAATGATGCTTTTAAGTAATGTGAAATTTCAGTGCTTATTCCTAAAAAGCGAGAACTTGGTACCATCTGAGGTATCAGGCAATTGATGACAGTAGCCTCTGTGAACTAGGATACTTTATAGTGGTCCCAGCTGAAGAGCAAGGTGTAAATGTCACACATTTTTTTAAAGTCTATAGCTGAAAGTGTTTCCAAAACTTTTATAACTTGGCATGCTGTTTCCCATTGCAGCACTTTGATAGCCTTTCTTTTTATAAATGTATATTTGTAAAGGGTATTCAGGAAATTTTTGAAAGCACTATAAATGTGTAATCAATTAGCCATAAAAAGATTGATTTATAGTTAACCAGCATATGGTACTAAATTTGTAAATATGGTGCTATGGTTATATTTATACTGTTCAAGCTAGTGGACAACATTCTAAACTGTGATTAAACTTGTATTAATGGTTCCCTAGGAAGTATATTATTTCAGTAAGTGATTCGAGACCATAACAAACGTATAGACGTTAATGTTATACAGGTTCCATAGGCCACATTACTAGGTAAAAATTACATGGAACCTTCATAGGCCATTTTGTTTTAGTGAAATTATATTTATAGTGAAGTTGAATCTGAGTTCTGGAATGTCATTTCCAATAATATGAACCTCTGGCCACCATGAAAATATTCTGAGCAGAACTGAGATGGCCACGTAACTCATGCCATTTGTCTGTAACCCAAATAATAGAGATAAATCCCTATTTTCCTATGCCCATCATATAGAAAATGGGTATGGATCTGTTTCAGAAGAGTGATTATATCTGTTATGAGTTTCTAGATTAAAGAGATGATGTGGCTTTTTTCTATAAAAAGTTTAATTTTAGCTTAACTTTCAGTGAGGAAAGAGAAAAGATAAGAAAGACACTTCAGATTTTACCCTAAGGAAATATTAGCCCTCCATCGGTACCTCATCTTGTACCTTTACAAGAGGCATACTGTGGGTTAGGAAATCTCTTCCTGAAGGGTTTAGGAGGAGAGTTACTTTCATACTCCACCCTTGCTGGCCAGAGCAACAAACCAGGCTCTGGTGTAGCAAAGCATGAATCAGACACTCACGTACTTTGCCTATCCATCTCCTGTGTGCAAGTGTGTATGACATGGCAAACACTGTAAAAATGTACCCCAAAAGGAGCATTGAATCAATAGTATCCTTTTGGCTTTTACACTAAGTTTGTGTATAAGGATTATTTATGTCTTGACTGACAGAAAGGAACATGTTGATCTAACATTTTGATCTGAATATGATCCATGTATCCAAGAAGAGAGTCAGAAATGTATTATTGTTATAAATTAATATAAATAGTAATTTATTTAATGACCCTGAAGTGTGGGAACCTAGATTTAGACTGACGACTTCATAGCAGCTTAATAGCAAGAAGCTAATGAATAGGGGAGATTTTCAAAATATTGGTCCTTCTATGGCCACCATCTTGCCCTTGGCTTACTTTCTTGAGATTATTGTAATCAAAAGTGTCATTTGGCTTCATACCTTGGCAAAGACCTTCTTCACTCTCATGCTTCTTGAAGTATAATTCAGAGAACAGTGATAACCTATCTTTCTAGATGATTGATAGTTATTATTTTATTATTCAGTAATACAGGGTTCACAACAAAAATCTAGTAAAATGGTTACCTCTAACTAACTTAAGTGTTGAAAAATTATAAGGAATAAGTCCCCTTTTAGGAGTAGTTGAAAAATTCATAATGATGAAACAATTTTTAATTTTTTGTGTATGTATCAGAATCACTCTGAGAAATTGTTATAAATATTGATACCTGTGCTCCCCACCCCAAGAGATTCTGATATAAGTATTTGGGTGTGGGGCAGCTTGTGAACTATTATAAAGTTCTCTAGTGATTCTGATACACATAAAAGTTGGAAAATCACTTGAATAAAATATAAATCAACGTGTGAAATCAGTTGCCTATTTTTTCCTTATAAGTCTGGCTGTTCTAGGAGTTAGAAAATTGAGAAAGACAAAGGAGATTAATTTGGAGAATTCTAACAATCATAACTTCTGTATTTTAGATTCTTGGTACTAGATGGGGGCCCATGTTTTAAATGCTTAACATTAAATCTGCTGATTAGACCAGAAAATTCTCCACAGTAAAAGTATTCACTGAACTATATGGAGATAGAAACATTCTAAACTTGGCTATATTTTAAGAATATAACCCTTGGTTGCAAAATCATAGGAAAAGGAATGTCGTTTGGTTCAATATTCTTAATAAATATTCTTTAAAAATCTCTAAGTATAGAAGTTTTAACTATATTATGTGCTTAATTCTAGTTAGAAAAATATTTTTCATTAATTACTTCTTTGTATAATTGAAATATAGAGAGAAAAATGAGTTTTTGAGAAAAATTTAAAAGCCGCTTTCTTATAAAGAAATTAAGGTAATAACTGAAAAAACAGAGCAATACTTCTCAAAATTTTGGGTTCAAAGATTTGAAATATACTGAAAATTTACAAATCTTTAAAAAATAAAAACTGTACTACCTAAATTGTTGCTTGAAAACAAAGCAATTTTGAACTAATATGGTAAATTAGAAGGCAAGTCGAATACATCATACTTTTTAGGAATTTGAAGGTGAATTTAGAAATTCCTCATACATCTTTTGTTTTTTGTGTAGTTACATTTGCTCTCTAAAAGAAGATAAAACTTATTTCCTTAATCATGCAGCTGAGAGGCACGTGCTATTGGCAGAATCAGACCTGGTACACAGAATGAGATAATATCTTATTGACATAATAACAAGGGCTGATTGTTTTCTCATAGTTATGTTTACAATAATGTTGATGCCAAACTATGCTGTTTTTTAGAATAACATTTTGAACTGCTGTAAAGCAAGTATGCAGCAGATGGCGATGTTACTTCTCTTACAGTTTTGCTTTGATATTTACCCTGTGCCATTCTTCCTCCTAGTGGAAGATTTAGAAAGAAACGATGGTTCTGCTGAAAGACCCTATTACATGAGTCAATCTCTGCTGAAGATTTTGAACGAGCAAAATGCACAAACTAAGAAGCAGTAGAAGTGCAAACTCTGGTCATCCTGCAGCGGTGTTACCTTTCCCTCATCTGCTGTGTATGTGCTACACTTGTTTCATAAGTGCTTTGTGTATGGAACACTGTATTCACCACCTTGTTGGCTTTTATTTGCATGTTTTATACCAAAGCTTATACTGTAATACGTGAAGCCATCAGAAGTTGCAAGGGAATTGTTAATAACACGGAACATTTTTTATACTAAGATGTTTTGTTTTGTAATTCATTTTTAAATAGAATGGCTTGGATGTTTTGAAAATGCTAGTGAATATGTTAATATTGTTTTAAATATTAGATTGAAAAATGATACGTTATTTAAATTGGTAGCTCCTAATATATTTTTTAAATTACAACTAAAATACTTCTGCAGGGAAAATTGGTAAACAAAGTAAAACAGAAGATTTTAAAGTTTTCCCCACTCCTGTTTGACAATAAATCGGTAAAAGGAGCACCACACTCCAGATTTTGCTCTAAGTATAGACTGTTTCCTATCAAACAAATTGTCAATCATCCAGCCTTTACGACTTAGTCCTCTCTGACAAAGTGCCTTACTGGCTGTTTAATATTACCCAGCTTTTGTGGGCAAGTTTACACACATTGTTAAAAAAAAAAAAGAATCCTGCAATGTTTAGTGATTAAAACAAGTCTTCTTGCATTTGTTTTTTTCTTAGCTCACTGGTTGAAACCCATTTGTCATTTCAGTATGTTTGATATCCTCACTATATAGACTACATTTTGCAGCATAAACAATTTCCCTTGCGCCTAGTGGACATTCATGAATGTGTACTACACGCAAGAAAAAAACCTGAAAGGACACTTGTTGGGTTTGTTTTTTTACTAAAAGTGAGTTTAAAATGTAATCTTTTCTATGATAGATATTTGAAAATACAATAGGTATAAGACTACATTTCTCAGTGTTTTACACAGATTGGAAAGGGAAACTTGAAGAAATTACAAAGGGAAACTTTACCCCTAGAAAGGGTGCTCACAGATGTCATGTACTGAATAGCTCCATTTTAAATGATTGTTTATTATCATCAATGAGTGTTCTATGTATGTTATTTCCATTTTCTAACTTTTGATATGAAATAATCAGTTTACTCATGTTACTTTTTATTGTGCTAATATGAACAAGAACATAATTTCTAATTCAATTTTAAATAATTTTATTAGTACTAACTTTAAAGAAAATGATTTCAGTTTGTTACTCAGTGTTACAGAAAGAGTCCATAAAACATTCACCCTAAGGGAATGTCAATCACACAATGATAATTTGTGGAAGCTTTGAGAATCTACAGTAAGTTACTATCAGTTTATCTATTATCATATTTAACTGTGACTTTGGATATTCTTTTATGCCAAAAACGAACTCATATGAGCACAAGACAGTCTGAGCTCTATAATCAGTACGCTTCTGCTGTGCAGAAATATTAGGAACATATTGTCTAAATATCTTTGATAACTAAACTGTTTAATATTTAATGAAATTTGTTGTTACTCATTGTTTTAAATCTATTTGTTTTTTCTTCTAATAAAGATTTAGATAAGAAAAAGCTCTTTGCTTTTTTATTTCTTTAAGCTAGAAAAACCCATCTATCATCATGACAAAATCTCCTCTGTATCAAATATCTAGGTTTTTAAAAAAAAAATCTACATTTATCTTTAAACTTGTTTTCCACTTTTTTTCTAGCTGTGCACTGATTGCCAAACCAAATAACTGAAGCTGATAATTTATACAAAGTAAATAAGTCAAAGCTAAATGGATAAGAAATGGATTTTTTAAAAAACCCAAACAACAGCCTAAATTAGTTAGTTGGTCTTTGTTTTAATTTGCCAAAAGTTTGCTCAGTCCCACATTTGGTTTGGCCAACATTCATAAGAAGCAAATCTCATCATTTTAAAGGCAGGGATAAGTTTACAGAAGAATATCAAAAATGTGAACACAAATTAACAATAGTTTCTAAGGAAAGATTAAATGTCCCTATCGCTGGTTTAGCTCAGGCTAAAACTTTTCTTAGGTTCAGATATTCCTTAACAAATCTATGAGTCTATTTTAAAATTGAATTATATGTTAAATCTTCAAACTTAATTTTTCTTTAAAATTTAATAGGTTTCTTTAAATGAAAACATAAATGTTGCAGTTTTCAAGGTTGTTTTAAAATGTCCTATATTGGGACTTCCCTGGTGGTGCAGTGGTTAAGAATCCGCCTGCCAGTGCAGGAGACACAGGTTCCAGCACTGGTCCGGGAAGATCCCACAGGCCCCGGAGCAACTAAGCCTGTGCACCACAACTACTGAGCCTGTGCTCTAGAGCCCGCGAGCCACAACTACTGAAGCCCGCGCGCCTAGAGCCCGTGCTCTGCAGCAAGAGAAGCCACCGCAGTGAGAAGCCCGCGCACCGCAACGAAGAGTAGCCCCCGCTCTCCGCAACTAGAGAAAAGCCTGAGCACAGCAACAAAGACCCAATGCAGCCAGAAATAAATTAATTAATTAATTTAAAAAGTAAAATAAAATGAAATAAAATGTCCTGTATCTAATAAGATGTTTGTTAATATAGCTACTGGTTCTTTTCTTATTTAAAATAAAAATATCATTTGGTTTCCAGAAGAAATCCAAACCTGCTTTATATTTTAATAAGTCCCACTTTTAGATGATAAAGCACTGATCATATTTGCAAATAAATTGTTTGAAATTGGACTATGACTGATTTGATTTTTCTATGTGCCTAGAAAGTTTTAAAAAGAGTTTGTGAATCCACACAGTAAAATCACACTATTAAAGGTTCTGTGGGATCATCAGGCATAATGCATTTATTATTTAAAATAATATTGGAAAGCAGGCTGTATGCAACAATTCCTTATTTTTCTTTTACTATGTAGTTGACCAGCACTCATTCCAATGTATGTTCTTTCACTTTTACAAGTGGTGCCTCAGGAAATTGCTCTTAAACTCTAACCAGGCATAGCAATTATCTTTAGTATTATCTGGTTCTGGATGCTTTATAAATCAGTCTTTGTTGGCATAAGATATGGGGACAAAATTGAACAGAAATCATTATTGCAGACCATGGATATGAAATGGTGTTGACATTTTTTCCAGTTTCTTGCAAGTATTATCCTTAGATGTTTGCAAATGTTTGTATTTTAAAAACATAGCTATATGATTATAAGAATACAATTCAATAAATCATTGATGAAAAGAAATATCTTACCAATATAGCAGGAATAAATTACTTCTCCAAAATTACTTTCCATATACCATGTTTCTAGTCTTGGGGCTAAAATGGGTATTGACGATTTCTCTCAGGACCTAGCTTCATTGCTAGTGAATCAATCATAACCCAGAAAACAAAGCCAACCCCCATTAAAACAAATGTAAATTCATTTATTCATGAAAACTGAGTACCACTTTATGCAAGATTTGGACATCAGGATGATGTCACAGTCACGGACCCTCTTAAAATTTATCAGGCCAAACTGAACTGTTCTTTCCCCCATTTATGACTTTCCAATTGCTTAAAATGAAACAGCCAAAATAGTATAGAATCTGGCAATATCTTCTCTAATGGCTTCTGTGCTGGGACGAATGGGGACTGTTATGTGACACATTTAAAAGCAATCAATTCAATTTTACTATTTGAAGTCACTAGCTATTTTTTTTAACACCTTGGCTCTTTTTTTTCCAGTCCTTTTTTCTACTGTATGATTTACAACAATTTAAGCAAATGGATAAAACAATCTTGTGAACAAAGTAAAATGCCCTTCCACTGCTGACTCAAAAACACGGGCGTCTTCATATTCTGGCCCTTTACACGGTACTAAGAGCATCGTGTGTTAACAAAGGTGGGAGAAGCTTATCAAATGAAAAGATGTTTTCATTTTGCATATAAATTAAAGTGAGCCTGGACTTGATCATTGTTAGAGTAATCTTGAAATTTCCACATTCTTCCAGCCAAATGAATGTGTGCTGCTGCATATGTGTACGCAGTGCACAGAAAGAAGAAAATGAAGGTAAGATGTTGGGAAAAGCACTGGTGTTCAAGGAGAGAACAGAAAAAACTAAGGGTATATAAAAATATATCTCTAACAGGATCTAAGAGGGCAATGTTACAGAAAGCGGGGTGCCTTCTGAATGCAATTCATAAATCTATTGAAAAAAGAAACAACACATTTGAAGCCAGTAATTAAAAATATTTTTCAGTTTTCTGGTAAACAGCATTGAAGCAGACTATGTTACAGTAAAACTAATCACATAGATGTATTTAGCCCAAACAAACAAAAAAGAATGATGTCTCAACATGATTTATGATGAAGGGATTAAAAAACATTTGCCTAGGGAAGATATCAAGATGGCAGAATAGAAGGATACAGAACTCACCTCCCCCACCATGAACACATCAAAAATACATCTACATGTGGAGCAATTCTCACTGAAAACTAATTGTAAACTGGCAGAAAGAAGCCTGAAAAACCAAGGCTGTAAGAAAGATCTACACGATATCAGGTAGGAAGTGGTGAGAAGAGATCAGATCAGGACCTGTGCCCCTGAGAGGGAACTCAGAAGATGAGGGAGATTACAGGGCAGAGATCCTCTCTGGGGAGTAAGTGGTTAAAGCCACATACTGGGCACCCAAGCCCTGGGGTCTGACACTGGGAAGACAAGTCCCCTTGGCTGGTTGGAGGACAGTGAGTGGGACTAACAGGAAGGCTGTGGGAAGCCTGGACTCTACTCATGAAGAGCACACACATGCTTGCTTACTCCCAAAATGGGGCAGAGAGGGCAGACTGAAACTGCAGGGGACACTGGCCAGTTTCCCCCAAGGCTGGTGTAAGCCCCAGTGTGAGCTGAGCACCAGCTCTAACTCCACTTGCTTCAGGGTGGACACAGCTCCACCCTGGGGTGAGGGCTGTTGTGGCTGAGGTGAGATCTCAGCTGTGAGGCACAGAGGCGGCTCAGACCTGGAGCAGCATCTGAGTGGGGCAGGGGCAGCCATCACTGGTGCTTACACAGGCAGAGCATCAGAAGCAGTCTAGGTTGCTGACTGTAGCTAAGGCCAACATAGCTTGTGCCCAGACCCACGGTGAGTGCCTGGGCCAGCCCCTCTTGTTCCAGCACTGCTCCCCGCTGGGGCAAGGATGCGAGTGCGGGGAGTGGGGAAAGCACACACTTAAAAGGAGTGGAGCCAGCTCAGACCTGAACCTCAGGGCTTCTGCTCCAGCAACGTGGGACCTACCCCCACCCTCAATAGGGTGGTGCTGATCACTGAGCAGAGGAGAAGCCCTGACTCACACCTGGATCTTGCCTGAGCCCCTCCATCTCCAGCCTTCCCTCCTACCAAGATGACAGATGCCAGCACACGCTGGTGGAAAAAGTGACTCATCCTCACATCAGATCCTGCTCTCCCACCAAAGCAACTGAGCACACACAGACTGTACAGGGAAACTCCCACACAAGGACACCCCTTCAAGACTGCAATAGGTAACTGTTTCACCTAATTTCATAGAGACAGAGGAAGTTAAGCAAAATGAGGAGACAGAAGAATTTGTTTTAATCGAAAGAACAAGAAAAAAACCCTGAAAAAATAAGTAATAAAACAGAAATAAAAAATTTACCAGATGAAGAGTTCAAAGCATTACTAATGAAAATGCTAACTGAATTAGAGAGAAGAATAGATGAACACAGTGAGAATTTTTAACAAGGAACTAGAAAATATAAAAAAGAACCAGTCAGAACTGAAGAATACAATAACTGAAATGAAAAAGACACTAAAAGGAATTAACAGCAGATGAGGTGATAGAAAAAAATGTACCAGAAGATAGAATTCTTCTATTCTGGAAGATAGAATAATGGAAATCACCCAATCAGAACAGCAAAAGGGAGAAAAAATGAGAATAGTTTAAGGGACTTCAAGGACAAAATCAAGTATACCAACATAGGGGTCCTAGAAGTGGAAGAGAGAGAAAAAGGGGTCAAAAAATGTATTTGATTAAATTATGGCAGAAAACAACCTGAACCTGAAAAAGGAAACAGATATCCAGGTACAGGAAGCATAGAGGGTCTGAAACAAGATAAACCCAAACAGATGCACACCAAGATATACCATAATTAAAATGGCAAGACTTAAAGATAGAGAAATCTGAAGGCAGCAAGAGAAAACAAAGAGTCATATACAAGAGAACCCCTACAAGGCAATCAGCTGATTTTTCTGAATAAATTTTGCAGGCCAGAACAGAGTGGCATGATACATTCCAAGTGATGAAAAGGAAAAACCTGCAACCTAGGATACTCTACCTAGCAAGATTATCATTGAAGGAGGTAGACAAAGAACTTCTCAGACAAGCAAAACTAAATGTGTTCATCAGTACTAAACCTACCCTAAAAGAAATGTTAAAGGGTCTTCTCTAAGTGGAAAAGGAAAGGCTACAACAAGAAGTAAAAATCTATAAGAAAGGAAAAATCCCACAAGGAAAGGCAAATATATAAGAAAGGCTGATGAACCACTTGAATAAGCTAGTAAGAAGATTAAAAGACAAAAAATTTAAAAAGCAAATACAACTATAATAAACACGGAAGTGATAAACATGAAGATGTAAAATATGATATCAAAAACACAAAATGTGGGGGAGGGGAGTAAAAAATGTAGATATTTTAGAATGTGTCTGAACTTAAATGACTACTAGTTTAAAATGAGTAGATATAGTTATAAGTCAATATACATGAACCCCGTGGTAACCACAAATAAAAAACCTACAATAGATACACAAAAACTAGAAAGAAAGGAACACAAGGATACTGCTAAAGAAAATCATCAAACCACAAGGGAAGAAACTAAAAGAAAAAATGAACAGAGAAGAACTACAAAAACAACCAGAAAACTAGTAATAAAATGGCAGTAAGTACATACCTATCAATAATTACTTTAAATGTCAATGGACTAAATGCTCCAATTAAAAGACATAGAGTAGTTGATTGGTTAAAAAACAGGAACCATCTATCACCTCACACTGGTCAGAATGGCCATCATCAAAAAGTCTACAAATAATAAATGCTGGAGAGGGTGTGGGGGGGAAAGGAGCCCTCCTATACTGTTGGTGGGAATGTAAATTGGTACAGACATTATGGAGAACTGTATGGAGGTCCCTCAAAAATTAAAAACTGAGCTGCCATATGATCCAGGGATTCCACTCCTGGGCGTATATCTGGAGAAAACTATAATTTGAAAATATATACCTGAACTCCAATGTTCATTGCAGTACTATTTATAATAGCCAAGACATGGAAGCAACCTAAATGTCCACTGACAGAGGAAAGGATAAAGAAGATGTGGTATATTTATATACAAAATAGAATATTAATCAGCTATAGAAAAGAATGAAATAATGTCATTTGCAGCCACATGGATGGGCCTAGAGATTATCATGTTAAGTGAATAAGTCAGACAGAGAGAGACAAATATAATATTGCTTATATGTGGAATCTGAAAGAATGATACAAATGAACTTATTTACAAAACAGAAATAGACTCACAGACATAGAAAACATACCTATGGTTACCAAAGGGGAAGGGGGGAAGGATAAATTAGAGTCTGGGAGTAACATATACACACTACTATATATAAAATAGATAACCAACAAGGACCTAGCACAGGGAACTATACTCAATATTTTTAATAACCTATAAGGAAAAAGAATCTGAAACAGAATATAAATATATATGTGTGTGTATATATATATATATATCTGTCACTCTGTTATATACCTGAAACTAACACAATGCTGTAAATCAACTGTACTTCAATAAAAAAGAAAAAGAAAAAAATAGATATCTAGAGGACATTCCATCCAAAAACAGCAAAATACACATTATTTTAAAGTGCACATGTAATGTTCTCCAGGTTAGATCACATGCTTGGTCACAAAACAAGTCTCAACAAATTTAAGAGAATAGAAATTATATCAAAGTATTTTTTTCTAACCACAATGGTATGAAACTAGAAATCAACTATAGAAACAAAAACGGGAAAAGAACAAACATATGGAGACGAAACAACATGCCACTAAAAAACCAACAGGTCAACAATATAATCAAAGGAATCAGAAAATATCTTGAGACAAATGAATATGAAAACACAACTATACACAATCTATGGAATGCAGGAAAAGCATAAGAGGGAAGTTCATAGTGATATAGTCCTTCCTCAAGAAACAAGAAAAATCTCAAACAACTTAACCTACCACCTAAAAGAATTAGAAAAAAAAGAATAAACAAAGCCCAAAGTCAGAAGAAGGAAGGAAATAATAAAGATCAGAGAGGAAATAAATAAAATGAATATTAAAAAACAGTAGAAAAGATCAATAAAACCAAGAGCTGTTTTTTTGAGAAGATAAAAAAAAATTGAAAAACCTTTAGCCAGCCACATCAAGAAGAAAAGAGAGAGGACCCAAATGAACAAAATAAGAATTGAAAGAGGAGAAATGACAACTGATATCACAGATTAAAAAAAACTCATAAGAGAATACTATGAACAGGCCACCCCCTCCTGCCCTGTTCTCTTTCTAGTTGGGTCAGAGCTGGCTGGCACCATGAGCACCTGGCAGAGGCTGAGGGAGAAAGAAAGAGGAGGGGGGGAGCAGGAGGAGGAGGATTCAAGAAGTAGGAGCTGAGCAGCCCTCCTGGGCCACAAATAAATACCCAGGAATGGAATTGCTGGATCTTTGAAAATTTCCAGAGATTTGGCATAGATAGGAAAGCTATCAGAAAGACTATAGCACTATTGTACTGTATTTGCTCTTTTTCCTGCAGCTCAGCTGAGGAAGAACTGAGCTAACCTCTATTTCTGGATTATTTACTTCCTATTGGCTAATGAAGATTTTTATTTGGAGAACTCTGTTGTACAAAGCCTGAAGTCATCTATGACCCATAACAAGAGCACGCATTTTCAAGTGTCAATTAGATTTGTGTATCAATAAAATTTTCCTGAAAGAAAATGTCTGGGGATTGGAGACAAAATGGCAGAGTAGAAGGACTTGAGCTCACCTCCTCTCATGAAAACACCAAAATCACAACTAACTGCTGAACAACCATCGACAAAAAAAGACTGGAATATACTAAAAAGATATTCTACATCCAAACACAAAGAAGAAGACACAACGAAACAGTAGGAGGGATGCTTTTGTAATATAATCAAATCCTATACCTGCTGGGTGGGTGACCCATAAACTGGAAAATAATTCTATCACAGAGGTTCCCACACAGGAATGAAAGTTCTGAGCCCCATGTCAGGCTCCCCAGCCTGGGGGTCTGGCATCAGGAGGAGGAGCCCACAGAGCATTTGACTATGAAGGCTAGCAGTGCTTGAGTGCAGGAGCTGCACAGGACTGGGGGAAACAGAGACTCTACTCTTGGAGGGTACACCCAAGGTTTCACATCCACTGAATCCCAGGGCAAAGCAGTGACTCCATAGGAGCCTGGGCCAGATCTACCTGCAGGTCTTAGGGGTCTCTTGGGGAGGCAGGGGTCAGCTTCGGACCACTGCATGGGCAAGGACACTGATGGCAGAGGCCCTTAGGGAATATTCCACAGTGTGAGCTCTCCCAGAGGTTGCCATTTTGGCACCAAGGCCTGGCCCAAACCAACAGCCTGCAGGCTCCAGTGCTGGGATGCCTCAGGCCAAACAACCAACAGGGTGGGAACACAGCCCCACCCATCAACAGACAGGCTGCCCAAAGTCGTCCTGAGCCCACAGCCACCTCTAGACATGTCCTTTGACATGGCCCTGCCCACCAGAGGGACAAGATTCAGCTCCACCCACCAGCGGGCAAGCACCAGTCACCCCCACCAGGAAACCTGCACAAGTGTCTAGACCGACCTCACCCACCAGGGGGCAGACACCAGAAGCAAGAAGAACTACAATCCTGCAGCCTGTGGAAGTGAGCCCACAAACACAAAAAGTTAGACAAAATGAGATGGCAGAGAAATATGTTCCCAACGAAAGAACAAGATAAAACCCCAGAAGAACAACTAAGTGAAATGGAGATAGGCAATCTGCCTGAAAAAGAATTCAGAATAATGATAGTAAAGATGATGCAAGATCTCAGAAAAAGAATGGAGGCACAGACCAGGAAGATACAAGAAATGTTTAACAAAGAGCAAGAAGGTTTAATGAACAGAGATGAACAATACAATAACTGAAATGAAAAATACACTAGAAGGAATGATAGCAGAAAGATGAGGTAGAAGAACGAATAAGTGAGCTGGACGACAGAGGGTGGAAATCACTGCTGTGGAACAGAATAAAGAAAAAAGAATGAAAAAAAATGAGGACAGACTCAGAAACATCTGGGACAATATTAAATGCACCAATATTCACATTACAGGGGTCCCAGAAGGAGAAGAGAGAGAGAAAGGGCTTGAGAAAATATTTGAAGAAATAATAAAAGAGAAGTTCCCTAACATAGGAAAGGAAACACTCAGTAAAGTCCAGGAAGTGCAGAGAATCCCATACAGGATAAACCCAAGGAGGAACACTGCAAGACACACATTAATCAAAATTGATGAAAATTAAAGACAAAGTACAAATATTAAAAGCAACAAGAGAAAAGCAACAAATAACATACAAGGTAATCCCAAAAGGCTATCAGCTGATTTTTCAGCAGAAACTCTGCAGGCCAGAAGGGAGTGGCACAATATATTTAAAGTGATGAAAGGGAATAACCTACAACCAAGAATACTCTACCCAGCAAGGCTCTCATTCAGATTCAATGGAGAAATCAAAAGCTTTACAAACAAGCAAATGCTAAGAGAATTTAGCACCACCACACCAGCTTTATAACAAATGCTAAAGGAACTTCTCAAGGCAGAAAAGAAAAGCCCACAAGTAGAAACAAGAAAATGATGAATGGGAAAGTTCACCAGTAAAGGCAAACATACAGTAAAGGTAGGAAATCATCCACACACAAATATGATATCAAAACCAGCAATCGTGAGACGAGGAGAGTACAAATGCAGGATATTGAAAATGCATTTGAAATTAAGAGACTAACAACTAAAAACCATCTTGTATACATATGGACTGCTATATCAAAATCTCATGGTAACTGCAAACCAAAAAACTACACGAGATACACACACAAAAAAGAAAAAGGAAACCAAACAAAAGACTAAAGATAGTCACTAAATCACAGGAGAAGAGAACAATAGAGGAAGGGAAGGAAAAACACCCAGAAAAACAAATCCAAAACAATTAACAAAATGGCAATAAGAACATATATATCAATAATTACCTTAAATGTAAATGGATTAAATGCTCCAACCAAAAGACACAGGCTGGCTGAATGGATACAAAAGCAAGACCCACATATATGCTGTCTACAAGAGACCCACTTCAGACCTAGGGACATATACATACTGAAAGTGAGGGGATGGAAAAAGATATTCCATGCAAATGGAAATCAAAAGAAAGCTGGAGTAGCAATACTCATATCAGATAAAACAGACTTTAAAATAAAGACTGTTACAAGAAAGGAAGGACACGACATAATGATCAAGGGATCAATACAAGAAGAAAATATAACAATTGTAAATATATATGCACCCAATATAGAAGCACCTCAATATATACGGCAAATGCTAACAGCCATAACAGGAGAAATCGACAGTAACAATAATAGTGGGGGAGTTTAATACCCCACTTTCATCAATGGACAGATCACCCTGACAGAAAATCAATAAAGCACAGGCCTTAAATGAAACATCAGACCAGATGAAATTAATTGATATTTCGAGAACATTCCATCTGAAAGCAGATTACACATTCTCCTCAAGTGCACATGGAACATACTCCAGAATTGATCACGTGCTGGGCCACAAAGCGAGCTTTGGTAAATTTAAGAAAACTGAAATCATATCAAGCATCTTTTCCAACCACAACGCTATGAGATTAGAAATCAACTACAAGAAAAAAACTAAAAAACACAAACAAGTGGAGGCTAAACAATTTGTTACTGAGCAACCAATGGATCACTGAAGAAATCAAAGAGGAAATCAAAAAATACCTAGAGACAAATGAAAATGAAAACATGGCAATCCAAAAACCTATGGGACACAGTAAAGAAGTTCTAAGAAGGAAGTTTATAGCAATACAATCTTACCTCAGGAAACAAGAAAAATCTCAAATAAACAACTAACTTTACACCTAAAGAAACTAGAGAAAGAAGAACAAACAAAACCCAAAGTTAGTAGAAGGAAAGAAATCATAAAGATCAGAGCAGAAGTAAATGAAATAGAGACAAAGAAAACAATAGAAAAGATCAATGAAACTAAAAGCTGGTTCTTTGAGAAGATAAACAAAATTGATAAACCTTTAGCCACACTCATCAAGGAAAAAAGGGAGAGGGCTGAAATCAATAAAATTAGAAATGAAAAAGGAGAAGTTAAAATGGTCACCACAGAAATACAAAGGATCATAAGAGACTACTACAAGCAACATGTCAAAAAAATGGAAAACCTAGAAGAAGTGAACAAATTCTTAGAAAAGTACAATCTTCCAAGACTGAACCAGGATGAAATACAAACATGAACAGACCAATCACAAGTACTGAAATTGAAACTGTGATTAGAAAACTCCCAACAAACAGAAGTCCAGGACCAGATGGCTTCACAGGCGAATTCTATCATACATTTAAAGAAGAGTTAACACCTATCCTTCTGGAACTGTTCCAAAAAATTGCAGAGGAAGAACACTCCCCAACTCATTCTAAGAGGCCACCACCACCCTGATATCGAAACCAGACAAAGGTGCCACAAAAAAAGAAAATTACAGACCTGATGAACATAGACACAAAAATCCTCAACAAAATACTAGCAAAATGAATCCAACAATACATTAAAAGGATCATACACCATGGTCAAGTGGGATTTATCTCAGAGATGCAAGGATTTTTCAACATCCACAAATCAATCAGTGTCATACACCACATTAACAAACTGAAGAATAAAAACCATGTGATCATCTCAATAGATGCAGGAAAAGCTTTTGATAAAATTCAACACCGATTTGTAACAAAAACTCTCCAGAAAGTGGGCACAGAGGGAACCTACCTCAACATAATAAAGGCCATATATGATAAACCCACATATAACATCATACTCAATGGTGAAAAGCTGAAAATATTTCCTCTAAGATGAGGAACAAGAAAAGGATGTCTACTCTTGCCACTTTTATTCAACATAGTTTTGGAAGTCCTAGCCACAGCAATCAGAGAGAAAAATAAAAAATAAAGGAATCCAAATTGGAAAAGAAGGAAAACTGTCACTGTTTGTAGATGACATAATACTATACATAGAAAATCCTAAAGATGCTACCAGAAAACTACTGAGTTCACCAATGAATTTGGTAAAGTTGCAGGATACAAAATTAGTACACAGAAATCTGTTGCATTTCTATATACTAACAACAAAAGATCAGAAAGAAAAATTAAGGAAACAATTCCATTTACCATTGCATATAAAGAATAAAATACCTAGGAATAAACCTACCTAAAGAGACAAAAGACCTGTACTTTGAAAACTATAAGACGCTGATGAAAGAATTAGAAGATGACACAAACAGATGGAAAGATGTACCATGTTCTTGGACTGGAAGAATCAATATTGTCAAAATGACTATACTGTCCAAGGCAATCTATAAATTCAATGCAATCCCTATCAAATTACCAATGGCATTTTTCACAGAACTAGAACAAAAAATGTTTAAATTTGTATGGAAACACAAAAGACCCCAAATAGCCAAAGCAATCCTGAGAAAGAAAAACAGAGCTGGAAGAATCTGGTTCCCTGACTTCAGACTATACTACAAAGCTCCAGTAATCAAAACAGTGCAGTACTGGCACAAAAATAGAAATATAGATCAATGGAACAGGATAGAAAGCCCAGAAATAAACCCACGCACCTATGGCCAATTAATCTACAACAAAGGATGCGAGAATATACAGCGGAGAAAAGACGGTCTCTTCAATAAGTGGTGCTGGGAAAACTGGACAGCTACATGTAAACGAATTAAGTTAGAACATTCTCTAACACCATACATAAAAATAAGCTCCAAATGGATTAAAGACCTAAATGTAAGACCTGATACTATAAAACTCTTAGAGGCAAACATAGGCAGAACACACTTTGACATAAATCACAGCAATATTCTTTTTGATCCACCTACTGGAGCAATGAAAATAAAAACAAAAAAAAACAAATGGGACCTAATTAAACTTAAAAGCTTCTGCACAGCAAAGGAACCCATAAACAAAATGAAAAGACAACCCACAGAATGAGAGAAAATATTTGCAAATGATGCCACCGACAAGGGATTAATCTCCAAAATATTCAAACAGCTCATGCAGCTCAATATCAAAAAAACTAACAACCCAATCAAAAAATGGGCAGAATATCTAAATAAACATTTCTCCAAAGAAGGCATATAGATGGCCAAAAAGCACATGCATAGATGCTCAATATCCCTGATTATTAGAGAAACGCAAATCAAAACTACAATGAGGTATCACCACACACTGGTCAGAATGGCCATCATCAAAAAGTCTACAAACATGGGACTTCCCTGGCGGTCCAGTGGTTAAGACTTTGCCTCCCGATGCAAGGGGTACGGGTTCAATCCATGGTCAAGGAGCTAAGATCCCACATGCTTTGCAGCCAAAAAACCAAAATCATAAAACAGAAGCAATATTGTACCAAACTCAATAAAGACTTTAAAAATGGTCCACATCAAAAAAATCTTTAAAAAAAGTCTACAAACAATTAATGCTGGAGAGGGTGTGGAGAAAAGGGAACCCTCCTACCCAGTTGGGGGGAATGTAAATTAGTACAACCACTATGGAGAACAGTATGGAGGTTCCTTAAAAAGCTAAAAATTGAACTACCATATGATTCGGCAATCCCACTCCTGGGCACATATTTGGAGAAAACCATAATTTGAAAAGATACATGCACCCCATTGTTCATTGTAGCACTATTTACAATAGCCAAGACATAGAAGCAACCTAAATGTCCATCAACAGAGGAACGGATAAAGAAGATTTGGTACACATATACAATGGAATACTACTCAGCCATAAAAAAGAATGAAATAATGCCATCTGCAGCAACATGGATGGAACTAGAGATTATCATACTAAATGAAGTAAGTCAGATATAGAAAGACAAATATCATATGACATCACTTATATATGGAATCTAAAAAAATGATACAAATGAACTTATTTACAAAACAGAAACAGACTCAAAGACATAGAAAACAAACTTATGGTTACCAAAGGGGAAATGTGGGGAGGAGGGATAAATTAGGAGTTTGGGATTAACATAAATACACTACTATGTATAAAATAGATAATCAACAAGGACCTACTGTATAGCACAGGGAACTCTACTCAATATTTTGTAGCAACCTAAATGGGAAAATAATCTGAAAATTGTGGTGGTGTGCTGAATTCGGCGATTCGGATTGACATGTATACACTGATGTGTATAAAATGGATGACTAATAAGAACCTGCAGTATAAAAGAACAAACAAACAAAACAACTAATACTAAACTTTCATTGGGTTATTTGTGTGGAAATATGTTAATATAAATGTTTCAGACATTACATGAAATTTCTAAAAATCTTATATGTTCTGGTATAATGTTGTAAGTCATAATCCTAGTTATTACTTTAAAATGTACATCTCAGAAAGAACTAATTTTCTTGTCAACTGCATTATTATGAACTTTCATCAAATCTTTAACCGTGGTCATTTTTAAGTCTTTTGTCATTTACAGACAGTTCTGGGTGTACTCTGATGCTTTTGCAAATATGTTCCTATAAAAGGGTTTCATCTTCAAGAAATTCATGGAAAAGACTCTGACAAGTACAGGTTTCTGGTAACTGACTGTACTGCTGAACTGAATGAATAAGCATTTTCAGAACTCTAATGAAAAACTGATGAACTCATAAAAGTGCTAACAAAAGATCAAGATAAAAAAATTAATTACGTGGGACTGAGTGAACTGATGAGGATGAGTATAATTTTTGTGACTTTCTGTTTGGAAAAAAAAAAAAAAAATCCCACAAGGACTCAGAGGCAAAGAATATACAAATCAATTTTCACTGCAAAGTAAAGGAGCTGTTACAGTGGAGGATTACTGGACTGAATGTCAATATTATGACATAGTATGAGTGTGTTTCACGTTTGGTAATTGCAATCATTGTTGCTTTTGTTGTGGTCATCCATGTACAATGCTTGGTGTCAGTCTATTTATCTCTTGTAAAAATAAAATACAGGGCTTCCCTGGTGGCGCAGTGGGTGAGAGTCTGCCTGCCAATGCAGGGGACACGGGTTCGAGCCCTGGTCTGGGAAGATCCCACATGCCGCGGAGCGACTAGGCCCGTGAGCCACAATTGCTAAGCCTGCGCGTCTGGAGCCTGTGCTCCGCAACAGGAAAGGCCACGACAGTGAGAGGCCCGCGCACCGCAATGAAGAGTGGCCCCCACTTGCCGCAAATAGAAAGCCCTCGCACAGAAACGAAGACCCAACACAGCCATAAATAATTAATTAATTAATTAATTAAAAAAATAAAAAATAAAATACAGTGTGTGTGTGTGAAAAAAAAAAAGAATGAATATATGTATGTGCATAACTTAATCACCTGAAACTAACACAACATTGTAAATCAACTATACTCCAATATAAATTAAAAATTAAAAAAAAGAATAATACGAACAGTTATATGCCAACAAATTGGACAACCTAGATGAAATGGACAAATTTCTAGAAACATACAGCCTGCCAAGACTGAGCCAAGAAGAAACAGACAATTTGAGAAGACTGATCATTAGAAGTGAAATAAAAACAACAACAACAACAACAACAACAACAACAACAAACTCCCTGCAGACAAAAGTCCAAGACTGGGTGGCTTCACTGAAGAATGCTACCAAACATATAAAGAAGAACTTATACCTATCTTTCTCAAACTATTCCAAAAACTTAAAGAGAAGGAAACCTCCCAAATTCATTCTATGAGAACACCATTACCCTGATAACAAAATGAGACAAAGATATACACAAAAAGAAACTTACAGTCCAATATTTCTGATGAATATATATTCAAAAATCCTCAACAAAATATTAGCAAACCAAATCCAACAAAACATCAAAAGGATCATACACCATGGTCAATTTGAATTATTTCCAGGGTCAGAAGGATGGTTCAACACATGCAAATCAATCAATGTGATACACCACATTAACAAAAGGAAAGACAAAAACCACATGATTATCTCAAGAGATGCAAGAAAAATCATTTGAGGAAATTCCACATCCATTAATGATTAAAAACTCTCATGAAAGTGGGTATACAGGGGATGTATCTCAACATAATAAAAGCCATTTACAACAATCCCACAGCCAACATAACACCCAACAGTGAAATGCTAAAGCCTTCCCGCTACATTCAGGAACGAGGTAAGGAAGTTCTAGCCACAGGAATCAGACGAGAAAAAGAAATAAAAGGTATCCAAATTGGAAGGGAAGAGAGAAAATTTTCCCTGTTTGCAGATGACATTATATTATATATAGAGAACTGTAAGGTCTCCACAGAAAAACTATTAGAACTAATAAATGATTTCAGCAAGGTAGCAGGTTAATATACAGAAATTAATATACAGAAATCTGCTGCATTTCTATACACTAATAATGAAATAATCAGAAAGGGAAAGTTAAAAAAATCCCATTTAAAATCATATCAAAAAATAAAATACCTAGGAATAAACTTAACCAAGGAGGTGAAGACCTATATGTTGAAAACTGTAAAACATTGATGAAGGGATTTGAAAATGACACAAAAAATGGAAAGATATCTCATGTTCATGGATTGGAAGAATTAATACTATTAAAATAGCCATACTACCCAAAGCAATCTACAGATTTAAGGCAATCCCTATGAAAATACCCATGACAATACTTTACAGAACTAGAACAAGTAATCTTAAAATTTATGTGGAGCCACAAAACACCCCAAATTGCTCAAGTAATCCTGAGGAAAAAGAACAAAGCTGGAGGTATAAATCTTCAAAACTTCATATACTACAAGGCTACAGTAATCAAAACAGCATTGTACTGGCACAAAAACAGACACATAGGTCAGTGGAACAGAATAGGGAGCCCGTAACTAAACCCATGCACCTATGGTCAATTAATCTACAACAAAGGTCACAAGAATATACAACAGAGAAAAGACAGTCTCTTCAACAAGTGGCATTGGGAAAGCTGGACAGCTACATGTAAAACAATAAAATTAGAACATTCCCTTTCATCATATACAAAAATAAACTCAAAATGATTTAAAGACCTAAATGTAAGACATGATACCATAAAATCCTAGGAGAGAACACAAGGGATTAATATCCAAAATATACAAACAGCTCATACAACTCAGTGTCAAAAAACAATCGACCCAATCAAAAAATGGGCAGAAGACCTAAACAGACATTTTTCCAAAGAAGACATACAGATGGCCAACAGGCACGTGAAAAGATACTCAGCATCACTAATTATTATAGAAATGCAAATCAAAACCAAAAAGGGGTATCACCTCACACTGGTCAGAATGGCTATTATTTAAAAGTCTACAAATAATAAATGTTGGTGAGGATGTGGAGAAAATGAACACTTGTACGCTGTTGGTGGGAATGTAAATTGGTGCAGCCACTGTGGAAACCATTATGGAGGTTCCTCAAAAAACTAAAAATAGAACTACCATACAATCCAGCAATTCCACTTCTGGGTATATATCTGGAAAAATCTAAAACACTAATGAGAAAAGATACATGCACCCCAATGTTCTTAGCAGCACTATTTACAATAGCAAGACATGGAAGCAACCTAAGTGTCAATTGACAGATGAATAGATAAAGAAGATATGGTATATATACAATGGATTACTCAACTATAAAAAAGAATGAAATTGTGCCATTTGTACCAACATGGATGGACCTGAAGGGTATTATGCTAAGTGAAATAAGTCAGAGAAAGACAAATATCATATGATATCACTTATACATGGAATCTAAAAAATAAAACAAATGAATATATATAGGAAAAAAGAAACAGACTCACACATATAAAAGACAAACTAGTGGTTACCAGTGGGGAGAGGGAAGAAGGGAGGGGCAAGACAGGGGTATGGGATCAAGAGATACAAACTACTGTGTATGAAATAGATAAGCATCAAGGATATATTGTACAGCACAGGGAAATACAGCCATTGTTTTTAATAAGTTTAAATGGAGTATAACCTATAAAAATATTGAATCACTATGCTGTACACCTGAAACTAACATAAATTGTAAATCTACCTCGATTAAAAAAATTTTTTAAATAAGAAACATTTGCCTCTCTTGTAAGTGTTCTTGCATGTCAGTCGAACCTTTGCTGTCATGATGAGCTGGTGTAATTCTTCCTTTTTCCTCTCAACTATTAAGATGTATTCACTTTTGAACTTTCTCACTTCCTTCACTCCATCTCAATCTCTCTTTTATCTCATTTTCCCTTGCTTATAAGAAATTGAGGCTCTAATAAGGTCTTTGGAAGGAAATGGAGATGCAAGAAGCAAAGGAAGAATGATAATGAAGACCCTAACTACAACTTGGTTTGTGCTATGGAGTGGCAGGTTCAAAGTATGGGTTCTGAACAACACTAGGGCATCAGGAAAGTGATAGAACCCAGGAGTAGAGCAGAGTGGCACTAGGATGGGCTTTTGAACCAGACCAGGTAAGTTTTGATTTCAAGTCACCCTGTTACTATGTGACCATGGGCTAAGTATTTAACTGCTCTGAGGCTTTCTTTGCTGAAAATTGAAACTAACCCCCTCCTCACAGTGCTACGGAGAAGATGACGTGAGAGCTTGTGCATCGTGCCTGTTTTTGAGGACTTGGTACATAGAGCCCTGGTAGCCATTAGCAGTGTATTCTCTTGACTGAGGACTTTCGGTGCCCTTGATGGTTTGACTTTACCCCCCTGCTATGCAGCAGGCAGCTTCCGTGGGCCTCTCTGAGAAGCTAGTGAAGGGCATCCATCATAGCAGTGGGGGTCCCCTCCCACCACTACCCCGACACCAGGCCAGAGTCAATGTCTTCAGAACATGGGTGGCTCTGACTCCTTCCTTGGAGCTTCATTCCAAATCCTCCATAAGATTTCTTCAACAAAGCTGGAATTCTTGGGGCACTTATGACAGACCCCTTTTTGAGTAGCCAAGGGAATTCCACTGAGATTTCAGCTCTTCTGATTTATACTTACTATTACCTTCTTCTTTTATTTTAAATTCTGGCATTAAACCAATTGTGTGAAGTTGGCAAAATGGATGGCATTTCTACGGTCCCTTAAAACTTTGTTCTCTAAGTAACTCTGAAAACTGAGTAACATTTAAATTTAATGTGGTAAAATTAAGGCCATGGATTTGCACTTTACATATCCGGGTGGTAGCTTTTCTCTGCAAACCCTGCTCTATGAGTCTGTGTAGGTCTGTTGAAAGATTTCTTGCCTTCTGCTTCCCTATGGTGGGTTTCTAGGCAGGAAGCCTTGGATAAACTGCAGGTTTTAGGCCTTTCTTGAAGACTGTCTATTTCAGCCTCTAGGATGGTTCCTGTTTTCCTGAGGTGGAACAAGATGGTTCCACCAATCTTAAATAAAATCAGCAGAGAGGAAACCATGCTTAAAGTAGCAAGAATCCCTGCTAATTAGGACCCACCAAAATTTCAATGCTTAAAGTAGCAAGAATCCCTGCTAATTAGGACCCACCAAAATTTCTTTTTGTGGGTCCTAATTAGCTTTTGGTAGCTATAAAAAAGAGGGACTTCCCTGGTGGCACAGTGGTTAAGGCTCTGCACTCCCAATGCTGGGGGCCTGGGTTCAATCCCTGGTCAGGGAACTAGATCCTGCTGCAACTAAGAGTTTGCATGCCACAACTAAGGAGCCCATCTACCGCAACTAAAGAAGCCCACATGCCTCAACTAAGGAGCCCATGAGCCGCAACTAAGCAGCCCGCCTGCTGCAACTAAGACCTGGTGCAACCAAATAAATAAAAAAATAAATATTTTATAAAAAAGGGAGAAAAGAAAGGAATGGCTAGAAATCATTTTATGCCGTGTCATTTAAATAATTACAGTGTTTATTTCAACTCACCAGGTAAACTGATGAATAGGCAAATCATTCACCATCTATAACATGAAACCTGAAACATCAGTGTGTTTTTGGTAGGTGGGGTCAAGAGAAATCAAATAAGTAAAAGATTTTAGGAATTATACAGTTATGTTCTTTTTTATATGGTTTGCTTGGAGCATCAGGGTATTTTCAGATTGCTAACTTAGCATTTATGTGATAGAAAGAGATAGAGAATATCTGAGCACAAAATATGTTTCCCACCTTAAACAAAAAGTAGATGTTAAGAAACAAAAAACCTGGTACAAAATATATTAAACAATGTTCCTGTGTTTTCCTAATTTATTATGTTTAAATTATTTCTTGAATTTTTAAAGTTAACCTTTTTGTGAAAAACAGAGTTGTTTTATTTTTGCTGCTATTCAGAACTTAAAAAAAAATAATTTTGGTTTGCTCCTGACGCAATTCGTTGTTCTTGTTGTTTTGCATATGTTAGTCTTGGGCATGTAAATTGCTCTTGAACTGTTTTTACCAAGTGTGGGCTATTATGAAACAGTCACTCTCAAATGGTACTTAATGGAACTTAAAAGCAGAAAATAAACCACAAGTAGGGAGGACCCTTGATGGGCCTTGATTGCCTCAAAGCACTGTGCCTGCAGTGTGTGTGCCTGCACCAGTACAAGAGGTACAAATGCATGTGTGTTAGGAAGGTGGTATGCTGTGTGTGCCCGGCACACAGCAGAGGACACGAGTAGTGCTCATCTATTGCTACTATCTTAGAAATACAGAAACAATCTCTTTCTATCTCTTTATAAGACCCTTAGCCAGATACCAAAATTACCTTAATGTTAAGAACAGAAATAAGAACTGATCAAAAATGTTTCCCATTACGTTCTGCTATACATTCCCAAACCACTGAACAGCCTCATTAGGTTTATAACATGATGATATTGGAGGGAAGACCTCTACTGATGCAATCTTCAAAGGAAAGATTCACAACTATGGCAGTGCAAGCTATTTGGCTGTCATTTGTTCCCCAGCCAGCTTGTAGCTGAATTTACATTAAAGTGTGCCATGTGTATCTCATTCAAGCTCCAGAGAATTGGAATTCCTGCCAGTACCACCCAGTCAGCCCTTGAAGAAGTAGCTGCTTGAGCCAGGCAGTGCTTACATCTGTGCAGAGCTACTCCAAGAATTTTTCCCACCTGATTCCAACCATTTGACTATCAGCCACCTATGAGGGGTCCCAGTCCACCAAGACCCCGGAGTACTGGTAATGGTACTCACAGATGCAAAGGCACGCTAATAGACTCTGCCACCAGATCTTCTCTCAGATTTGAAAAAAAATCAACTTGATAGTTACTAAACTCTTTCTGGATGGGTGGCAATGTTAAAGATTTAAAAGTATAATAACTTGCCCCGGCCCTATACTTTCTCTTCAGCGTGATCATTACAAATGCTCAGTTACTTACTTATACCCCCATTAGACTGTAAGCGCCATGAGGACACAGACTCTGTCTCATTCTCTACTCTATCCGGGGCCTGTCATATGGCAGGTGCTCATTAAATGCTTCTTTAATAAGTGAATGAGATGAGGAAAGTCTTCACGGAGAGGGTAGGATTTACATTGTCTTTGGAAGGACACTGAAGGTAGGTATAAGATATTAAAAAAAAAGAAAGATATTAAGGGTATCAGGAAGAAAATGGGAATTACAAAAGGGAGGTGGAGAGGGAGAAACGAGTCCCATGTTTTGAACATTGGTTTGTGCCCTGTTGGGGCAGGAGCCGCAGGTAGTTTTTGATGAGTGACTATAGCTGAGGCTTAAAATACAGCATAACAAGTGTCTGAGGCAGGGGAACAATGGAAGCCCCAGGAGTTGATACCATCTCAGAGAAAGGGTGTGAACCAGGAGGTAGGAGGGCTGGGGAAGGTTCTTGGTGTGGAGTCCTTAAGGACTGAGCAATAAGATTCAGAGATCAGAAGAGAGAGACAGAGACACACAGAGAAATGGAGACACACCAAAAGGTGGAATAAGAATATCCTTATCGGGCTTCCCTGGTGGCGCAGTGGTTGAGAATCTGCCTGCCAATACAGGGGACACGGGTTCGAGCCCTGGTCCGGGAAGATCCCACATGCCGCGGAGCAACTAGGTCCGTGAGCCACAACTACTGAGCCTGCGCGTCTGGAGCTTGTGCTCCGCAACAAGCGAGGCCGCGATAGTGAGAGGCCTGCGCACCACGATGAAGAGTGGCCCCCGCTTGCCGCAACTAGAGAAAGTCCTCGCATGGAAACGAAGACCCAACACAGCCATAAATAAATAAATAAATAAAATTAAAAAAAAAAAAAAAAAAGGATATCCTTATCATCTAAGGATAAAGACCATTTTCTTTTTCTCCCTCTCATTCCAACAGCTGGCGGGGCCCCTTGCTGTTCGCCACCAGGTAAAGTCTTCCCTTGAGAAAGGGCTCAGTGGCACGGTGCATTATCCACACCCTTGCTGCGTGCTCCTGCTACTTCACCTCTCTGAAACTCACCTTTCTCATCTGTAAAACTGGGGTGACACTTGCCTCTTGCAATTGGGGTGGTAATGTCAAAATTTAATGCGATGTCATCTAAAGCACGAAACGTACAGTACCTGACACATCGCAGAGGAGATACATATATATATATATATTTTTTTTTTTTTTTTCTTCCTCCCATTTAACACTTAGCCCTAGACTCAGAAGACTTAAGTTTAAGGCCTCACTCTGGAACTAAGCTAATGTGTGATCATGGACCTCAGTTTCCTCACTGAGGAAGACATGAAGGAATGGGCTGGTCAATCTCTAAACTACCTTCAAGTGCTAAAATTCTCTAATT
This sequence comes from Eubalaena glacialis, assembly GCF_028564815.1. NCBI lineage: Eukaryota > Metazoa > Chordata > Mammalia > Artiodactyla > Balaenidae > Eubalaena > Eubalaena glacialis. Next base: position 129,639,064 of record NC_083718.1, read on the forward strand.
CTCAGATTATAAAGAAGAATGTTTGGGAATCCCATATTTAACGATGTAATTTCTCACGAGAGGCAGAAGTCACGAACCAACTTGTCTTCATTTAGCTTCGTCAATTAGCTTTAAGGACTTCATGACAACGCTTTCTGATCTTCCTCCTCACACAGGCGACGGATGTGTCTGTGAGACTTAATTCTTAAAAGAGTCACTCATGAGTGAATAGAGGGGTTTAAGACCGTGAGAGAAACTCCCTGTTTTCCTTTGAGGCACTGTAAAGTTAAGCGTGGCGGCCTCAGACAGAGACGCTGGAGTGAATAATGAAAGCACAGGTGGTGGCTATAAATGTTGGAAAGGGAGGCTATCAAATGCAGAGATGGAATTACATTGAAAGCACATTTCTAGGCAAATCCTCATGGTGTTTGTTATTAAACTATGCTATCTCCAGAGCCATAGGCTTTCAGAACATAATAATTATGTCACGGACCAGACCCACAGCCCCTCTGGTCCCAGACTGTGCCTCAGGCAGGGACCCAAGCAACTGATGGTAGAAGCCCTCAGCAGCCACCCAGTGCCCACACCCCGACTTCACTACCACCAGATGGCTAGGACCTTCAGGATACTGCTCTTATTCTTTGGATCCTGCCACAGCCCTCAACATGTGGTTTTACATAGAGGCAGCCCTCAGCAAATGCTGGATAAATGAATGAAAGGTGGGAGGTATCCCCCAAAAGTCCTCATCACTCTCAATAATGGCTAACAGATCAATGCTGTACGAAGCTATTTAACCCTTTTTTTGAATTTGTTTCATATTTTCAGCCTGTATGAGTTTGGATAATTAATGATGGAATGCTTCTGTTCATTTGTTCTCAACAGTTCTTTCCTGCTATGAGGCATTTCCCTAAAGGAGCCCTGGGTCAGATGGGAGAGGTGGCAGATGCATAAATATAAATTATAAAGCAGATTGTGAATCGACATTAAAAAAAAGTAAACAAAGCAACACGGACATTTAAAGGTGAGGATGACTTTCAGGGAAATAGAAATGTTTTGAGGACTGAGTGGTATTTGTGTCAGGTCTTTAAGGAGTTAGAAGATTGAGTAACAGAAAAAATGAAAAGGAGGAAGATGGCGAAGTATAAAGCCTGAGCAAGGCATGAAGGTAGGAAGCAAAATCACATCCCAAAAGCAACTAGTTAGATTAAATGTAAGCTAGTTAGATAAATTAGATTAAATGTAGGCTAGCGATTGTAGGAGTTAAGGCAGAAACACAGGTAGAGGTTTTATTATGAAGAGTTTTATTTACTATTGAATTATATAAGTCATAATATTTTAGCAGGTAAGACTAGGATCAAAGCCTAGGAATACTAATCTGAAAACTGAATTAAAAAGGAAAACATCTGGACTTCAGGGCTCTCACTAGAAGACTACATGCCTTGCTCTGGAAAGTGTGGTAGGGTACCAGCAGCTTTGGCACCACCTGGGAGCTTGTTACAAATGTGGAATCTCTGGCTGTCCCAGACCTACAGAATCAAAATCTGCATGTGCATTAAAATATAAAAGGAGAGCAGAGAAGAGCCTGAACATAGGTGGCTGCTCAAAGATGACAGCGGGGAGATAGAGAAGAGAGATGTGGAGAGGCAACGCACATCAGGGCATCCAGTGCATCTGAAGCTTTGCGCTGGGACCAAGAGAAATGGTTGTGTCATTCTCAGGAATGTCAGGAGGGGAAGGATGTAGGGTGCATGGGATGACAGGTAAGGTGAAAATCTGCCTTCACATACAGAAGTTAAGGAGCCTGCAGGGAGCATCCAGGTAGAGATGCCCAGAAGGCATTTGGACAAACATATTAGATCACATGCAAAGTCCTCAGTAACAAAAACATTCAAGTGAAAAATGTAAAAAAATCACCTAAAGTGCTGGAATCAAATAGGAAGATGCCACAACTCAAAGGAAACACAGACATTATCTAGTCCAACCCTCTCCTGTGATTGTAGGAATCTTAAGCCCAGGAAGGGAAAGTGACTTGACAGATGACTCAGAGAAAAAAACTCAGCTAAATACTGGTCACCTGACTGCCAACACAGGGTTATCCCACTTCATTGTTATTCTAACAATAGAGGCCTTGGGAACTAGGAATACTGGAATTGGGCTCAATGAGTTATGCTAGAAATCACAAAAGAATCAATGGAAGTCTTAGCAAATGGCTCAGCAAGTAAACTTCAGGAATTTCAGGGCTGTTTCAGAATACACTTAGTATAGGCATACCAATTCTAATCTGGAATGTTTTTTATATGACAACCACATTAACTAGCATTTTTATAGACTTACTGTGTGCCAGGCACTTTTCCAAGTGCCTTATATATATTAACTCACTTATTAAAACAACTATATGAAAGAGGCACTGATGCTCTCCTCATTTTACACATGGAGAAACTGAGGCATAAATACAGTAAATAACCTACCGGAGGTCACACTGCTAGTAAGTGGTGGAGCTAGGATTCAAACATGCAATGATTTTTTATTTTTGTATTAGAAGATTAGCCATATGTATTTTTCCTCCTTTTTATGTAAAACTATAAATCTTCCTGTGAGAATCAGTTCTAACCCTGCAGAGACGGTTGAGCTAACAGAAGTGCTTGGCTTAGGGTAATGCATTAGTCTGTATCCTCTTTGGCTAATCCTTGTGCAGTTTTGATCTAACACTGGCTTCTATCCAATGATGTTCATCCACTTCCATATCCTTTTTAATGCTTTTCAGTCTCATTATCTTTAGGTCATTTCGAATGAGCATCCTAATGTGTTTGCCTCTCCATGTGTTTCAGTAACAGGAGGCAAGAAAAGACACTGCTTCTTTTGTTTTCAAAGGATGAAGCCTTCTTAGTGGGTTTTCCTTTGTTCAGCTTTGGGTCTGGGTTATTTGTTCAATGGAGTTGAGTTTCCTTAGATAGAAACCAGGGGCACTGGATGAGGTTGGCTCCCTTTCTCCATCCAGAGGAAGATGCTTCCAGCATGCCACCTGCACCTCCTTGTAGCATTGCTTGGTAAAACGTGCTCTGACCGCGTTTCCCTTGGAAGATGCTGGCACAGCTCGTCTGAAATAAATCCTCCCAGCTGGAGAGAGCCTGGGCTGAGGGCGGGGTACAGAGGCCGAGGCTGTCTTATGGGGACCTTCATTAATGGCCTGTGAGTTGTCTTGATTTTCCACATGTCTGACCAAGTCAACTTCCTGCCTTGGATGTCTTTCCTTCTTGTCAAATCCCAACTTTTCTGCTCTTCATTCTTGGCCTGGCTGTGTGGGTGACTGATTTTAATTTTTTTTGCTTGAAACGTACCAAGTGTTTGCCTTCTGGAAAGAAGTCCAGAGCAGTGTCAGGGAAGGGCTCAAAGTTTAATTTTCTCCAAATGATAAAACCGAAAGTCTGTGTTCTGCCCTTCATCCCTCTCATTTCTTTTCTTTTGTAAAAAGAATTTTTAATTTAATTTTTAAATTTTACATACAATAAAATCAACCATTTAAATGTATGATTCTATGAATTTTAACAAATGTATAAAGTCATGTAACTGCCACCATAATCATTCTTTCCTTTTTTTTTAAACTCCAACTCTCTGGAGTTTAAGTATTAAGTAAACATGTTAATACTTTGTATAACGCAATAGAACTATTATTAGCACAAGACTTGGTGACTTTATTTTTCCTAAAGAGGACTGTGTTATTCATTAAGACATTGTAAACACTGCAGTGTTTTGTTTATCTCTAAGAAAAATTTCCAGTTCTTGAATAGACAAATATAAATGAACAAGATCAACATTTTCATGGTCTAATCCATTGATTCTACCAAGTGTACCTTTAAATTTCTTTTTCCCTTTGGACTAGCATGAATAATGTTTTAATGGTTTGTTTTATAAAGAATCCTGATTTTATTACTTCATTTGAGCAGTATTTATTTAGGACAGGATAAATAAATGATATCTGGTTGAGAAATGATATTTACATCTCATAATGTGGAAAGCAATGTTGTGAAAACAAAATAAGCAGAGGCACACAAATGGAGTCAAGCTTGACTTTCACTTCAAATCACAATTTCCAGATTTGGGAAAAAGTAATAATCATGTGAGAATGTGGTTAAAGGGAACAATCTGTCTGCAGCTTTGTATTCAAAGCCAAAAAGATAGGGAGAAAAAAAGAATCTAATTAATGGAGAATAATCTGTATGATCCTAAAAGCCAAAACAAAGCAAAAGCCCAAAAGTCAATTTAGATATCTTGACTTTTAAATTTTTGAGTAAAAAAAATTTTTTTCTCTATTTATTGAAGAGTCTTTTCATACACCATCCCTTTCTCTGTCTGGCCTCTCATTCTTCAAGACCCAGCTAACAGGAATCCTTCCCTGAAAAGTTTTTCTGATTCCCCATTCTCACCTGTGTTCAGCTAAACATCTCCTAGAGCACTGACATTTTATGTCACAAACATCTGTTGATAAGTCTGTCTTCCTCCTTGGGCTGTGAACTCCTTAAGGAAGGGGCCATGTCTATTCACCCTTATTTTGACAGAGGCCTAGCAAAGAGCCCAAATGTTAATGAATGAAAAGTAAATGGATAAGTATCACTGAGCAGTTGGTTAAATGGTCAATACCCATATCCATTCAGTTGTGTTAGCTAGGCACAGCAAGGCGCTGGAGATACAATCATGAACAAAATGGCCCTGGTCTTTGCCCTCAGAGAGCTTACAATCTGGTGAGGGAGAAGAATAATAATAAATATCATCAATTTTAGAGAGGGTGTTTTTTCTTAATTGATAGAATGCATTTTAAATTAAGTCATTAATATAGTTCCATTATTATTTTTTTTATGACACTACTTATATTTGATATTACTCCAATGAGATTTTAGTTTCGGCAAAGGACTATTAACTATGACATCAACATAACTAGAAAATATATGAGTGTTTTTATTTCTTGGGTTGTCTTGTTTAAGTTACTAAAGTTATACAAATAGTTATATATACAGCTCTATATAATTTTATTTATATATATAGATATAATATTAGTGGAATCTAGTAAAGAGAGCAACGATTTGAATTCATAGATGATAGTTCTAACTCCAGATCTGCCAATAAGCAACTCTGTATCCTTAAATGTTAACAGGTCTTTCTCTTCTCAGCATAAAGAGCTCTAAAAGGGACGTTGTGAGGCCTAGATAGTAACTGTAAAACCTAATAAATTTAAAAATACAATGATGTTACGAATTTTAGACACGTTACACAACTCCAGTAAAGGAGGATTTACTGAGTACTTCCTCTGTTAGGCACACTGGTCCAATTAACATACATATGGGATTGGGGAAGAAGAGCTACTTTGCAGAGAGAGGATAATGAGTTTGTTCTAGATTTTTCTATCCATTATTACTTGTTTAACTGCAACTTATTTGGGAGAAAGAGAGGGGAGGGAAGGTCCAAATGACATTTAGTTTTCTACTTTATTCTTTGAATTTTTGTAGGAGAATTTTGAGATACCTCTTGACATTATCCACAGCATCCACAGTTGAAGGGACTGCCCAATTAGAGTTAGGAATCTCCACCGCAGTTACATTTGGGGAAATTATAACTTATTCTTCAAGGTTTTAAGAAATTTTCATCTTGAGAACACATCATATAGAAAAGTTCTCAGCAAGAGTGGATAAATGAGGCCTTCAAACAGGCCATTTGGTGAAGAAGGTAGGCCTCTCAGGGGAGCCACAGGAGGGAGAAAAAACAAACTTTAACTACCAGAGGGCTTTTAACTTGTATTTTTGTTACATAGTGGAAGTTAGCACTAAATTAAACTTACATGAAAATAATTTAAAAAATGAAACTACTACATCAACCTCATACCATTTACTCTACAAATTCCGGTGAAATTTGAAAATCTCTGGAAGGTTGCAGTATGATGGCCTTGACAATGAACACTTGCCTTTGACACCCAATCCATAAATTACATTGTACACACCAGCTGCGTGTGCCACTTGTACTGAAATCAATAGAATGAGCTGCTAGTTCATGTCTCTTCACTTTAAGGCTTGAATTATATTTATGATGATATTTCTATAAATTAATGGTTTTCTTGGCTGCTCTAGTAACTTGCATTCAGATTATTCAAATTTTGATGGCAAACTATCTCTTTAGAAAATGGTTTGATTAAATACAAGAAAACAAGGGGAAAGAAAAAGCATCATAATTTGTTTCTCATTGGTATTTTGTTTTCCTTCATCCCAAGAAAGAAGAAACCTGCTTATGTTTTGATAATGCCATTTATCTGTCAGATGGTGCAGGCAGGAGCCAGCTGTTTCCTATAAAGATATCTTGGGAAATAGGAATGGTGCTTTCTACAATGGCAAATGCTATCTGACACCATTTCTAGAGGATAGTTCCTGTTGAAATGTTGTGGGAGGGTTTTCTAAAGAACACACAAAGATGTCAAAAATGGTTAGTGCTGATACATGCCAAAGTCAATGCAAAATAAGTAGAGAGGAAAGTAAAATCCTCTTTGACGGAGGAAGGAAAGGTTCAGAAGATATTTAAAAGCAGGCAACGTCCACAATGTGCTGAGAGTGGGATTGGTAAAACTGCCTGGTACCGGGGCTGAAAGTTGAAACCTGTGGCCACAGGCACTGGTACCCAGATCTTAGCCAATGTTTTCATAACAGAGGTTAGGGATCTGAGCTTGGTGATGGAAGGAAGAGAAAGCAAAGCTCAGAAGTGCTCACATGCTTGGAGCTGGGTCATTTTACCGAGGTAAAATGATCTTCCATTGGAGAACATTAAGAATTCTCCTCACAGTCAAAGAGAAATAAAACCTCCACATATGGAGTGCTGGACCTAGGCCTGGGCTCCACAGATGAGCGGCAAGTCAAATGGCAGCAGTTCCAGGGGAGGGGGCCCAGGGTGGAGGGAACTGTGAAGCTCTGGTCCATGAGAAATGATCATGGCGAAAAGGGGTTCAGGGGACACAGGACAAGCCTCCATCAAATGTTTTAAGAGCTGTCATGTAGAGTCTTGGTCTGTGAGTTCCTGAAGGCTGGGCTAGAATACATAGGAAAAAGTCACAAAGTGTATAATTCATCTGAAGAGAAGCAAAACCAATATGTTGGATAAGCAAAGTGCGTGGGTATTAGCATAAACAAAAGTTGACTTTTTCTCACAGTCTCTTTAAACCTGCTCTTTGAGAGAAGTCTTTCCCTATCCTGGATGAAACCTTGGGCAAGCCCATGACTTTCTGTTCTCTTTTAGGTAAAAGAAAGTTTTACAGCTACTTAAAGTCAAAAACATAGCCTCAAACCAGTAATTAAAGGTGACAGGGATGTCGAAGGGGATGGCCCTTCTCTGTTTCCCTGCCTCTTGTTGCTTCTCCTCCCCCAGCTTGCTCACTGTGATTTCTGACCTTTCCGGGTAGAAGCAAAGGAAGGAAGAAGAGATGAGCTGGGGGCGTGGGGTTGGGGGGGGAACGGCCGTACTTGGCTGCTCTGCTGTATGGTCTCATGTCCACAGTTCTCTCGACCTGGATGAATGTAATCTAGTCTGACAGTTGCTCCTTTCCCCTCTGACCCTAGAAATCTTCCTCCAGCTTCTCTTCTCCTGAGGCTTTAGTGCCCTTTGGTTGGCCACTGAACAAGATTTAAGAAACCCCCCACGATGGCTTGCTTTTACACATACATAATTTAGAAGTGCAGGCCCTGGCAAAGCAGCTGTTCAAGCAGTTCTTTCTCTCTTCATCCTCCCTTGGTTCCTGTGCCCACCAAGGTGAGGAGGTGAGTATCCAGCTTTCCAAGTGGACCCCCAAAGCCCCTTTCCCTCGAATTGAGATGATCGTAAGGAAGGGACTCTCCAACCTTCCCCCAAAGATCATTTCCAGTCTCCAACAGCTTGACTCTTTTATATCCTGTATGTTGCAGATAAGTCTTCTAACTATTTCTCAGCCATAGTGGTCTGTCTCTTAATCCATTTTGGAATTTGGTGTTTATTGTCAACAGAAACCGCAATGAGAAGAGTTCCGTGTTAACACCTTATGATCCAAGGGAGGACTTTTTCACCTAAATAGTATACTATTTCTCATGCTAAGCTGGGGACCGGAGTCAGTTGGCAGTTTCCAAATGTCCAAGACTTTGGACTTGTTTTACACTTTTACAGCAGTGCCTCGGGGGCCATAGGTGGAGACAAGAGGGACATCTCGAGTGGTGCTCGGCCTCCTCCACCCTTCAAGCATCAGCTGCAGCAGCTCCACTACTATGTTCCTTACATGCTGAGTTTTTGTGTAAGATTTCATTGATTTCAGTCAAATAAAAGGTGGCTTACCCAGTAAAAACATCTTGACTGGTGACATTCACTCATTTGCCTACTCTAAGCAAGACACCAATCTAGGCAGGTTTATCCCGATCCTAGGCATCCAGAACTACTATCACGGTTAATCAGCAGCTTCCAATTCCAATTCCAATGAAAAACACCTCTTTTTAGTTCAGCCATCTACTCATTGGAGGAACTTGGGGGAGTAACTGAAATTCTATGTATCTCAATTTTCTCATCTGTTAAATACCTATCTGTTAGTATTGTTTTTAATCTTGTATGTCAAGTGCCTAATGTGATATCGCAATCATTGTTGGTACGCAGGAAATCACAGATGTACAGCCTTTCCAAGCTTCCTTGGAAGATAATGTGCAATTGTCCCCCACAACCATCCTCCACTACGTCATCAGTTTGAAGAACTTTGCTCTGTGCCAAAAGGACACGATGTCCTCTCAAACCATTTCCTTCTCCTACTCCCTAAGTAAAAGGTTTAAACCTCTCAGAGAGTTTCCTTGAAGCCTATATTACAGGTACAGGCATAAAGAGCCCATCTGGGAAGCTGTACCTAAACAGAAACCTGAGCAAACCTCATTACTGGATAGCCCCATAAATGTCCTCCCCACCTTGAATTGAGACCCACCACAAGGCACTGGAAAGAAGCTTTATAGAAATAAAAGAATGAATAACTGTTGTATAATTCTGCTTGGAACTTGCAGTCACCTCTAGTCTACTAACTTCCAACATCTCTCAGTGCCCACAGGGAGTAATTTTCAATATCATGATTTCCAGATGAAGAATGGATCCTGTGATGGTTAATTTTATGCATCAACTTGGCTAGGCTACGGTGCCCAGTTGTTTGGCTTAGGTGTTGCTGTGAAAGTATTTTTACATGTGACTAATATTTAATCAGCAGACTTTGAATAAAGCAGATAACCCTCCATAATGTGGTGGGCCTCACCCAATAAATTGAAGGCCTTATGAGCAAAAACTGAAGTTTCCTGAAAAAGAAGAAATTCAGTCTCAAGACTGCAACACAGAAACCCTGCCTCAGTTGCCAGCCTGCCTACCCTGCCCTGCAGATTTCAGACTCCGGTCTGCAACATCAACTCTTATTTGAATTTCCAAACTGCTGGCCTCCCCTATAGATTTCAGGCTTGCCAGCCCACACAATCATGTGTGCCAATTCCTTAAAATAAATCTCTCTATATATCTCTCTATATAACCCACTGGTTGTTTCTCTGAAGAACCCTGACTGATAAAGATCCCATCTTGGTACTCCTCACAGTACCCAGCACAGTGTTGAAGTGAATTTTCTTGAATGGTGCTGGTTATTCCTTGAACATGAACTAGAGCATAAGTGGCCACAGATTGGGCTGTACTGGGAAAAGCACTACCCTGGATTTGATTCTGCCCTGCCACTTACTACTGTACCAGGCTCATCTTCTGTGCTCAGCCCTGCAACCTTCTTGGCAACTCAGCCACATAAAGCCCAGGTCATTCCCTCTGACACCACCTGTGGTCTCTGCCTGCATTGAGCCCTTTGTGGTAGAAGTTACAATGACTGCAGCACCGAGCCCCAGCTGACGAGACCCATGAGACGCTGTCTTTTCCAAATGGTTGCCCAGAGGGAACAGGTGATAAACTGGAAGTACAGGAAAATTAATGCCACATGGGACAGATGTTGATAAAAAGAAAGGAGCCAGCAGATAAATTGCGTGCTCTCCCTCTCCATGATGGGGTTTGGGATTCAGTGGTTCTGCACAGAAAGACCATGGGGTTCTTTCTCTCCAAAGAACCCCGTGTGACCAAGCAGAATGCTCTGAATAAAAGCCCACAGTAAAGCACCACTTTGAATTTGCTTTCCCTCTGTCCTTGACTTATTTCTTCTTTTCCTACATTTACGATTCACTGGAATTGTACCCCACTCCCCAACAGTGTTGGCACGTAAGTTTTATTTAAGTTTTGTTTTCTCAAGACCTGGGTGAAGACACTAGCTGTGTGACTTTGGTAAATCATTTGACCAATCTAAGCTCCAATTCCCTCATCTTTAATGTGGAAACAGGAAGAGTATTTTCTTCAAAGATGTTTTGAGGACTGGATGAGATAATGCACAGGTCTTGGGGACACTTTTGATAAATGACAACTATAGCTTTTGCTGCCTCATGCTGCAGGAGCAGCCCCACATGGGGGAGGGCTAAAGCTTTCCAGTGACGCCTGTGACTGAGGGGCCCAATCTGTCTAATTCTGGGGCCTATTACTAGGAAGCCTGTTGCTGTTGCACATATAAGCCAAGTTCTCTAATGATATCAGAGCAGAATGCCTGTTCCCTAAGGGCAGCTGGCTCCCAAGTGAAAACCATTCCCAGCACTCCTCCTAACATCATTCATCTAGTATCCCTATTTCTGTAGGGAGGAGTAAAGGGTCAGGCAATCGGTCAGAAGAATATAGAAAAAGTGCCTCCACATAAAAACCAGGAATGGTGAAAAAGAAAAAAGAAAGAAAGGGAGGGAGGGAGGGAGGGAGGGAAGGATGGAAGGAAGGAAGGAAGGGAGGGAGGGAGGGAGGGAGGGAGGGAGGGAGGGAGGAAGGGAGGGAGGAAGGAAGGAAGGAAGGAAGGAAGGAAGGAAGGAAGGAAGGAAGGAAGGAAGGAAGGAAGGAAGGAAGGAAGGAAAAGAAAACCAGGAATGGTGAAGACACATTCTATCTGCTACCATGTACTGTAGCACTTTATCATGTCCCACCTTGAATAAGGAGTTGCTGGGGTAGAGTTGGGGGGATTTCTCTAGAGGAAATGTCATTTACCCTGAAACAAGAAATAGGATGGATTTTGAATCTGAGATTTCAGGGCTAGAGTGCAGAGTTAGGGGAAGGAGCTGGCTCTAGGCTCCAGGACGTTGCAGACATGTCTTGGGGAAAATGGCTATAGGGTATGTATATATATATGTACGTGTGTGTGTGTGTAAAATAGAGAAGCTATAGAACCAGGCATATAAAATGATTGAGAACCTGGGTTTATGGGGGCAGGGAGATTCTATAACTTAGTACACCCAGAGTGGGGGATCAGAAGGGAGGCATCCTCTTCTCCTCTATACTGGGAGAACCCCCAGCTGCACCAGGGACAGGAGCAGGGGCCTGACGTCACCACCCTTCTTCAGTGCACAGGGGTTGTGTGAGGCTCCAGGACTACCAGGCTGGGGGTGGGAGTTCACGACCAAATCACTAGGCTTCAATGTTTCAGTGATGTCATGTGGCACAGCAGCCAAAAGAATGGGAGTTTTCAACAGAACAAAAAGTGTTCTCTCTCCAGAGCCATACTAATAGAGAACTCCTTAGATGGAGGAAGTATAACTGAGATTCTAGAAGCTACCATGACAGGAAGGAAGAAGGACACACTTGTTGTAGTTAGGATGAGGTATCAGAGTTATTTCATTTGGATACTTAAAAGATCAGATCCTTTTTTTAAGTTCCCTGAGTTGGTAACTTAGGATGGTTTCTTATTTACACCTCAGTATTTTGGAGACAGGATAGCATAATGATTAAGAATATATATTCCGGAGCTAAACTGCCTGGATTTAAACCCTGGTTCTGTCACTTACAAGACTTGTGACTTGTACTTCAGTCTCCTCAAATGTGAAATCAGGCTGGTAATAATGAACTCATGGGATGTAGGGAGGAGTGAAGAAAGCTAATGTATATAGTGCCTGACACATAATAAGTGCTCACTAAATGTCAGATAGTAATATTGCCTTGTTTTTTTGTTTCCCTAGAGATCTTGCTTTCCCCAGTGGAAACGGAGGCTCCCAAAAGGTTCCCAGAACAGGCTGAGTGTGCTTACAATCAACTCTTAATGATGGAGCCCCTTCTTCAAAGGAAAGAGACTGAGATGAAAAGAAACAGATTGCCAGAATTCAGAGTTTGATATTAGTGTTTCCAGCTGAGGGTTATTTTGAAGTACAAGCAGATAGTGTCGCAAAGACGGGAGCAGCTCAGTGATCTCACAGAGACATCACTGGCAAGCACATTATTTAGCAGAACCTGGGTGTTTCTCCGAGATCCAGGCGGGGGCCCCAAGCTAGATTATTTTTGTTTCCATTTCTAAGGTGAAGCTGGAAGGGAGGGGAACTTGGATTCAGAGAGTAAAACGAGGGCACTGGATGAGACGATTTCTAAAGACTGTTCCAGAATTCTGCAAGGCACTGAGTCTGCGATCATGACTAAAAGAAGGGAGATTTAAAAATATTCAAGGCAGGAGAATTCAGGCAGATGCTCAGGAAAATATGTCCCTACCAAATTCCTGCTGAGCCTCAGAATACCCTTGTAAGGGAAATGATGGGACTTTCATACTCGGCGTTACGGAAAATAAAGTGAAGCACGTAAAGTTGGGGGAAAAACTTACACTGATAGAGATAAGCTTTTTTATCCAGCTAGTCTCTCCTCATTTCACCATGGCTGAAAGTTATGTTCTATCAAAGGAAGCTTTAAAAGAATTTGGATGGACACGCTCAACAGTGGCTATAATCAAATTATTCCTATTGTCTTTTCAAATCCCCTGTTCGAGCAATAACTATTAGGCCTAGACTTACAAGGGTAAAATAATTCATAAAATATATTCAAGTGTGACTGTCAGAAGATCTTAGGACTAATGTAATGGTCCCACATGTCTCCAAAAAGCAGTCCAAATAGTTGTGATATGCAGTATAGTTTGTGTGCTATAAGGTAATGAAATTAGACTGTAAAACTCCATTTGATGGATAAGGATATTAAAATGGAATTAAAGTGTTGTTGCAAGAGAGGAATTCTTGTGCTTCAAGAGATGAAAGATGGGGGAAGCTTTGGCAAGTCCAGGGGTGAGACAAGCAGCTGCTGTACAAATCTCTTTGCTATTACTCTATCAGAGCAACCCTAAAGTTTCCAGTTCAGGATCTCTTGCCCTACACAAACACCAATAATTCTGCCAAGATGTTGGCTCAACATTCAATGTAAGAGCTGAAGCCTCTCAATTCGGTCCATCAGCAAAGCCTCAGATTCATCATGCTCCTTCTCTCTTAGCCATTCTGTGTCCCTAAGATGGTCTTTGTCACCCTGCTTATCATTCTTTCTTTGGAGGAAAGGAGGGAAAGGAAGAGAAATCTTATAAGGTTATATCAACTGAAATCTGAGATAAGTTAGCAGTCTTTTCCTAGTGCTGGCTTTTTACTCACACCAAACTTCAGCAACTTAAAGCACAGCACAATTTTAAAAAGCAAAGTAAAATTGTTAATTGTTAAGCATTAATGTTGTAACTCCAGCTTGGGCAATCTTCAGGCACAGAGGACATGCCTGTTAACACTGATTCCCTTTATCTCCAGCTATCAGCCTCTTTGGGAAAGGGATTCTCATGTGAGAATGACCTCTGACAAGACCAACTATACTGGTTCCTTACCATTTTGGAAGAAGTGATTACACCCATGCAGGTTAGCACACCAGGTAGAGAAAATATACATTAAAAAAAAAAATGGGCCCCACCTCTCAGTCACTTAGTGACTCAGATTTCCTACCTGAAAATTACAAAACTGGCACAAGCCAGTGTCTCTGACTCACCAAAATGTCTGAATATTTGAAAATATGTGGATGTGGGGTACCAAGTACACTCATCCAGAGGACTGACTCACATTTTTGGCAGCTGGGTAATGCCAAATAGCATCTCGGTCAAAGATTTCATGGAATTAAAAAAAAGTCAGCAAAAGTAATTTTTGGCGTAAACAAAACAGACCCAATTGTTTGTTATAATTTTGTGAACCCCCAGGGCTGATTTAGCTCTGAGTGTGCCTTGGTTGGTTTGCTTCCAGGACACCTGCCTCACTTCCTCAACCTTTACTATAACACGTGCAGTAAAAAAAAAACATCTAAAAGCTGGGTTCAAATTCCAGCCTACTAGGAAAGTTTTTTGGCCACCCTGAACCTCAACTGTATCATCTGTAAAGTGGGAATGAGAATAACTTACGCTGTGGTATTGTTGTGAGGAGTAAACACACGACACAGCTTCCCCCCTCACAGCAGACCCTCAATAAATAAATAGTAGCTTAATGAGGGCAAACACAGTGTGAATTAGCACCTGCAGAGGCAGAATCAGTTATCAGGAACCTGTTGTTTAAAGTCCCTCCTACTGCCCCAGGGCTTGTCAAAAGTGTGATCTCTGACCATTTGCTGCAGAAACCCTCAGGGTGCGTATAAGAGAGACTTCCGGTCCCCATCCCAGATGTGGCAAATCAGAATCCCTGGGAATCACCATTTCTAACGTCTCCCTAGCCTTCAGATGATTGTTTAGTATCTTAAAATTTGAGAACCACTGAATTAGAGTGCTAGTTAAAATGTATTACCCTTTTTAGTCATTGGTTGGTAAAGAAATAGACGAGTTATAAGTTTCAATGATTTTAAAGCACTCTCTGCAGTTCCTGAGTCCTGAGGTCCACAGATCCTCTGAAAGATTAGATAATATGGTCAACCGAGGGATGTTAAAAGCTAGTCAAGGTAGTTCGTAGGGAAGCTTTTTATTTTTCCTTGACTTGCTGGTCAACTGAGTAATTCTGGGCTATTATTTAGGCCCAATGGGCAGCACTTACCCAATTCCCTGGACTATTAAACACAATTTTATATTATTTGCTCATTTAGCTTGCTTAATAAAACTCCAACTACTGTAGAAGATGCCTGGTCTAAAATCCACTTACTCTTAGACTCAATAGTCCTAAAGAAACTCTTGACCCAGGATCACTGAAGTCTTGAACTTACAGTTGAACAGAGAAAAATTATTTAGCAGCCATGAGACACTGGGCTAGTGCAGATACATGTTAGCACAAAGGTGAGAGTCTGAACAGCAAACACTAGCCATTTGGTTGGCAATGGATAAGTGTGGCCCTGGAGTATCTGCTGAAAAAGTAAAAAGAGAGTTGGCAGAGCTGTCAGGCTACCACTGTTCATCTAGCAGTGAAACCAGGGGAGCACCATGAAGCTTGAAAAGTGAGCCAGTTTCACTGGCAAAGACTAGGAGCTCCCCCTCAGCATTAGTGGAACCTTTATTAAATGGGCCCCACAGCTGAGTAGTGATATGGAGAATTTGGAGAAGGGCCATGAAAAGCAATCAAGATCAATCAGGCATCAGAGGAATAAATTCTTTGAGGGTTTGACTTCCTTTAGACCACAGTGAAGGAGTCGTGGGCTGGGAGGGTGGCTGCGAGGGGGAGATTAACAGTGCATTTAGATGGCTAAGTGGTAATTAGGAGTGAAAATATTTCTACTAAGAAGATCAAAAGAAAAAGCTTGGGGTGGACTTCAGCAGAAATTGGGCCTGAAATTGGAGACCTGGTTGTGAGGAAGAGGGTTATTCTCTTTTAGCGTGTTAGGGAAAGCTCTAATGCTGCTTTCCCACTTCAGAGCACCCTCTCTCCTCCGCCCCCCTCTTGCTAGTCCCCTCACTCCAGTAGCTGCCACCCGTTCTTCATTTAGGGCCAACAATATGCCAGATATGGGGCTAACTGCCTTACATTTCCATCTCATTTAATCTTCACAGACACCCTGCAAGGAGGGGAGTGGAGTGCTCATTTATAGAAGAGAAAACAGGTTCCATGAGATTAAGCAACTTTCTCAGAGTCATACAGTCAGAAAGTGGCAGACCCCGATGTGTCTTATTCCAAATCTCAAAGCACTGTTTTACCCTGTCCACTTGCCCATAGCCCAGAAGGCTAGTGTGGCTGGAAGCGAGAGAGTGAGACAAGGGTTGGAAATGAGGACAGAAAAATGATGGGGTCGGGGTGGCCACCTGATGGTAAGTGCCCTACAAGGCCATGGAGGATGCTGGATTTTCTTCTGAATATGAAAGGAAGCCACTGGAGGGTTTTGAGCGGAAAAACACTAATCTAGGTTTTAGATAGATCTGTATTTTAGGGGAGAAGGGGCAAAACCCAGGAAAATAGTTGTGTATATACCTTAATAGCCCAGATGTGAGAAGGTGGCTTGCACTAGGTGTGAGTGGTAGAGACGTAGGGAAGTGGGTGGATTCTAGAGACATTTCAAGAGTAAAAAACAGCATGTGATGAATTGGTAAGTGATATGCCCAAGGTCACATAGGTAATAAGTCTGGACTAGGCTGGAGTTGGAACAAGGCTCTATCTGACACCAAACCCAGTGATCTTTCCCTAACTACAGTGAGCCATGCCACAGGTTCCTGAGAAAGGGATTTCCTGAACCTGAGGCCAAAATATAGATAGTTTCTAGCATGTAAAACTTACGACTCAGTTGTGTGTGAGTGTCTGTGTATGTATCCTGTATGTCCATGGCCTCTTCTCCTCACATACCAAAAAAGAGGAGAGGTGACAGCAGATTATCCAGAACACATATAAAAAAACAATTACCAACCCTCTATCCAAACGTTTTAGCCCACTCTGATGACTACTAGAGCGAGGTCAGCTGACGCCTAGAATAGCTACCATGGGCATGGTGAAAGGTAAATGTTATGTTTTAAGCTGTACTAGGTAGAGGATGGGAGGAGCCACTTAACAGAAATGAAGAGACCCTGTGGCCACATTTACACAGCCAAAGCCAAGGGAAGATTGAGCAATTACTCAGTAAGTGCAGGCTGGGGAGTCAGCCAATTTGGGTAACTCCGATAAAAACATGTGCTTTCGATGCTTTCTCTTGCCTGAATTACTCGATAATGGTCCAACTGTCTGTTCTGCTTAGTTCAAGAGAACAAGAAACAGGTCCATCTGAGTCAGAGACCTTCCGTGGACCACGGTGCAGCCCGGGCTGAGGAGCCAGCAGGGGAAGGCTGCCCACAGGAGCCCGCCTCCAAGCTGGGACAATGTAGTGAACCTTGATAAAGAGCTTGCTCTGTCAGTGCCTTCTGCTAGGTTCTACAGACCCTAAAACGAACAGTCTTTATTCCGATGTTTCTCAAAGTCTAGTCTTGAGACAAACTTGAGAAAGAATAATTGTAATAATATGTGTGAAGTATAGAGGTAGTCTTTTAGGAAATGATAGGAACACAAAGGCGGCAACTGACCTGCACTGGGATGGGCTGGGGAACAGTCAGGGAAGGCTCCCTGGAGGACATGATGCCAGGGAGGGGGGGTCCTGCAAGATGAAGAGTTAGTAGCTAGGAAGAGAGAAATGGAGAAGGGAGAGGGAAGGCTAATGTGAAAGCTGGTGGCATTTTTTCCTCTGGTGATAAGAGTTTACCCCAAAATAATACTTAATAGATAATATTCAGGCTTTACTATGCAGCAGACACCTTACTAAGCACTTTATAGGCATTGTCTTATTGCATCTTCACAGTAACCATTTGGGAATGGCACTGTTATAATCTTATTCTGTTTTGTATATGAGAAAACTGAGGCACAGAACAGTTCAATAATTTGCCCACAGTCACACCAGTGGGGTGCGGCAAAACCAGAACTTCAGGATATATGACTTCAGAGTCTTTGCAATGCTTCTCCCTGTCCTGGTTTTGTCTGTAACATGGCTTCTGTAGCCCTAGGTGCTGCCATGCAGTTTCCACACATGTCCATGACAGATCAGAATAAACTCATGCTTCACTGAGGCCAGAAGTCTGCTCTCAGGGTAGAACTCTAGCAGGCAAATGACACACAGAGGCAGCAACTTCGCCTTTGACCTGCCTGCTCCTGAGCCAGCTCAGCACCACCTCAACTCTGCCCTCTTTGCTGCCTGGCACCTTGTCTCCTGCCTTATGTGAGCTCAGGATGCTCCTCAGAACCCATGAATTCCCGGCAGACTCGGGCTCGCTCCACTTAGTTTCACCACAGTCTCCTTCCTTCCATCCTAACAGGAATACAAGCCCATCAGAGGGTGGGATCTATGTCTTGGTTAGAATTTTCCTGATTCCTCTCTCACCGTCCTTCCATTACTGATCTCCTACAAGTGCCATGCTCTGCTAAGGAGTCTGTGAAGCCAGCTTTGCCCACCAAGACTCCTGAGACATGTTTTTATCATTGTCATAAAAAGCACCAGACCATGTTCCGAAAGATAAATGATTAACTAAGAATAGCACATGGTCTCACTTGGAGGAGTTTCAACCAAAGATGAAATTTTGTGGTTCAGAACCATGCTGGCAAAGTAACAGACTTATTCCAGTGCATCTCAAAGAAATGAGCTAATAACTAGTAGCGGTTCTCTAGAGACTTTACCCTTGTTCCAGGAAATACATATTCTGAAATTGAATTTGTAGCAATGATTTCCATTTTCACATATAGCATCATCATTCCTTTAGATTTAAAAACTATTTTTGGAAACATTCACATCACCTCTGCAAGATAAATTATATATAGATTTTATCTGCCCAAATCACAGAAGGTGACACCTCTACTTGCTTGAAAAGCTCTCTAAGATGAAGAAGGGATTCATGTGGACAATGAAAGATGTTTTCCATTTGTACTGAGGTTAAGAGAAAAACTTCATTTGAGAACATGGAACTCATTACCAGTATAGATGCTCCACCTCTGACTTTATTTAAAGAAATGGATAGGGCACTGTCCTTCTGGGGTTGCTTGGGGTTGGGCAGTGCTTGCCAGACTTCTGGTGCTCTAATAGCCCAGCCTCAGTTTGCCTGATCTCCTGCTACTAGCCCCACCCTACTAAATTAATAGATCATGTTTTTACCACGTCTTTTCCATTTATCATCTCACGTTAGTCTCATAAAAATCTTCCTTTTACTGTTGAGGAAACTGGCATCCAGGGAGGCTAAGTGTCCTTGTTCTACAGTTCACTGGTGTCAGAAATTGCTAAAACCGGGTGTCCCACATCTTAAGTTAAATGGTGTAAAAAGAATATAAAATGCAAAAGGTATATAAAAAATATTTGCTGAAGGAAGAATATTTTGAGAATTTAAGAAGAGTTCTTTTGGAATTTGAAGACATTCTAGGATGCTCAAGCATGAGTATTATGCTAATTATTTTCCTACCCACCTCATTCAATCAATGAATTCAGTGAATGTTTACTACATTACACTGTGAATGCAATGGGAAAGCAAGTCCCTCGCAGGACTCACTATCCCTTACTTCTTAACACACTCCCTCCTTTTGTCCTGTGATATCCCCCGCCACACACACACACACACACACACACACACAGTCCACGCCTAAACTCTGCTCTTAGCGCCCACCAAATACAGATCCTTGGTAGATCCTTAGTAAGTACTGTTGATACAATTAGAGAGGGAGAAGGGCATTTCCTGCAGGGGGCTTCACATCCTGTGTGCCTATGAAAGTCTATCTTCCATGGAGCTGCTTATGAAACTCAAGCAATTGGGAACCACTTACAAATTTATTCTCCTGAGATCTCTACAGAGTTATAAAAACAATCTGATGCTCTGGAGAACTCTTGCATATTAAAACTAAAGGCCTAAATACGTTAATCAAAGTTCCCTAAATTTTAATTCCCTCGTCTGCTGAATGGGGACACAATGATGTACAGAAAAACATTTGAAAAGCATGAAGGGCTTTGTAAAAAAAAAAAAAAAAAAAGATACGAATAAAATCATCAACAAAGCTAATAAAATATGTTATAAAGAGTTCCAGGTGCTAAAGTAAAATATGTGATGTCAAGTAAATGATACCTCAGCTGAACAAATGCTAAAGAATGTTCACTTAGCCATGTATGCAGAACAACTGAAGGAAGAAAGGTCATAAAAGTGGTTGCTTGTGTTTAACTTTACCCCTTTTATAAGAAACTAGATCTCTGAAATGTAAATTAAAATTTCTTATCAAGTAATAAATAAGGCTTTAAAAATTATCTTTTTGACTATCATATTGGAAAAATAATCGATATTAATTCCACTGGTAGGCAAGATGGACAAGTGCTCTGGAAAACACCTCAAACACTGCTGGGGGAGATGTAAATTAGTATAGCATTCTGGAAACAATTAATGAATTTCAAGAGTCTTAAAACTATTCATGCACATCTATTCCACTTCTAAGAATTCATAGTGGGGAAATAAGAATATGAATAAAAGGGTGGCTATCGAATGCTCATCATGGTGTTACCTAACATATAGTGAATGCTTGAAGTACAGAAGTTAAGAATATGGTATCTGGAGTCACTCTGCTGCTAGATTCAAATCCTGGCTTTGTTACTTCTCACTGATATACTGGATGTACTACTTTTAATTTCCACAATCGTAAAATAAGGGTTATAGTAACAAAAACTGTTTCATGAGGTGGTTGTGAATATTGAACAAAATACATTTAAGGCTCTCAGGACAAACTGAAAGTGCTCACAATGTTAGATTATGTTCATTATAATGAAAAATTATAAACAATCTACATATATAATTGTTTTTCCAAGCAATGTAGTGCTATGTATCAATTAAAATGATGTTGTAGATGAGTAGTTCACTTTGAAAGATGATTATTATATTAAAGGGGAAAAGCATGCTATAAAATAGTTTCTACTATGTGATTGAATCCAAGCAGATATTTATTAGACATTATCCAGTGTACTTGTTTTGAATTCAGGTCCATTTCTTCTCTAAAAGTTTGGTTGTACTTCAAAAGAGCAAAATCAAATTGTGCTAATTTCAGTTCCTTTATCTCCTGGAATGGAGATCATTGAGAATTTTTCCTGGGCTAATATACTTTTGGTACTTAGTGTATTGCAATCCAAATGACTTCTGTTCTAAATAATAAAGTAGAATCATTTCTTTCACTAACAGGTAAAGTCCTTCATGCCACAACACAGTCCCAAGATCCCATTTAGTCTCATAAAGTTACTAGAGTAATTATATACATAATTTACCAAGTCAAGAAATACTACAGCTATAAGTTTTCAAATGCTTATAACAATTTTTAACAGCATGAACTATAATTCTAACAATATGTATTATGAGATATTCAAAACACATGTACTTTAAAGTAATGTGGAATTTAAGAATGACATTTGCATAATGTACAATTACTGCTAAATGTTAAAGCTACCCTGTCTTACTAAGAAGAATCACTTAAGGCTATTGACTTAGTGTGACTTCACTTTTAATGTCTGAATTGGTGAATTCAATTGATTGCAGAGCAAGAAACTTATCTTTACCCTCTTACAGCTCATGAATCTCTGAATGCCTAAGAGATAACTTATTTGTTACCCAGGTCTTTGCTAGCCCAACAATAAAAAGTCTTCCTCCAAGCCTCACAATAGTCGTTTGATCATCCTCTAATTTCAAGCAAATAAGTACTGTGCCTACATGCTTACACTGAGTATTACTAATATATAAATAATTAAGTTTTTCCCTAATTTAAGGTTATAAATTAGGACCTCTGACTTCTACTGACAGAAATGAAAACATAGTCATATATTTGTATCACATGCAAAATTCTTTTAGTATTTTCTTATCTATCATATTTTATTATTAACAACTTTATATGCTGGATATATAAGTCTCATTCATTTTGACAGCTTTGAACCTTTCTGTTATGGAAATTTTACTTCAACTTTGGGCATTCATCCTCGGAACTAAAAAAGGTAGTGATGTGGTTTGTAAAATTTCTCTGAACACTCAGAGAGTGGTGAGCACAGGAAAAACACAAGAGAGAGAGGAGGAGGAACACTCACAATCAAGCACCTCCCAAGCTAAACGGTGCCAATTATATGCAGCTGGGAAATGCTATAAGCTGTTAACAGTGCAGAGGTTGGCTAGACTACAAGTGCTTTCCTCCACATCTGGTAAAGGTAAAGCTGACCTCACCACTTCGTGCCTGGGACAGGTAAACAAAAACCCAAGGAGATTAGCATCAATTTCACAAGATCGGATGGAGTGACTACTGGCTATGTTTTTTGTTTTTTGGCCAGAAGGATTCTAACTGGAGTAGAAAGATTAAAAAAAAAAACAAAACACTTTTTTTCCTCCTTTCTCCCATAGTGAAACTTAGGATTGTTGCTTCTGGTTTGAGGTAGATAGTAAGTTACTGACATCCACGTGACTGCTTTCTGGTTGCTTTTATGATTACTAGAATAGAATTACAAATACTCCACTATTACTTCCGGTCCTCAGCCAGATGTGAATCCGCCAAGTTAAAGGCGCAAACTTAAGATTCTTAAGATTTTTTTCTCACTACCTTTTTTTCCCCTGATTGGTATATAAAAGACAAGAAGTGAGTACTGATTAAATTCTTTAAACCCCAAAATTAGTGAGGGTGGCACTACTTACTTTTGTATTTCCGAGACAAGTGTCCACTGCTACATAGGATAAAGTCCTGAGGTTTAGATTTCAGCTCTCAGAATCACAATCCCTAAAGAGGGTTCACTAGGAAGAAAAAGTAAAGAGTCTCTGCTCTAGAAGCATTGATCACAAACTCCAAATATTTCTAGTCCTCCTTTTTCAACCCTGAAGAAAAATATTCCTATGCCCACATTTCATTTCTGATTTGGGACACCCCAAAAGGTCATTTTGAAAAGTGCTCTGCCTTTTCTTTCACATTAATTTTATTAGATAGTTCAAAAGGGACAATCTGCCAAATTAGATATTTTCATGTATTCTTTTGTTGAGTAAGTGCAATCATCTACAAATAAGTTTTCTATTAAAATGTACTCACAACACAGCTCAAAACAAAATGACTTTTTAAAATTAAGAATTATTATATTTGAAAGAGGCTAAAGTCAACTTACTGCTGAAAACACACACACACACACACACACACACAAAGGATTAATTGGTTGAAACTTTCACAAGAATGGAAAATGTTTAATAAACTTAGAATGATGGGCTTATTAAACTATAGTGTTATTTACAGCCATAGTTCATCAACCACAAACACAATAATGTGTTTGCATGGCATGCTACAACAGAAGCTTTATTCAGTTCATTCAGAAAACATTGGCAAAATAAATTTCAGTTGCAAATTCACAGATACAAGCTTCAAAGTATAAAGCTGTATATAACAAAAAATACAGGTAATATTTATAACAATAACTTACAGATACAAACTAATGATACACTACAATTTCACAAAGGATTGTAAACATTTTGCACACTTGTCAGTCCTTTCTTTTAGGCAAAGTGCTCTTTTGATGACAAATAAATTAACAGATACACACTCGAGTGAACTATTTCCATACAATACAAAAAAAAAGTTTTGATTTGTTTTCTTCTTGTAAACATAAGTTTTACAAAAAAATGAAGAATCAATAAAAGTGTCTTGCAGGCCAACTAGAGATACATACCTGGGCAGCAAAGTGATGTTGGAAATGCTTTGGATGTTAAATAAAAAATTAACATTAATATATTTTCAATGGTATTTTATACATAATAAATGACAAGTTTATATCCTTAATCATTTCTATCCCTGAAAAAAGGAATTAGGTGTGACTTATTGGCAGTTGTGTCATTGAATGGGGTAACAAGGGCTGGAGTCCAAGGGTTGTTGGTGAATGAGCTACAAAATAGAAAGAAATTTGTGGATCAGTTTCGTAGGGTAAATAAAACTGATTTAAGAAACAAACAAAAAACAATCCAAGGCAATGTTCTCTCACTACTGATTTTATAGCTGAGGGCACCAAGCTACACTCATTCCACTGACCTCAGCAGGAACATTAGCTTATTCAGCACAGTGAGTATAGTATTAAATGAGAATCCAGGAATGGTTTATCCCAAAATCTTTATTTGGGGTCACAAGCTTTTGCCACTTTACTGTCCTCCATCCATACCCCATTCACTGCACTTTACCCTGCAGCTAGAAACACGTGAGCTTTGCCTGCATAGACGTTGCTAGCTTTCATACGAAGGTGCCTCTATAGGGTGACCCCTGCCCCAAATTCTCATTTATGAATGCTGAGCTGCCTCTTCCCTAAACATACATCAAAACACATTTGACTTGGGCAACACTACAGTCATTCATGTGAACACACACAACTTTAATCCTAGTGTAGGTAAATGCATCAATGGTACAGGCTCTGATTTTTTCTTTGATCAAACCTTAAAATGAACTTTCCACTCTCAGTAAGAACTATGTCGCTTCAAACCAAATGTCCCTCTAAGAGCAATTAAGAAAGCTGGACAAAATTTTTAGAAATCTGTTTGAAGGCATCTGAAAGATACCCAGGTAGTGAGAACTTGCAAAGTCAAGTCCCAGAGAAGGAGAGAAATAAAATGAGGCTACTTTTCCTCCACAAGTTTAGTAACAATTTTAAAAGAAAAGGAGTGTGAGAGGCTGAGACATTTAGCAAAGTTTTCACGAGTTAGACTTTGGGTTGTGGGGAATAAATATGAAAGATCAGGGACCACTGAAGAGAAGCCCTCGTTAAAAATGACAGACACAAAACAAAATGTAAGCTTTTTTGGGGATCCCAAAAGGCTAGTTCCAAGGAGTAGTGACCCCGAAATACACCAGCCCTTGTGAGGATTGATGCCTGATTGGATATACAATGGAGAAAAGACAGTCTCTTCAATAAGTGGTGCTGGGAAAACTGGACAGCTACATGTAAAAGAATGAAATTAGAATACTCCCTAACACCATACACAAAAATAAACTCAAAATGGATTCAAGACCTAAATGTAAGACTGGACACTGTAGAACTCTTAGAGGAAAACATAGGAAGAACACTCTTTGACATAAATCACAGCAACATCTTTTTTGATCCACCTCCTAGAGTAATGGAAATAAAAACAAAAATAAACAAATGGGACCTAATGAAACTTAAAAGCTTTTGCAAAGCAAAGGAAACCATAAACAAGACCAAAAGACAACCCTCAGAATGGGAGAAAATATTTGCAAACGAATCAACGGACAAAGGATTAATCTCCAAAATATATAAACAGCCCATGCAGCTCAATATTAAAAAAACAAACAACCCAATCCAAAAACGGGCAGAAGACCTAAATAGACATTTCTCCAAAGAAGACATACAGATGGCCAAGAAGCACATGAAAAGCTGCTCAACATCACTAATTATTAGAGAAATGCAAATCAAAACTACAATGATGTATCACCTCACACCAGTTAGAATGGGCATCATCTGAAAATCTACAAACAACAAATGCTGGAGAGGGTGTGGAGAAAAGGGAACCCTCTGCACTGTTGGTGGGAATGTAAATTGATACAGCCACTATGGAGAACAGTATGGAGGTTCCTTAAAAAACTAAAAAAAGAATTACCATATGGCCCAGCAATCCCACTACTGGGCATATACACAGAGAAAACCATAATTCAAAACGACACATGCACCCCAATGTTCACTGCAGCACTATTTACAATAGTCAGGTCATGGAAGCAACCTAAATGCCCATCAACAGATGAATGGATAAAGAAGATGTGGTACATATATACAATGGAATATTACTCAGTCGTAAAAAGGAATGAAATTGGGTCATTTGTAGAGACGTGGATGGATCTAGAGACTGTCATAGAGAGTGAAGTAAGTCAGAAAGAGAAAAACAAATATCGTATATTAACACATATATGTGGAACCTAGAAAAATGGTACAGATGACCAGTTTGCAGGGCAGTAATTGAGACACAGATGTAGAGAACAAACGTATGGACACCAAGGGGGGAAAGCAGCAGTGGGTGGGGGTGGTGGTGTGATGAATTGGGAGATTGGGATTGACGTGTATACACTGATGTGTATAAAATGGATGACTAATAAGAACCTGCTGTATAAAAAAATAAATAAAATTCAAAAATTCAAAAAAAAAATGACAGACACAAAACAGAACAAAATGTAAGCTTTTTGGGGGGATCCCAAAAGGCTAGTTCCAAGGAGTAGTGACTCTGAAATACACCAGCCCTTGTGAGGACTGATGCCTGATTGGATTAAGTTGATCTTCCTCTGATCTAATCGCCTGCCAAAGGCAAAACTAAATCCTCTGTGGTGGAAGATATTAACCAGGGCCTCAAATTATTTCTAGTTTCCATACCTAACATCTGAAGTTTAATAAAAAACAACAAGGCAAATAAGACATGACTTGAATGAAAACAAAGAGGAAAAAACAATAGAACAGACCCACAAAATACTGGAGTTGTCAGATATGTCCTTTAGTGTTACTATAATTAATATAACAATTTTGTTAAGGAATAAAGTGATAAAATAGATAATTCTGGCACAGAAGTGGAAGCTATATAAAAGAATGAAATGGAAATTCTAAAAATGGAAAACACAATAACTGAAATTAAGAACTCAGTGGATGAGTTTTACAGCATAGACAGAGAGAGAATTAGTGAACTGGAAGATAGGTCAGAAGAATATCTAGACTAGAACATGGAAGGTCAAAATGCTGGAAAATATGGACTTTTTCAATAAGGGTAGAAACAATACTTGAAGAGACAAAATCTGATCCTTTTGCATAGTGAAATACATCAAACTACCTATTCAAGAAGCATATTTAGGCACACTATACTAAAACTGAAAACCAAACATAAAGAGAAAAGCTGGGGAAAAAAAGAGATTCACTTTTAAAGGAGCAAGAATAAGACCAACAGCTGACTTCAACAATAAGTGGTATCAAGTTAATTAACTATCTATATTCTAAACAACAGAAACAATGGAAGCAAGAAGACAATGTAATTCATACTGCCAAAGTGCTGAAAGAAAACAGCTGCCAACCTAGATTTCCACATACAGAGGAAAAAACATTTACAACTGCATCAAAACAAAAACTTATGAATAAACCTAACAAAAGATGTGCAAGATTACTAAACAGAAAACTCTAGAATATAAGAGAGCATTTGAAGATGACCTAAATAAATAGAAAGACAGACTAAGATCATGGTATGGAAGACAATATTATTAAGATAGCAGTTTCCTACAAACGGATCTAATAGATTATATCAAAATCTCAATTGTTTTCTCTTTTTTGGTTGAAAAATTTATGGCAATACAAATGAACAACAAAGTAGGACAAGGTTGTACTACTGGATATCAAGAATATAGGCCTAGCATTATTAAAACAATTAGGTATTGATATAAAAATAAATAGACCAATAAAACAGAATAGAGGGTACAGAAATAGACACATAAATTATATGGACACTTGATTTATGATAAGTGTGGCACAGCAAAGCAGCTGAGAAATTGGTACTTTCATAAGCATAACAAAAACTTTGCTCCTTATTTTACACCACATAGAAAATTCATTTGTAGATGGACTGTAAATCTAAATGTCAAAGGTAAAACAAAGTTAATGAAATTTCTAGAAGATAACATAGGAGAAATATCTTCATTATCTCTGAGTAGGAACAATTTCTTGAACAGGTCACAAGAAAAGCACTCCCCATGAAGGAAAAAAACTGATGAAATGAACTACATTAAAATTAGGAACTTGTGCTCAATAAAACATACTCAAGAGAGGAGAAAAAGCAAACCACTGAATAGGAGATATCTGCAACACATATAATCATCAAAAAACGTATTTATATTCAATATATAGCCAAAACTAGAACAAATCAAGGAAAAAACAAAACAGACAAGCCAATAGACCAACAAGCAAAAGACATGAATAAGCTCTTCACAAAAAGGATATACAAATGCTCAATGAAAAAATGCTCAGTCTCATCAGTGATGAGGGAAAGCAAATGAAAATTATGAGATAACACTACACAACAACTAAATTGGCTAAATTAAGAAGTCACACCATACCAAGTGTTAGCGAGGATGTGGAGCACCTTGAACTCTCATGTGCTGCTGGTCTCAGTGTAAAATGGTTCAACCACTATTGGAAACTTTTTGGCAGAATCAACTAAAATTGAACATATGTGTAGCCAGCACCCTATGTTCTACTCCCAGGTATATACCAAATCAAACTGTGAATTAATGTGCACCAAAGGGCATGTACAATAAGGTCCATAGCAGCATATACATAGCTGGAAATAACGCAAATGTCTATCAACCCTAAAGTGGATTGTGGTATATTCCTACAGTGGAATTCTGTATAACAATGAAAACCAACAAATCACTGATTCTTGCAACAATACAGATGAATCTCACAAACACTGTAGTTGAAGAAAGTGAGACACAAGAATACATTCTGCATGGTTCGATTCATATAAAGCTCAAAAACAGGCAAAACTAGAACATGATTTTAGAAGTCAACACAATATTACTTTGGAGGAAAAGGATAATGATTGGGAAGGGACATAAGAGAGGCTTCTAGGGTGCTAACTGCGTTTTACTACTTCATGTGGGTAGTACTTACATGGATATGTTCATTTTATTAATTCATCAAGCTGAATACTTATGTGTGCACTTTTCTATATGTATGTTTTGTTTCAATAAAAAAGTTTCTTTAACAAAACTCAGTAAACCCCAATCTAAAAATCTGAGTGTGAATACTTCCTCTGACCATAGGAAAATAAATTATTTAAATATTTATCAGGTGAAAACAAAAAGAATGTTTTTCCTAAGTTAAAATCAAGCACTATGAGTCATTATCAATATTTGTATTTTAGCTGTGAGTGTTAAACTTGTCCCTTAAAAAAGGCAGTCACAGAAATAAGAATGTTGGGTGGTTCTTCTCCCTACTACACCCACCCCTGACAATATTTTTCAGCTACTACTGAGGTAATAGTTCAAAATGTGAATAGTATACCAATAATATACTATTAGAAGGTACCAGTAATTGATTGCTTGGGAGGCAGCTGTTAAATATCAGGATACCTACCATCCATATAACTATGCAGCGCAGTTAACATTGTCCCATCTTGGGGCACATAGGCAGAATAAGCCATTTCTTCTAACATGGGTGGAGACAGCCTGGAGGGCGGGACTGCTGTGACTGGGGCAGAGGAGGAGTGATTAGGACTGACGTGTTTCTTGTGGCG
Source organism: Eubalaena glacialis (assembly GCF_028564815.1). NCBI lineage: Eukaryota > Metazoa > Chordata > Mammalia > Artiodactyla > Balaenidae > Eubalaena > Eubalaena glacialis. Next base: position 129,668,150 of record NC_083718.1, read on the forward strand.
TGCTCTACAGTTCTGAAACCACACCTGAGGGAGGAGAAAAGCAATGTAGCTATGTCACATTATCAGTTGAGTACATTACCAGTTCAGTTTACCAAGGAATGCAACCTCATTCTACCATATAAGTGCAGCATAAATCTAAATAAGCTTTCTAAAAAAGAATTCTGTAGACACAAGAGAAACACTTTTGCACAGTTATCAATGGTCATTTTCTTTGCCCAAATAATAATTATTTGTTGATTTACTTAAAAACTGATTCTATACTAAGCCAGCATCTTCCAAAATAAAAATGGGGTAAGGGATTCAAAATTCCAGAAAAGTTTCCTTGGTTTTACTACTGGCATTTGGGACAAAAAGGAAAACAGAAAAAGCCCTTTCATCAGAAAATTTTTAAAAATGCACTACTAAATGTATTCTCAGATACCTGCTGGACTTATTTTAAATCTTTTTTCAAATGACTAAAATCCCTACTGAGAGCTTAAAGCTTTCTACAAACCTCTTGATTCAGTTATTCCAGTCACATTGTAACCTGCTGAGTTCAATTTCTATTAGTAAATACATAGGCTATTCTCTAAGAAGCAGGTTAAGGTCAGGCTTATAATAAGAAACAACTAGTGATATTTAAGCAGAATAAAATAACAAATACATCCACTGGTGAAACAGTTCACCAATGTAAAGAGCTAACCATCCTGTTGTCCACTCTATCACAGAAATAAAGGAAGCATATTCTGGGTAAGCAGAGTTTTACGTGCAGGTCAGGGTAAGTAAGGCTAGACTGCCCAGAATGCTTCCAGTATCTAAGCTACCTGCATTTGAACTCCCTGCTCTTAGATAAAACTTGCCTACAGAGTGTTTCTCTATTAAAATATTATAGTATTTATTTGCTATCACTCAGAACAATTCTGTCATAAGAAGACAGAGAAGTGGAGGGATAAAAACTTCAAGGAAATTAGGGTAAGAACATTTGGGGATCAGGGGAGAAGGCTAGGGGCATAAGTCTCTACCTAGGGCTGGTAGGTAGGTACTTGACGGCACTAGGGAATCAGGGCTGAATAATGTGGAACAGAAGGAAGCTGCAAAAAGATTTATGTGAAAAAGTTGCCCTGATCTCAAAAGACACACCTTGTCCTTGGGACTCATAAACAGAAGGTTGCAAAGTATAAACTCAAGGGGTTAAAACCAAAGGAACAGAAACCAATAATACAATGGCGTCTGAGCAGGTGGCTGAGTGGTAGCACCTGAGGTATATTTCAGGAACAAGCTTAGGCATGTATCAAGGAAAAGGAGTGAGAAGTCACAGCCTTCTCCCCCTCTTCTGGAGTGTTAGTTAGACTCTTAGGTACCTATACAGAGACTTTACCCAAAGTCTTCAGTCACAGTTCCTCCACAGGCTCCTTAACAGGTGCCACTGCTGTCACCCACCCAGCCAAGAAGACACACTCACACATTCTCCAACTTGTAAGCAGGAACTGCTGTCACCTGCCTTTTCCCCTGACAGTGCCCGGAAGACAAGCACCCCAGAGGACTACATATAACCTAAAACACATGGTGCTATGATTCCCAGAGTTTCTTCAAAGTATCTTATGTCTCCAATAAATTATATATTGGATGGAAACTGTTCAGTTATTTTTAAAAATCTCAGACTTTGTAAATAAAGATGAAGAAAGCATGACATAAACAGTAGAATGACTACCTTAATGCTAATTCAAATAGCTCCTTGGAAAGATCAACAGGTAATTAAGCAGAAAGGGGTTTGAAAACACAAAGTGTCATGTAACTTGCACAGCAAAATATAGTTGAAGATTCCAGACATCAGAAAACAACTTCTGACATGAGGGCTACCTAGCTTCAGGAATAAAATACAGTCCTTTTGACTCTCCTCACTGACTTAAAATTTCCTCCTTCTGCTTTCAAACCTCTAACAAGGGTTAAAATTTCTTATGAGCAACATACTCTTTAAAAAATTTGAGTTCTAAATTGTAAAATACATAAGCTGAAAGCAGGCCATGTAGACATTCTGCAAAAGAAAAGACTAATGCATAAGATGAATCTCTTAGAAAACCCAAAGAGTCAAATACGAGAACTTAATGTATGAAAAAGATGGAATTTTAAATTATTGGGAAATCAGTATTGGCATAATATTGATTTAGAGGAAGCTGGCTAATCGTTTGGAAGAAATAGAAAAATCCCTACTTTACAACATGTAACCAAAAGTCAATTCCAGATAAATTAGGGTTTAGGTGTAAATAATTGGGACCATAAATGTTTAAGGAAACAAAAGCCAATGTTGATATACTCTCTAGGTGGAACCAAAGCTATGAGAAAAAAATATTGAGAGATTTGAATACAAAACAATGTAAAATTTCTATGTGGAAAAAATAAGTGAAAGGGAAACTGATGAACTATGAAAGTTTAACTATGATAAACAATAAAAATCAGTACAATAAAGAGAAAAGAAATAACCCAATAGAAAAGAGCGCTAAAAAATACAAATTTTATTTTCAAAATAAGCAAACATGTTAAGGTTTACTGACAATAAAAGAAATATACATGAAAACAATGACATTTTCTGACTGCCAAATTGGAAAGGATGTAAAAGAATGACAGTTCCTAGGATTTACGTGCGTTGGGGAAAGGGAAATTTCACACGTAGGTCCTGGTAGAATAAATTGGTTATGAACTTTCTGCAAGGCGATTTTTGTACTATCAGTCAAAGGCCCAAAAATGTTTTATCTTTTGACTCAACGATCCCACTTTTAGAAATTTATCCTATGGACACTACCAAACAAACGTGCAAGGTATACACACAATGTTGTTCACTATAGCATTTTTATGATACCAAAAAATTGGAAATAAACTAAATAAATTGTGCTATGCTCAATATGTGTAGCAATAAAAATGATGTAGATCTTAATATGGAAAGAGAACTTCAAGCACATTGACTGGAAGAAATAGCAATGTTTTATCATGTTTCTGTAAGATACACAATTCGTAATTCACCTCTGAAAGGGTATGTGAACAGTGATTGTATCTGGATGCAGAGTGTGAAAAGTAAAATCATCCATCTTTATTCTGTGATTTCAGCTCAATGATGATCTGCTCTGTTATAATGTCTCACTATGCAGACTTTAGCTAGTAAAGGTGAGACCTGTACTTACACCCTGTATAAGAACATTACTTCTACCTGATCTTTGGGTAGCCTAGTTTGCATATTAGAATCAAGGCCTAGTAATCAAATCTCTTTTCTTTAACTTTTCTAAAGTATGCCCAATGCTAGGAAGTAGGCTGGGCAAAGAGGTTATGAGTACTATTTGAGATCACTGTAATTAATCCTTCAAAAATACTGTGACAGACTATATATTTGGATTGCTAGTACTCCTTCCTTTGCCATCTTATCAAAAATATTTAAATTCAATCCTCACATATTAAAAGCCACCATCCAACAGCATATTCTCCAAGTTCTAGTGCTTGAAATGAAGTTAACTTGCTCATAATACTGGTGACCTAAGTACCTGGAAATTACACGACAGATGTCTGTCTGCGGTCCTTATTTCTTCAAATAATAAGAAAAGCTCTCAGAAAACCCTCCATTTTCCTTTCCTTCCAACTTCAAAATAATCTAAAACATAATAATCATGAATCTGACTTAGCTACAGCAGTCACTGTCATTGAATGTATAGAGTCTTAGATTACAAGGATCCCTCAGACCATTAAGTTTGAACTACCTCAACAAAGGAAGCTTCACTCCCAGGTACAGGGACTCACTACCTCGATGGTAGCCTATGCCATTTTTGTAGCCTTACATACTGAGAAAATACTTCATAGTGAGTGAAATATGTTTCTTTCCTACATTCCCTTGCAGACACCCAATCCCGCTGCCTGTAGGACAGCCTTTCACATAACGTTTAAAGACACCTATTCTGTTTATACTATTCCTTCTCTTACCATCTCCGGATCTTTTTTCCAGATAAATATCCCTGTTGCTGTTAATACCAGCACATAATTTCTAGACTTTCATGACCTTAACCTTCCTGTAAAGGGAGCACTCTTTTCACATTGGTTCCCTGTTAGTCCCTTTCTAAAATTTGGCACTCTGAAACAAACACAATACCCTGGACATTTAGAAAAATACTGAGGTCATGGGACTTGCCTCTTCAGAGAGCCTCATTACACTGCACTCAACCAAATCCACTGGGAATCTAGGTCTTTGGAGAAGATACAATATCATCAGGTCTTTCCCACTGACTTCTTGGTATAAATGATTTTTTAATTATGAAATACTTCAGGCTTAATAAACTGAAGAATAAATACCTGTTTACCAATCACTCAATTTAAGAAGTAAAACATTATATGTGCAGTGTTGGACTTAACCTTTTTTCTCCCCACTGAACTTCATCTCGATAGTTATGGTCACTAGCGTTATTAATTCTTTACACCATTTTTAACCTTAAATATTATTTAAAATTATTTTCCACTTCCTTGATCTGAGGGAAATAGAAAATCTTGACACAGTTGACCACTTCCATCTTGAACCCACCTAACTCCTTGGCCCTCCATGATGCTTCCTCTACCAGATTCATTCCTTGATTCTGACTGTAATGGTCCAATTCAAACCTCTCTCCATAAAGTCCGTTCTTCCCTTTTTACTGTCCATGATCTCTTTCTAAAGGATCTTACCCAATTTCATGGGATTGGATCTCTCTGTTTGAGTCTTGTTCATCCTTTAAAATACCTGTTTATGTGCTCAACTGCTACCATCATTGTCTGATTATCACAGCTAGAAGGGAATTCATCTCCCTCCCAACTACCAAACCCATTTTTAAAAAAACCTTTAATATTTCTGTCAATAGCACCATTCCCATGGATACGTTGACTTCAAATTTAAGAGTCATCTTTGATGTCTCTCTGCTTCCCCATTACAGTATCCAGGTCCTTTTCTTGTCTCTCTAGCATCCAGTACCTGCCATCAGTGTTCAGTCAATAAAATGTTTTCGGATGAATTCTAGGCCACTACCTCAGTTAATTCTCTTTTCAAAAAATCACTATTTTGCTGGGCATCACACCTAATCTGTCAATCTCTATGCAGCCTCTCCCAACTCTAATTCTTCCCACGTACTGTCACCAGACCTTTCTTCCTAAAATCACGTAAAATCACGTAAAATCTCTTCCTAAAATCTCTTCCTGCTCAGAAGAGAACTCTACATGCACAGCCTCTCCAAGTTCAGCTCCAATAATTCCATCCCCCACAATTTGCAAACATAAATCTTATCTGTCAACAGATTTGCTCTAACTCATCCTTCCCTAGTTTTGTTTACATCACTCCCTCTACCAGGATCTTTAACAAAGGCCATAGATATCCCCCCTCCTGCCCACCCCTCCCCCACTCACTCACATTCACAATAATAGAAAAGTAGAAAAAAATTCTGGCCTCAGAACCAGATCTAGCTTGGAACCACAGTTGTCTTTTTAGCCTGAGGATCCTTAGGGTTGCTCTGAGCAATGAATGAATGGTCAACAAATGGTAGCCTAGACCAAGCAGGCTAATTATCAGGTTTAAAAAAAATTGATTAGAGTGTGAAGAGACCTAAAATGGGAAGCTAATGCTTTGACGTTTCTTCACAAAACAAAACAAACAATGACAACAACAAAAAACAAAACAAAAACCCCTGCCAACAATTTACACTTTTAAAGACCTAGAATAACTGGATTGTTTGTTTGTTTGATATTGAGCTCCATGAGCTGTTTGTGTATTTTGGAGATTAATCCTTTGTCTGTTGTTTCATTATGCTAACATGTATATATGGAATCTTAAAAAAAAAAAATGGTACTGATAAACCTAGTTGCAGGGCAGGAATAAAGATGTAGACATAGAGAATGGACTTGAGGACATGGGGTGGCAGGGCGAAGCTGGGGTGAAGTGAGAGTAGCATCGACATACACACACTACCGAATGTAAAATAGTTGGCTGGCGGGAAGCAGCAGCATAGCACAGGGAGATCAGCTTGGTACTTTGCGATGACCTAGAGGGGTGGGATAGGGAGGATGGGAGGGAGGCTCAAGAGGGAGGGGATATGGGGACATGTGTATGCATATGGCTGATTCCCTTTGTTGTGCAACAGAAACTAACACAGTATTGTGAAGTAATTATACTCCAATAAAGATCTATTAAAAAAAAAAAAGCTAAACACAGAATTACCATATGATCCAGCAATTCCATTCCTAGGTATATATCTAAAGGAATTGAAAGCAAGCGTTCAGATACTTGTGTGCTGATGTGTATAGCAGCATTATTCATAATAGCCAAAAAGTGGAAATGACCCAAATATTCATCCATGGACAAATAAAATGTGGTACATACATTGGAATATTATCCAACCATAAAAAGGAATGAAGTACTAATACATGTTACAACCTGGATGAACATTATGCTAAGTGAAATAAACCAGATACCAAAAGGGGGGAAAAAAAAATGACCTAGAACTTTTAACATCTCTTGATTAACCTTTAAAATAATCACCTGTATCACACGTCTGCTCAAGCCTGTCCTTTCTGCCAGTTTCTGGAGGGTCTGTGCATCTGGGTTGTTGTCCTGAGCAAATTGTGCTTGCATAACCTGTTTTTTAAAAAAGTGTAGGTAGTAAATAGCTAAAAATAAGAAGCTCAATCTTATGCATTTTGATGACAGGAGAGATAAGACATGCACAAGAAAATGGGATACTTGCATTTTATTACTTGAAAATCAATATGGGGAAGTATGTATAAAAAAAGAATGCATATTGTGTACATTTATGCACAAGTTGCTATGTTGAAATCTTAAAAAAAAATCTATTTCAACATAAAAACTTGTCTCTCAACTATGCTGTTAAAAATAAGCTCATCTTTTCTTCCATTCTGACAATCCACAAATAAAATGCATAATAGTATGTCTCTTTACTATTTTTTCCGTTTTGTTAAAAATTGCTAGCATTAAAAAACTTAAAAAAATATTTTTTTTATCTTCAGCCTCTACTGAGCAAAACAGGTTCAAGGCCCCTACCACAATTTTTATCAGTCTGCAAAAGTAGACAGTGCAACAGATGGATTCCACTTAATTGTAATGACTCCATCATTAATTGTTTTGAGCACTTGCTCTATGCAAAGGAACATCTGGGATCTTAAAAAGAGACACCCATCAGCCCATTGAATAAGAATTTCCTGAGATCTAAACATTTATAGATGGAAAAGCTCCCAAGTGATTCTGGTCTCAACTTCCTAGGAGAAGATATACGCATGCCAATAATTAGCAACAATACAAGCTAAAGTGAGAGGTGAGGAGTGGGGTGGGGGGGGAGGGAGGAGGAGTACCAGAATAAAAGCACACTCCAAGGGCTTTGGATTCTTTCAGAAAAGGAAATCACGGAAATCAAGTGGGATATTTGAATTTTATTACTTAAAAGTCAATAGAGGGAAGTATTATAAAATATAAAGAAAGTATTATAAGAATGAGAAAGGGGAGTCTGGCATCCAACATGATTGTGCATGTCTGTGGGCATGTGATGGGGATAATCTACCTAAAGACCTTAAGTCCTGCTGACCTCGACACCATTTCCAGGAGGCAAGATTAACTGCATTCTCCACTATGCTCCTCATATAATACTATCTTTTGCCACTGCACTTGTCACTGCGTAGCTAACTGATGTGTTAGTAAGTTGAGCTCTCCATAGCAGATAGTGAGTTTGAGGGCAAAGGGACTGTCTTATTTTTCATATCCGCAGGAGTTAATCCCCCGTCCTGTCACACAGTATGTGCTGAAGACTTTGTGACGGAATGAACCTCGACAATGTGAGGAAAATCTGAAGATAGTGTGGAGAAAAAGACCGATGTTGTTCCAGGAAACCTTATGAAGTTTACAAATTATATAATTTTTTTCAGTTACGTTTTCGCTGATAGTGACTCTTCCAGAATAAGGTATTCCTGGCTTCCTATCCAACTACACGTGTCCACACACTCACTGTAAACAGCACATGTATTTTTGCTTTAAAAAATGGGCAGAATCAGCCTAAAAGTTTATGATCTCGCCCAACTCACTTCCTTCTTCCTCTCCTACTCCAAATGTGTTAACTTTAATATCTTCATGCGCAAATAGAGCTGTGTTTATATGTAGTTGAGCATGTAACATCCCAAAGAGAAAAAAGAGTGAACAAATTAATTATGTCTTTGTTTTTTAATTTTTCAAGGAGAAAAGCTGAACAGATATTTGAAGATTTGTTTGTAAGGCCATTATTGATAATTTATAAAACAAAAACAGCATGCTTTTCACAAATGCATTTCAAATTCACAAGTTTAATAATGGAAGTAAATTACATTTACTAAAGCAATTTCTCATTAAGGAATAAAGGAAAACTTAAATCAACACTGATGGTTTAAAGCTGGAATATGCTAAAGGAAAAGTAAGATGTGTTCATCAGTGTTTAGTCTCACAAAAGAACCCTTTTAATTTTAACTTGGTTTCATTACTCTCTGGTCACTAATGATGCCAAAACCCACCCTACTCCTTTTCTGAGCTCTTTTAACATGGTCAAGGAGCAAGCCTCTGTAGACACAGAGGCCAGAATGTCTACCAGAAATGGGAGGAGTCTGCATAGTAGCAGCTGACCAACTTGATCTGAAGGTAGATTAAAGTAGGTGCTAACCCTGGCATGTTTAACATTAATAATCATTGAGCAAATACTTCCAATTACAATAAGCAAACCATAGTATTGCCGGAACTTTTAAAATACAATTTATACAAATGAGACAATATTTGAAATATTTTTGCTAACGCAAAATAGTACTCTATTCTGAAAGTCAAACTATTTTTTCTTCCCATAAGCTTCTAAAGAAGAATTTGGGAAATTTGTTTGTTCCTCCCATTTTAAGTCTTATAAGTCCAAACCAGTACTCTATGAATAGTCTTGACTTATTGATCACCTATATTTTATTGTTTTGCTAAATTCAAGCACTACTTAAATATATTCAGCTTTCTGAAAAGTAGGACAATTTGACAATGAGGTACACTGCCTGATTTATTAGAGGTTCTGGCAAAGTATAATGATTCAACTTATCCTAGATTCCTAAGCTACAAAGAACACTTGAGGACAAGGATTGTGTCTCATTTGTTTCAGCCATTCCTGGCACAGATAGATGCTAATAAATACTGAATGAATGAGAACATGCTTTGAAAGTATATAATTTCTGCTTTCATTTAAAAAAACCTATGATTCTGATATAAATTTTTAAAACATGATTCAGATCATATTTTTGTATAATAATGCATGGCTTAAATAGTTTATGCACATTTGCAATTTAAAACTATAAGGCTATCTACAAGATTCAGAATCTCACTCTTGTTTTAGCTGCCACTGCCGTTAAGTGGAGTTTTGTTAAGGCACAGTTCTACTCATGGTCTCCTGGGAGGCCAAGCAAAATGAAAAGACCAGAGGTTTGGGGAGCAGGGTCCAAATGTCTTCTCTGCCATTCCCTTGGTGGTCTGCCTTGGGGGAGTCCCTACACTTCTTGGATGAGGCTACCTATATCAAGGAATTGTAAGAGATAAAAGAAGATAATGTAGAGAAAATGTCTGGCATAAGACTTGGTATACAAAGACCTCCACAAATATTATTCCCTTTCTATTTAATTAGTGCCTCTATCTTCCTATATGAGATTGTATATCTACCTAAAGCAGTTTCAAATTTTCACAATTATCCTTTTACTAATAAATTTTTATATCGAACTAAAGCTATCAGCCTTATGATTATTAAAGTTATAGCCAGGCTTTCATGGAAACAGCCCACTTTATAAACAGAACATATTTACATTAGAGATTATATTTTAACTCAGACACCTTTTAACTACTGGGTATTTAGCTGCCAGGTCTCCCACAGTTATTCATATCTCCTAACCTGGGGCTTTACGTGATCTTCATTACAACCAAATGAGGCACCCAGAAAAGCAAGGTTCAAACAGATATCTCTTTCAACTGCCTTATCTTTCATTTCCTACTTACTGACCATGCAGTCTATGCCTAAATTAAGAAATCAAAAACACTTTTGGAAATTTTTTAGAATAGATCTAGATTTTAATGCTAGATTGCTTCCAATGCCATTAAGTTCCCTTGGAATATTTGTGTCATATCAAGGCTTCTTTCTTAATCATTCTCAAAATAAAAATTCTCTTTTACTGCATTCATCTTAAATACTGCCAAGTATTAGAATACTATAAGTGATTTTTCAAAATATTACCTTCACTCATTTCTTAACATTGTATAAATATCCTTTCAAGTCTGAGCTAAGATGGATACTATGTGTAAAGCACCCAGCCATACATGGTAGGCGCTTTACAGATGTTACCTCACCTTAACATAAAACAAATACTTCAGTCACATTAATCTTTTAGAAAATGTGATTTCTTTATCTGAAAAAAAATGCCAGAAAGAATCACTGTATGCGTAGACTTAAATATAAAGCAAGGAGTAATTATTTCATTACTTTCATGACAATTTGCATAAATAGAACTTACAACAATTATACTTAGGGCAACTAAGTTGAAAATAATCCCTCCCTTTTCAGGGAACATAATGAACCTTTAGAATCAAATTATAGAATTACTCCCTCTACCCTCTTTAAAAACAAGAAGGGTCTACTTGATTGGAGTCAATCGGTAGACTCCTATTTATGGTAAAGCGTTTACAATTCTTTCCTACTCAGAAAATGTACAATCTTCTCCATTAAAACACTCAATGTGGTTTGTTAAAAAGATGAACACGTTAGTGTCCCACCGACCCACATACTGAGCGTCTCTTTCTGTTAAGAGTCCCCAAATATTTTATCTTCTAGTGCAATTACATGTAGTAATGTAAATGCCTGGGTTAAAGTAATTTTTATCAGGAAGTCGGAACAGATGAACATTTTGTTTCCACTTTGATGTTAATGCTAACAGACCCCAGGGAGACGAACTTGAATGATGAGTTCATATCACATCATGACTCTCGAAATATTGATAAACAATATTTAGGGCAATGTTTTCATACATCTAACAAGTTAGTTTTCACAAAAAGCACAGGCTAACCTTTTTGAAAACAAAAATGTTTTAAGACAGCGTAGAGATTGTTTTTTGTTTGGCTTTGTTAGTTTGGGTTTGGTGGTTTTTTTTTTTTTTTTTCTAGGTGGGGAAGGGCTTCAAAAACTCATAAATTCATTGTCATGTCTACCTGGAGCTGATCTGCTGTAAAGCTTGTTCGAGCTCTTTTTGCTGGTTTTGGATGATTGACATCTTGCTCTGTGAGGAGGGCGCCTTCGACACTAATCCCATTACCTGCATTTAAAAAACACACCATTCATACAATAATATGTTGTTGTATGAACAATCATACAATAATAGGTTTCTTGCATCTCTTGGCTTGGTATGAAACTGTATACATCTTCTAGTTTGCCAAATCCCTTAAGTTTTAGAACATGCTAGAAACATACTGTGGAAACAATATTCCATTTGTAGGCTTGTATATTTAGTCAAAAGTGCACCAAGTTGGAAGTGCACATCTAAGGCTCATCCTTACAAAGGCAAATACAAGGAAACAAATGGTTACAAAAAGCAAAACAGAACCCTAAACTCAAGGCTGCTTCCTGAGAATATGGCACAAGGCGAATACATATGCCATGGCTTTTCTTGTAAATACACAGATGGAGACCATCACTAACAGTGGAGGGCTTAATAAGTTTCACCACAATTACACTGCACAGAGTAATGCTTTAAGACGACCTTAGGAAAAATCGTTATTGTCCCTGTGTTCACTGTCCCAAAAGATTCAAAAGTATTTTAAGTATATATTTACCATTTTCCACTTCTCTTTTTAAATTATCCAGCATGCAGTCATAATGCACTCTGCAGAGGACTTTCTCTTCCACCAAAGCAAACTCCTCTCCTGTGGAAAGTTGCCTTTTGCAAGAAAAGCAGGCAAAGCACGCCAAGTGATAGACATTCCCCTTGGCCCTCCGGACCCAGTCAGTAGAATGGATGTGCCTCCCACAGCGAGAGCAGCGAGTTCCATACCTTCTACATAAATAGAAGGGTGGGAGGTGAAGATTTTAATGCTTGGTGAGATATTCATCAGTCTAAGATTAAACTAACACATTATTTACTCATTGGATTAACCCAAGTATTTAAATCTTTTGAAAAGGAAACAGGAATCAATTATTTTTTAAAAGTCATATGGTACACAATCGAGACTTGAGATGGGATCATAATTCAAACCTGTTTATAAAACAAAAACTTCTCATTGTTACTCTAAAGGAGAAAAGGATTTTTTTTCTTTTAAAATAAACGACATAGGAGTTTCAGTATCCTTCTTGTAACAAATATCAGTGCATTTATAAATTACCTAGAGACTCAACATAACTCTCACACACACACACACACACACACACGAGACTGAAACCTAAAAATACAAAAGCATACCATTGAAGATATAAATAATGACGTCTTAAAACCAAGTTGAGATAATTAGAAAATGCTCTAAACTTTTTTTTAAAGTTAAAACATTTTAAATTGATATTATCAAAGAATGAATAGAACAGAAATTGTTCACTCTGGTGTGAAGAAACCTCAGAAACCTCAGTGAAGGAAAACTCAGAAATGTTTCCTTTGGTGAACAAGCTGTTGCAATACCATCCACAAGAGGAGGGGACATATTACCTAAAACTTTTAGACACATATCTGGACATTAAATGCAAGTTAATCTTAACAAAATGCCAGATGTAAAGATTTCTTTTTTCTCTCAGTCCTAGTGACCAGACACTCTCTGTCATATCTCCTACCACAACTGCAGTCATAACCTGGCATATCCACATTAAACTAGATAAGTATATGTGTCTGTGTCTATTCCTTAACATATCTTTAGAGGTATTGCCAGTTTTTAAGTTAATCTGAAAAACTGAATCATAAGAATAAATTTCAGAATATAATAAAATATGAAGTATAAAAAAAATCCTGAAGAACTAGACTTTCAATAAGTCTCTAAAACCAAACATTTCAAGGGGCTTTAAATTACCCCCCCCAAAAAAATTAAGATTAGCATATCCTAAGTGAAAGAGGAGGCAAACTGCTACTATTTTTGAGGAAACAGAGAGTAAACCTGATGAGAAATATATGTTTTGGGTAATTATAAAATTCTATGACTTTATAAAATAAAGGACTCTGGATTCCATGAAGTGCTTTAAATTACCTAGCAATTTTATTCAAATCAATCACTAAATTCTCTTAAATCAGTTTTTGAAATTGAGTATAAATAACATAATTAGTATTACAAACTTCACTATGTAGTATTAACTTCCCAATTTCACAATGAACATTCTTCTTTGTTTGGAAATGCAAATAGGGAAAAAATGTGATAATTTTAAAAAGTCATGCTTAAGGATGATTTCAATTTTGAGACAGCTATCCATTAAGAATTAAATTCTATCTTAGAAGAAACTTTACATTTAAACTATTATAAAGAGACCATGTGGAGAAAATGTTACATTTAATATCCTAGGCAAATACAATCTCACAAAACAAAGATCAAAGAACGGACAAAAGAAATAGGATTTTTAGGCAGAATACGTAATTAGACTTGGTGTATTTCCGATACTGGAATGGTCAATTCTTCTGAATAATATGGTTTAATCACAGTTTCCAAACTGCTGGCATTTTATAGGTATATTACTAGGGGTCATTCTATAGTAAACTGGAGAAAGAACAACAAAACCTTGATTTTTTTCCCCCATAATTACTTCATTTTTGTCTTGCTACTCCCCCTGAACAAAGGGCTTTGCTATAATAAGTCCTCTTATATTTCATACTTTATATCTCTGCACAGCAAAGAAAGTTCCCTGTTTTTAATACCAAAAACTTTCATTCGCCAAAGTGGAAATAATTATTTAAAATTAATTTTTGTATACTGAGTTCCTAAAACACATAAGCATGCTAATTTTGTTTTAATACAAATTATACCTCAAAACTATGAAGCATTCTCATTTTGAAATCCATTGTATAAGAAAAAGTGGGCTTCAGTAAATAAAACTGGACAAGAAAGGCTATTTACAAAATTCTCTTTGTGTAATACCTTCTTGGAGTATCTACTTACTAAAAAAAAAAGTTTCGGTGTACCTGAAATAATCAAGTTTGCAGAAAATGTCTTTGTCTTTAATATAACAGCTGGTATGCCTTCCTAAGGAGGTCCTGCAGACACTGCAGGAGAGACACCGAACATGCCAGCACAGGTCATTCACCTGTGAAGAAGAAGGGGTTAGGATGAGAAGCCATTCTAAAACCACACTTAAGAGTATCCTTCATTGGTTTTCTGTATCAGGCAATTTTAAAAGCTGGCCCCTTAATATTTTAACACATACTCTGAATGTTTCTATCTAAGAGGTGTCATTTACACAAATACGCATCTAGACATATTCTCTTTTAGACCTCAAACAGAAAATCACAGTAGCATATTATACACTTTGTGTTTAATTTTTTAAATACACTTCTGAAAAATTCAGGTTTTTTTTTTTTAAATTGAACGTCTATTCAGGTTTTTTTTTGTTTTTTTTTGTTTTGTTTTGTTATCGAATGTCTATGAACACAGGGAAAATTTTAGCCACTTTAAAGTCCTACTTACTGGTTTTATATTTTTTTCCTTGACCAAATTCTTCCCACCATGAAACATGGTAGCTAAAGAATTCAAGCCACATCCCTTCTCAATCTACTTTTTAGTTAAAGTGAGAAAGAAAATGGAAAAGAAGCTTTGTAAGAAATACTTACCCGTGTAAAGAAGCCAGGCAATCCATTTTACTTACAAAACAGAAATTCCTAAGGTAGATTTAAATGTTGATATGGCCAAAGCCCTGGCTCCTGTCTAACATTAAATAATCAAAACATAAAGCATTGGTAACCCTACTTTAATGATTTGGTTACTAGAGGAAAAAAATAAATCTATTATAAACGGTTCTAAAAAGGCACCCAACTATTTGCCATTTATACTTCAGGAAGTGAGACATTAAACGCTTTAATTTAATTTAATAAATCACAGCACTTTATATTCTATATAGGAGCATGAAACATTGTCAAATCAGGGGACAAATCATAAATAGCCTTACCTTAAACTGTTGCTATCACTGTATAAGCGGCACATCTTTAGCCTTCAAAAACGAAGATGTGTATTGAATTGAATTTGCCTGTAATGCAGGCTTCTAAATTTTGCTCTTGTTAAATGGACACAAGAACTAGGCTTATGCTTAATTAAATTTCATTTAAGAGAACGGCAATGATGCAAAAACACCAGTTATACTCTACAAATGGATCTAATGCCTAATATAAGAATTAGGAAATTGGAAAAATGGGAAATTGTGAAATACAGCTTTTGCTACACTATTTCATAATAAAGACTATCTTGTCCAATGATTCTATCATATTAGCGCTACTGTTCAACATATTTTTCTGTGATATGAAATATAAAAGGTCCTTCGAAGCGGAAGAAAGTTTCACTGGCTTCTAATTACAGTTATGTGTCTCTTTCCAAAGCACTAATGAGAGTATCATTTTAGTGAAATTTTAAGTTTTGGTCTTGCTATAAAAGAACTACATGCTCACCATACAAGAAAACAGGGAAAATAGCAATAGGAAACAATAGGAAAAAAATCTGAGGAAATCGAAATAAAAAAAATTAACAATGGTGAATGCTGTCCTATTAATTAGAGATGCATTTTCTTTCTATTTTTTTCCTCAAACGGGCCCAATTAAGTTAAAGTGTAGAAATACAGGTTTCCTTTAGTATTCCACTGTTTAAGGCCTTCTGCATTTTGATGTTATCCAGGCTCTTTTTTTTTTTTTTTTTTAAAGCAAGGCTATATGCAGGCTTCAGGGCAGAGTCATGGCCATTCTCTAATTCCCTAAAGCCAGATGTAATGCCTGGTTTGCCACCTTTCCTCAAAGTTTACTTAAAAAAAAATCTCCTTCATCTTCCATTTCTTTTCCAGAGATGAAAGTAAGGTGAACAGAGAAAATTCTGGCGACTATAAACCTTTCCTGATGGCTAGCATTGATCCAATCTCTGTATGTATACATATATAGGACCAAGCCAGAAAAAAAATCACTCAAACGACAGGGCACTGAAGTATCTGATGGGGCAACAGATGCATCTAACTCCTCTCATTTTTTTTGTTCTAACTCCATTTAACTTGCCTCACAATATGGTGTTTTTCTATATTAAACAGTTATACCCTCAAATATTCTATTAGGTCTAACAATTATTTTTTCACCAGTGACTCAAATTGAATTCAAACTTATCTGGAAGAATAAGCACACAAAATGGGGGGGAAAAAGTTAAGAACTCAGTTTTTAAACATAAAGTGTCAAACTTTTGTTAGAACTAGTTTCCTATGTAATAAGCAGCAGCTAGTTTTCTTGTACATACACTAATATGTACAAAAAGGGGTGGTCTAAGACTGTACGTAGAAGACTTCATTGAGAGGACTCTGGTCCTACTACAAAGGAAAGCTTTAAAAGACTCTTCAGATAACTTAGATTATTTTATACAATACAAATATATAACATATAAACATATGTTATCATATAAAAGATGAACACTAGAAATGATTTTATCTATTTCAGAGGATATGTTGAGTCACTTTATAATAACTTTTTTCTTTATCCTCTCTGCTGTGTAGTGGATCCATTATAGATCCATCAGAAACATTCTTAAAGATTAAGCTAATTATTGAGAGGGCTCATTGAAAATAAGAAACTAGTTTTGATCCAAAAGATGGTTTTTAAATATCCAAAAAGGCTGAGGTGTGGAAACACTGAAATGGGAATCTTAAGAATGCAGACTTAAAGAGAAAGCCAGCTTTAAGAATCAACTACCAATTAAGTAAATTAGTCACTTTTTAAACGTTTTCACCAAAAACTCCTTTTGGTGCTTTATCTGGGTTGTATCTACAGGGTATCATTCCAACTCCCCAGATGAAGCAGCTTTGTATGTTGAGGGAGAAATTTAAAGAAACTCACTAATTTGTTTTTTGAATTCATATTCTCCATAATGAATTCTTTTGAAAAACTGGGGTGGGGAGGGGGAGGTGAGGAGAATAGAAAGTGAACTGGTTTGCTACTAAGTCAGTGTAGGAGAGATCATTATTTTAAATTGTGGTTTTAAAAAGCTATTGAAGTTGAAATTCCATGGTATTAGAATTAAGACACAAGGGACTATGATCCTTCATGCAATGACATGGGTAACTAGCCTGCCAGAATTTGTACTCCAAAACTCCCCCACAATATCTTGAGAGAAGTAAAACAAATCAAGACAGACAGTCAACTCTCAAACCACCACTTGAAGCACTTCATCCCAAGCATTTTTCTTTCTTTCTGTTTTGTATAAATTTACATCAATTTCCTTTTTTTTTTCCACTAAGCACTGGAGATGACATTAAAAAAAAAATCATTGGGTGGCCCTGAAGTATTAACCTTAATAAGAGGAGGAAGATATTGAAAATGGTTTTCATTTAAATGCTACTATGAACTTTTACTCTGGAAAAGCCTCAGGTTAGTGTAAATAAACATAAGACTGTAAAATATCTATCCAGAAAAGACCCTTTAAGGCACTTGACAGTGGTTCTCACCAAAGGAGACACTGAAAAGGGGAAATCGATCAACATATACAGACCTGGAGTCCTCATAAGCAGGCAGACGTGTGGGTGTTATTGGGGGTGGAGGGACCATAACCCGAGGCTCAGTAAAAATAATCGGGCAGGACCCTGTTTCCAGAATGGGTAAGCGTTTCCCCAGTTCTGTTCCCCTACAAGTAGGTGGCTAACTCCAGCACATCCACCCAGGGTATCGGCACGTCTAGACCAGGATGGGTCACACGTAAGCAGTTTTGTAACAGCGGGTATTCTAAGATTTCTTCTCCCACTCTTTCCCACCGCATGAGTTGCCCCTGACTGGGCCGTAGTGCTGAGAAAGTCTACATTCTCCAGCGAGAACTTGAGTGGAAAAGAGAGGGAAAATAAACTTTTCTCTTCTCCCAGAGCTCCCGGGGAACCCCGCTGCCCCTGGGCCTCGCGGCTCCGCCCTACCTTGAGAAGGTACTTGTCCACGATCTCCAGGCCGCAGCTGTTGCACACACACTTGCCAGGGGGGCAGACGGAGCCCGAGGCCATGGACCGGGGCGAGGACGACGGGGACAGTGGGGCCGAGGAGGAGCACGAGTCCTCGTCCGCCACTCCCTCGGGGCTCACCTGCAGGAAGCCACGAGGCGCGGTCTCAGGCGGTTCTAGACCCCTCCTTCTCTCCCCATCCCACAGACCCACGGGGGCTCCCTCACAGCCTCCCCTCCCTTACCCCAAACCACCCGCAGTTCCTGAGGTCCCGCTTCTCGCCCTCTCCCCCCGGGTCCATGCTCCCACCACGCCCCCGCCGGGGCTGCAGGCCACTGACCTCAAGGACCTGGGGTGCCTGGCAGCCCTGCGCAGCCCGCCACACCGGCTCAGCTTCTCCCCCCGCCCCAGCACCCCTCTCCACCCGCTCCCCGAGGGGCCAACTGGGCCCGGGGAGGAGTGCGGGGACAGCAGCCCTTCGTCCTTGGGCTGCCTCCCCACGGCCCGGCTCGCCACCACCCGGGTCCCTACCCACTCACCAGTCCCTCTTCCCCGGCGCCTTTCCGAGTCCTCCCGGCCGCCAGGGCTGCAGTCCGCCCGCACTCCTCCGACATGAGCCCCTGGCACTGAGGAGGTGAGGGCGGGGAAGTGGGGAGGAACAGAGACGAGAAGTTCAGAGCCGGCACGTGCGGCCCAGAGCTTCAGCTTCTCCGCACGCGGGGCGGGCTAATGAAGGCCCACGGCGCTCCGGGCCGCACGTGCAGCCGTCTGGGCGCCTGGGCCCGCGCGCGCCTGGCAAGCCGACGCCGACGCAGCCTCCCTTGCAGGCAGCGGGCGGCTGCGGCGGCGGCGCAGCCTCAGCGCGCGACTAGGCGGCCACCGGAGCACCAAGGGCTCGCCCGGCGCGCTGCCGCGCTCTCGGGGCTCCGGGTCCCCGCGCTCACCGTAGCACGTCGGTTCCCCGCCCCCCTGCCGGGGGTAACAAGTTAATAACAATCATCCTGGCACAAAGCAGTTTCTTTCTAGACGTCAATCACAGCGGAGCGGGGATCACCCGGCTAAAGGGGGTGCATGGGGGTGGAGTGAAGTGGGAGAGAAGAAAAGAGGATTTGAGGAGGGGGTGGGGGTAGAAACTTGATTTCTTTAATAGCCTCAATTAAAAGAGCAAGACACATATATATTTTTAAAAGGGGGCTTTTTGAATTGGATAGCCCGAAAGGTGAAGAGGTTTAATAGGATACTTGAAAGCTAATTACAGCTGGATTTAAGAAGCCTGGTGCTTGTTCCGATGACAATTTGAATGAAAATGCTTCAGATTAAACCGAGCCAGCAGCTCTTTCGTAAACTTAACAGCAATTAGAGCTGCGAGTGATTTATACTCGTTTCTTTAAGGTGTAAATTGCCACTTATTGCTCGGTAAGTCAACATTTGAGCTACTAAAGGATTATTTTTAGCTAGCGCAAAAAAGCGGGTCGAATAATGGAAAATATCCAGCTGAATTTAATTTGTGTCATTAAAAAAAAAAAAAAAACAACTCACCCAACCTCGGTCAAAATGTTTTAAAGCAACAACGCGCATTACTCAAGTGTTTCCAAGCCTTTGTAGGAGTTTTGTTCTTAAACGAAAACGCAGCCGCTCTGGGCTTTTTCTGCCTTCGTTTACGGAAACTCTAGCTTGGGGGACGGGGGGGTGGTCCCGGAACTCGAACGGCCCACACTTCTGCATTTCTGTCTCTTCGCCTCCCTCTTTCCGTCACTCTGGTAGCACCAGAAGAGATACTGTCCGGGCCCCCCGGTCCCTCGGGCGCGCTCCCTACTCGGGACCCAGCGCCGCAGACACAAAGAGTTTAGGCAGAAGAGCCCCGAGTTCGCCGAGTGTTCCCCGCCAGCGTCGGCGCGAAGACAAAGTCAGCGGTGCCCAGTGCGGGTCCGGCGGAGGCGCTCAAACAGGCTGCAGATGATTTTCAAACCTAAAACGCGAGATACCCCGCGGCTCCTGCCTCCAAAGTGAGGTGAGCGTTTGTCAGTTTCCCCCCATCTACTCGAAGAATGGTGTGACTCGAGAGCCCTGGGGTTTGCTTCTTTCGGTTTTTTAAAGTAAAATGGCCTTCCTAGCCCGCCCTAGGATCCCAAAGGCCTTCCTGGAGCCACGTCTGCTTCTATTTCGCTGTGGGGCCGCGGCAGCGCGGACCGCCCTACGGCCGGAGAAGCTCCTTAGGGCCGGCAAGCGTCCGCCGGCGGCTGGGAGCGGGAAGCCGCGCCTCTGTTCCTTCCCACCCCACAGCCGCCTGGACCTCCAGACTCACTCTCCCGACCGCCCTTTCACCACTGCAAACACAACAAAAGCACGACTCACATGTACCCGAGAGCGCCTTAGGCTTGAGGTTTCGTCTCCCAAATTACGGTCTCCATGGCCTCAGGTTAAGTGAGCTTGTGGGGAGGGGAGGCAATGATTACTGACTAACGCTACTACGTAAGAAAAAAAAACAACTGCCAGGTTTGAAGATGAGGCCGTTACAGGTAATTTCTGAACCTCATTTAGGAGCGCAAACAGCTCGCGTTTCAAGGAAACTGCGATTCAGCTGGTCTGGCCAGGCGTCGGGTCGCTCACCTTCTCGGGAGGAACTGCCAGCTCCGGCACGTCCTTTTCTTCTAGTTTACACACAAACATCTGCTCGGTTTTCCAATACATGGCACTGCTAGGGCTGCTTATCACATACCAACTCCAAAGGGTCAGAGGCTGTCCGTGTCTGCCGATCTGGCCCGCCTCCCCAGCCCCAGCGCACTAATAAAAGCTGACACCGAGAAGAGGAAGAATGCTACAAGTCTTCGTCCAAAGAGGCCGCTGTGACCGTAACCACTCTGATGGACTGCTCTTAAGATTGTTTCCCAACTTCATTGAGGTCTGTCCCTCTAGGAAAAGGAAAAAAAAGAGTTTTGTTTTTCCAGAGGGTGGAACCTCACATGAAGGGAGGGAAGAGGGTGTGGGGGGAAAAGTCTTTTCCTGGAGGAATAGCCTCACCTCATTAAGAAAAACCCGCCTTCTCTACAAGTCAAGATCTTTATCAGGACAAGCCAACTTACTCCAGATTTAGTATTAAAGAAGAAGAAGAAAAAAACAAAACAAAACATTGGGAATGGCCTGTTAACTTTTGGCTTAAAAAAAAAAAAAATCTCCTCTCCGCATTTGCCGTGGCTTTTTGATTCTCACTCCCCAACCAAAACCTAAACAAAGATTCAGGTTACATCTCTTTCTGCAGCAAGCTGAAGGGGAAGCGGAGGTCTGGGTGACTTGAATGTTTCAGTCATTCTCCTGAAACGAGCAGCTCCCCTGTCTAGCTGAGGACAGCGACGGCTCCCTGGAAACCTGGGGGCTGACTTATCTAGAGGTTCGCACTCCCTTTGCGAAAAGTTTTCTCATTAAGATAAAGAAGGAACATCTGAGCAGCACAAAAGCTTATGATTTGCGACTAGATTTGAAATCAAGGCTACAAGAAAGACAAAAAGTATGTTGCTAATAGTATTGCTCTTTCATCTCATCCTAGGCAAAATTTAAGCCATAGAAGCGGCCAGCTCCTGCCTCAAATTTTGGCGGCGGGTTTGTTGGGGGGGAAGGGGAGTGAGAGGGGGGTCTCAGAATACCGTAATTTTGATTAGGATTGGAGGGTGTGTTTGTTTAAATAACTTATTTATGGTACAAATTTTACTTCATTATGTAGTGTACAAAGAGGAATTTGGTAAGGCTAACAATTTTTATTTCCAATTTTCCCTTTTTAAGAAAACAAAGCAAACTTCTGAAACAGTAATATAAGAATATTTAGGAGTCTCTGTTTCTTAATGGCCTTTAACAAAATCATATGATGTTGCTTCGGTAAGATATATATGTTTATAATATTATCTCCTTGCCTTATTGTCTAGAAGAGGAAGATCGAAGTGCTCCCTCCCAGACCCGTCAGCAGCAGGCTAGAGGAAGGGCAGTGGGCAAAGACAGGTAGACTTTCCTGTGATGAAGTGAGCCCATGTAACAGCCTGGGACCAAGCAACGACTGCAAATTTAGTTTTTCCTCCATTACATTTTTCTCCCATAAACACGAGGGTCTCTAGAGCATTTTCCTAACGCCATTGTTTTCTTTACGCACAGCTGCGCCCACGTTAATATTAGCTATCCCCCTGCAGGTCCTCTCTGGGAGCTCTCGCTTAAATTTACGCAGTGGGGGGAGGGGGGCACTATGATTAATCTGTGACCTCTCACAGAATTGAAGGCTTGGGGTGGACCGACTTCCCGAAATGCTAACCTGTGCTTGGAGAACAGAAAGACTTGTGTTTCTCATCAAGTGCAAATATTAGTATTTTTGGAAAAATCCACATAATGCATTTTCCATGAAATAGCATCGGTCTCGAGATGGTTCTTCTGAATGGAAAGAGAGTCGTGTAGAATGTTGACTACCAGGCCGTGTATAGAGCAGGAATGAAAGTGGAATTAAAAATAAAGACCCAATTCGGAGATTTAGTTACAGTTTCTATTCGTGAGGGTCTGCAAAATGAATCTGGGGTACTGTTTGGCTGCTATCCGGGAGAAAAAGTCGCGCGGGTCATTTGGAGATCCGGGGAGAGCTGAAGTTGTTTTTGGAAGTAGGGCGGGGGCGCGGGCGTTTATCCGGTCTTTCCACATACACACACACCCCCCCCCTCCGCCTAATCAGGCGGCTCTCAATCAGGTTTTCAAAATACTAATCTTGATCTAAGAGCTCCTATCGCTGCATAAGTGGAGGAAATGATTCATTTTTAGAGGCTTCTGGGCTTGGGGAAGAAGAATGGTAGTCAGACATAAGAAGACCTAAAAGACTGGTCTGGCGGCCGCTTTAGTCCTGGCGCCCGGCACGACGCGGACTTTTCCCGCGGGGTAATTGCGCGCACCCAGCCTTGCTCAGTAGGCCTGCGGGTGGTGAGTTTCTGAGTCCCAGGCGGTGTAGGCCTTTGGCTGGAGGTCGTGTGTGGAGGCAGGAGGAGGATGCGCAGGTGTTTGCTATGAATGTCAGGGCTGAGCTTCCCTCTCGTCCTCGACCCAACCACCCTATGACCCCTTGCCAAGGGCAAGCATACCGAGGGGTCATTCCTGCACAGTGGCCCCAACTCCTCGGAGCTCGCGTCACACCTCTTACCCAGGCTCCTCCTCGGCTCCGGAAAAGGAAGCGTTCGCCTGATGCTTTGCAGAGTACCTCTTCCTACGTTAGGTGCTTGTGCTACAAGTCAGGACTCTTTTTGTCTTCGTAATGAGGGTTTTTAGCTCGAACTCCAACTGAGACCAATTTTGGTTGAACAAGGACAGACCAAAAAAACATCATCATGTGTGTCTGCAGGTGGGTGAGGATTCGCCGCGTTGGGGCGGTTCCTACCTACTAACCTGAAATTTCTGGAATGCCACCTCTCCTTAAATGAAAATCTGAGACCTCAAGCCCACCCAGGGGGCAACCAACACCCCTGAAGGGCAGGGCTCTTTGCAAGGGTGGGAGAAAGAAAGCCAGAGAGACTTGGGAGTGCATCCTGTCCCGGGCTTTGCGGTGCCCAGCTAGTTGGGAGGCGCAGGGTGTCTCCCTAAAGCCCGAGGGGGTCAGGGAAGGGGT
The DNA here is from genome assembly GCF_028564815.1 of Eubalaena glacialis. Taxonomy (NCBI): domain Eukaryota; kingdom Metazoa; phylum Chordata; class Mammalia; order Artiodactyla; family Balaenidae; genus Eubalaena; species Eubalaena glacialis. Next base: position 129,691,904 of record NC_083718.1, read on the forward strand.
CTGGGTAGAGTCAGGCCTTGACTGGAGGTCCAGGGCTGGAGAGCTGGAACACCAACCCGCTCTGACCCCCGCAGCTTCCACTCGCGGCGAAGAGCTGCCTAATTGGGCTACGAGCAGCTGCGAAATTTGTAATCGCCTAATAAGCCTTCCACCTCGGTAATTCTTATCCAAAGGCATAAAACTGATATTTTCACACTCGGCTTGCACCACAGGATCCGTTTATAAACATCCTTCATCAGTGGGATGAAATTAAGCCTGCATTGACAAGAGGTCTCTGGAACTCGATATTTAAAAGCAATAGATCCGAATTAGCAAATTATTACTTTAAGTAGGGAAAGTCCCCACAAACTTGACTATTGAACCCATTGCCTCTGAGCTCCTCGCGGTGAGTAACCACATGTTTGACGGAACTTAACCTGGAGTTTCCGCGGTGCTCAAGCAATCTTCGGGATCTCGCTTCCTGAATCCGCGCCCGCCCCGGCTCCCAACCCTCCCACCAGCCTTTGAGGACGCGCTCGAGTCAGACCTGTGTAGACTTGGGAGAGACACTACTGGGGCCCGGACGAAAACGCTGTCAAACGAGACGTGTCCAGGACTCCTGGGCCTGCAGGCGCAAAAGCAGCGCCAGCGCTTGGGGCCCTGCACTTTCCCGAGCCGGCGGCTCTCGCTGACCGCACCCCTACCCTCAGGTACCCGCGCCGGGGGTCGGCCAGAGGACTGTCGGAGCGTGGAGGTGGGGAAGACCTCTGCGCCGGTAAGAAGACACAGCTTGTGGGTGATTCTTGTAGTGACCTCTTTACCCGTAAGCGGGAAAGCTCTCAGCCAAGAGCGCTCTGAAACTGCGGAGGTCACACTTGGTTCAGGGTATCCTTTGATTTTTGCCCACCTCGTCTAACCATTATTAATATTGATCTGGAAAGGGGCGGAAAGAAATAGCTTCCAGAGGTTTGTTCCCCCCCCCGCCCACACACAAATTTGCCCAGCTCAGAAGCCCCCTTAGAGATCGCGGAGTGGGAAATACGCTCACCTTGGGACTTACCGGTCCCAGGCTCCTTTTTCAGACCTCGTCACCCAGTTTCCGAGGAAAAGGGAAGGGCACGTTTATTCATGCCAGCGGAGGTCGCCCAAGGGTGGCGAGGGCCTCCGTCTGGGACCCACCAGTCTCTCCCCCACTGCGGGCCGAGGCTGGAGGGGCTTCCCGGCGAGGCTAGCGTGCTCGGCGCGGGACAGCTGGAGTGCACGGTGCTCAGACCCAGCCTCCGCTCTCCGGCCCCGCCGGGAATCTGTTCCGCTATATGCTGTCGGATGCGCCCGCTGGGGCCGGTTGTCACCAGCAGTTCTAGAAACCCAACAACCAAAAACCGAGTCCTGCTTCCAAGAGGGTTGTACGTGTAGATTCGGTGTTCCTTTTCAGGCGGTGCGCTCGACCCCCTCCTCCCCCTTTCCCTCCTGAGCTCAAGTAAACTCGCCAGGTCCGCAGCGGCAGGAGAGAGCGGAAGTGTTTCTCGCCTGATAGGACGGATGGTAAGAGAGAGGGAATTAGAAGCCATATACAGCCCGAAATTAGGCAGGGCGCAGTCTGGGACGCTCCCGGGCTAAATGCTACTGCGCAAAGCGCAGAAGTCCACTACACTCTTTACTCGTTGTGACATTTCCAAGCCGACAATCTCGCCTTAAGCACGCTTGTGGTTTGGAGCTGCTGATTTTATATGCATTTTATCGTTCAGAATGAGCAACAGGGCAGGACCAGCGGAAACCCGATTCTAACCTATTTCTGCAGACCTCTGCCCACGCAACTCCGTAAGTGCCAAACTACGAGTTGGAGAGAAACAACAACAACTCACTAACTCCCTTCTCCCCGGCGTTTTCCTACACATCCTAGGCCACCAAGCTGATCTAGCTTGGAGCTCACTAATCTAGAAAGAGGACGGAAACCAATCCCCGCAGGCTTCCCGTCCTCCACTCCCCGCCCCCGCCTCGTTTCCCAGGGATCCCTGAGAGTTAACTAAAACCCAGCAAGGGAGGCAGGAGAGCCAAACTTGATCCGAGTGCAAAAACGTGGGCGCCTGACAGTGTTTTTTTGGTGGAGTGGGGAGGGGTAGTGGTGGCAGGGAGCTGTGTGAGCCTACCAGTCGCAGGCGTCGATCCGGTTTTGATAAGAGAACTTGCAGCTCCGGTGGTTAGCCAGTGTGAGTGCACCCATACAAGCCCACGCAGTTCTACCCGCAACCTCAGTGTCGAGGTTTCTCCCCCGGCAACACTTCCATGTCCCATTGTTGCTTATCAGATGTATCTTGTAAAATGATAATTTTTTAAAAGCCTGAGGAATAATCTTGAGCCATAATTTTTCAACTTAAATAACTTTTTATATGGATTTCTGCCACGGGAGATTGGTTCTTGCAATTGTGGCAGTGTTTTCTTCCTCTCCTCCCCTTCTCCCTTCCTCCTTCCCTGCCTGCCTGCCTGCCTTCATGGGAGATCAGGGTTTAAAAAAAACAAAAAACAAAAAAAAAACACCATTGTAAAGCAATTATACTCCAATAAAGATGTTAAAAAATAAATAAAAATAAAAATAAATAAAAATAAAAAGAGCTAGGCAATGTGTTATACTAAGAGCACGGTTTTTGAAGTTAGTCAAACCTGTACTGGATTTTCGAGTAATTTATTTAACAACTTAACAACTTGGTTTTCTCATCAGTAAAATGGGGATGACAGCACTAATGATGTTGAATGTGTACACCGACAGACACAGTAGATTCTCAATGAATGCAATCTTCTTCCTCTCCTCCGCATCTTCCTTCGCCACCCTACAGATGTCCAGAAGCAGAGGCGTCACCAAAGGCTTCATTCCCCAGGTGAAGGGGACAGGCCATGCTCCTCAGCACCGACCTTGATTCCAGCTGACCATTTCGAGTAGTTCACCTGATCTGGTCGCCAGTGCCGGAGGAGCCTCTCAGTGCTGCAGGGCCTCTGGAGAAGAACGCACAGCTGCGAGCCACCTCTAACCGTGGCATCTCGGCCCGAGGACGCACCCGAACAACTTTTCCTCCCCTGCTTTATTTGGGGGTTAATCTGGCGCATTTGAATGCTTGGCACCCTGCCTTCTGTCAGTTTGTGCAAACTTCTGAATATTGTGAAAGTGGCAGTACTCATAGCTGTTGCTCTTTGTCAAACGCCCCACTGGCGCCGAGGAGCATAATCGTACTTCAGTAACTTGCCTAAGGCCATTATACCAGGCTGAGTCGGAATTCGAACCCAGACGCCGGATGCTAAGGCCCGACTTTCCTTCTTTTTTGAAAGCCCGCGTCTTAACCATTCCGCTATGTTGTCCTCTTTGGGGTGAGTTCGGAAAAGGACAATTTCATTCAATGGATTCATCTACTCCAACTGCAGATGGTTTTTTACGTAGTCCAGTTGACCTGGGTTTCGGCTCCAGTGCAGGTGGTCCACCTGCCAGCCGCTTGCCCCCGCCCGCTTCCGGCTGAGTTGCAGTTAGCGGGGCAACTGCCCGGAGTCGGGTATCCGGCGGGAAAGAGCTCCCTAGCCCCCACCTTTACTCTGCGGTGCCGAGGTTTAAAAGCACAGAATGGTTTGGAGTGTCTAATAAGCCAACCACAAAGGGGAAAAAGGAGTCGAGCTTTTAAATCGGTGGTAAAATCTTTCTCCTTTTCTTTGCAAATTACAGAATCCGATGACTAATCATCAGCCAGTGGATCAAAACCCAGATTGAACAAGTGACCACAGCTCTCCGTACCTCCTGCGGTGCAAAGGCCGGCGCCCACTTCCGGAACTTTCCTTTGGACTTCCACTAAAGTGGAGTCTGCAGAAGCCTCGGTGCCCAGCTCCGGCTGTGCAAAGGTCATCTCGCCGCACCCTCTATCACTACTCCGGAGAAGTCCTTAGAAATAGATTTCCCCGAAACAAACGGGTGAATAAAGTCGACCCCAACAGATCTTACGCAGCTCCAGGCTTCAGGCACTCCAGAAGCAGGAACCATGTGCTGTTCTGACTCTCTGGAACCTAGTTCAGTGTCTGGCACCAGGCAATAAAGGATGGCTTTTTGAATGGGAAAAAAGTATGTGCTGGCAGGTACAGAGGGTTTCACGCCTTTCTCTGTATTGGTAGTTCTAGCTTCCTATTTCTTTACATTGGCACCTTCTTGCCCAGGACCCAAAATCTTTTAATCCCTTAAATCGAAGCGAGGAAGGGCACAGATATTCTGAAAATTTAAATTGAGGGAATTGCCGGGCTCCACTTTTCTTCTAGGGAGAGGGTCTTATAATGGTTCATTTTGCACCTTAACTGTCCTTCAGACCTCAGTGTTTGCAATTGGAAGCCTACTCTGGGTGCCTCAGAGACCATCCAGGTCTGAGCCTCAGTTATAGAGGAGGATGCTAACGGGATTAGGAATTGGAACATATTGGACCCCAGAAGCCCGGGTAAGCCTCCATGGACTCCCTCTGACTGCACACATGGAAATGCTGTGTTTGTTGGCCTGACATAAGTTGACATAAGTTTTGGCTTGCCTCAGGGCAAAAAGGGAGCCTGCGGTGGACAGTCAGGATGGGAGCTGAGGTCACTGAGAGCCAGATGCTGATGCTGTCAGGCTTCCCTGGCTTGGAAAGGAGATGCACCCGTTTACAGTCTGCAAAATTACAGAAGAAGGTGGAGGAGAGGTGCGGGCGATGGATAGTCTTAAGCTAGGTAGATCCCCCTCTCTGCGCCACCCAACCTGTCTCAAGCAAGGACCGCTCCAGAGCACGAACAGTAGCCATGGGACTCTGCAACTAGGGTCCCGAAGTCCTGGAAAAGGGCTGCAAGAGTTCTCTTGGCCTGGGATGACTGCACCAGCCCCGTGGTGTTGAATTTACTGCGACACCAAGAGGAAAGCACTAGGGCTTTATCTTGAAGACTGGGGTCTCTTGGTAGACGCACCAAGAAGGTTTGCAAACTCAGCCACAGCCGCTGCAGGCAAAGAAACGTGGGGGGAAAAATCCCTTTAGAAGAGTGTAATCCCTTCTCATTTCCTTCAAATAGCCGCCCCTTCCTCTGGAGGGACTCAGAGCAGCGTTTTTTAAAAGGGCACCTACACGTTGCACTACCTTTCAGGAATAACGCCTTGACCTGCTCAGCACTTAGTTTGCCTTTATTATTGCTTTTGAGTTTCAAAGTCACCCAAAACAATAAGCAGCCGTTTCTGGTGAAGGTTTAAATAAATACAATGCCTTTTCAAGGTTTCTTCCTCCTCCTCCTTTCAAAATACTTGTGCCCTAATAATTAATTTTAGGGATATTATGGGAGAAACCTCTCGCATTATAAAACATACATGGACTGATCTGGAAGTCTGTCTTTTAAAGGTCAGGGTGCAAAAAAATTAGGCAGTTAATAAACTAAGCCACAATTCCTGTTTCTTTACACGGTCCTCCATCCCCAGCCAGGCCGAGATATCTTTTTTCCTAAAAAGGCTTTGTATTTTTAGAGACGAATATGTGCATGTATGTAGATACTCTTCTATAATAAGAAATACCATTTACTGTTTAGCTTCACCTAGATTTCACATATGTTGTCACGTATATTCCTCACAATCATCAAGGAGGTAGATATTATTATGCCCAGTTCACAGGCGGCGAGCCTAAAGCTCAGAGAGGAGACTCAAGTTCTCAAGGCAAATTAGCAAGAGTCGGGATGCAAACCGATTCCAAGGTCTTAACCATTGTACTATATATAAAGGATATTTGGTGAGCCTGGCAGAGTATGAAGCCAAGTGCCCCCTTCTGGCTGGTTGGAAGTGTGGCTCCTCCCTTGCTTCTGGAGTCCCAGAAGCCTGAATTCTCTTAGGAGCTGGCGGGGCGAGAGGGGGACGGCAAGGCTTGAGGAGCCCGACTGCCGCCGCTGTCAGTTACTTAGGGCTCAGAAGCGTGCGTGGAGCCCGAGGGGGGAGGGGAGGAAGGGCTAGAGGGGCGGAAAGCTGCCGGGGGAGGGGAAGGAGGTAGCTCTCACGCTGGGCGAACACTTTCTCATCGCCAGGTCGTAAATATTGTTGCATTTCCTTGGTAACCCCCAAGCCCAAGGCGCAGGCCTGCAGGCAGCCTCCCGAGGGGGCTGAGGCCTTTCCCCGCCGGCACCGGCCTGGGCCGGCTCGGCCGGCGCCTGCCTTCGGAGGCGACCTCCCCAGAACGGCCCTGGAGCCCCGCAGGTCCTCGCGGCGTTCGGGCCGTGGTCCCCAGCCCCTTGGCCTTGGTCAGAGGCGGGCGGCGGCCCCGGGGCAGGCCGGGAACGTCCCGGCCGCGCGGTGCACCCCGGGAGGCTTCGAGGCGGCGCAAGCAGGGAGGGCGACGAGGGCGAGCGCCCCAGCGACGTGCCCCGGTCCCAAAGCAGGCGGGGACCCTGCGTGAACCCCCACATCACTAATCCAAGCTCCAGGAGAATGCGGGAGGAGGGTGGCCCCGGCTCCGAGCGCCCGAATGCCCACCCCAGGCCAGGCTCTGAAGTCAGGCTGGTCGCCCTGGTGGGTTTGACCACCGCCTTCCTCGCGCCCTTTTCCGTGGGCGACCATAGGGCGGAAGCTTTGGTTTCAAATGCGAAACATTCGTCTCCTGGAATCAGATCTGGATTCCAGAGGATGTTAAGATTTTTCTTTCCCGAAAAAGTCAGCGCCTGGAGGAGACCCAAGGCCCAAGGCCTTCTGCCCCTCAGCTGTATCTGCCCGTAAATAGGTAGGTAATACTTATTCAACCCTTCCAACCCCCAGAGGGCACATCTTAGCATCTCACAGAAAGCTGTTACAGAGGAGGAAAAACCTAGAATCCAAGCCTGCAACAAACCAGGCCGTGGGGCGAGGCCCAACTAGGTCAGAACAACGTGTGCCTGAACTGATCAGTAAAGTGGACAGGCTCGAAATGTCCGAGTCGGGAATGCAGGCTGGGTCGGGAATGCAGGCTGGCTCGGGACAGACGACCAGAGAGTTGCGTCGTGGACTGGTTTTCCTCCAGGCATGGCGTCTACGCAGGCAGGCCAAGGCCCTGGTGATCTAGGCCCTAGGACTTTGAACCTGACCTGCGTTTGGGAGGGGCAGGTTCTGGCCTCAGGGAGGGCGTTTCTAGGGATTCGAGTTTCTTCTCCTTGGTCTTAGTTTCTGTGCCAGCCATAGACGCTTGGCCCTTGGTACTTTTAATACTGCTGTGCCATGCTTGGGCAAATACTTGTAACTGAGCAGGCACTTGTGTATAGCTCTGATAAAAGGTGTTTGTGTGTGTGTGTGTGTGTGTGTGTGAGAGAGAGAGAGAGAAAGGGAGGGAGGGAGGGGGAGAGAGAGAGGGAGGGACGGCGGGGGGTGGGGGAGAGAGATTTTTCTGGGCTGATGAGAATATTTGCAGTTCCAAATGATGGATAGGGACTCTTAGATCCTCTAAATTTCCTAGGTTAATGCAAAAACCTATTTCCTTTTTATATGATCACTTTTTAAAAACATGCATGAAAAATTATATTCTTAATTTCGGCCACCCTGTTAGAGGTTTAATACCAACCATAAGAGGAAGCCAAAGGGAAAATATTTGTATGCCTACCTTGGTCTGGAAAAATATCAGTAGCGTTTCTTATTTGACAAGGAAATGCGTTTGCTCACTCTTTTTCTTTCCCTTTCTTTTTCAGTTGGCACAGGGATCGTTTTTATTATATATCTCATGTTTATTGTTTCTGTTTGGTACTTTGGTCATTTGCAGCGCATCTGTTTCTGATATTGGTCTTGTGTTAAGCACACACTATTGTGTTAGTAAGATTTTACACCATCTGTTTAAGAAAATTCTTGCCAGTGCTATTTGATGCCCAGTTGAACTTTAGCCAAACTTCTTCATTTTATAATGTTCTCTCAGTCCTGAGCATATATATAATAAACTTTAATGAAATTATGCTTTTATAGTTGCTAACAGACATCAGAAACACATATGCCCAGGTCAACAGCAGTTTAGCTAAATGTTAGATAGGAGGAACAATATTAAGGTAGTAAAGATGTTGAAAAAGAAAAATATTTAGAAATAAAACTATTAAATTTAGATCAAATAATCATCCAAATAAACAACTGCTACACACACGCACGCACACACACACACACACACATACACACACACAAGAATTTTGATGTGGCTATTGGGAGTTAATGTGTATTTCTGATGATTTATGTATTTCTTCATTATATATTTAACTTGGTAATTTGTATTTTTGACGTTATTCCCAAGGGTGTAACAACTGGTTTAAAATGTAATAAAGTAGAATAACATTATAATGTGACTATATAAAATATATACTAAATTATATTAAATACATACAGATAAACTTAATAATTGAGCCTAACTAAAATTATATATCTATATATACATATAGATATTTTATCATGAGGTCACTCATAAAGGTTTTTCACTGTATTATCAAAAGGTAACAGGCAATGTTGCCCACATCTGACCTCTTTAAAAGTAGGGCTGCTATTTAGGGAATTCCTTGGTTGTCCAGTGGTTAGGACTCTGTACTCTCATTGCCAAGGGCCCTGGGTGTGACCAAAAAAAAAAAAAAGTAGAGCTATTTATGACAATTCAAAAAAAATTAAAGTATCTATATTTGATGGCTAAGCATATATATCTAATAGTGGCATAAGACTGGAATTGGCTTGAAAAAGTGAATACTGGCTGTATGTTTTCAAATATCTTTTCTAGAACGCAACACTCTTATTGATACGTTGACCTATTTTGTTTACACCCAATGTGTATACCCCAGTGTAAAGCCTTAAAAATGGTAATTCCACATGATACTTTAGTTATAAGCACAGAAATATAAAGCTTGACACTTGGGTTAATAAACTTCTGACATTCTTTCCTGAAAATCAGCATTCTTCAATTGACAAAGACATTTCCTTTGATTGAGTTATGCCAAAAACAGATTGTCACAGTCTTTCAGTTGTTACCTGGACAGACTGCTTTTATGGTAGATCTATGATTAAAGATGTGTCCATTAGATAACTGCTTAGGGGGCTATAGTCTCTTTCTATTCGTTTCTTTAGGAAAACAAATCTTTGTTTTGGTATATTTAATTTCTAAATAAAATGTATCCATAATAATGTAGGTAATTGACATTATTTAATCAAGAGAGTTGGAATTCAGTACTGTGTTTCTGTGAGATAAATCTGGTTATAGAACTGGAACCAGTCTCATAACATTTCTGTCTATATATACTTCTAAAAAATTTTTTATCAAGATCTACATTTTCCTTAAACTGTTAATTTAGATGTGTCAAATTTAACCTATAAATTTCTTTTTAATAACTGATATTACAAAAAATCAAACCTTATGAACCTTCACATGTCTGGCTCCAATTAATCTGCTTAGACTATTTAATGGAAAAAATAACAAACCTAATTTTGTCAATCTGCAGTTCTGCACCAATATTCTATGTGCCTCTTTAAGGTCAAATGCCTTTTCCTATACATATTTAATGCATAATTATCCTCATGTAAAACCTTGGATTAGAAGAATAATTAAATAGATGCATTTTCTTAAAAGATTATTTTTCGGTTACATCAGTATAAAAGTGGGATGTATAAAAGTGGGATGGTCTCAAAATGATGTCAGTGATTATTGAAAGAAAACTATATACATCTTTGGAGTTCAATTCATCAAGCATCTACAAAGTACCAGGTGCTGTGGATACAAAGAAGAGTAAGACATGGGTCGTCCTTGCTCTCAGAAAATCCCCAAAATCCATTAAAAAGACTGACAAAAATAGAACTAGCTCATCCCTGCAATTCTATAATGATTTCTGTCTATTTCTTGGGCTTTGAATTGGTAAAGTGTCAGATGATCTTATCATAATACTTTCTATAGGTTTTTAAAATTAAAAAATTTTTTATAGAATTCATATGGAATGAAAGTGAATAAAAGCAGACTACCCCCAGAATACTATATGGTTCTGAGAGAACCAAGACTTTTGGTACTTTTTCAGGTGTGGGAAGGGGACAGCATTTACTTGCTGTTCCTGAAACATCTGCTCAATTATTTTGAGTCTTGCATCATAGTTATTCTTCAGTCTGTTGTAGAATCTGTTGAAAGAGTAGTAATGGGATGCCGTATTGGAGCTAGAAAAAATTTTAGCTTTGTTTAATTCAAAAGTCTGGAACAGCTCTTTTCCTCTTGCCTTCTCCCTCTCCCCTACAAAATAATTTTATATTTTTATCACCGAAAAATTTTATAGGTGATTGGGAGGGGAGAGAAGGATTCTACAAAGACTATCATTTAAGGCAATGGATGATCGAGGTCAATATTGGCTATTTTTTTCCAACATATATTTGCTAACTTTGGGAATTAATTATCCCCAAACTACAAGAGTGAGCTTATTTTTCATACAAACAAGTTGGGATTAAGTGTTTAGCAGATTTTTTTAAAAAGTTGAATGTTTTTGTTTACAGAAAGTTTTGTTGGGAATTTAGAGTAAAAAAATGTAGATGTAAAGTTTCTTTAGCACTTCAAAGAATTACAGCCAAGTTAATTTTAATTACTCTAATACTTTTAGAGATTAAAGTATAATTTTCTTCTTTTATTATACATTGATGAAAAATATCAGGAGAGAAAGGAGCAATCATTTGATTGAATTAATTGAATGCCTTTTACCCTTGAGGAAACATTGCATTTTAATTGTCTTCTGTCTAATCATGGTTTTTGGAGTAATTCTACATTATGTTTTCCTTTTAGAGGATATTGCATCTCATTTGCCTCATCATAATCACAGATTTATTTATGTGATCAGTTGATTCCTACTGGCTGTTGTCGTACATTTCATTTCTGATTCTCTCCATTTTCCTCAACTCCTTGCTTCTTAGGAAGGCAGAATGCTGATGTGAAAACTTTTACAGTTGGGATCTGCTGACCTGTATGTCAGTTTTAGCCCCTTCTCTTTTTAGTTATTTGTGTGATGACCTTGGGGAAATCACTTAACTTTCTAAGCCCCAGTTTCTGCATTTTTGGGGGGGAGATAGGGGTCATCAGAATAAGTCATCATTGAAAATCTTTCTAGCTTTTAATGGTAAATCACTGTTCACAGAGTTTTAAGAACTTTTCTTAAACCAGCTTTGAAATCTTAGTTATGACAGTCCTCCAGAAGGAAATTTTTCTTCAGTTTATATTCCTGTTTAAGAGTATCATCACGTCATAGTTTATTTACTGAAATCAAGTTGAGGCTGAACTCTGGTCTCTAACCAGCATCGGTTCCTTCTACAAAGCTAGATTAAATTATCTTAAGAGAAGTTAACTCTGACTCCAGCCCAGAGTATGGATCCAAGTCTAGCAGAATGAGAAATCCCCAAACAGGCTTCCTCATTCTTCTGCTTCTTTTCCCTCAACCTTTAAAACCTAGCTTAAATGCTGCTTTCTCCTTGAGCATTTCCATTCAAGTTGGAGGTGATTTCTCTTTTCGTTGAGCAGCCATATTCATCGAGTTGGGCAGTTGCTTGGCTATATAGTTAGTGTCCATTGTAGGCACAGCTGAATGTGATTCTCCTAATGCTATAGCTCTGGCATCCTATTTTTGTTGATTCATCCTTAGGTTTGGTGTTAAATAAACCCCAGTAATGGTGAAGATGAGGCAGAGCTAGAAACTGGTAACGTGATCTGATAGGTCATTTGTTAATGAGCTCAACATATTTAACTGGTGTCTTTTAATTCTAACAGACCTCTCACCCATCATGAGTGTGACATGTATTTTTTGGTTTGTTTTCTGGTAGTCATAATGACTTTGGACTGAAATGGCCATCCTAAATTCAGGTCTCCTTAGTGGATATTTGCAGGGCAGTGGACTAAAGTCAAGGATGAAGATTGTGGCCATGGAAGAGACTAAAGGGAACTAGGACACTGTAGGCTTGGTTTTGAGAGTGATGATATTTTACTTTCCAAAATATAAGTTTTTTAAAAAAGTTATCCAACATATTTCCTGACATTAATTACATTGATAAAAAACATTGGCATGGCTAACGTTTTTTTAGGTGGTGGACAACTCAAGAGCAGCTGGGTAGAACTGAAGTCCCATCATCCTGTCTGGCTGAGATCCATAGCCCATTTCACAACTGCAGGGGATTACTTCCATTCTCCCCAAGGTATAGCTTATTTCCATGTAGAATAATTCCATATGTATATATATTTAAAAAAAATTTTTTTTCAACTCATATAGAATTGTGTATGAATTGATCTAATTGATTATCAATATCCATTGCCAAATATCAATAGGTGAGAGGGATAAACATTGCAGTTGCCTTACTGACATGTATTTTATTCCATCGTGCAGTAGCTGTGTAGTTTGATTAGGATTGGCTCTAACCCTAGGTCCAGGAGTGGCAAACTAATGGAGGTAAACCAGTTGTCACTGTGATTTTTAAAAATTGAATTATAATTAATCTAAAATGTTATATTAGTTTCAGGTGTGCAACCTTACTGTGATTAATTCAGGGATGGTTACAGAAACTTAAGCTCCATGAAGATATGTAATCTGTTTTGTGCATGGCTGTATTCCCAGTGCCAAGAATAGTACCTGACATACAGTAGATGATCAATGAATATATGTTGAAAGAATAAAGGAAGCAAATTGTCTGATCAAAATGACCCTTGGGAGTTTTGTTTGATCCTCAGAATGTTGGAGAGTCCCTTTTCCATAGACATAAACTAGGAAGCCTGTAGCAAATGTATCCGTCTTGTGGCCATGAAAGAAATGCCTGAAGATGAAACTGACATATGGAGGAGAGAGGAGGGCAAAGATGAGAAAATGAGTGAGAAAAAGAGCCTCTGTGTTAACCTGTACCTCTACTTTACCTCTATGGTTTAAGCTACCTTGAATTAGATATTTTTGATTTGACCAAGAGCATCCTAAATGATATATGGAGAACAGTTGAAGGTATATAACAAAGACCAGTTAGCACATTCATTAGATCTTTTCCTGTACACACTGATTCCTGAGGCTAAGAGTTTAAAGACTTGAATACAAAACTACCATCAGACAATCTGACTGAATTAGAGTTTTTGGTAAAAACTCCAAGACATGTGAAATCTAAACAGTTTTCGTGTTGTGGTTGAACCAGACCGCCTTTAACAAATCAACAAATAGTTTTAAACATATAATTCAGTTTTTCTAGATCCAGAGGCTTAGTGAGTATTAGGTAATACATAGAAAACTGGATATGTTCCTTTTAGGTAAATTTTGTTATGCGCTTTTTACCTTCCCTGAATTTGATATAATAAAAGCACATGTATTTAGAACACAGTGGTATACATAGTGCTAAATAAAACACTTGAAGTGGTTTTAGTCTAACTATAATATAGAATATAGCTTATATATCAGAAATAAGGCATCTCTCATCTACCTTTTTGTTATATATTAAAGATCTATTTTTAAAATTCTTAAATCTATAGTAGAATTGTAGCCTTAGGCTCGCCTCCAAAACATAATTACTAATTTTTAACACAAATCTGTAGTGATTTGCGCTTAACCTGAAGCTGTCTATAGTTTTCATTACATATGACAGAATATTAATAAGAACTCAAAATTTAAACTTTGAAAGCTGTGCTCTGGAATGCTATCTGAAAACTAAGGAGGGTATTGGGAGAGAGGTGTTGGGGCTTATAATAGCCATACAATGATTACCTTTCATGATCTGATCTGCACATTCTGATTTAAATACCTTACCTTTGTGCTTGGCTGGTATTTTGTACATTTCTCTATCTGCTACCCTGTTATCCAGATGGCCTTATCTGATTCTATTACTAGCTTAAAAACTTTTTGAGGGCAGTGACCATGTCTTATGGAACTTAATAATCCTGGTGTCTAAATAGTGGCTATACTGTGTTTGTTGAACAAATGAATAGATCAGTGAATAAATGAATGGCTGTTCTTTTTGATGGGATCTCAATGCAAATAAATTTAGTGACCAGGTAGTAATATGAATGTATGAAGAGGCTCAGTAAAATACAATAAGGAGTGGTAGGCCTGTGACATACCTTGCTTATGCACATTCAGATTAAGTTTGGTTTTAAAAAAGTTGAGTGTCAAGACACGAAGATTGCTAGTTTGGGATTCCTGCATTAGGTCTTTTAAAAAAAAGTCTGAAGTTATAGTTGAAAGAATCAGCTATGCTACTTACTAGCCTTGTGACCTTTCCATGTCTCTTTTTTATTTAGAAAATGAAGGTAGTAATGACTTCTTTGACTAACTTAAAGGGTCATTGTGATAATCAAATGAGATAGTGTATCAGAGATGTCTACAACTTTAGGTAACCTTTTGAATTTCTAGAGCATAAATTGTGGAGCATATTCTAAATGCAAACAAACAAAAAAAGCCACAGTGATGAGGGCTCATTAGCACTTAGGGATTATATGAGAAAATCTGATAATGGTTTCTGTTGTAATTCATATCTAAACTGAAGTGACTTGATTTTGGTAGATAGTGTGCAACCTAGGGATTTAGAACTGCTTGGGGCTTTCTAAAGAGTTTGTAAGGTGCGGTCCAAAAAGACTTCCTACTAAGAGAAGACACATTGGGAAGTATTGGTGGAATGGCAGATGAAACAGACACTGCTTGAACTAAAGTTATGAACCTACAGACTACACTGCTCCTCTCAAATTTGTACTGATTGTTGGTCTTCCCTTCTAGGCCTTCAGGAAGGCAAAGTCTAAAGCCCTAATGTGGAGAAGGAAAAAGCTGTGGCACTAAGGTTCTTCTTCCCTCAAGAGGAAGAATAAGTAGATGGAACTGGTTTCTAAAAACATACAGAGTATAGATAATCTAAGTGATAAGCAGAGCAGTAGTAGACCTTTTCTTCTGTCAGCAAGAGAATGGAAAATATGGCTTGTGAATATTCACTCAAGTATTTATTGAGCACCTGTTACGTGCCAAGCACTGTGACAGGCACTGGGGGCACACTGATGAACGGAACAGACACAGTCTTTCCTGATCCCTTGATGCTTCCAGGCAGTTGGCTGACATAGATATTTAACAACTTATTCTACAAATAATTTTTCCCACAGACGGGAGTAGATGATACTGCAAAATATTTATGAACCAGTTTTCTAATGTAGAATAATATAATTCTTTCATCTTTCCTCCCCAAACTAATTTTCATACATTCTCCAAAATAAATTTTAAAGTGCTTCTTTGTTTATCTTCTTCAATGTTACCACTAAGTCTGATTATTTAAGGATGTAGAATTTAATTCAACACTGAAAGTAGACATGGGCAAATTCTCCAAAATCTTACTAAATAAAACAAATAATTGAAAAGCAAAAGAATTAAGAACAAAACCATGTTGTGATAGTTTTTTTTTTTTTAATTTTATTTATTTTATTTTTTGCTGTGCTGGGTCTTTGTTGCTGCGCGCAGGCTTTTCTCTGGTTGCAGCAAGCGGGGACTACTCCTCGTTGCAGCACACGGGCTTCTCATTGCAGTGGCTTCTCTTGTTGCAGAGCACAGGCTCTAGGCGTGCGGGCTTCAGTAGTTGTGGCACGCGGGCTCTAGAGCGCAGGCTCAGTAGTTGTGGCGCATGGGCTTAGTTGCTCCGTGGCATGTGGGATCTTCCCGGACCAGGGCTCGAACCCATGTCCCCTGCATTAGCAGGTGGATTCTTAACCACTGAGCCACCAGGGAAGCCCATGATAGTTTAACTGTAAACATTTTTGAAAACTTTTTAATTTAAATAAATCTTACTGGGTGTTTTAAAGGAAAAAGTTTATTAAAACATATTTCTCCTTATTACTTATCCTTATTTATCTCATTTGTAGTAAGTAATCAATAAATATTTGTTGCATAAATGAGTAAATTCATGGTCAGACTCTGAAGGATGTAGGAATGCAGTGAGAAAAAAATATTTTACTTTCCTCCTTTAGGCTATGACCTTATGAAGCTGATGATTGTAGTTTTAATTAAAAAAAAAAACAAACCAACAAACAGCAATATAAAAAAACCTGATAGTCTATGTGGCAGGAAGAATTAAAAAAACAAAAAAATAAATTAAAAAAACAAAACAACTCCAAGGCAAATAAACACTATTAGAAATTGCTGGCTTCAGAGTTAGTTGTAAATCCCAGAATGCCTGATCTTAAGTATTTACTACCTATCTCACTTTCTGCACAAACATGCTATTTACAAAACTGTATTGCAAAGAGGTTTTCCACATCTGTCAGTTATTTCTAGCTACTAGCTAATCTGGTAGTTTAGATCAGAGAAAATGAAATAATCAAACTGGCTTGCTTATCATGATGCAGCTGAAGCTTCCATTTTTAGGAAAGTCTTTTGTACTTCTGAGTAACCATCAAATCACCAATTCCACTATTTTTTACTTTACAAAATATTTTTAAGCTGTTGGGTATGTGACTCAGTCATTAATTCAGAGTGTTTTAATTTTAATCCTGATAAAGGATTTAGATTTTTTTTTTTTTTTGCTACACTTTCTCCTAAATGCTTTTGAGAATTTGCTTTGGGGTATTGCCTTTTTTCTCTATATTGAGTTACTGTTCACTTGGTTTTTTTTGCTTTCCAACTTGTGGATTTACATGGGGCAGATATTCCTGATAGATTACTTTTTCCTGGTTCCTAAGAAATAAAGAATATATTAAAATAAATTTTGATGTTATTAAATTTTGATGTAAAGAGAGAAAAATTATGGATATTTATATTTTAAAGTAAAGCATAGTAGTGTCTTATTTTTGTGAATGTCTCTTAAAATGCACATCTGCCCTAAATAGAACCAAGAGGAAATTAAAAACTCCAACTTTAAAGCTTTTGAAAATGATGAAATTCAGGGGGTAAATATTTATTACTGATATTTGTTAACCAGAAATTCAGAATGAGTCAGGCTTAAGCTTTGCTAGTTGAAATTTTCTACTGTATGTTCCATTCATCTAGACCTTTTTAACTGTTTTAATTGTGGGGGGGTGTGTTTTAAAAACTTTACAATAAATGTCTCTGTCTTCAGGTATTTGCCTCTCTTTCGCTTAGACTCTGGTTTTGAGTCTTTAATGGTGAGATTAAGTGGGAAGGTATGTAGTTCTCCTCTAGCATGGGGACTGAGTTCTAGAGCACACATTTAGGGTGGAGGACTCTCCTGGACTTACACGGCACTTTCTGCTTTTGTTTTTGTTTTGGTTCAGGTTCTTTTTACAATTTGCTTATGTAAGGCTTACCAGTTGGCAAACTCTTAGGCTCTTGGATGGTCAGCAGTTGTGATGGCAATAGGTAATTGACCAAAGGCATACGTATTAGTATTTCTAAAGACTTCCCAGAATATTGGTGGATTTTAAAGTAAGCTATTAATATACAGTACATGAAGTTTTAAACATGTTCACTGCTGACCCTTTTAAGTTAGGGTTCTAGTATCTTTTCTTTTTCCTCTTAGTAAAACTTTAAGTATAGGAAAGTGCTTTGTTGCAAATTGAGCATTTTACAAGTAAATACTATATTTGACACACTTAAAATGTTCACAAGTAACTAATTATTTCATATCTTTTAAGTTCAATGAAAATGTGATGGGTAAAGTACCATTATTTGTCTTCCAGCCAGTGCTACTGTTAGGTCTACCTAGGACATTATAGTTTAATCAGCATTTTGTCTTTAGAAAGAATTGCTAGGCATCTGGGGGGAAGGGAAAATAAAGTAAAAACACTCTCATACTCAAGTTTAACCTATTTTGGCTGCCTGGCTATTGTATCTGTTGCTAAATGTGACTGGTTTGTTTTTTGTTTTTGTTTCTGTTTTTTAAGAGAACGCCAAGCCAAAAGTCTCAGCAAGATTTAAATTACAAGTAAAACATCTCAAATTTTAGAGCATTTCTTTCTTACTCTTCTCTTTGGAGAACAAAAAATATTTAAAATAATACTGTTGATAAAACATCTTAAATTATCAAAGAGAAATGCTAAATAGATATTTATGAATGACTAAAATAATTTCAGGAATGACCAAAATTTCATTTAAATTACACAAATGACGAATTGATTTTTTTTTTCCATTTGGAAAAAATATTTCAAAACAATTGCATTGTAGAAAATGTTATAGTATTTTTAGAAGATTGGTCAGTAATATCTTGAATTTATTATCTATGAATGTATAAAAGTAATTCATCAGAATTAGAGTGTAAATAGGTGGATTTTAATAGACTCTTAGTTCCAAGTACATTTTTATTCTTTATTTTTGATAAAGAATTTGGAAAGTGAGCCTTTATTCAAGGTTAAATAACAAGGAGTTTCAGTATTTTTTTGTTGTTTTACTAACACCTTGATTCTCCATGTTAAGCTGATCTTATGGTGAAGGGAAATACAGTATTAAGGCAGCAAAGATTAACTTCTGTTACTGATCTAGCAAAGTACAATATTTTTCTGGGAAAAATAATATTAAAACAAATACTTTTTAAAAATTGTGATATATAGTTTTGAATATTTTCTGTGTAGACTGCTGAAATAATTACTAAAATGAAATTGGAAAAAAAAGAAATAAAGACTGTAGAAATTATGAGTTTATTTCCCTCCTGATAAGCTACATATTAAACAGTCTTTGTATTAAAGAAGTAATACTTTTAAATTTAAGCTTTTCTTACAGTAACAATAAATAATAAAATACTAGTATATATTTTAAAAACTATTAAAATATACAGTTTCATTCCTCATAATTAATATACTTAAACATAATTAAGTTGCATATTATATAATTAACATATGGGGGAATTATAAATATAGTTGACATTTATAATCCTTTGTTAATTATATTTGTATCTGTTAACAGAATAATATAATGCATATTCATTAAGATTATAGGTCTTTATAAACATATTGGAATTAAAATTTCAGGTTACAATTTAGGCATTAGTTTTATATGAATTCGTCTGTGTGACCACAAATAAGAAATGAATCTGTTCCAAAATGTTGAAAGCCAATGTCAAAGCAAAAAACAAAAAAACAAAAAATAAATGAACAAAAAACTTGACAAAGGCATTTTGAAATAATTGATGTGTTCAATCAAACTACAAAGACACTGCAATGAAGAGCCTAGGTTATTTTGTTTTCTTTTGCATTTCATAAGGTATGCCAGCACTGGATACATTTTTACATTTTATAATTTGAAATAATGAGTTATGTTTAGACAAAGTAACAGAGCATTCAGAGTTGGAAACTTTACTTTTTATTTTCTTAGCTGCATTCCATCTGTTTTGTCAAAGGCATGGTTCCAGCAGTTTCATGATGTCCAAATCATTATACACAAAGCTTTTCTATGTGTATGTGGATCAGGATAGATTTGTTTTATGTTTGACTTACTTTGGAGAAAAGAACAGGAATGATCGTGAGGTACTTAGATGATTCAGAAATGCTTGGAGAGAAAGCCATACATGGATCCCTGGTTATAATAATTTTAAAAAAAGTGTAATTTTGAGCCAAAATATTTGTTATTTATGAACTATTTGATTCCATTAATTATAATAGTAGATATGATGACTTCATGGCTTCATTTTAAGGACTATTAACAGTTTCCCCCAATAGATGTGAACATGTAGTGCTATGTTAAGCAGAGTTTTTTTTTTTTTCCTCGTGAAGGTAAATCAGAAAAAAATGTTTTGGGACTAATTAAAAATTATTTTATTTTTTTAACTATAATTATGGTATATGTACTCATTGTAAAATTAAAGTATTAAACATACAAATAAAAAAACCGATACATCTCACACGCAGACTGTGTTACATTTTAAAATGATAGAAGATTGTTTTTCACTTTGTTGGATCTCATGGAAAAAGTGTATATTCTTAAAATGCATTTTGTTGATTTCATTGTTAATGAGAAAAATGGCTCTGCTTTCAGCCAGTAAAATTTAATATGTGAGCATATTTGTGTGGAACAACATGGAAGTTTTCCAATCTTTTATGAAAGAAATTAGAGAGAGCCATATCTTGAAGTTAGGATCCGTAAGTGTTGACCTCTTACCATTTCCCTACCTTCAGTTTATTACTGATAGAGAATATTTGAGTTAGCTTTAATTTGCATCATATTTTTTCAACCAGGAAAAACATCTAAATAATTTAGAATTGCTTTATTTCTGAAAATAATCTGGATTGTTTGGGCAAGGTTTTACCTAATGCATTCTAGTATGTATGCTTGGTTAAATTTTTATGAGTGAAACATTTATGGGTAGTGGTACTTCTTATGTAGAAATTCTTTTTCATCAGCCAGCTTGGTTAGCAATAAATGGAAAGTAATATATTTTAAAAATGAATGATCCAAATTGCTTTCTCAAGTAGATTTTTAAGTGTATTTTTTACTCCAAATTTGCTAAACTCCCCAAAGCATCAAAATAAGAGGGCATAAATAATAACTTAATTTGGTTAGCTTTTTATAATTTACAAAATAATTTTCAAAATATATAATATAATTAAATAAAAGTATTCTAAAAGTCTTTGTGGAGCTAGAAAAACAATCCGTTGAGAATTTTGTTTAATCATCATAAATGCCTATATTGACCTAATATCCATGTCTATTATTTAAATAACTTTCTTTTATAATCTTGAGTGAATTTTTTAAAATAAATTTATTTATTTTAGACGGCGTTGGGTCTTCGTTGCTGCGTGCGGGCTTTCTCTAGTTGTGGCGAGTGGGGGCTACTCTTCGTTGCCGTGTGCAGGCTTCTCATTGCGGTGGCTTCTCTTGTTGCAGAGCACAGGCTCTAGGCGCACGGGTTTCAGTAGTTGTGGCACATGGACTCTGTAGTTGTGGCTCGTGGGCTCTATAGCACAGGCTCAGTAGTTGTGGTGCACGGGCTTAGTTGCTCCGCAGTATGTGGGATCTTCCCGGACCAGGGATTGAACCTGTGTCTCCTGCATTGGCAAGCAGATTCTTAACCACTGCGCCACCAGGGAAGTCCCTTGAGTGAATTAAATAGTATTTTTGTGAAATCTGTTCCCTGCTATTAATGTAATGGATGGAGGAGCTTTGCCAAATTTATTTAGATTTTTCTCCATTAAAAAAAAAATCATTGTTTGAAAACTTGTTTGCTTATTTTGCTCTTTCATAATTAAGGATGCTGTAGAGACCTGAAGTTGATGCTGTACATTGTTTCTTATCTTCTGGAAATACTTTTATGCTCAATTGGCCGTAAAAGAAATCCTTATATGAGTTTCCAGATCTAATAATACCTCTGTACGTTCACACGTTTTCTTAAGTGAAAACCTCATGTGAATTACCATTATCATTTTATAGTCATCCCTAGTCTTTAAAGTGACAAAAGGTAGGTAGTGCACTTAATCTACTTTCAGAAAAACCTTTTTAATTTAAACTCTGCTAATTTAGAGTTGATAATCGTGTAAGTGGAAGTTAGCCTTTCTTAAGGGAGAGTACTCATGAGTAATTTATACAGTATTATTTTAGTAATATTTAAAATATTTCAGTGAATTTTTTGATGTACTATGATATGTTAAACAAAATTTGTCTTGTGTACTATTTAAACAGTAAATTTTCCAACAGGATGAAATAAATTTGCAATGAATGTGACAAAGAATTGATAACTTTGTTCAGTAAAGAGCTCATAAAACTCTATAAGAAAAATAAGGTCTCATAAATAAATGGGCAAAAAACATGACTGTTTTGTAATAGAGGAAATACAAATGGTTGAGAAACATATGAAAAAAATTTCAACCTCAAATATATCTGAAAAATACAAATAATAGAGTAATGAGATTATTTATTACTCAAATCAGATAAGCAAATCGTAAAGGTATGTTATGCTGGTAAGGGTGAAGGTCATCTATACTATTGCTGGAAGTAAAAATTGATTCAGCTTTTAACAATATGTAGCAAAAAAGCTTTATAAAATGTTTATTATGAAGTATTTTCCTTTTTATAGTCTGTGCAAAGGAAATAATATAAAAATTCTCACTAAGGTTTATACACTAGGATGTTTGTCTCAGCCTTTTGTATATAAAGGAAAAATTGTAAACAATCTAAATTCTCAGGGACATGGTTAGGTAAATTATGCTTCATTCAAATGATGGAACATAATGCAGTCATTAATAATAAATAAAACGATTTTATTGCCTTATGAAAATACTTCTGATATGTTAGATGAGAAAAACTGGATGCAAAAGTAAATATACAAGATGGTTTACATTATAATGAAAGAAAAAAGACTGGACAGAAATATGACAGAATGTAGTTGCACAAGGAGGAAAGTTACGGGTATTTTTTTCCTACTGCTTTTTTATTTACTACTACTAACCAATGAGAATTATCTTACTTTTAAATTAGGGAGGAGGGACCATATCCTTTGCCTCAGCTATCTCATATCTACAAATCTATTCTGAGGAAATAATCCTAAATATTGACTTAGATTTGTGCAAAAGAAGTACAACTTTTTGTTGTTATTAATAAATAGCATGCTATTTGAATCAAGCAAGATAGTCAAAATAGATGAATCATTAAGATGTGGTATATTTACATAATGGAATATTATATAGTTATTAAAGTTGTTTTTCTGAAGAAATTTTCACATGAGAAAATTTTATGATGTAATTAAGTAAAATAAGACGTCATGTATAAAGTATGATCTCAACTATATGCAAAATAACATTTGGAGAGAAAAGAATAGAATGAAATGTGTCAAAATGTTGGTGATTTTTATTTTTTTCTTTAAATGTTTTTGCATTTTCCAAATTTTTTCAAAATGTATCTCCAATTACTTTTTCAGTCAGGAATACATAGGAGTTGGAATTTTTAATCAGCAAGTTTTTAAAAGATTTAGCTTGGGTGAAATTTGTTATCCTGAAAGTAATTATTTAAGTAATAACTTGTATATTACTTATAACTTAAGTAATATCGTGCAAATTAATAACTTGCAAAATAATGACAGCTTGTAAGTTTCAAATCAGACTTTTACCAGTAGAGAAAACTATTTTCTCTTATCCTAAATTGGGGAGGTATTCTTGTAGAAGCATGTAATTTCATTAGTAACAAATAACTGGTGGTCTATTAGAATTTTGATACCTGAGTCACACTGTTGAAAAACATACTCGAAGAAAAGTGGAAAACCAAATCAGGAAGGCTAGCACATGTGCCTGTCAGCATGGTTTCATGCGTCTCACTAAATCAAAGTTCCACAGTATCATGGATAACTTTTTAAAATAGTCATGACTATCATAGATGAGTCTTATTTTGCATAAAAGTGCAGTCTCATGGGGGAAGGTGTAGAAGGTGGCTGTTTGACTGTACTGTCTCCATGACCATGGGGAGCTATTGATGGTGCCTACTGTGGTGTCAAAGGTACAGCAAACCCTATTTTCAAACAATACAGGATAGTGTTGGACCCTCCCTGGTAAAAGTTAGACCCACCTGACCGGGTACCATAGATTGTAGCTAGTTACAGAGTCTAAAAAATTTAGAGGTTCTTAACAAAGAATAATTATTTCTACCCATATAACATGCCAGGGATGGCTGGCAAGATCAACATTTCACAGCCTGTTCACATTCCTATGGCTATAGAATCATCAAAAGTATTATCTTGGGGACTTCCCTGGTGGTGCAGTGGTTAAGAATCCGCCTGCCAATGCAGGGGACACAGGTTTGAGCCCTGGTCCGGGAAGATCCCACATGCCGAGGAGCAGCTAAGCCCAAGTGCCACAGCTACTGAGCCTGCGCTCTAGAGCCCGCGAGCCACAACTACTGAAGCCTGTGCTCCTAGAGTCCATGCTTCACAACAAGAGAAGCCACTGCAATGAGAAGCCCGCGTACCACAACTAGAGAAAGCCCGCGAGCAGCAACGAAGACCCAACGCAGCCAAAAATAAATAAATAAATAAATTTATTAAAAAAAAAAAAAGAAATATTATCTTGGAATGTCAAGCACATTAATAAACACATAATTTTCAGAATACATCAGTGGTCATGATAAAGAACTAAGACATTTGTGCTTTTTAAAAAGATGATTTAAAAGGGAAATTTGGGCAAAAGGAGTAAATAAAATGGTTTTTGCTTCATTTAAAAATCCATTTCAAATAAAAATATATAGTACCATAATAAGTATGAGGCATCTACTCATAAATAAGACATCTTAATTTGAAAGTACTAGAATTAGATGTTCCTACTTATTTCTTCCTTAGTCACTTTGTTTATAGATGAATAAATGTATTCTATAAACATATGTTCATTTAAAATATATATTGACATAAAATCAGTTCAGATAATCACAAGCCATATCTTCCTATCTCATCTCAGAAGCATACAATAAAATTTAAACTACCCAAGTTACCAAAATCAACTTTATTTCTTTTTAAAGAAATAACAGATCTTGAAAAGAAACATGGTTTCTGATAGTGGGGAACCAAGATTTTGAGAGTTCATAAATATCTAGTGGGGGAACTTGTAAAAGAAATATCTGTTATTACATATCACACTAAATTTTTTTCTCAAATTTAGTTCCATTTTCTTTCTTTCTACAAAAAAAGAGGCCTGAATCAATGTAAAAAATCCCATCCGCAACCTCCAAAAGCAAAAAACAAAAAAACCCAATTTTGTTCATATGATATTTCCCTTGAGGTCTTAATCGGTTTAGTCTGTAGGATTTCCTTTTTGGGTGACATTATCAGAAGAAATTACCCTGTACCATTACCTTTGGTCAATGAGGTTTGACAGGCTTTCCTTCTCTCTCATCTGCATCTAAGTGGAGGTTGCAAGCAATTCCCTGAGACAGGAAGGTGTCGTCTAGACGTGACCCTTTGAAGTTTCTTTTGCTTCCATCTTCAGCTCACTGAAATTTCATTTTGGAGGGTCATCAACCTTAAACACTCAGAGCCTGTGGATGATGCTGCTTTATTTATTATAACCATTCACCGTACTACTCTGTACTGGAGAAAAAGTCAGGCTACCTATGGAATTTGCCTGGAATTCATTCAGTATCACCCTTGGTGGCCCTTACTTGGGCAGTGGCTTCAGGCCAGGGAGGAATACAGGGAGAAGCTGGGAAGAAAACTTTGCAAATTGGGAAGGTCCAAGGGAGTGTATCTCAGTCATGCAATAGTAATTTTTGATTCGTTTTGTTTTTCTGAGGAACAGAGCATTCATTGCAAATTCGCAGTTTAAAACTGGTAATAATCAATAATGACAGAAAAGAATGGTGCTCCAGCCAATTTCTTAACTAATTTTAAAAACTTGCATTGTTTTTGTTTTTGTTTTTTTTCTTCTTACATTGCCCCCATAAAGCAATATAGTTGAATTCTCTTGATAATAGCACGTTGGGCAAAGTTTCAAAAGACTGGAAGTTTTCACTTTAGGAAAAATGCTCATTTCCTACAATGTACCCCAATTTCCAATGGATACAGTAGATTGTGGATAAGGTGTTGCATAGTCTTTAGCATAGTCCTTGACTTGTTCGTTGTGAGTACAACATTAAAGAAATGGTAACCTTAATAAACCCTGAGACTCCTTTAGACTTTTACCTAGAAACTATTAACAACTTCCAGAAGTCAGTCTTACAGCCAAACAGTACTTATTGGGAGGGGTGGGGGAGATGGGGGTTGATTGAGGGTTGCATAGTAATTCTAGATTTTTTCTTTTCCTGATAAAAGGATAAACTTTAGTGTTTCTTATTACATACCCATTTTGTTTATTTTAATATCAGTTAACTGTCCTGCGTGTGTTCTTCATGCTGTAGGAAAAAGCTTTATTCACTTCAAATTTATTTCTGCCTTGTTTGGGTTGCAGTTTTAGGAAGTGGTCAGTTTCCTAAAACCTTTTGTAAGTAGGGCTTTACAGTTACTCTGCAAAGGCCTTAATTCCAATAGGGAAACTTACTAATAAGTTAGACAACATGGTGGGAACAGGATCTTAGAAAGCCCCAAGAAATGCACTTATATTTTTCAGGTAGTGATCTGGGTCTTTTAGTATCACATAATTGAACTGAGTCCTAAGATTTAGAAAAATGATGTTTTGGATCGATTCTTATCAAATGGGAGTTAAAAGGAAGAGAGGTTGCAGCACAAATACTGCTAGGCCAGAGAGAGCAGTTTTATGGAGTGCTCTATAGTTTAAAACAGCATTTTACCTATTTATCATCTCACTTTGATTTTGATCCTAAAAATAATCCTTCTTTAGTAGGCCATCATCAAATGGCCACTATCAAATTTCCATTTTTCAAGGTATGGAAACTGAGGCTTCTACTTAGTAACATTCTTAAATTTGCAAAGTTAATAAAGGGCAAAGGATTAAAACGAGGTCTGATTGTAAGATCTTGCCACTACACCAAAATTTAATGAGGATTCCTTGGTGGGAAGGGAAGTATAGAAAAATTTGGTTTCTTGAGATTTGCCAAAGGCTAAACCTATGTAAAGCATCATTTAGCCTGAGAATAAGTCAGACTTCAAAGTGCAGAGCAAATATGCATTGTTTTAAACACCCACAAATTGATTTATAAATGTTTTTTACATTCTTTTACAAAGCATTTTACGATGTTCAGTTTTAATTTGATAGACTTTTTGCACATTTTCACTTGTATACATAACACTTCGGTATGTCATAAATGTCCCCCCCCCAAATTATAACACATATCTTTAGGAGATGGTTTTCTAACTATTTTTCAGAATAAGTTACGTGGCGTGTAGGATAAAGTTTTAAAATCTGATATCTGTGGTTGGGGACTGAGAAAGGTAGATTCTTAAGACTCCTAAGAGATGAAAAATTATACATTATAAATATCTGAAAGAGTTGCTAAGATTATTTTCTTTGTCATTCAAATGGGTAGGTTTGTTTTTATTGTGGATTCAGTTATAGACTGAAATTTCTATTTTTGTTTATTTTTTAATTAATTAGAGCCTAGAAAAATTATTGTCTACATACTCTTAAAAACCCATCCATAAACCCAATAATGAAGTTTTAAAAAGTAAAATTTTATTATTTGTTGATTAGAATATTACATACCAATACTGTATGGTCACAAATATTTAAAACTAAGAGTAACAAAACTGAAAAAAAGAATGTAGTCAAACATTTTAATGGTGAGATTGTGTGATTTTTTTTTTCTTTGAGGAGTTTGGTTTCTGATGTTTCAATAAAAAATTATTGTGTGTAATTTTTATAATAATTTTTAAATAAAGACAAATATTAGGAAAATAATTTAAATGTTGAGGATTTACCATGATATCATTTGTTTAATAATTTTCTAGTTACTGTTATAATTTTTCCTGGCCCATTACAACTTACTATTTTCTGATTTTGAAAATTAATGGGATTCGTCGTTAGTGCTTTATTGTCTAGCAGAACCAGAGGATTTCCACCAAAAAAAAAATAAAAAGGATCTCACTGTGATTCTGAATCATTCCAGTAATTTTATTGGGCCTCAAAGTGTTCTGAGCCTGGAGGAAACACTCTGTGTAAAACTTACAGACTCATCTGGTAGTGATTTGTCATTTACTACGTTTTAGACTTGCATCCAGGTCAGCTGTTGCCAAGAGAAGGCAGACGGGGGAATAAAATTATTATCAAGAAAGGACTTGGAGATACACTGAATGAAGCAAACTGAGATAAACTCTAACAAAATTAAGGATGAAATGGACTCCCAGAAATAAAGGGGGTTAGAAAAAGAAGTGGACTCAATCCCTCTAGGCTAGTTTTCTTTTTTTCCCCCTGCCCTTGCCATATCAAGTATTAGTCTTTAAATTTATTTAACTAACTGACAACTAGGAATAGATTTTCCTCTAACATTTCAGTCAAATCGATTCTGTGACCTGAAAATTTGCCCTTGTTGTTACTCCTTCACCACTGCTTTAGTAGTTTTTTTTTGTTTTTTGTTTTCTTTGGCCACGTGGCATGTGAGATCCTAGTTCCCCAACCAGGGATTGAACCTGTGCCCCCTGCATTGGAAGTGTGGAGTCTTAACCACTGGACCACCAGGGAAGTCCCTGCTTTAGTAGTTTTAAATGTAATTTCTAGCAGGTTTATCTCGAACTCACTATTCCTCAGACTCAGTCAATAAAATATGTAAATGAATAATGTAAAGAAGTTTAAGGAAAAAACATAGTTTAAATCTAAGAAGAAAACATTATGGGCTGAGAATTTTAAGTGTACTTGTAGGTCAAATTTGAGTCCTATGGTTTAAGTAAAAAGATACTGAATAAAGATAGAAATATATAGATAAATCCCTGCAATATACAACTCAAAAATATTTGTAACACACTTGCAGTTAAGGTTCAAAAATCTTTAGACTTGAAAAACATCCTTTAGGGGCTCACCAAACCTCAAGAGTTCTTTTGGCACTTTTAAATTGAGTAATTGTAATAATCACTATTATTTATTAGGTACTCTAAGTTGATACTATTTACTAAAAAGCTGAAGATAGAACTTGTGCATTCAGTCAATAAATTTCAGTTGAACCTTTTGTCTTATGGGAGCTGTTATTATAAAACAGACAATATCGATGATGACCAAGAGATGACAAATAGAAGACGGATAACTTGTTTATCTTGTGATCTGTCTGAAATGTAGAAAACTTCTCAGGATGATGACAGTTTATATATGCTCAAGAAACAAGTAAAATAATTTAGAATGTCAGATTGATTCATATGTCTAAAATAGTAGTTTGTATGAAATGGGTTAATTTTTGAGAGAATTGTTTACTTAAATTAAGAAGATATTGTATAGGGACATCCCTGGTGGCGCAGTGGTTAAGAATCCGCCTGCCAATGCAGGGGACATGGGTTTGAGCCCTGGTCCGGGAAGATCCCACGTGACGCGGAGCAACTAAGCCCATGCTCCACAACGAGAGAAGCCACTGCAATGAGAAGTCTGCGCACCGCAGGGAAGAGTAGCCCCCTCTCGCCGCAACTAGAGAAAGCCTGTGTGCAGCAACAAAGACCCAACGCAGCCAAAAATAAAATAAATAAATAAATTTATTTAAAAAAAAAAGAAGAAGATATTGTATAACGTAAGTGGAAAGGGCACTGACTTGGCATCAGGCAAATCTGGACTGGAATCCCAACACTACCGCTTACAACCTGGATGATCTTGGGCAAATCATTTAAACAGTTTCCTCATACATAAAGGGGGCGTGTTTTGTAATAATATCTTCTTCATAGAATTCTTGCTGATAATGTAGCTATAGTGCCTAGAATGACAACTGTTACATGGAAGAGTTCAATAAATGGTGGCCCCCATTATTATAACATTTCTAATGATTAGTTTATTCTGAGCTTTTAAATTCCTAACACTTCATAATTTTAAAGAGTATAAACTCCTTTTGCTTCATTTCTTATGTGAAGTTCTTCTAGGATTGTTTCTTGATCATATTATGGTGACATCAGTCATCTTGAAATAGGTTGGAGCATGGTTTGGGGTAAATGAAAAGACTTGAAACTGGGAGGTTGGTGGGCTCAAGTTTACCATGCTGGCTTTCTGGGCCACTATCCTACTGAAGTCAAATGTATACCTCAGGATTGTTGCTTCATGGCCATAGGACAGGCAAAAATGTTATGGCCCACTGCTAGGAAAGGAAAAGAAAAAAGGGCAACTCAGGAATCCCTCTGCTATTTCAAGAGTCAGTACCATTATTACAGCCACTACTACCTATGGGGTAGACATGTGTTTTGTTGCCAAAGCCATCTGTCATGTGTCCGTTAGTCCTATTATTTAAGAAAGAAAAGAAGTTGCTAAATTTGAAGGTTATATTTATAACTTTTATATTAACAAGATGTTTTAGAAAGCTATTGTGTGGCAATCTTTTAGGACTCATCAGATCTGATTATTATTTTTTTAATGTTCATTAAAGCAAAGGTTTGTCTTTTATTGCTTTGCATTCCTCATGGTGCCTAAGTTAGGGTCTTGCATGTATAAGTTTTTAAATAAAAGTTAATTGATTTAAAAATTCCTATTTCCCCTGAGGACTTGTCCTTTTCATGAGTTTTTTTTTTTTTTTAGAAATATAACAATATGGATTACTCCAAAGCTTTTCTACCATAACCACTTTGCTTGTAACCATCCATAAATATTGCAGACAAAACAAAACATTTAGAATGGTGATTGAATTGAAAGCTTCTATCCCTAGAAATTCTTAAAATAAGCATCACATATACCTATTAAACATGCAATTGGTGTAAGAACAATAATTAAATATGTTTACATCAACCGAGTATGCATCAACCCAAGGTATTCATCAACTAAAAGAACTCTGTGTTCCCAGTTGAGGCAGTAGAGATCAGAGACTTATTTCCCTCTAAACCAGGTTCAGCAGTGACCCTCTTCCAAGAATTTAACTTTATGGCCATCAATTTTAAAAATTATTTTTCTGTTGAAATAAAAACAGTGTATTTTTATTTTAGAATATTTAGAAAATACACGTTATATGTGTGAAGATTTGTTCCCAGTGAACCATGCTTATGTGATTTCAAGGCCTGTGTAGTCCTCTTTCACATTGAATCTGGCCTGGCCTTGTGGTTTGTTTGGTATAATAAAACGGGGTGAAAGTGCGGTTATGCAAGTTCTAGGTCTAGGCTTTAAAAAGCCTTGCAAGGGACTTCCCTGGTGGTGCAGTGGTTAAGAATCTGCCTGCCGAACACTCTATGACATAAATCACAGCAAGATCCTTTTTGACCCAGCTCCTAGAGAAATGGAAATAAAAACACAAATAAACAAATGGGACCTAATGAAACTTAAAAGCTTTTGCACAGCAAAGGAAACCATAAACAAGACCAAAAGACAACCCTCAGAATGGGAGAAAATATTTGCAAATGAAGCAACTGACAAAGGATTAATCTCCAAGATTTACAAGCAGCTCATGCAGCTCAATAACAAAAAAACAAACAACCCAATCCAAAAATGGGCAGAAGACCTAAATAGACATTTCTCCAAAGAAGATATACAGATTGCCAACAGACACATGAAAGAATTCTCAACATCATTAATCATTAGAGAAATGCAAATCAAAACTACAATGAGGTATCATCTCACACCGGTCAGAATGGCCATCATCAAAAAATCTAGAAACAATAAATGCTGGAGAGGGTGTGGAGAAAAGGGAACCCTCTTGCACTGTTGGTGGGAATGTAAATTGATACAGCCACTATGGAGAACAGTATGCAGGTTCCTTAAAAAACTAAAAATAGAACTACCCTACGACCCAGCAATCCCACTACTGGGCATATACCCTGAGAAAACCATAATTCAGAAAGAGTCATGTACCAAAATATTCATTGCAGCTCTGTTTACAATAGCCAGGACATGGAAGCAACCTAGGTGTCCATCATTGGATGAATGGATAAAGAAGATGTGGCACATATATACAATGGAATATTACTCAGCCATAAAAAGAAATGAAATGGAGGTATTTGTAATGAGGTGGATGGAGTTAGAGTCTGTCATACAGAGTGAAGTAAGTCAGAAAGAGAAAAAGAAATACGGTATGCTAACACATATATATGGAATCTAAGGAAAAAAAAAAAAAGGTCATGAAGAACCTAGTGGCAAGATGGGAATAAAGACACAGACCTACTAGAGAATGGACTTGAGGATATCGGGAGGGGGAGGGGTGAGATGTGACAGGGTGAGAGAGTGTCATGGACATATATACACTACCAAATGTAAAATAGATAGCTAGTGGGAAGCAGCCGCATAGCACAGGGAGATCAGCTCTGTGCTTTGTGACCACCTAGAGGGGTGGGATATGGAGGGTGGGAGGGAGGGAGATGCAAGAGGGAAGAGATATGGGAACATATGTATATGTATAACTGATTCACTTTGTTATAAAGCAGAAAGTAACACACCATTGTAAAGCAATTATACTTCAATAAAGATGTTTAAAAAAAAAAAAAAAAGAATCTGCCTGCCGATGCAGGGGACACGGGTTTGATCTCTGGTCTGGAAAGATCCCACATGCTGCAGAGCAACTAAGCCTGTGCGCCACAGCTACTGAGCCTGCGTTCTAGAGCCCATGAGCCACAACTACTGAGCCCACGTGCCGCAACTACTGAAGCCCGTGTGCCTAGAGCCTGTGCTCCACAACAAGAAAAGCCACTGCAATGAGAAGCCCGCGCACTGCGATGAGTAGCCCCTGCTCGCCGCAACTAGAGAAAGCCCACTCGCTGCAACTAGCGAAAGCCCGCGTGCAGCAACGAAGACTCAACGCAGCCAAAAATAAATAAATAAATAAATGGATAAGTAAATAAATAAATTTATATTAAAAAAAAAAAAAGCCTTGCAGCATTTTCTTGTCCTGAGACACCATGTAACGAAGCCTGAATTAATTTACTTGAGGATGAGAGATCTTGTAGAAAGAGAGGCCCTGTTGTGGAAAGACTACAAAGAGAGATTCAGCCAGACCCCAGCCATTCCAGCCGTACCAGCCTAGGACCTTGACATGTGGATGGAACCATCGTGGATCCTTCATCTCTGGTCAGACTGCAGACTGACTGCAGATGCATGAGTAAGCTCAGTTAATACCATATGGAGTAGACATAAGCTGCCCAGCTGGATCCAGTCCATATTGCAGAATTGTTAGCAAATAAATTGTTGTCTTGTTTTAAGCACTAACTTTGAGGATTGTTTGTTAGGCAACAAAAATTAACTTTTATATTACGTATAAGAAAATTATGTGTAGTCCCACCACTTTGACAGAAATGAACATTTTGGAATAATATTGTGTAGAGAGTTTGTAATTTGCTTTTCTAAATTTAACATTGTACCATGGATATTTTCTTATACAATTAATCTTTAAAATAGTTAGATTTAAGAGAAAAAAGATACATAAAAATAAAATCAACAACCAAAACAAAAATATCATAAAAATTCTTTTAAAAGTGAGCAATATATGTTCTTCTCTATATTAATGATGGTATAAATATATGTGGGATCTGGGCAATGCTGCATATTAGTTATCTATTGCTATGAAATAAATCACCCCAAAACTTAATTACTTAAAGCAACAATAAACATTTTTTATCTCTCACAGTTTCTCCCAGACAGGAATTCAGGAGTGGCTTAGCTTGGTGGTCTGGCTCTGGCTCTGTCATGAGGTTGTAGTTAAGATTTTGGCTGGCCTGTAGTCATCTTAAGCCTTTACTAGGGCTGGAATATTCACTTCCTAGGTGCCTTTCTCAAGAGGCTGACAAGTTTATCCCTGTTGTCAGTGGGAAGGCTCCATTCCCCCCAACCTGGGCCTCTCCACAGGGCTGGTTGAGTGTTCTCAGGACCTGGTGGCTGGCTTCCCTCACTTCAAGTGATCCAAGAACCTAAGATGGAAGCCGCAATGCCTTTTATGACCTAGCCTCAGAAGTTACATACTATTACTTCTGTAGTATCATCTTAGTCACCTAAGTCAGCCCTGTACAGGTGATATAAATCACCTTTGCTGAAATGTAGAACAATAGAAATGACCATTAGACATATGTTGACAATAATGGAATCTGACAGAATATTGAACCAAAATTGCCATAGGATGAAAATAGTTTTATTGAAATATAACCTTAGGACTTGAGACATAAGGGTTGTGTAGCTGTGGAAAACAAGGTTTATATGTTCTTTTTGGAAGAAAAAATTGTATTTATTACTGAAAATCATAAATGGTGAAGAATAGGTTAATGATAGATAGCTAAGTAAAGAAATTAAGTTAGATTTTGGTATTTTAGTGAAATGGTATGTTAAGAAAAATTTTCCACCTTTGAGTTAAAAAAATTCTCTGTTGAAGATTAAGTTATGCAGAAAGCTGAGCTGAAAAGCAACTTAAAACTATTTTAAAAAGCTTTAACACTCAGTTAATGCACATAGCATGAATCTACATAAAGTGGAGTTCAAGATATTTTCTGATGAATAAAATTGGTTTATAATGTAGATGATCAATCTGGAAAATGCAGGTATAATCAGAGTTATTATTTTTTTAAGTAACAGTGTTCCTTTGTTGATTTATCCATAAAACCAAAACTGATTCATGGAATCCTAATAGATTAAAACTGGAAGATACTTTGGCAATCAATGAGCCAGTCTTCCATCTAATACAATAATTCTTCCTGTAGTTTTTTGATAACTGTATATCCTTTACTCGGATATCTCTGTTGCACAATTCTAGTTTTTTAAATTTTCTTTTTTTTATGTTGTCAAAATGTAACATTTTATAATCCATCTATTTCTGCCTTTAGAGTAGCGAATACTTACTTCTGCTTCTACACGGCAATCTTCAAGTATCTTCCTTCACCTTGTCTTCCCTATGTCATATATACCAAGATCTAGGTTATTCATAGACAGTATTTATTGTCACCGTCCACTTCTTTAGAGCTTCATTTTGCGTCACTCTGCCATTGTAAAAGCAGTCTCAAAATATGACTAGAAAATATAGATATACGTTGATCTGATAGAATTTGAGTTTAATACTTTACTAGAAGTGTAAGCCTCATGAAGGCAGGGGCTATGTATTTTTACTCAGCATTATATACCTACCACCTAGCAAATTGCCTAGCACATAATAAACATTGGTTGAATAAAATCAGTGAATGAATATGGCGCAACTCAGCATATGTGTCTTTTTGCTAGATCCAAGATTTGTTCCTTTCTTAAAATTTCAAGGTTACATTACCAGTGGACAACAGTACTTTATATTTTTTAACTTCATGGCCATCATTTTTTTTTTTTTTTAATTTTATTTATTTATTTATTTATTTATTTATTTATGGCTGTGTTGGGTCTTCGTTTCTGTGCGAGGGCTTTCTCTAGTTGCGGCAAGCGGGGGCCACTCTTCATCGCGGTGCGCGGGCCTCTCACTATCGCGGCCTCTCTTGTTGCGGAGCACAGGCTCCAGACGCGCAGGCTCAGTAATTGTGGCTCACGGGCCTAGTTGCTCCGCGGCATGTGGGATCTTCCCAGACCAGGGCTCGAACCCGTGTCCCCTGCATTGGCAGGCGGATTCTCAACCACTGCGCCACCAGGGAAGCCCCGCCATCAATTTTTAAAAATTATTTTTCTATTGAAATAAAAACAGTGTATTTTTATTTTAGAATATTTAGAAAATACACATGTTATATGTGTGAAGATTTGTTCCCAGTGAACCATGCTTATGTGATTTCAAGGCCTATGTAGTCCTCTTTCACATTGAATCTGGCCTGGCCTTGTGGTTTGTTTGGTATAATAAAACGGGGTGAAAGTGCGGTTATGCAAGTTCTAGGTCTAGGCTTTAAAAAGCTTTGCAAGGGACTTCCCTGGTGGCGCAGTGGTTAAGAATCTGCCTGCCAATGCAGGGGACACAGGTTTGATCTCTGGTCTGGGAAGATCCCACATGCCGCGGAGCAACTAAGCCAGTGTGCCACAACTACTGAGCCTGCGCTCTAGAGCCCATGGGCCACAACTACTGAGCCCACGTGCCGCAACTACTGAAGCCCGTGTGCCTAGAGCCTGTGCTCCACAACAAGAAAAGCCACTGCAATGAGAAGCCCGCGCACTGCGATGAGTTAGACCCTGCTCGCCGCAACTGGAGAAAGCCCACTCGCTGCAACTAGAGAAAGCCCGCGTGCAGCAACAAAGTCTCAACGCAGCCAAAAATAAATAAATAGATAAATAAATGGATAAGTAAATAAATAATATATTTTTCAAAGTTTATTCCAACATTTCAAGATATTTTGTGGACAAATTAGTGGACCATCCCTATATTATTGGACAATGTCTGTCTTTCATTGAACTGGTACTACCCTAATTCCCTAAAGGCATTTTTAAAAACCATTAAGAAAAAAAGTACATTATGCCCAGTGGGAGATGAAAGGGGAGCAAGAACAATTCTGTGAACTGAAATAAGACCACATAACAAGGATAGCCTCTTTATTCTTATTCTTATAAAAATCAACAATGGAATTTTATAATTCCTTTTTAAAAATAACAAAAAATGAAACAAAAAAACACCTCTTTCTTACATTTGGGAATCGTTAGATTTAGATCTGGTTCAGAATGAAGAGTTCTTATTCATCATCTACACATTTGCATCATCTACACATCTTCTTGAATTTACTGAAGCTGTTTGTTGTAAGTATGGATTTAGCCTCATTTTATTAAGCTTTGAGTAACTGACAGAATCAATGTCAAAGTTAAGAGGTTAACTTTACATTGAAGCTGTTTATTGAGATTAGCTGGGGTGATTTTAGCTTTCATGTCAACCTTAAGTGTAATCTATTTAGTTGCTCTAGTCATTTAAGAATTACTGTTAAGGCTGCCAAAACACTTGAATTAGAAAGCCCCAACTCAATTACTCGATTGCTACCCAACTAATCAAGGAATAGTCAGCACATTGGAGCAAAGTGAGGAGCCCCTAAAACTTGGAAATAAGACTATTTTCTAAATGTAAGACAAGTAAGAATTATTGAGTTTTATATGAGATTAGGCATCTGTAGAAACCGTTAATATGTGCCTGAAGTTGTCCATGGTTTAGATAAAATACTCTTCCAAACTCAATTTGCTCAGATTCTTGCTTACCAACTACTTTCTGATTAAGTCAGTCTTCTGGATATTTTGATTTGGAAGATCTACTTCCCTGAATAATAATAATAGACCTTTGTCCATGGTCACTGGAAAAAACATATTCCTCATTATAAATGAATGTGTTGCTTCACGAATCAGCCTCTGGTGAATTTAGGTAGTCTAAATCAGTATTCAGCTCTAGGTGCACTGAGAACAACAACAAATAGTAACCTCTCAGGGTAAAGATATAGGTATTATGTTATTAGCCCTTTTTACATCTATGTGGACAGCTAACACCTTTCCTTTTATTTTATCCCTAATTTCTCACTTAACTTTACTCAAAATATTTTAAAGAATTCCACTACAGTTGTAAATATAGTGAGTAGATATCACCATCATCATTATTGGTTAAAATTCTAATAGGAACACACAATTTTGGCAGTATGCAAAGTACCAGTTGGTTCAGCTCATTAACGTTTTCTGAGATGAGAGCTGAATTTGACAAAGCAGCAAAGGCTGGCTTGTCAGATTGTGTGTTTACCTGATATCTTGGCACCATCAACCCAACAATAACTATGTAACAAAGCTCCTTATAATATCTGTAAAGAATATTTCAGGATTGTACAAAATTATCTAGTTCAGATTGTGTATAAGAGAATCACTATATATAAGTGAAAATGTTCTGTAAGCACTGAAATCGAAGTAGGACTCTCAGATTTTAAATGAAAAATTCTGGTGTCTTAAGTAAGGAATTTTTGCTGTTTCAAGAGGGTTCCTAAAACTACTATAATTTATTTACAGAACCATGAAAACTGAGAAGAATATAAAATTTATTCAGATAATATAATAGCAGTAAAATATAATATGTGGGTGTGATAGGCAAAAAAATGGCACCCCCAAAGATATATTCACTGCATCATCCTTAGATCCTTGAATATTACCTTATATAGCAAAAGATATGATTAAATTAATGATCCTGAGAGGAAGAGCTTATCCCAAATTATCTAGTGGGCCCTAAATGCAATCACATATTCTTATAAGAGAGAGGCAGAAGGAGATTAAACAGACAGAACAGAAGAAGATACACACACTGGGAACAAGGCAACCTGAAGGCAGAATAGAGAGATGTGGCCACAAGCCAAGGAATGCCAATAGCCACTAGAAGCTGGAAGAGGCAAAGAGTGGATTCTCCTCTGTCTCCAGAAACAGTGTGGCTCTGTGACACCTTGATTTTGAACTTCTGACCTACAGAACTATGAGAGAATAAGTTTCTGTTGTTTTAAGTCACCAAATTTGTGGCAAATTGTTATAACAGTCAGGGGAACCTAATACAGTAGGTGTAGGTTTGCAAAAGTTTTGTTTCCCTCCCTAACTTAAAAATCATACTACTTGTTTTGGTGTTGAGTTACAGTGGAAAGCATACAGTTGTACCTTTGATGAAGTGCATTGTATTCTTATCTGTTTATATGGTATTTTGCTAAATTAAAATATTTTCCTTCATTTTTTAATAATGAAGAGTCATACATACTTTGACCAAAAAACATTTAGCTAGACTAATAAGGTGTCAGAATGATAAAAATTAGGTTGTAGTCTAATATACCTCAACACAATTTGTTTGTCATGATTTTTTTATATATTAATAAAAACACTAGACAACATATGATGCTTATTTTTCTTTTCTCTTTGACTTTCCATGTCCAACAGTGCACATTCTAAAGCCAAAGAAAGGAGCACTTATCTCAGGTCCTTTGCTTGAGCTTTTGCACTTGTAGACACTTCACATAGAGATTCTTTATTTCCTTTTTTCCTTCATTTTCCAAATATTTATTAAGTTTCTGTTATGTGCCATGGACAACTCAAAATGCCAAGGATGTGGTGGTAGATGGGGCAGATATGGCCCTTGACTCTAGAGTCACCTCTAGCCCATTAGTGCCTTTGCACAGATTAGTAAAAGGTGCCTCCTTTCAGCAGTGACAGCCTGAGGGTACAGGATTTGTCCAGCTGAATAAAGCTGGGTTTTAGCCCCACTTGCTCCCTTGGATGGGTACTTTTGTGCCCAACCTGCACTGCTATAGGCAGAAGACCAGCTTTGAATCAAGGAGATTATTATGTACCCATAGCACATGGTTTTCTCAGTACCTCCGTAACTTCTCTCTACTTTGAAAAAGGGACAAAAAACTGTTTCTGGATTACTGACTACAGCAGGCTCCATTTCCAAATAAGGTTGTATACACCAGAGAATGGAGAAGCTGAGAAGGTGAATATTGCTACTTTCCACTACTGCATGCTTTCTCCCATAGAAGCTGGTGGATTTATCTTGACAGGTTTTCATGAACCTAATTCTATCCCACAGGTCAGAGAATTTGTTCTGTTCTGTGTTTTCCAGAAGGTGAAATGCCGATGAATTGGGTAAGAAACCTACTACTGGGATGCTAAGAAATATTTCGGGGGCTCTGGACTGCTAAAATTTGTGGAGAGGTGCTAATAGGCTGTGAGAGACTATTTGGGAGGATGATATATTGAATGAAAAAAATGTTACAAGAGCACATGTAGCCAGAGCTACAACACAGATGTGTATGGAGAAAATGCCACTCTTTTCGGACTACTCAGAATTATCACATGACAAGGATAAAGAAAGCTCTTGAGTTCTCAGTATACTCCATCTTTTTTTCACAGCGGTAAAGGTACACATAGATAAATGGTTCATATATTGTCGAAAAGTGAAGATATATTGTTAGAAAAAAGAAATTATTATCCATTGGAAAGTTGAGAAGATTGTGGGATTTAGGGTGTGTGTGTGTGTTGGGGGGAAGGTGTCTGTGTGTGCACACGTGTGTACATGGTAATTAGGTGTGTTTTGCTTTAAAAAGTTAATGGGAGAATAAAGTTTCCTCATCTTTCCCTATCGCAGCATAGGGATTTAGGGACAGAAAAATAACTGATAAGTGATATTTTTTTAATCAAAAAAGAAAAGAAATGCCTGAATCAGTAATCTAGCTTGCCAAATGAAGTCCGATGTATAAGAAAGATTTGTATTTTAGGGGTTGGGATTGAGTGGGAGTGGAGGAAAGGATGTGAAGGGGGAAAAAGTAACCAACAACAGGCTGCAAATAGGAGGGAGCCAAGAAAGAAAGACAGAGCCAAGATCTGGAAGATTCATTCCATTCTAAAATAAGTATCTCACTGCTTAGTTAAGTTGAGAGAAATGGTTTATGTTAAAATTGCCTGTATGTGGGATAGCTTACTATAAACTTTCTCGTAAGATGACTGAACTACTCATTCAGTTATAATTAGGTTGGTCAAAATAGAGTTCTTTCTTTGAGTTCTAACTCTTCAGATGGATTGTTATTACATTGTGTGGACAATTGAGTGTGATATAAAATTGCACTTGAATAGAAGGTGAGATATCTTAAAAAGTAGCCTGATTTTTTACTTACTTTTCTTTCTTTTTTTTTTTCGCAGTGAACAGAAAAATCCCTGTAAAGAGTCATTTTTCTTTTCTTCGATTTCCATAACTGTATTGAATATGAAAAGCAGAGTTTATCTTCTTATACTGTATCCTCACAGTTTAGATAAGAAAGGCCATAAGGTTAAATGTCTCTAGTTTATATAGCTATACTAACTATAGCTGTGGGCTTCGAACATGGCTATAAAACTCCAGTGGGCTCCACTCCAAGCAAAACTGGAATTTTTGTATTTTCAGATACAGGACAGTAAGTTTGCAAAGCAGACCTAATCTCCTGACTGTAGCTGATAGCAGACAGATTTGAAAAGATACAGATTGAACCCAATACAGATATAGTTGACCAATGGTTTTTAATTTCAGAGAATAGCTGCATGTGGCAGTGGTGGTCTCAGTAATATACATTGTAAACTGTATCTTCCGTACCACAAGAAGCAGTGGCATCCCTCTTTCTCAACTTCTCATGAAGGACTTGTTTGGACTGATTCTTTCCTTTGTCAGCCTGCATTTGATTCCTGAATGCTGAGTCAAAGTCTCCTTGCTCTCAGCCCACCCAGTGGGCATCCTTATAAATAGAGAGATGTGTTAGTTCACAAAAGAGGAAGTGGTAAGGCCCAGGAAAAGCACTTTGCTGCTCCAGATAGCTCTTTTCTCTGGGAAATTTCTGAAACGCGCCAAACTATCAGAAACAATTCCTAGATTCCATCATGGGAAGAGTTTAGTATCTACTGGAAGGCAGCATAGTGTAGTGATTAAAAGTACTAAAGTCAGATTTCCAGGATTTGCAAGACTATAGGGCTTTGCGCAAGTTAGCCAACTTCTTTCTGTGCCTCACTTTCCTCATTATTAAAGTGGTGATAATAACAATACCCATCTCATACGATTGTTGCCAGAATTAAGTGAGTTAATATAAAGTGCTTAGAATAGTAAGCACTCTAATTCTTTTAAAATACAGTGAGCATTGCCAGCAAGATACTATTTAAAGGGTACAGAGTGATACCTCAAATTATCTGCCCGGTAGAGTTTGCTAATGCCTTGCATTTCTTATTAGAAATCACTCAGAGTAGAACAAAATTAAGACATATTTGTCATAGGAACAAGGGCCATAAACTGGAAAAAGGCCAGTGTTAGGGTTAACTGGCTGTGATAAAGGGTATGGGCTGCAGCATTCTCTATAGTTCTCCTGATTAAGGGCCAGTTTTATCTCAGAGTTTGACTCAAGACTTGAGTTTTCAATGGAGGACTTAAATTGGTTGGCCTAGCTTTGGTGCTGGGCCTAGCTGCAGTGACACCCAACCAGGTTAGTTAGCCCAAATGACATCATGATGGCAGTTTAAAAAAAATCTGAAGAGGTGTGAATTAGAAGAAATATGGGACTTATTTCCATAAGAGAACTAAGATGAATGACTGGAGTTTTCATGAAAGCAACTTGGGAAATAGTTTTCAACCACAACTCTTTTAAAATAGAAAGGGCTGCCTTATTAGGTAATAAGCTTTCTAACACTAGAAATGTTCCAGGAGAAGCTGGCCTGCCACTAATCAGGAATGTACCTGTATATTCATCTGTAAAGTGGGGATAATAATCACCCAGCAGGATTATTATGAGGATTAAATGAGATAATGTGCCTATGGCAGTTAGCATGGTGCCCAACACACTGTAACTATTCCATGAATGGTAACTGCTGAAACTACCACAACCACCACTGCCATCATTACTACTACTATCTTTGGTATTATTAATGGGGATTTTAAATTTAGCAAAGAGCCTTATTATGTGATCCCTCTAGTTTCTATGAAAATAGATGGTTAGCTTATGCTTTTTAAGGTCTCTTTCCACTCAGGAAGTTTAAAATACTTAGAAATGGGAGACATTTTACGTTGTAAGATGTGGTATTACTCTTCATGTGTTTATTATGGTAACTCCTTTGACTATTCTATTATTTATTATTCTCTACTTTATTTAGAATGGTTTAACCTGTGTGTAGTTCAGCTGTATTCTTTGTTAGTATAGTAATTATAGACTTTCTTCTGTTTATAAAGATGAAAAGGAGATGGGATAAAGAGACGAAAGAAGTTTCAAGTTTAAATACCAAGATCTTTTATTTCTCAGCTGGTGAACAAGTTAGAAAAAATGGCACCTTGTTTATTTTCTCCTGAAGGATTCACTTTGTTCTAAACTCAGACTTTGAAAGTTTTAATACTTTTTTTGTGACTAAGTCTTTTCTTGCAAAAAAATTTGAGTTAGGAATAAAATAAAAATCAGCATATTTCCTTCCAAGGCAAAAGAACAGAACTT
The DNA here is from genome assembly GCF_028564815.1 of Eubalaena glacialis. Classification (NCBI taxonomy): domain Eukaryota; kingdom Metazoa; phylum Chordata; class Mammalia; order Artiodactyla; family Balaenidae; genus Eubalaena; species Eubalaena glacialis. Next base: position 129,734,112 of record NC_083718.1, read on the forward strand.
GCAGAAGCAAGATAAGAACAAAAAAATTTAAATGAAGGACATGTCTAAATGAAGGAAAAAGTGAAAACTATTATTTTTCCTATTGCTCTAAGTATATTCTCTGATATACAGTATTTTATATCACTAAGGACACCTCTAATTGTTCTCACTCTCTGTATTCATTAATGGTGAGGTAGGTCTCCACAGGACAAATGAAAGATTTCAGATTTATCACATCTATGAGGAAATAGGGGACAACAAAAAGGAACACAGATAGTGAAATTATAATGGGTTCAGAATCATAAATGGTTTTTGCTCTATAACCCCTACTTTCTTAGCAGATGATAAATGCTAAGCCTAGCTGCAGCCTAACCCCCTGTTGGGGTTTGGCTTCATTTTTATTTTTCCTGAATGTGTTCAATTTACTTAGATTCCCTTCTTCTTCAAGGTCTTTTTTTGTTTTTTGTTTTTTCCCCTTGCCTATAGTCCTGCAGAGGCAATCATGACTGAACAATAGGTGCCTTCTTATTTCAAGTGGGTAATTTGCATTTCTGAGGATCTCCCGACTGGATTAAACACATTTCCCAGAGGCTTCTGCAGCTCAGGGGAATGTTCCTTCTAGAAATTTACTTCATCTCTAGCAGGGTAGGGTGTTGCTCAGCTTTCACACTCCTGAGAAACACAAGGCACCTGAATTTGTACAAAGTAATTGTTTCATTTCCTCTGTGATTCAGTTATTCATAAATTCAGAACTGTTGAGTACATTCACTTTCCTAATTTTCATACTGTTCATTTGAGTGTTTTGCTTAAAATGGAGCAGGCAGGCTGTGAAAGAATAGGAAACCAGAATTTTGAAAATCTGTTCTTGAGTTTTGAGTTTAGGTCAACTGCTTTGCCATTCTGAGCCTCAGTTTCCCCATTTGTAACATGAGGGGTTGCTACCCTTTAGAGCTCTAAGAGATGAAAATTCTATGCAAAAGGTAACAGTGACTGACCCTCCTTCCCTTCCTGCAAAAACAAAGCACTTAGGGAGCAGTCTTTACAGAGGAGATGGTATTTTGTTTGCATCTTAAAGAATAGAAAGGAATTCATATTGAGAAAGGGGAGAGGTTGGAACTCTGGGTGATATCAACATCTCAGGTCTGTGTAGAGGAAGCAGAGCTCACAATGGAGACTCAGGGAGGTTGGAGAGGTAAGGGGAAAAACAAGAGAATGGAGTCCTGGAAGCCAAGGAAGAAGGCTTGCTCATCAGTCATACCAGGTGTCACTAAGGGCCCACTTTAGGCTCATGTCTGTTAGAACAAACAACAGAGTTAATTGAAGACTTTTCTCAAGAAGTTGGTTGGAGCAGTGGGACAATATTGTGCTAGGTTTAACAGTAAATGTGAAGTGGAGGCTGAAAGTATAGAATATTATTTACATAATAATAGAGAACGATAAAGAAGCTTGGCTATTTGGTTGGGAAAAGAAGGAAAAATATAGGAAAAGATACAGAAATGTAGAATCAAAAGATACTTTCTTTTTAAAGGAGGAGAGCTATTGATACGTTTATATATTGAGGGACCAGAGACAGTAGAGAAGGGATAGTAGATGCAAGCCAAGAAAGATGCAAGCCACAGCCCTGCTTAAAATTCTCTGGTCTCTTTGGATTGACATACAAAGTCCTTTGAGTTCTGACTGTTCTTACCTTTCTGGCTTTATCTCTAACCATCCTCTGTATGCACTTGAACTAAGCAGTGCAACTGAACTAAGGATGACATTTCCTTGAATGTCATTTCAGATGCTGCCCAAAATGCCCTTCCTTTTTCTCCTTCTCCTCCTTCTCCTTCTTCTTCTTCCTTCTTTTTTTGGCCTGGTTAATTTTCGCTTATCCTTAAAGCTTTGTTCAGATGATCCCTTTCTCTGGGAAACATTTCCTGACATCCCTCTCCTCACCCTCACTCAGCCAGGGTTAGTCACTTCAATTGGAACTCTTTTAAAATTCTTTGTAGACTTTTATGTTATTAATCACATAATATTAAGATTTTATTTATTTGTCTGCCTCCTATAGGTGGCCATTAATTTCCTAAGGCCGGAGAGCATTACTTGAGAGCTAAGTGCTCAGTAGATGTTTATTAAACAAGGCAAGGAGGGCAACACTTGGGTATCATGGTGCCTTACTGAACCTTGCTATTCTTCAGAGATTCTTGTTTGAATGTCTCTGTTCCCCAGTTCTCCTCTAAAATAACTGCAGCTTTCTCGATTGTTAGGAAGAGCTGCTAGGATGGCAGATAGTACTCATCTTGCCACCTGTTCCAAGGCCAAGGCAGACTCCATTAATCAATTACTGTACTTTCTCACACAGCTTGGATGCTGCTGCTTTGCTCGGTAGCTATTAATGGATCAGAGTTGACACTTGGGGCAAAAACTATTTGCTGTTCTTATACATTTCGCAGTCTCTTGTTTTTCTTAAACCTTTCCTAGAAATGCAATATGAAATCTCCCTCTGCTCTAAAACTGTGTTCCCTGGGTTCTCTAGGAATCCACCTGGCCACTTTCATGTCTATGTGATCTTCAAGCAATAAAGCTCAGATGGATTTTCATTTTCCTTAGAAATTTATGATAGGAATTATACTCCTATAAATAAACAGTGAGTGTTAAGCCCACTTTTCAGATGAAGGGGCTGGGAATCATAAATGTTTTTAGAATTATAGTAGGGAGAATGTTGAGGAGGAGAAAGATGATATTGTACCTACATGGAAAGATTACATTGTATTTACACAGGAAAAAAAAAATATGGAGGAGTGAGGAATTCATCCTGATTGTTACCTTTTTCTTAATCCCTTGTTCTGCATTCCTCACTCCACGCTGTATAATTCAGTTTAACAAAAATTTACTGAGTACTTAACTTGTGCTAAGTATGTACTAGGAATGGGAGATACAAAAATGCATAGGACAAACAGCCCTCAGGGAGTTTACAATATTACTAGGGAAGGTGTTAAGAACTAAAACAGGGATACATAGGATGATGGTGGAAAACATGCTAATATAACTTAGTCTGAATTGTTCCATTTATCTAGCTATTGTTGCTAGATTCATGAGATCATTACTAACCTTTTAATTTTAATGATCAAAGTCACTTAGAATTTTTTGCTCTTAATCTTGAATCATGTTTGTATACAGGATAATTCCCTTGAATCATGGAAACCGTATGTGGGTAAGAGCTTATAGTCTTATGCTCCTATGGATAAAAACATTAAAAAATATTACATTATAAACAGAATATATACTTTTTTCTGGGTCAGAAAGTCAGAAGTTAGAATTTAGCAAGACAATAAAAAATAACTCAATAAGACAAGAATTAATCAATTTAGAAAATATTACTAAATTTTTTTAAAGACCATCCAGACTTCGTTGAGTCTGTAGAATTGGTTTGTTATAAGAGGCAAAAGACAAACTTTATTTAGAAAATTAAACACAAAAAATGACATCTCCTCACCCTGTTTACTCTTGACTCAAATTGCAGCACAAGCATTAAAGAAAGCCTTGCTAAACTTATTGTGTTCTCCAGTGAACATTAAATTAGCACCCATGTGAATATTATAAAAATAAGGAACAGAATGTTCACAGTAAACCTTAGGAAGATTCTGATGCAGATAAGGCCAAATGTTTCATTTTCGTTTTTTAATGTAATGCAGTTACAACTTACTTGCAACATTATTCCCTGCATGGCGGCCCCCTAATTATTTCATCATGCAGCAGGAAATCCTGGTAGGTCATATATAAACAGCCTGAGGCAGGAACCTCTTCATCTGATAGAGTATGACATCTGACATCTGTGCAGCCTGCTGCTTGCCTGCCACAATTAACCAGGAAGCTTGGGCATTAACTAATGCAAAGGCAACTGGGAGCTTGTGATAATGTGGAATAGCAAAGGTCTTTCCTAATCCAATAAATTCCTATGAAGATGAAAAAGTGACAGCAAATAGGTGACAATTTTCTCAGGAACTGAACCTTTGTGGTCTTTCTCTTGATTGTTTTCCAAGAAGCAGCAAGCCATCTTTCTTATCATCTCCCTTCCCCTTCTACTTCTCATGTATGAATAATTTCCCTTGACTTTGAATGAGACTTAAGTGCACTTAGAGGCTGCTGGATTTAGCTCTTGGTATTGTTTATGTTTACTGCTCAAGTGGGGGTGGGAGTCCCTTTCTGGGCTTCACAAACTAAATGAACCCCAGAATGGAACTTCTGTATACAATGTGTTGAGGGATTGAGCCAGCACCTGCTTTATAGGCTAATTGTTTCTACCAGCCATTTATTGTTTGTTTTTCTGTTTGGAGGCAAATGCTAAGAACAGTGGGTGATTTAAATTGGCAGGAGTTTAACTGTATTACCTGCTTAAAAAAAATATATATATATATATATATTAATATATATAATTTTCATATTTTATTTCAGTGTTTTTATTAAACAAATATTTACTTAGTACCTACTATGTGTGGGACACTATGCTTGACCCAGGGCTAAATAAGATCATCTCTACTCAGAACTGAAGAAGATCATCTCTGCCTATGAGCTTGGTCTAGTGAAGGAGACTACCACATAAAGCAAATAACATGCAAATGTGGTTAATGGCTTGTAATATGAACTAAGAATTGATAAGGAGGAAACAGATAACTTAAGAAGAGGACAGTCAGGAAAGATAGCACGGAGGAGGTGACAGCTGTTCTGCATCTTGAGTGCTAAGTTTTCCAGGTTCTCAAAGTGAGGAAGAGTGTTACAGGGTGACTAATGAACACAAAGGCACTGAGATATTGAAGATCCAGGGATATTTGAGGGAATTCAGGGAGGATTAATACTGTGTGCACATAGGATGTGTGGAGGGGTGTGGAAGGAGATCAAGCTAGAAAGGTAGGCCTGGGACCTGGGGGGCCATGCTAAAGAGTTATTGTACAGGCAGTGATTAGCTTGATTTTCTTCTAAAATTAAAGGAAAACTATTGCTGGAACTATAGTTTTGGAAGCTTGTTCTGGCAAAAGTGTGGGATAGATTGGTGAGGGAAAACATATTTGAGTCAGGAAGTCAGTTAGAAAGCTCTTTCAATAGGAACTCTCTGCACTCATTTGTTGATTCCTTCAACAAGTAAGTGCCCAAGAAGGTAAAAAAAGATACCTTTGAGTTTTCATGTCTTGGTATTTTACTGGTATGGCTTCATAATTAGTTTCTCTACCCTCTCTTTCTCCTTACTCCCCTACCCATTTCCCACTTTCTTTTTTCCATTTCTGAGCTGTATGAAACCAGAAATCACTGAAATCACACCCCTTTGAGGTTAAAGCTCTTGGCCAGAATTCCAATCATTTCAACAGTATCCAAGTTGAACTCTTTGAAGTCCATGCCTTGCTAGTAATGATATAGCAGATATTTGTCCAAAATAATCACTAGTTGGTTTGTAAGAGAGAAAGAAGCCTAACAGGCAAGTATTGGGAAATACATATGGTCAATTATGAATTGACTTAAAAAGAAAAGTAGGCAGCAAGAATCTGATAAGAAGTCTGTGGGATTCAGAACAAACATACTGTATTAATTATTATTATTCATTCTATATTGCCACAAGTGTGCAAAATGCTATATAAATGGTTGACAGTGCTGGAGAAAGAATAATCACCCAGCCCTGGAGTGCTTATAATTTATGTAAACACATCATTTTATTTCATTTTTCTAAGCCATATCTCTGAATTGTTATTTGGCTTATTTTGCTCATATTCATATTTCATCTCTGGTTCTCATATAAACTAAAAAATGAGTTGTTTTAGGAATCATACATGTTTTTCCAAAATGATGGCTATCATCCATAATACTAGAACCATTGCATTGGGAATTCTGAGTACAAAGCAACTCCTTGGTTGGGATCCTATGTATGTGAAATGAGAAAAGGGGAGTATATTTAAGGCCCTCTGGAGATGAATGGGACTAGAAGTGTGTAGTATTATTAGGAGTTTTTCTTAATAGAGTATTAAAATTCTTTGCCTTTAGAAGTGTTTTTGCTACTAGGAAAACACAGAGGAAGTCATGTAGAGATTAGTACCAACATTTATCATTACCCTAAATTTCTTGCTAGTTCTGCCTCCTGATCACACTTAATTTATCAGGTTCATTGGTCTCCTCCAATGTAAATCCATGCTATATTATTGCTTTATTTTACCTTGTTCAGGAAATTTTTTAAGCTGGCTTAGTTCAGAAGCAGACTGAGTGATTTATACAGCCTCAGGTTTTTGTTAGATAACAATGTCTCTTACAGACAGGCAAATTCAGTATTGATATGAATGTGACAGTAGAGAGACCTCCGTCTTACTGCAACTACACATATTACTTATTTTACTACCTTTTATTTTACTGTTTCAAAATATTTGAAAGATACAATTTAAACATTGACGCAACCTATACTAGTCTCTGAAAAGCTTTTCCTTAAAGTCAGAAATAAAATTTGTGACCAAATTTGGAACCTCTAATTTGAAGGCCCTATAAAATATGATTGATAAAACATATCTATTTTCTGATATGAAATAACCACCATTTATAAGAAAGAAATAAGAGGCCAATAAAAGTGACTTTATTTTAATTCCCTAATATTAATTGGGTCCTCATCATGTGAGCATTATACTAGGCACTATTGATACCATGGTGAATAAAACAGACATATTCCCTGACCTTATGAGTGTGCATAATATAAACTGACAATCACAGTGCCTTGTGGAAGTGTTTTGATAGGAGAAGTACAGAATAAACTGTGGATCTCTTTTATGGCTCTAAACTCATGCTTAATTGTCAGAGAGGACTTCCCAGAGGAAATGATGTCTAAGTAGTGACCTTAAAAATGAGTGAGAGTTAGATGAAAGTTGGGGTTGGGGGTTTGGAGAGGATTCCAGGTGGAGGGAAGAGAAGAGTCTAGAGGCAAGTGAAAGCCTAGTAAGAGTCTATAATTGAAAATAATCCAGTATGATTTGAGTTTAGATTGCAAGGAGATGGAAGAGGGGGAGGGAGAACTAAACAAAAGTAAAATTATTCAGATTAATATAAGCCAAGATAATATATTAGACCATATGCTAAAAAAGAGGTTCTAAACTTGGGTTCCATGGCCTTGTAGGGAGTCAAGGATGAGCTTCAGGGAATTGCTTGAGGAAATTTTATGCATAAATATATTCTCAAAGGGTTCCAACAAGCCACTTTCCTTGCTAAGAACGAAAATCTCTTCCTTGTTGTCCCTCCCTTACCAACACACAATAACTATTTGTGAAATGTTACCAGTTGGGCCTTGGCAACTTCATTCATTCATTCACACATTCATATATTCAACAAATATTTATTGAATTTTTCATAAGCAAGGGATACAGTGGTGAGTAAAAGAAGACAGACTTCTACAAGAGAATGACAGAAAATAAGCAACAAGTAAATGAATGAGATTTCATAGTAATAAGCATTATAAAGAAACTAAAATAAGGAACTCTGATAGAGAGGAAGGCTTCCCTGAGGAGGTGACATTTGAGTTAAAACTTGAATTGGCTAGAAACTGAAACAGGTAGTGAAAGGCCCTGAGACAGAATTGATCTGATATATTTGCTGAATAGAAAAAAGGTCAGTGTCACTGCAGTATAAATAGTTGGTGGGAGAGAAGTGCAAAGTAGGATATGACATTGGAGAAATGGGCCAGGAATCAGGTCATATAGATCATGGCCAGGAATTTGAATTTTACTCTCAGGACCATGGGAAATCATTGGAAGAATTTAACGGTAGTTATCACATAATCTGATTTATGTTAAGGAAAAAAAATGTAGGGAAGGGAAGAGTAGAAATAGGGAGAGAGACTAGTTAGCAGTATATTGCAGTAGGCCAGGTGAGAGATGATTTCATCTTAAACTAGGGTGATAGTAATGGAAATGGAGATTAGTATATAAATATGAGATATATTTTGGAGCAATACATAGCTGCCTGTGTGTAGGCATGGAAACATGACCAACTGCAAAAGATAAGATTCTCCAAATACGAATACCTTTAACAAGGAAAATACTAAAGAAACTTCAACAAAATTACTTTACGGATCTGACAGGTAAAACCAAGTCAGGATATGTGAGTTCACACCTTAACCCTGTCATTTGTGACTTGGGGTCAACCGGTGATTTACCTTCTCTTTGTCAATTTTCTTATCTAAAACATGAAGTTAGTAAAATATGAAATCACCCGACACTCCTGCTACCAAGTAAATTTTGTTTAGCTCTAAAATGAGCAATAAATAACTTCAGCAACAACCAAATGATCTTTGAGAATAGATAACTGAAAAGGGAGATAAGAAGAGAATCCAAAGGAAAAAATGCATCATTTTTACCAAAAGCGAAATTGCTACCTTTCTTATCATGGTGCTCCACATTGAAAACTTGCTTTTAGGACCCCATTAAACATGGTCTTAACTGTTCCTTTTGTTTCTGTATTCAGAAGTGTACACACACAGGCAAGGCAGTGAAATTTCCAATGCTACGTAAACAATGTAGTCTGGCTCCTGAAAATTCATTCCGCATATATTACATGCATTAATATTCAAATATTCACATGAACTTCCCAGCAAGCTCACAGTGATTATGACCTCCACAATCACCTTAATTGGCCCAGACGCTCTCCAAGAGTGTGCCCAGGGGACACTGAGGATGAGCTCAGACCTTTGTGGCTGTGTATTTACAAATCTTCGCTTCCTTTCTCTTTTCTATCAGTTGTGAAAGCTCTGCAGTTAAAAGTAACTCTAGGAAGCAGGTTTGTGGGGGGAGGGTGTGTGGCACAGTCTCAAAAACCTTTAATTAGATACATCCTTTGTGAAAACTAGGGACTAGCGTTGTTTATATATTTCTTTGAAAATTATTTGAGGTAGCTTTTACTCTCTTAAGCAGCTAGGTCAGTGTTAAGTAAAACTGTAGCTTAGTTAATGTTGTTTGTAGAAACGGGAGTTCTTTGTCATATTGCTATAGTGGTATAAAAGCAAAGAAACACCACATGCCTTTCTTATTCCCTTGGTATAGAAACAAGGCTCATGAACTGGGGGTGTGCAGGTGACTTGGGTGGGGAGTGCAGTGGGGGAAGGCCTTTGATGGCATACATCAATTTTCCCAGTTGGAAACTTGCTCTTCTCACTCTGCACCCAGAATCCTGTAAATGGACTTAAAGCTTCACTGCCAAAGTTGATCTGGAAGAAACCTGCTAGAAATAAGCCAGTGTTTCAAAAATCTTAAAAGAAAACAAATGGTTTTAAGATTTTAGAAATCTTAGAAGAAAACATGCTTTTAGGTTGTGCCTGTGAATTTTATATAACTAGTATTTGGATAAACTGGGCAGTGCCCCTGGGGACAAAAGATGTTGAATGTTAGTTTTGATTTTTCTCCATATTGCTGCTCAGCTCTCTCCCCTTCGTTCATGTTGGTATATTTTAAGAAAAAAAGCCCTTGAATCCAGACGTCTGAGCTTTCTACACTGCTGGAATATTCCTATGAATAGCAGGGCAGGAAATCTTCCTGTAAAGTAAAATATTACAATAAGTCCTAAAGGAGATGTCTCTCCTGCTCTTTTGATATACCCCTTTTCATTTTTTTACCCTACAGTGTTCTAAAAGATAATTTTTAGAAAAGGTAAAATCATGACTCTTGTACATATATAAAAATGAACATGGGTTAAAGATTTTATTTAACACATTCAGTGAGGGAACCAGGCAGATGTTATAACTGCTCAAAAGAGAATCTGTGAAACAGATGGATTTATAGATTAGGAACAGTGAAACAAGCAGGCAAATGAAGGCAAAGCTTGTTTTTCCAGCGCTGGGGAGGGAAGTCCATTAAATCTCTCACAGGACAGAAGTTGTATCTTTATCAGTTATGTACATTTTACAGAGCTGTAAAATAGCTCAAAGACAATGAAGACTAAAGTCAGATAACCTGAAACAGTGTCTTTTAGACAATGCATAGTTTTCTACTGAAGATCAAAATTTCTTGTGCAGTTTTTCTCTCATTTCTTCTATAAATTTATTGATATTATAGAACAGGGTAAGTATCAAGCAAGTATGACAAGTATCGAGCAAGTTTGGCAAGTACCCATTGGAGTCTTTGATCAATTGGCAATGACTGCCTGGAGCATTCCGTTGAGGAGTTTTTAGGTTCAGCGGGAAAGGGTGTCACATAAATTAGCAATGGAGTAGTAAATAGTGGTATTTGTGGCAGGTATTTGATACTCTGTTATGAAAGAATGTCATCTGTAAACTAATTTACCCTAGAATATCATGGACTCGTGTTACTCCTCCCAGAGCATTTACATGTAAAAAGAAGAAAGGCACTATGGAGGAAAATATTTAAATCCCTTTTTTCTGTTACATATGTGAAATTACATACTTTGGAAAGGTTCGAATGGAAAAAATTCAAGCACTACAAAATAGAACACAGTGAAAAGCTGTCTCCCACACCTGCTTACTGGTTCATTTCACTGTTTTTCCTAACAAAGCAACTGCTGGTTACCAGTTTCTTGTGTATCCTTTGAGAGATATTACATACAAAGGTTGAACATAAAGTTCATTGCATGTTAGTAGAAATTATTTGTTCAGTCCCATAGTTATTTTTAAGGTCTTCAACTGTTAAGTGGAGTCCCTACATATGCGACCATAAGTGTGAAATTTCTTGTGTGCCTTTATTTTTTTCTTAAAATGTTTTGTTTTGAATTATGAAATATTGTAAGCATATCAAAGTTCAGAAAGTAACATAATAGACATCCATGTACCCATCACAGATTACAGATTTAGAAATTTTAGCAGATCCTCTTAAGAATAAATGAATATTACTGAAGTAGCTAAAGTTCCACTTCCCTAGCACTTCCTTTTCCTTGCATCAAGGGAAACTGGTAGTATTCTGAGGTTGGGATATATCATTTCTATGCAAATTTTTTCCTACCTATGTATATATCCAGAATATATATGCATACATGCATATACTGTGCATAAGTGTGTATATATATATATATATAATATCAATAGCATATATATACACATACACACGCTCATATATATATATATATATATATATATATGTTATTGATATTTGTTCAGGATTTTACATTATCCTGCTCTATGCATCTTTTGGAAACTTCATTAATAAACATTATTATTATTAATATTTTTGAAATTAACCATAATGATACAGCAGATACAGTTAATTTATTTTTATTGCTATATAGTGCTAAAAGATAGACTGGGGCATATTAAAAAATTTAAGAGTTTATTTGAGCAAAAATTGATTTGAATTGGGCAGCACCAAACCAGAAGCGATTAGGGGCACTCCGACAGCAGGTAAGGGAAAGAACTTTACAGAGAAGAGGTGGAAGCAAAGCAAAGAAATTATTTAATTGGTTCTAGCTTAAGTGGTTGCCTTATTTGGGAAAGCCTAGTTGTCTGTTTGTGGTTGATTGTCCTTAGGTTTCAATTTCTTAAGTGTCAACTGAAAAAAGTGTACAATGTGAGAGTTGTGAGTTGAGTTTTATTTGGGGCAAAATGAGGACTATAGCTGGGAGACAGCATTTCAGGTAGTTCTGAGAAGCTGCTCCAGAGAGGTAGGGGAGAGGTCAGTATTACATGATATTAGTGAAAGCGGCATATGTGCAATCAAGCACACATTTCAGCAGAGCGTTGCTGCTAGTCATGAGGAGCAGATGTCACCGTTAATGATTTTAGTGCTTTTCTAGGTTTGAGGAGATGCAAGAATTGGGCTCATAAAAGCTCCAGAAAATATCTAGCTGTCTGAAGGTCTGTTCTGCCAGTTTTACCCCCGAGCACGAAGTGCCTCATTCCTGATCTCCACCCTGAACTCCTTTCAGGGTGTGTTGAAGGTCAGCAGCTATAGCCAATTGTGACTTAATCCTTGTAGAGGCAGATGGCAAGTGCCAATTTTTAGTTGGCATAACCTTGAGGCATTTAGGCTTAGGTTTTTGTTTGCTTAAGTAGGCTACTAAGACACTGAAGCCAGCTTACTCTAATGGCCTCTTTGCTTAACTAATTTAACAATAGTATTCCACTGTATGAGTAAACAGTTTATTTTCTGTCCCCAACTGATGGACTATTAGTTTGATGTCACGTTTTTGTTGTCAAAAGTATTCCAATAAACACCCCTTTTTATGTCTCCTTGTGTATATTTGTGTAAGGAAAAGCCTCAGATTTTTCCTTCCTGTGTAGAGAAAAACCCATTTCTTCCCTCATGTGTGTTCTTCCTTGTGTGTCTTCTTTATTTTTACACAGAACACTTTACTTCTGACATTTCTGGTCATCAAATGTGTGGAGGTTTTTCCACCACCACAAGCAATTCTCTGTGGTGCCAGCTGGATGTCCGTTAATTTAACTTAATTGTTACACTATCTACCCCAGCCCCTTCAGATCACCTGTGCTTCTGACCCTACCGGCTATAGATCAGAGGATCCAATGACCCCCTCCTCAGGTTAGATTAATTTGCTAGAGTGGCTCACAGAACTCAGGAAAACATGTTTACCAGTCTGTTAAAGGATATAATAAAGGAAACAGATGAACCCTCCTGGTGTGTATGTGTTTGCCAGTCTGGAAGCTCCCTGCACCCCCTAATACTGGGATTTTATGGAGGCTTCCTCATATAGGCATGATCAATCAGAAACTCCATTTCTAGTCCCTCTCTCCTCTCTGGAGGATGGGGGTTGGAACGGAAACTTGTAGACATCTAATCGTGACTTGATCTTTATGGTGACCAGCCCTATCCAGGAGTCATCCAGGAGCCCCCCCAGAGTCACCTCATTGAACAAAAGATGCTCCTAGTGCTCTTATCACTTAGGAATTTACAAGGGTTTGAGGATCCCTCTGCCAGGGACAGGGTCAAAGACAAATATTAGAACGAGAGATGCTCCTGGTGTTCTTGTCACTTAGGAAATTACAAGAGTTTTAGGAGCTCTGTGCCAGGAACCCGGAGCAGAGACCGATATATATATATATATATATATATATATATATATATATATATATATATATATATATATATATATATATATATATATGTTTTCCATTGTTTCACAATGTGTAAGTTTCTTTTTTAGAAACGTAGAAGTGAAATTGCTGTCTTTTACAGTATATGCAACTTCACATATTCTGAAATTACCTCTTCAAAGTGGTTGTACCAGCATATACTTTAATAGCAGTCTATGACTAATACTTGTTTTTAGATTTACTACATATTGCCAGGCTGGAGGGTATTATTATTTAATTTCTGTCTTCTGGTTTACTAGTGAGGTTGATCATGTTTTCATTGTCCATTATAGATTTTCCTTCTCTGAATTGTCTATTCATCTATTGGATTGCTTGACTTTTTCTTATTGATTTGAAGAAATTTTTAAAATATTCTGGGTATGAATATTTTTGTGATTACAAAGATTTCAAATTTCTTTTAACAGTATGAGGCTTGTCTTTTAATTTTATCATACCTTTTGACACATAAAAGCTTATCACTTTAATGTTGATCTATCTTTTCTTCTATGATATGTGTCCTTTTTGGGCAATCATAAGAAATCCTTTCCTAACTGTGATGGCATTATGATGTGTCAGTTTCACTAGGCTGAGCTACATTCCGCAGATTTTCCTTCTGTGTTTCCAGTTAGGGTAGGCCACAAGAGAGATTCTTGTGAGAGATTTAGAGAGTGAAGTGAAGCAACAGGCATTTTGTAGCTCATACATATTTATCACAAATCCGATAGATCACTTCATTGGCATGAAGTGGCAGTCAGGCTGTAACTGCTTTACTTTTTCCTGAATCATCCTTTAGCTGTTCTAACACCTGGGCCAGATGTGTGTATTTTAAAAGCTCCATGAAGAAGAGCCCTAGTTTCTATTGGACACCTATACGATCGAGGTCAGAAGCAACAAGATCTTACAGAGATTTTAGCCTGTTCTCTTTGGCTCCAGCTCATGCTTATGAGTTCCAGATTGTTCTTGCTATTCCCCACTTCATGTTTACCTTGCCTTCCTAACTTTCTGCTATGTGGACTTAAAGCTCCAGCATCACATGGGAAGACAGCAGGCTTACAGAAACTGGTTAACTAGCTTCCACAGTCACATAAAGTCAAATCTGTATAACAAACTGTGTGTGTGTGTGTGTGTGTGTGTGTGTGTGTGTGTGTGTATCTCCTAATGCTTTGCTTCTCTGATTGAAACTCTGATACAGTATCTTTATGACATAAAGAAAATGTTTTATAGTTTTTTGTAATAGTTATATTTTTCACATTTAGGCATTTAGTGCATCCAGAATTTGCCTTTTTGTGTGGTGAATTACGTGCACACCAAAATAATTATCTTTTTTTTTCAAGTGGATAGCTGTTTGTCTATCCTTATTCCACTGATTTCTCCATCACAAATAAAATACCCATATGTATGCACATGGACCTTTTAATTCATTCTGTTTCATTAGTCGACTTACCTGTAGATGGCACACTGTCAGAATTATTATTGTCTTATAGTAAGTCGTGAAACTAAGTAGATAAGCCCTCATTCGATTCTTTCTCTTCAAAATCGTCTTAGTTATTGTTGGCTCTCTATACTAACATAGGAATTTTAGTATAAATTTGCCAAGTTTCATGAAAAAAATTGAATTTTGTCTCTAGTAACCCTTACTGTATAGATCAAATTAGGGAGAATTGTTCTAACTCCAATACCTCCCATCTAAGGACATGATACATTGCTCTCCCCTCTCTTAAAGTCAATAGACTTTATTTTTTTAGAGCAGTTTTAGGTTTATAGAAAATTTGAGCAGAAAATACAAAGGGCTCATATACCCCTCACCTCCCACCCCCTAGTTTTTCCTATTGTTAACATCTTGCATTATTGTAATAAATTTGTTACAATTTAGCTGCCAGTACTTACATAATATTAACTAGAGTCCATAGATATATATTTAGGGTTCACTCTTTGTGTTGTATATTCAGTGGGGTTTGACACATATGTAATGACATGTATTCACCATTACAGCATCATACAAGGTAGTTTCACTGCATTAAAGATTCCGTGCATTCCGCCTATTCATCCCTCCCTCCCAAACCCTGGCAACCACTGAGCTTTTTACTTTCTCCATAGATTTGTCTTTTCCAGTGTCATATATTTGAAATCATACAGTATGTAGTCTTTTGAGATTGGTTTCTTTCACTTAGCAGTATGCATTTTAGTTTCCTCCATGTGTTTCCATGGCTTAATAGCTCATTTCTTTTTATCACTGAATAATATTCTGTTATATGGATGTACCAGAGTTCGTTTATCCACTCACTGTTGAAGAATATCTTAATTGCATCCAAGTTTTGGCAACTATGAATAAAGCTGATGTAAACATACATGTTTAGGTTTTTGTGTAGACATAAGTTTTCAACTCATTTGTGTAAATACCAAGGAGCATGGTTACTGAATTGTATGGTAAGAATATGTTTAGTTTTGTAAGAAACTGTCACACTGTCTTCCACAGTGCCTGTACCATTTTGCATTCCCACCAGCAATGAATGAGAATTCCTGTTGCTCCACGTACTTGTCAGTAGTTGGAGTTGTCAGTTTTGGATTTTAGCCGATCTAACATATGTGTAGTGGTATCTTATTGGTTAATTTGCAATTCCCTAATGATATATGATCTGAGTATCTTTTCATATATTTATTTATCATCTGTATATCTTCTTTGGTGAAGTGTCTGTTCATATCTTTTGCCCATATTTTAATTGGGTTGTCTGTTTTCTTATCATTGAGTTTTAAGAGTTCTTTGTATATTTTGAATACCAGTTCTTTATCAGATATGTGTTTTGCAAAGATTTTCTCCCAGTCTATGGCTTATCTTTTGATTCTCTTAGTGTGTTTCATATAGTGAATTTTTTAATTTTAATGAAGTTAAGTTTATCAATTATTTCTTTCATGGATCATGCTTTTGATGTTGTGTTTAAAAAGTCATCAACAAATCTAAAGTCACCTGGATTTTCTCCTATGTTATCTTCTAAGAGTTTTGTAGTTTTGCATTTTATATTTACATCTATGATCCATTTTGTATTAATTTTTGTGAAAGATGTAAGGTCTGTACCTATTTTTTTTTTTTTTTGCATGTGGATATTCAGTTGTTCCAGAACCATTCATCAAACAGATTATCCTTTTGCATTGAATTACCTTTGCTCCTCTTTTGGTCATTTCTAGGCTTTCTGTTTTGTTCCACTGATCTACTTGTCTGTTCTTTTACCAATTACCCCACTGTCTTGACAACTGTAGCTTTCTAGTAAGTCTTAAAGTTAGGTATTATCAGTCTTCTGATTTTGTTCTTCTCTTTCAATATTTTGTTGGTTATTTTGGGTCTTTTGCTACTCCATATAATCTTTAAAGTCAGTTTGTCAATATTCACAAACTAACTTGCTTGAATTTTTATTGGGATTGTGTTGAATCTATAGATCAAGTTGGGAAGAACTGACATCTTCACAGTATTATGTCTTTCTATCCTTGTACATGGACTGTCTCTCCATTTATTTAGATCTGTGATTTCTTTCATGAGAATTTTGTAGTTTTCCTCTTACAGATCTTTTATGTATATACTTTTAGATTTACATCTAGGTATTTCTTCTTTTTTTGGCACTAAAGTCAATGGTATTGTTTTTAATATCAAAATCTGATTGTTTCTTGCTGGTATTTAAGAACACAATGGATTTTTAAAACCTTTTTATATTAACCTTATATCCTGCAATCTTGCTATAATTGCATTTTAGTTCCAGTTTTCTGTTGTTGATTTTTTAAAAAGATTTTCTATATAGATAGCTATGTCATCTGTGAACAAAGACAGTTGTATTTCTTCCTTCCCAATTTGTGTACCTTTTATTTCCTTTTCTTGTCTTATTTCATTAGTTAGGATGTCCAGTACAATGTAAAATAAGAATGGTAAGAGGAGACATCCTTGCCTTGTTCTTGATCTTAACAGGAAAGCATCCAATCCTTTCTAAGGACCTTTTTCATGTACATAAACAACATTTTGATTTTCCATTAAGGGCCCACACATCTTTTATTTTAGGTATTTTAATGTTTTTGTTGCTATTGATTTTCCTATGTTCATCTTATGTCCAGCAATTCTCCTGCAGATTCTTACTAGTTTTTATAATTTCTCTTGTGTTCTTTGGGTGTACAATCATATTATCTGCAATAATGACTTTCCTTTTTGGTTTATTCCATACTAATTCTTTCATCTCTAGTCTATTTTCCTTACCATGTTGCACAAGCTACAATCTATAGAACAAATGTTAAAATGGTATGGTGATAGCAGATATCCGTTTCTCACTCCTATTTTAGTTGTTTTCAGGCACAACTTAGAGGAAGTATAAACTCAGGAGTTGTTGAGTTTGCAGATAAAACTATTTCTCACTTAGTCTCTCCTGGCTAAAAACTCTGAAAGTAAGAAATGGCCTCAGAGCAAAGATCAAATTCAGGGAGCTACCAGTAAACATGACCTCAGGGTAAAAATCAGATCAACGATGTAGCTACAGGACCCTTGTTGAGATCTTAGAAGGAATAAAAATGATGCCTTATAGACCTTCACAGCTAGACAAGAGAGCTCTAAGAATCTTAAGAGTGCTCTCCCACAACACGCTGACTCTTAGCCCACATTGGAGAGAGGGCTGTTTCAAAAAGACAGGTGGGTTTGTTGTTTGTCTAATAGTGTGGATTATAGTAGAGCCTTTAGCATATTAATCATAGTTGTTTTAAATTCCCGGTCTGGTAACTCTAACATTCTTGCCATGTCTGGTTCTGATGCTTGCTCTGTCTCTTCAAACTGTGTCTTTTGCCTTTTGATATGACTTGTCATTTTTTCTGGATAGCCAGACATGATGTACCACGTAAAAGGAACTGCCATAAATAGGCCTGCAGAAATGTTATGGTGAGGTGTGGGGTGGGGAGGGGAAGTATTCTATAGTCCTATGAAGGTCTCAGCCTTTCAATGAGTCTATGCCTCTTGTGAACTTCACATGTGCTTCTCTAGTTTTTTCAACCCTTAGGTAGGAGAGGATGGCTAGAGGCTGGATGTGCGTGTTTCCTTTCTCCCAGGTGGAATGCTAGAGCTGAATGGAGTTTGATGTTCCCCTTTCCTGAGTCAGCTAGCCTCTAATAATACCCTAGCAGGTCAACTTTTGGTGAGCTAGTTTGCCCTGAGGGCAGGCCTTTTGGGGAAGAACAGGGTGCTCTGGTGTATTTTGAAATGGTTCCTTTTCTCCTCCCCTGCTGGAAGTCTGAGGGGATTTTTCTCTGATATTTACTGTGAGAATCTGGTCTAGCTGCTAGAGGTAAATCTAATATTGTGCGGCCCCCTGTATAACTGGGCCCCCCTGGAGTTTTTTTTACTTTAAGAGTCATCTGCTGTGAGCTTCCAGGAATTTGTCAATTACAGTACAGGTTTTCCTATCCTGGCACTGGTTTCTGTGGCAGTTTCTGCCTGTGAATCTCTGCTCTGGTAAGCTATGATTGCTTGTATGCGCCTGTCTCTCTGATCTTGAGGTTAGCAGTTTGCCCTGTTTCCTCCCCTCTCTCAGGGATCCGAAAAGTGTTAGTCTGTTCAACTTTTACTTTTTGTTAGGACAGAGTGGCTACTTCCAAGCTCCTTACGTGTGGAACCAGAAACCAGAGGTCCTGTACCTCTCATATTTTCTTTTCTTTAATAAATTTATTTATTTTATTTATTTATTTTTGGCTGCATTGTGTCTTTGTTGCTGCACACAGGCTTTCTCTTGTTGCGGCGAGCAGGGACTACTCTTCGTTGCGTGTACGGGCTTCTCATCGCGGTGGCTTCTCTTATTGCAGAGCACGGGCTCTAGGCGCACGGGCTTCAGTAGTTGTGGTGCACAGGCTCTAGAGCACAGGCTCAGTAGTTGAGACGCATGGGCATAGTTGCTCTGCAGCATGTGGGATTTTCCCGGACCAGGGCTCGAACCCGTGTCCCCTGCATTGGCAGGCGGATTCTTAACCACTGTGCCACCAGGAAAGCCCTGTACCTCTCACTTTTATCCTCCTTTTTGAACCAGACTATCTCTTGTGGTTATCCTATCTCTGTCTTTACTGTATATGAGTGTATACCTATATACAAAGGAACATATACATGTACACAAGGGAAGATAACTTGTCTCCTTAGTTCACAGGTCTTTAGGTTGAAAGAATTGTATGCAATGATCCTCAGCCACACCTATACCTGATTTAGATGATGAGATCCTGGATTTCAAATCACAGCCTAATTCTGTAATGAAATGAGATGTTGAAGGTAATGAGAGTGAGTGAATGTATTTTACTTGTGGGGAGAATATGAATCATTAAGAGATAGAGGGTTAATTAGTAGTCTTTTACATTGTTGGTCACTGATGGACCATGCCACCTGGTATTCACTGTTGTGTGACTCTTTACCTTAACTATGGACTAGCTCAAGGACTGCTTATAATGTAGGTTAGATGTCTAGGATTTCTGAGTTCAGGCATTTAGAAGATTCAGCAGTCCCCATTTTTGAACTTTTGGGAGCTCTGAGCTGCTGCATAAGAACTCCAGCTGCCCACATGGAGAGATCACATGACGAAGACGCCCTGAGACTATATAGAGAAAAATTGAGGAATTTAGATGCTTATGGGAATCATGGCCCCAGACAAATGATCTCACTTGAGCCATTCTACCTGCTTCCCAGCTGTTTGAACCATTCTAGCTGAGGCACCAGATACATGAGTGAAGAAGTCATCTTGGACATGCCAGCCCCAGCAGACATAAAGTAGAACAGAAATGAGCCATTCCAGTTGTGCCCTGTTCAAATTCCTGACTCAGAATCATGAGGAATAATAAAATATATGTGTACTTACGTTCCACAGAGACTTCAAATACTATTGGCTCTGTTAAGTCTTAAAGTATAAGTGATAGGAAAGATTTGTTAAGGAACCCACTCAAAACTGGCAACCTTATGGGTTATTTGGCGACTGAGTTAGAAAATCACAACCAAATGTGGCACATATTACCTCCAAAACCCAAGGTCACCCACCAAGTGTTGTGACTCTTCTTCACTGTGAGCAGTGTAAGTTTAAAAACTTTGCCCCATCTTTGTGGGTCTATCTCCTGGACCAATTAATTTCAGTTCTCTATCAGGCCAGGTCCAATTAGGAGACCAAAACCACACAGTAATTTCAATAAGGGAAGTTTAATGTAAAGAATAATTAACTCAGTCAGTTGGAGTAATGACTAGAATTGGGTAAGAGAACTGCGAAGGATACTGGAATAGGGAGCAGCTACTACCCCTAAGGCTAAGATAGAGCATCCAAGGAAGAGCCCCTCTACCACTCCGGGCTGAGATCCAGCTCTTATTGGAGAGGGTGCAGTTTATTGGAGGGTAGAGCAGTTTGCTGCGATGCTGTGCCAACAGAACTCGCTGAGACTATGTTGGGTGCTAGAGAAAGCTGTGAAGAGGTGGTACACCTCAGAACCTACTGTAAAGCTTCCCCAAGGTTGCCCCAGAAAGGCTTCTAAAAAAGGGTGCCATTCTTAAGAAATCATTGCAGAGCCATCCAAGGAGGTGCCTGGGCCTAGCAATTCATGGGTGGTACCAGATGCTGTTGGCTCCAGGTACTGCCGAGCCTCATGTCCTTCAGGAGCTGAACACTGCAGAAGTCACCTTAGAGGGCACCGAGGGAAGCCATTCACAGGGATGTGTCACATGCTGCTGACCTCGGGGTACTACAGAGGCTGCTCACACTGCAGGAGCCTTCCAAGAGGCGTACACTAGAGCCAGGTACAGAAACCTCTTCCCCCTCCAGCGCCTTCTGCTCACAAGTGTAACACTGTGCCAACTGGCCGAGGAGAAGCATTTACAGACTGCGGAGCAGGCAGTGAAGGGTGGATCTGGAGCTGAGAGGCAATAAGTGGGTCACTGGAACACTAACCATTACATATTTATTTCTCTTAATTCTATATTTAGGAAGTAACCTAAATTAGGTATCTTGTTTCACATCTACATACTGATTACAATAAATATTTTCATTTTAATATCATTTTTGTCAGTGACTCAAAGGCATATAAATCCAATCTATGTATGACTCAAATTTATGGAAGAGCTGGCTAACAGTCACACACAGGGTAATTGTACACAGTGAGTGTTCCAATAAATATCTGTTGTATGAATGGTTAAGTGTGTGGATAACTGTATTATCATTTAACAAGATTTCAAAAGACTCAAGCCAACTTTTGACATTTTAATAAGTGTTCAAAAAATTAACTCCAAATAATGGGATGGAGGAGAAGTATAGGTGGTTTATGTGACATGGCAATTCTTTAAAAAGACAGAAGGCTTTTAGGTGACTGTAACCTCAAAGTGAGATAAATGAAAGAAAAGGGAAAAATTTAGACAGATTCCAGACCCAGATGTCAAATTAGTTTCATTTTTAGAGATTACTCTGGTAAAATAATAGTATCTGCCTAGAGCTATCCTTTGAGAATTGTGAATCTACTTCAAGACTCAGAGGAAAATAGTGATTGATTAGCGATGTCTTACATGAGTGTGGGAAGGAGCAGTGTTAAGAGAGATAATGGCTTCAACTTTTCCCAATGGTTGGTCAACTTTTTTTTTTTAATCTTTCTTTCTTTACTTATTTATTTATTTTTAATTTATTTTTGGCTGCGTTGGGTCTTCGTTGCTGCACACGGGCTTTCTCTAGTTGCGGCAAGCCGGGGATACGCTTCGTTGCGGTGCACGGGCTTCTCATTGCGATGGCTCCTCTTGTTGCGGAGCACGGGCTCTAGGCACGTGGGCTTCAGTAGTTGTGGCACACAGCCTCAGTAGTTGTGCCTCGCGGACTGTAGAGCGCAGGCTCAGTAGTTGTGGCGCAGGGGCTTAGTTGCTCCGCGGCATGTGGGATCTTCCCGGACCAGGGCTCGAATCCGTGTTCCCTGCATTGGCAGGCGGATTCGTAACCACTGCGCCACCAGGGAAGTCCCAGTTGGTTGGTCAACTTCTGTGATGTTATGTTCTATGCTGGAAATCACATTGAAGGGTTACACTGAAGCAACTGTTTTTACTGCTTTTAGAATTGGATGAAAGTTATGAACTTTCTCCCAGAAGAATGCACGTTGCATATATATGTAAAATTTTGTATGAAGTTGCAAGGGATTCATGGAATCTAGGTTAAGAATTCTTGAGTTGGAGGATATGGGAAATTATACCTTAAATAATAGTAATAGGAGCTATGTTTAGTGAACAGTTCTGTGGGCCAGTGCTCTACCGGGTAATTTCATATATAAAATATCCTTTAAGATGCAACAACAATCTTGCAAAATGGAGAGTATTACTTTCATTTCACAGTAGAGGTAACCAATGGTAAGAGATATTCTGGAATTTGCTTAAAGTCACACAATGGCACATCTGGGATTCCGACTCAGGTACCTCTCACTCAGAGCTCATGGTTTCCATTTTTTATAAAGGAACATATTTTACATACAATGCTTAATAAATGTTTGAACAGTAAATAATGTATTATTTTGTATTGCTCTGGAAGGAATGTATAGGTAGAATCTATTTGGAATGATGTTTGATATTTGAAATTAGACCCGTACATTACTAGTCCTTACCTAACAGTTTGTCTCCTTAAAAGACCTTGCTTTCATGTATAGTTTTGTATGGCTTTTGTGCTTACTCTATGAGGCAGATAAGTCAGGTATAATTACTACTGTTTTATAGATAATGACACTCAAACAAAGGGATTTAGTGATTTGTCTAAGATCAGACAGCAAATTATGATCAGAGCTCCAGGTCTCCTTTAGTCATCTAGTCCATGCTCCTTTAACCCTGGGATTCTGCTTGTCAGAACATCTCACTGTAAAATGAGATGTAAGACAATGAAAGGGGTAGGGTATATTTTGGAGTGATACAGTTCACTTCGGCTGGCCAGATAAATGAAGACATCCATTTAGGAACTCTAAATCAATTATTAATAATAAATTAATATTAATAAATCAATTATTAATAATTCAAATTTATATGCTCCCTACTACTCTAAAGGAGTTCAGAGGTGTACAATTAAACATCCTGACTCTTGGAATTGTTTTATGTGGAATTTTACAATTTACAGAGTTCTTTCATGTACATTATGTCTATTGATTTTCTTTTTTTTTAAATTAATTAATTAATTTTATTTTTGTCTGCGTTGGGTCTTCACTGCTGCGCGCGGGCTTTCTCTAGTTGGGGCGAGCGGGGGCTGCTCTTCGTTGCGGTGCGCAGGCTTCTCATTGCGGTGGCTTCTCTTGTTGTGGAGCACGGGCTCTAGGTGCACGGGCTCCGGTAGTTGTGGCATGCGGGCTCGTAGTTGTGGCTTGCAGGCTCTAGAGCGCAGGCTCAGTAGTTGTGGCCCATGGGCTTAGCTGCTCTGCGGCATGTGGGATCTTCCCGGACCAGGGCTCGAACCCATGTCCCCTGCATTGGGAGGCAGATTCTTAACCACTGTACCACCAGGGAAGTCCCTCTATTGATTTTCAAACCACCCTGCTTAGTAGACAGACCAGACCTTGTTTTTCCTTATTTTAGTAATGAAGAAATTAGGTTCAGAGAGATTGAAAGACTTCCCCTAGTCACACAGCTTTATGTGGTAGAGCCAGGGTTTAAGCCTGCCAGCTTTCCTGCCTCTTTCCACTAGTAGAGCTAAGAAAAGAGAGTCCAGTAAGTACAAATTGGAAAATGGATGCTAAGGTGTTTTTTGTAGTGCGCAGCAGCACTGAAACCTTTCAGGATGACTAGGATTTGTTTTTAGAGCTACCTTCAATCTACTTTTTAGGACAGTCTGTTTACCTGTCCTGGTGTGGAACAATCTGGTTTTCTTTACTTGTGTTCATAACTTGTCTTAGGAAAAGGTAAAGGGGATAAATTGTTCTCGTGACATGGGTTTTTGGATGGATCAGAAATTGTTTTCTGAATCTGTCAAGTGCTACAAATGATTGAGATTTTGGCTGTAGATGCTTTTGGCAGTTCACTCAAGTGCAACCCTCTTACTTTCCCTCCATCTGCTTGTTTTTGTCGAGTTAGGGCCTAACTTACGTAGGTCTGACTATTTGTTAAAGAAGGTCAAGAATGAAAACAAAACATGGCATCTATTCACACTTTCAAAAGTAAACCACACCCTTTTCACTTTTGAAAAACATTGAGGTATAATTGACATATAACATTATATTAGTTTTGGGGACTTCCCTGGTGGTGCAGTGGTTAAGAATCCGCCTGCCAGTGCAGGGGACACGGGTTCAATCGCTGTCTGGGAAGATCCCACATGCTGTGGAGCAACTAAGCCTGTACACCACAACTACAGAGCTTGTGCACTACAGCCCGCGAGCCACAACTACTGAGCCTGCGTGCTGCAGCTACTGAAGCCCGCGTGCCTAGAGCCCGTTCTCCACAACAAGAGAAGCCACCGCAATGAGAAGCCCGCGCACCACAATGAAGAGTAGTCCCCACTCGCTGCAACTAGAGAAAGCCCGCACGCAGCAACGAAGACCCAACGCAGCCAAAAATAAACATAAATAAATTTATTTTAAAAAATTAGTTTCAGGTGTACAACATAACGATTTGATATTTGTATATATTGTCTAGTTAACATCTGTCCCATACATAGTTATAAAAAATTTTTTTCTTATGATCTCTTAGCAACTTTCAAATATGCAGTACAGCATTATTAACTATAGTAACCGTGCTGTACATTATATCCCTATGACATTTATTTTTAATGGGAAGTTTGTACCTTTTGACCATTCCCGTCATCATCCCCTGCCTTTGGCAACCACAGCCTGTTCCTGTATCTATGAGTCTGGTTTTTTAGATTCCGCATGTAGGTAAGATCATGAGGTACTTGTCTTTCTCTTACTTATTTCACTTAGCATAATGCCCTCAAAGTCCATCCATGTTGTCACAAATGGCAAGATTTCATTCTTTTTAAAGGCTCAATAATATTCCAGTGTGTTTGTGCATGTGGCACGTTTTCTTTATCCATTCATCTATTGACGGACACTTAGGTTGTTTCCATATCTTGGCTGTTGTAAATAATGCTGCAGTGAACATGGGGTTGCTTATATCTTTTGGGGTTAGTGTTATCATTTTTTCTGGATAAATACCCAGAAGTGGTATTGCTGAATCACCTGCTAATTCTATTTTTATTTTTTTTGAGGAACTGCCATACTGTTTTCCATAGTGGCTTCACCAATTTACATTCCTACCAACAGTGTACAAGGGTTCCCTTTTCCCCACATCCTCACTAACACTTGTTATTTGTTGTCTTTTTGATAATAGCCATTCTAACAGGTGTGAGGTGATATCTCATTGTGCCTATTCGCTTTATAAAGAAATCATTATGGCAGCTACATTTCTTTGTTGTGTTATTATTTTTATAATATCAATAGCTTATTAAGATATAGTTCACATCCTATAAAATTCACCCTTTAAAGTGTACAATTCAGTGCTTTTTAGTATATTCACAGAATTGTACAATCATTACTACCATCTAATTTTAGAATATTTTCATAATTCCAAAAAGACACTGGACCTATTAGCAGTCTAGCCCCTGTCTAGCCCCTGACAACCACTGATCTACTTCTGTCTTTATGGATTTACTTATTCTGGATATTTCATATAAATGGATTATGCAATATATGGTCTTTTGTGACTGACTTCTTTCATAACGTTTTCAAAGTTCATCCATGTTATAGCATGCATGTTTCATGTTGTAACATGTATATTGTAGCATGTAACAGAACATGTACTCGTTTTTATTGACGAATAATTTTCTTTGGAGACGAGAAGAAAAAGCACATGCGTGAGCCTCACCCAGTGGTAGCCAAGAGCTGCTTGTCCACTCTGCATGGCTAGGTCTGGAACAAGGAGGCTCAGACTTCAGCTTCCTGGTCTCCTGTGCTTGAGCTCTGGTTCCAGGGCCAGTGCTGCCAACCTTTGCCTAGATCCTGAGGGGCAAAGAACTGTGGAGGTCTGCCCAGTGTGGTGTGTCTTGGCGTGGCTTTTCAGCATTGTGCAGCCCAGTTGGATCTGACCCTCAGGTGACAATTACACACACATAGCCCTAGCAGTTCGCAAGTCGGGAGAGGGGTATAGGTTTAAATGCAGGTGGTTTGAAGGAGGGAAGTTTAATAAAAGCTTTGATTAAAAAAAAATACAATATTCCATTGTATGGATTTACCAAATTTTGTCTCTCCATTTATCAGTTGATGGCCATTTGGGTTGTTTCCATTTTTTGGTTATTATGAATATTGCTACTATGAACATTTATGTACAAATTTTGATGAGGATATATGTTTCTGTTTCTCTTTGGAGTATACCTAGGAGTGGAATTGCTGGGTCATATGGTAAATCTAAGTTTAATGTTCTGAGGAACAGTCAAACTGTTTTCCAAAGAGGCTGGACCATTTTACAATACCACTAGCAAGGCACAAGAGTTTTAATTTTGCTATAGACATTCTAAGCACCTGTTATATGTCTTTTTTATTTTTCAATTTTAACCATCCTAGTTGTTGTGAAGTGCTTTCTCATTGTGGGTTTCTTTCATTTCCCTAATGGCTAATGACATTGAGCATCTTTTCATGGGCTTTTGGCCATTTGCATATATTCTTTAGAGAAATGTCTATTCAAATCCTTTGTCCATTTTTCACTTGGGTTGTTTATATTATTGATTCATAAGGGTTCTTTATATATTCACGATACAAGTCCTTTATCAGATATGTGGTTTGCAAATATTTTCTCTTTGTCTGTGAGTTGTCTTTTTTTTTGTCTTGGTAGTGTCCTTTGAAGAAAACTTTGATTTGTATTAGTCCAATTTATCTATTTTTTCTTGTTAAGAAACCATTGCCTAACACAAAGTCATAAAGAAATACTCCTGTGTGTGTGTGTTTCACAAGTTTTATAGTTTTAGCTCTTACATATAGGTCTATAATCCATCTTTGTGTTAATTTTTATATATGGTGTATGGTAGGAGTTCAAATTCATTCTTTTGTATGTGGATAAAAAATTGCCCCAGCACCATATGTTGAAAAGACAAATCTTTCTCCATTGAATTTTGGCACCCTTGTCAAAAACTTTTTTTTAGTTTATTTATTTATTTATTATTAATTTTTTTTGGAGTATAGTTGCTTTGCAATGTTGTGTTAGTTTCTACTGTACGGCAAAGTGAATCAGCTATACATATACAAATATCCCCTCTTTTTTAGACTTCCTTCCCATTTAGGTCACCACAGAGCACTGACCAGAGTTCCCTGCGCTATACAGTATGTTCTCATTAGTGATCTATTTTATACATAGTATCAATGGTGTATATATGTCAATCCCAATCCCCCAGTTCATCCCACCTCCCCCCTTCCCCCTTGGTATCCATACGTTTGTTTTCTACATCTGTGTCTCTATTTCTGCTTTGCAAATAAGATCATCTATGCCATTTTTCTAGATTCCGCATACATGCGTTAATATACGATATTTGTTTTTCTTTTTCTGACTTACTTCACTCTGTATGACACTCTGTAGGTCCATCCACGTCTCTACAAATGACCCAATTTCGTTCCTTTTTATGGCTGAGTAATATTCCACTGTATATATGTACCACATCTTCTTTATCCATTCTTCTGTTGATGGACATTTAGGTTGCTTCCATGTCCTGGCTATTGTAGATAGTGCTGCAATTAACATTGGGGTGCATGTGTCTTTTTGAATTATGGTTTTCTCAGGGTATATGCCCAGTAGTGGGATTGCTGGGTCATATGGTAGTTTTATTTTTACTTTTTTAAGGAACCTCCATACTATTCTCCATAGTGACTGCATCAGTTTACATTCCCACCAACAGTGCAAAAGGGTTCCCTTTTCTCCACACCCTCTCCAGCATTTATTGTTTGTAGATTTTTTGATGATGGCCATTCTGACTGGTGTGAGGTGATACCTCATTGTAGTTTTGATTTGCATTTCTCTAATGATTAGTGATGTTGAGCAGCTTTTCATGTATTTGTTGGACATCTCTATGTCTTCTTTGGAGAAATGTCTATGTAGGTCTTCTGCCCATTTTTGGATTGGGTTGTTTGTTTTTTTGATATTGAGCTGCATGAGCTGTTTGTGTATTCTGGAGTTTAATCCCTTGTCAGTTGCTTCATTTGCAAATATTTTCTCCCATTCTGAGGGCTGTCTTTTCGTCTTGTTTGTAGTTTCCTTTGCTTTGCAAAAGGATTTAAGTTTCATTAGGTCCCATTTGTTTATTTTTGTTTTTGTTCCCATTACTCTAGGAGGTGGATCAAAAAAGATCTTGCTGTGATTTATGTCAAAGAGTGTTCTTCCTATGTTTTCCTCTAAGAGTTTTATAGTGTCTGGTCTTACATTTAGGTCCCTAATCCATTTTGAGTTTATTTTTGTGTATGGTGTTAGGGAGTGTTCAAATTTCATTCTTTTACATGTAGTTGTCCAGTTTTCCCAGCACCACTTATTGAAGAGGCTGTCTTTTCTCCATTATATATTCTTGCCTCCTTTGTCATAGATTAGGTGACCATATGTGTGTGGGTTTATCTCTGGGCTTTCTATCCTGTTCCACTGATCTATATTTCTGTTTTTGTGCCAGTACCATACTGTCTTGATCACTGTAGCTTTGTACTATAGTCTGAAGTCAGGGAGCCTGATTCCTCCCACTCCATTTTTCTTTCTCAAGATTGCTTTGGCTATTTGGGGTCTTTTGTGTTTCCATACAAACCTTCTCAAAAATTAAAGACCATAAAATTTGGGTTTATTTCTTGACTTTAAATTCTGTTCCATTGATATACTCTCTATTCTTTTACCAGCACCTTGATGTCTTGATTTCTGTAACTCTGTAGTAAGTTTTGAAATTAAGAAGTATAAATTCTCTAACTTATTTCTTATTCAAGATTGTTTTGGATATTTTGGGTTCCTTGCGTTGCCATATGAATTTTAGGATCAGTTTGCTAATTTCTGGCAAAAAGCAGCTGGGATTTTGACAGTCTTTGCTCTGAATTTGTAGATCAATTTAATGAATATTGCCATTGCAGCAATATTAAATCTTCAGATTTATGAACATGGATGGCTTTACCTTTATTTAGATTCTCTTCGATTTCTTTCAATAATGTTTTTTGGTTTTTATTTTTATTTATTTATTTAGTTTTTGAATTTTTGAATTTTATTTTATTTATTTTTTATACAGCAGGTTCTTATTAGTTATCCATTTTATACATATTAGTGTATATATGTCAATCCCAATCTCCCAATTCAAACGTGTCCATACGTTTGTTCTCTACATCTGTGTTTTCTGGTTTTTAGTATACAAATCTTATGCTCCTTTTGTTAAATCTAGTCCTAAGTATTTAATTCTTTTTGCTGCTGTTGTAAATGGAATTGTGTTCTTAATTTCGTGTTTAGATTCTTCATTACCAGTGTTTAGAAATACAGTTTTTAATATAGAGATCTTGTATCTTGTACCTTACTGAAATCCTTTATTAGTCCTAATAGGTTTTTTGGTACATTTACGAGGATTTTTAATATTAAAAATCTGCAAATAGAGATATTTAAAATTCTTCATTTTTAATATGCATGCCTTTTATTTCTTTTTCTTGCCTAGTTGCTCTGCCTAGAACCTATGTCCTACAAGCGATGTGGAATAGAGGTGGCAACAGTAGACATCCTTGTCTTATTCCTGATCTTAGATGGAAAGTATTCTGTTTTTCACCATTAAGTACGATGTTCTGTGGGGTTTTTTATGGATGACCTTTATCACATTGAGGAAGTTCCCATCTATTCCTAGTTTGCTGAGTATTTTTACACTCAAAAAAAGTGTTAGATTGTGTCAAATTTTTTTCTGCATATATTGAGATGATCATGTACTTTTTGTCCTTTATTCTATTAATGTGGTACATTACCTTGATTGATTTTTATATGTTAAACCAGTATGCATTTCTGAAATAAATCTCACTTGATCATGGTGTATAATCTTTTTTATAAGTGGCTGGATTTGGTTTGCTAGTATGTTGTTGAGGAGTTTTACCTCTTTATTCATAAAAGATATTGGCCTATAGTTTTCTTTACTTGTGATGTCTTTTGTCTGATTTTGGTATCAGAGTAATACTGATTTCATAAAGTGACTTGGAAAATGTTTCCTCTGCTTCTTTTTCTGAAGAATTTTTGAAGGATTGGTATTAATTTTTCTTGAAACATTTATAGAATTAACCAATAAAATCATTTGGGCCTGGGCTTTATTTTGTGGGAAATTTAAAAATTATGAATTCAGTCTATTTACTTGCTGTATATTTACTCAGTTTGTGTCTTTCTAGGAAATCTTCCATTTTCTCTAAGTTATCTAATTTTTTGGTATATAGTTTTTTCCTGATATTCCCTTTTAATCCTTTTTATTTCTCTAAAGTTGATAGTAATATCCCCCTTTTCATTCATAATTTTCATAATCCAAGTCTTCTTTTTTTCTTGATTCTTCTAGCTGAAGTTTTGTCAATTCTTTTGGTATTTAATAGAACCAATTTGGTCTTGTTGATTTTTTTTTTTTTTTTTTTTTAAATTTTATTTATTTATTTATTTAATTTTGGCTGCGTTGGGTCTTCGTTTCTGTGCGAGGGCTTTCTCTAGTTGCGGCAAGTGGGGGCCACTCTTCATCGCGGTGCGCGGGCCTCTCACTATCGCGGCCTCTCTTGTTGCGGAGCACAGGCTCCAGACGCGCAGGCTCAGTAGTTGTGGCTCACGGGCCTAGTTGCTCCGCGGCATGTGGGATCTTCCCAGACCAGGGCTCGAACCCGTGTCCCCTGCATTGGCAGGCAGATTCTCAACCACTGCGCCACCAAGGAAGCCCGGTCTTGTTGATTTTTTAAAATTGCTTTTCTATTCTCTATTTCATTTGTTTTGCTCTAATCTTTATTATTTCCTTCTATCTTCTTGCTTTGGGTTTAATTTTCTCTTCTTTTTCTAGTTTCTTAAAGATGAAGTTTAGGTTATTGATTTTAGATCTTTCATCTTTTTAAAAAATACAGGTGTTTACAGTTTTAAATCTTCCTCTAACCACTGCTCTAGTTGCATCACATAAGTTTTGGTGTATTGGGGTTGTGTTTTCATTCATCTCAAAATATTTTATTTTCTTTTAAAAATTTATTTATTTATTATTTTATTTTTGGCTGTGTTGGGTCTTCGTTGCTGTGCGTGGGCTTTCTCTAGTTGCGGCGAGTGGGGGCTACTCTTCGTTGCAGTGCGCAGACTCACTGTGGTGGCTTCTCGTGTTGCAGAGCACAGGCTCTAGGCGTGTGGGCTTCAGTAGTTGTGGCGGGCAGGCTCAGTAGTTGTGGCTCGCGGGCTCTAGAGCGCAGGCTCAGTAGTTGTGGTGCACAGGCTTAGTTGCTCCACGGCATGTGGGATCTTCCTGGACCAGGGCTCAAACCCATGTCCCTTGCAGTGGCTGGTGGATTCTTAACCACTGCGCCACCATGGAGGTCCCTCATCTCAAAATATTTTAAATTTACCCTTCTGATTTCTTCTTTTACCCAATGGATATTTAGGAATGTGTGTTTAAATTCCACATATTTGTAAATTTCCCCAAATTTCCTTTGGTTATTGATTCCTAACTTTATTCTCTTGTGGCTGGAGAACATGGTTTATTCTGGAGAATGTTCCATGTGCACCTGATAAAAATGTTTATTGTGCTGCTGAGTAGCATGTTCTGTCATTCTATAGATGTCTTTTAGGTCTAGTTCATTTATAGTATTGTTCAAGTCTTCCATTTCCTTGCTGATCTTCTATCTATTTGTTCTATTTATTATTGAAAGTGAAATATTGAAGTCCCTAACTATTATTGTTGATGTGTCTATTTCTCCCATCAATTCTGTGAATTTTTTTTTAAATTTTTATTTATTTATTTATTTATGGCTGCATTGGGTCTTCGTTTCTGTGGGAGGGCTTTCTCTTGTTGCGGCAAGTGGGGGCCACTCTTCATTGCGGTGCGCAGGCCTCTCACTATCGTGGCCTCTCTTGTTGCAGAGCACAGGCTCCAGACGCGCAGGCTCAGTAATTTTGGCTTACAGGCCTAGTTGCTCCGTGGCATGTGGGATCTTCCCAGACCAGGGCTCGAACCCGTGTCCCCTGCATTGGCAGGCAGATTCTCAACCACTGCACCACCAGGGAAGCCCAATTCTGTGAATTTTTGCTTCATGTATTTTGAGCTTCTGTTGCTAAGTACCTATGAGTTTGTAATAATTATGTCTTCCTGATGGAGTGAGCCTTTTATCACTATAAAATGTACTTCTTTGAATTAGCAAGCATTTTTATCCTAAAGTCTGTTTTGTCTGATGTTAGCTTAGTCACTCCAGCTCTCTTTTGGTTACTGTTTACATGGTATATAATTTTCAGTCCTTTTAGATGCAACTTATTTGTGTCTGTAAATTATAAGTGTCTTTTCTAAACGGCAGGTATTTGGGTTCTTTTTAAACCATTATGTCAATCTCTACCTTTTGATTAGAGTGTTTAATCCAATTACATTTAATGTAATTTATAATAAAGTATGATTAATGCATGACATTTTTCTATTCGTGTTCTATGTTTTGTGACCTCTTTATTCCTTAATTTTTCTATTTGTGCCTTATTTTGTATTAAATAGGTATTTTCTAGTATGCCAATTTAAATCACTTGTTTCTTTTACTATATATATATTTTTTTTTTTTTTTTTGAGTTATTTTCTTGTTGCCATGGGCATCACAAGTCTCATTTTAACTTAAAACAATCTAGTTCAGATTCATTAATACCAACTTAATTTTGATAGTATACAGAAACTTTGCTCTAATAATGCTTCATTCCCTTCTGCTCCTTTGTGTTATTATTATCATACACATTACATCTTTATACATTATAAGCTCATCAACACATAATTGTTGCTTCATGTAGTTGTCTTTTAAATAAGAGAAAGAAATAGTTACAAACAAAAATACATTTTATGGTCTTTTATACTTACATATGCAGTTATCTTTACTGGTACACTTTATTTCTTTATGTAAATCTGTGTTACTGTCTAGTATCCATTTCTTTTTGCCTGAAGGACTCCTTTCAATATTTCTTGTAGCGCTAGTGACAAAATATCTGTGGGTTTTAAAAAAAATCTGGAGTGTTTTAACTTCTCCTGCATTTTTGAATGATTGGTGTTTATAGAACTTTGGGTTGACATTCCTTTTCTTTCAGCACTTTGAATATGTCCTCCTACTGCCTACTAGTCTCCATAGTTGCTGATGAGAAGTCAGCGGCTAATTTTATTGAGGATTCTTTGAATGTGATGTGTTGTTTTTCTCTTGCTGCTATATCTTTGGTTTTCAACATTTTGACTCTGATGTACTTAAACGTGAATCTCTTAGAGTTTATCTTTTTGGAGTTCATTAAGCTTCTTGTTTGTGTAGATTAATGTTTTTCATCAAATTGGGAACTTTTAGCCATTTTTTTCTTCAAACATTCCTTTTGCTATTTTCTCTTTATCCTCCCATTACACACATCTTGATACGCTTGATAATGTCCTATAGGTCTCTGAGGCTTTGTTCAGTTTTTTCCTCATTTTCTTCTGTTCTTCAGATTGGATAATTCGATTGACCTGTCTTCAAATTTGCTGATTCTTCCTTTTACTAGTCTGCCTAATCTTGTTTTGAGACCCCCAGTGGATATTTTATTTTAGTTATCATATTTTTCAACTCCAGAATTTCTATTAACTTCTTTTAAATAATTTCTGTCTCTTTACTGATATTTTCTTTTTGGTGAGGATTGTTCCCATATTGTCTTTAATTCTTTAGACATCATTCCTTTAGTTCTCTGAACATATTTATGGTAGCTTATTTAAAGTCTTTGTTGAGTAAGTCCAACTTCTGGACTTCTTCAGGCATAATTTCTGTTTATTGCTTTTTTACCCCTGTGTATGGTCTATCTTTCCTGTTACTTTGCATGACTTATAGTGTTTTGTTCAAAACTAGACATTTAAAATAATTTAATTTGATAACTCTTGAAATCAGATCCACTTTTCTCCGGGGTTTGTTGTTGTTGCTGTTGGTGGTTGTTGTTTCTTTGCTAAGTGACTTTCTGGGATGAATTCTCTAAATTTATATTCCTTATTGTATGTTGCCACTCAAGTCTCTGTTCACTTGGCTTAGTGGTCAGTGGAAGTCACCCCCCACCCCCCCTTTTTTTTTAATAAACTCTCCTTTAATTGTTGCAGACCTTTGGTTAATTTTCAGAGTTCTGGAAAAGTTGATTTTGGCAGTTGTTTCCAGTGTTTGCATTGCTTTTATAGAGAAGTAGATTATCAGAGGTCTTTACTTCACCACTCCAGAAATGCTTCCTTTTGCATTATTCCCTATTCACTTTTACCAAGGCTAATGGGAAAATGTACCCCCATGAGGATGCCTAGCCCTACTTGCCTCATGTCATTTTTTTCCAGCAATGCTGTTGAAGTCTGTGTAGCTGACCATCAGATTTTCTTCTTGTGAGCAGAGAATTTTATTTTGAATTCATTTTTTGTATGACATTATTCAAGGGTACTTAACTGTATATCATTAATAACAACATTAGACCTGTTGACTAAATCTTATTCCTCCCAT
Organism: Eubalaena glacialis; assembly: GCF_028564815.1. Taxonomy (NCBI): domain Eukaryota; kingdom Metazoa; phylum Chordata; class Mammalia; order Artiodactyla; family Balaenidae; genus Eubalaena; species Eubalaena glacialis. The sequence goes on from NC_083718.1 coordinate 129,768,745, forward strand.
CTGTTCTACTTCTCACTAATGTAATAGCCTTCCTCAACCCTCCTGGGTCATCTTACAGAGATAATAATAGAATCTAAATGTAGTCACTATTTATTACTTGTCAGCAATTTTATTAAGTAAGTGCTTTATTTGCATTATCTTATTTGATGTTCACAATTATCTTTATGTGGTCAGTACTTTCTTAGCCCAATTTTACAGCAGAGGAAACTGAAGTTGAAAAGGTCAAGCAACTTGTCCAAGGTCATCCAGCTAAGTAGCAAAGCTGGTACTCAAACCCAGGAAGTCTCATTGTAGAGATCATATGCAGTGACTGCACTGTGCTGATCTTTACCTCACAGAGGTGTCAGGAAATAAGAGGGTCTGGAATGTGGAGGCAGACATTTGATAGAGACAGTTTTGACATTATAAATCTATATTCTTTTTCACCTTTGCAGATCTTTCCTTTAGTACTGCTGTGAGAAATCTTTGGAGCTGCTTTGATAATTAATCTGACTGGTTATAGAGAGAAATCATAGACATTCTGGACACATGGGCTCAAATATCACATGAAATTATTTTTGAGATTTAAATGTAAAGATGGAAGTAAGAGGAATTTGTTGACTTAGAATATTTCTATTGGGTAGAATAGTTATAATGATTTTTGGATAAAGAGAATTAAAATGCTAAGTATATGCCTTTTACATAATGGATAATGTGCTAGATGAATGAATGAGGAATGTTTTATAGGGAATTTATAGATAATATTTTAAATAATCAATTAAAAAATCAAGGTAAGTATATTTTCTTGATTTTGTGACATAATGGTTATAAAAAAGCAGTTTGTTTTCCCTAAGAAAATTATTATTTTCTTAGTGATGCTTATACTCACAAATTTCTCAGTTGGGAGTTATAGTGTTAAATGCAAGAATATTTAAATTTTTGAGGAAAAATGATGCACTCTAGGAACCATATAAAAATATTCATGTACAAATGATATTCTTTTCTTTCATTTCAAGGAAATAAAGCTAATTTACGTAGCTCAGAAAAACCATGAATTGAAACCTATTTGCCAAGCTCAAGGAAGTAAAAAACATTCATGCAAATTTCATTTCTAATTATATAATATGAATTATATATATTTAAACATACCAACAAACATATTTTCTTTATTAATGAGTGCATTGATGTCATATAGTGGTATTTAATATTTCAAAGAGTGGCATTCTGAATTGAATTTTTTTTCCTATTGATGTTCTTGTTTCTCCTTTCACTTGAAGGAAAAATCATGTTCATTTTATAGAGATTTCAAGGTCACTTTCAGTTTTCCCTGGATGAAGATATTAATAACATTTTCTTTAAGGCGTCTGTTTTGGGTTTTCTAAGAAGCTTCTCAATAACTAATGGAAAAGGACCAAAGAATGAAAGAAATGTTCTGAAATATTTCTTCAGATTAGAGTCATTGGACACTCCACCTGTGGTAGCTGGTTTGTTGCTGGCAATCATACTCCTCTACCTGGCCACTGTGCAGAGCAGAGGAAAGCAATCCTGTAGTCTGGCTGTGTATTGGTACATCTGTTTGGAAGTCTGGTGGGTGTGCATTCTTGTAAGCAATACACTCCAGCTCGTAAGCTTAGGCTTAATTTGCTTAGTTTGCTCTTAGTCATGTGTCCCCAGTCAGTTGGCCTGGAAGTGGCTAGAGAAGTCTGTGAGATCTGCTGCTGACCTTAGAGCATGGGACAGTTTATAGCATCCCTCCATAAAAGAGAGATAATAGAAATCTGGCTACCCAGAAGCCAACTTGCACAGCTGCCTCCCATCAGAATTGCAGTCAGCTAATCCTTCTGGAAGATTAGCTCTTAGAGACAGTTAGGCAGGTTATTGGATCAACATTTTCTGGCTTGCAGCCCTGCCAGGTGCTTCAAGCTTTGCCTCATTTAGCCAGATTTAACCCAGAGATTTTTTCCTTTGTGTGTTCTACCAGCCGTTGAACTCTGGGGACATGGACTTTGGAACAAGAAAGCTTACTTCTTCTGCATCCTGTCAATTGCAGGTTTTTCTGCTGTGCTTTTCAAGCCATAATCATTGGTATTCAGAGACATGGGTCCATAAAAGGGGAGGTTTTGTGTAATAGTTAGGAGTATCTGCTGCGGAGTTAGGCCAATCTGAATTTGAATCCTGGCTTCAACACCTACAAGCCTTGTGCCTAGCTTCCTGTTTTGTAAAGTTGGATAATAATATCTTTTTACAGGTTGTAAAAAGGTTTAAGCTAGTTAATACATATAAAGGGTTTAACAGTATCTGGCAAATAAAAATCCAGTTTGTTCTGGAAAGTTCTAACATGTTCTAATGACTTGACAAATGGTACTGTTTGGGATAACACATGACATTTTATCAAAGCCGTTGATTAATCAGAATACTTCATTCTAGATGACATTAATTCCAATATAAATAAATTCCAGTTTCTGAAATTTTGCTTATAGTATCCTTTGTTCAAATAATAACTGTCCAAGTCCATTTGGGCTGCTATATCAAAATATCATAGTCAGGGTAGCTCATACAGTTCTGGAGGCTGGAAGTCTGAGATCCGGGTGGCAGCATGGTCAAGTGAGGGCCCTTCTTCTGGGTTGCAGACATCTTGTTGTATTCTCACATGGTAAAAGGGGCTGGAGAGCTCTGTGAGGTCTGTTTTATAAGAGCACTAACCGTGTTTATGAGGGCTCCATCCTCATGACCTAATCACTTCCCAAAGGCCCCACCTCCTAACACCATCACATTGGGCATTAGGATTCTACCATGTGAGTTTTGGGGGGAACAAAGATTCAGATCATGACCATAACCATTTAGTATATTTGTAATATATCTCCAGCTTAGGTGTTAGGAGGCATACAAAAGAAGCAGAGACATGCTGTACTAGAAGAGGTTGTAATCCCTTTTTAGCTTTGTATGAAAAGCCAGTTAGCTTACTTCTAGCATTCTTTTGGTCTTGGAATTTGGAGCAGTACTTTTATATTACACTGGACTTAAGGCATTATACTTCTCCTGGAGTTTCAGTCATATATAAAACTTCCACTGAAGGTTTACTAGTCATTTTATATACATGCCTAAGAATATGGGGCTATCACCGTGGTTTATTCTCCATTGAAGAGCACCAGAGTACCTTCTGAGATATCAAAATATTTCCTATTTCTAATATGATATACTGGATAGTTACAATCTCTTAATTTTCCTTCCTCTTGTATTTCTAAAGCCATAGCAGGTGGTTTCTCTGCTGGGTAGGTTGGATGATGGAATATGACCAGACACTGAATTTTTAAAACATTGGCTAGTGCGTGATACTAGAAAGAAGAAGAGGGAGCAACATTTTCAGATATATCTCTTGTTCTGAGAAAGTACTCAATTTTTATAAATCCTGACTTTCAGTTTTTTCGTTTTGTTATGACAACAGTTTAGATGGAAGGTGCTATGGTCTAAATGTTTGTGTCTTCCCCCCACCCGGAATTTATACATTGAAATCCTAATGCCCATTGTGATGATGTTAGAAGATGGACCTTTTTTTAAATTGAAGTATAGTTGATTTACAATGCGTTAATTACTGCCGTACAGCAAAGTGATTCAGTTATACATATATGTACATTCTTTTTTTAAAATATTCTTTTCTGTTATGGTTTAACATAGGATATTGAATATAGTTTTCTGTGCTATACAGTAGGACCTTGTTGTTTATCCATTCTATATATAATAAAGTTTACATCTGCTAACCCCAACCTCAGGAGGTTATGAATTGGGTTAGTGTTCTTGAAAAAGAGAACCCACAGAGCTCCCTGGCCCCTTCCGCTATGTGAGGCCACAGAGAGAAGACAGTAGTTTATAACCCAGAAGAGGGCTTTCACCAGAACTTGACCACACAGGCATCCTGATCTTGGACTCCCATCCTCCAGAATTGTAAGAAATAAATTTCTGTTGTTTATAAGCTACCCAGTCTGTGGCATTTTGTTATAGCACCTCAAGTGGACTAATAGCCAAGTTCTTCAGTAACGAATGAACCAGGGGAACACAATGATGGCTGGGTTTCCTAAATTAATAGGATATGTGAAGCAGTGTCAGAAAATGTCAGATTTTTAGATAGGGTGTTAATTGACAGTGAGATTTTCTAGCCTGGTTTGAGTTTGGCCATCTAGAGATTTCCATGTACAAATGCTCCACACTGTTTTGTGCTGTATAGACTGGTCTTGGAACAGGCAAGGTCTGCAATTATCCATATGATTCTAAACCTCAAATACCAAATTGAGCAAATTATTGAATTGTCTATAGTATGCATACAACCAAAAATTCCTTTCTTTTCTTTTTTTTAAAATAAATTTATTTATTTATTTATTTTTGGCTGTGTTGGATCTTCGTTGCTGTGCGAGGGCTTTCTCTAGTTGCGGCAAGCAGGGGCTACTCTTTCGTTGCGGTGCACAGGCTTCTCATTGCGTGGCTTCTCTTGTTGCAGAGCTCGGGCTCTAGGCACGAGGGCTTCAGTAGTTGTGGCAGGCAGGCTCAGTAGTTGTGGCTCATGGGCTCTAGAGCGCAGGCTCAGTAGTTGTGGCGCACGGGCTTAGTTGCTCCGCGGCATGTGGGATCTTCCCAGACCAGGGCTCGAACGCGTGTCCCCTGCATTGGTAGGTGGATTCTTAACCACTGTGCCACCAAGGAAGCCCAGATTCTTTTCCTGAAATGCCTAGATAATAACAATAGTAATTATCTGTGTTTATTTGAAGCTTCCAATTTTTCAAAGTGTTCCCCACCTGCCTTATCTTATTTATAAATTAGCTTCATTTGATGATGAATAAAACATGAGAAATTGGGATACAAAGAGGTTAGGTGACTTGCTTTAGGCTGTATAGCACATCAATGGAGAAGGACTCAAACCTATTTATTGATATTTTGGCTGCAGATCCAGCTTTCTTTGCCCTATATAACCCAGCCCAATAAGGTCTAATAGCCATGCCACTCTCTGTGAGTTAATCTCCATTTAGAATATGACTGATTAACACATGCCTTTGTAGTAGACTTTTAAAACTTGAACTATTCTCTTAATCAGTCTTCTGTTTGGCTGATGCAAAATTCACAATGGAGTTAGCTTGCCTGCCATGTAGAATATAATGGTGACAAATCACTTTCTACATTGCTAGGCTTTTTACAGTATACTTAAACTTCATTGGCTATAGATCTGTCTTTGAGAAAGGGGAATGTGAAAAATACAATGCAAAACACAAAACATCTGTTAGATTTTGTTATCCCTAAACAAGTGTTGTTTAGCAAGCACTTTAAGATAAAAAAAAATCCTAGTAACAAGTTATGGAAGCTAGAAAACTAACAATTACATGAGTTAGCTTCTGAGCGTTGGTTGTTTTTGTATACTTAAGCTTCTAGATGACCCTTGCGTAAAGTATATCCCAACTTGATCTAACTTGACTGGCTTTTAATACCATGTACAAAGAAAAGTTAAGGCTAAAAATGAATGATTGTAACTTACAAATGGTATAATGGGGAAACACACAGAGCCAACATACTGAAGTGTTTTCTGTTATTTATACTAAACAGTTATAGAAATTATATAGATGTAGGATATAATGACTCTAAATTACATACTTTCTATAATAGTCTTATTCAGTAACCTTTATCCTCCACTATGAATAGATCCTTTTCCAGAAGTGGGATGGGAGTAGGAAAAAAACCAAAAAGTTAAGATGGCCCTCAATTAGATGGTACTGGGTATAGCTGACTATCCCCCTTATTTTGAGGAAATGTGCATTCTTTTTCCTCTGTGCTAATAGAAGACGTTTGTGTGTCTTACTTTCTCTTAGCCATCTTTCATCATTCTTGATAATGTGGCTTGTATTTTAAGTAATTGAATATCAGATTCTTTTTCCCTCAATTAATTCCTTTTTATAGATGGATTATTACCAAACTGGTAGGATGCTTGGAGACAACTGGGATGTGGTAAGCAGCTATAATTCCCTATAAAATAGACAATAAGCAGTTTATTATAATGCTTGAATACTGTTTGACATTGCAGTTGTGAAAGAACATTTACAAACATGCAGGAAGAGAAGAAAAATATGTTTTAGCTCTTTGCATCCCTTTTGGAAATATACAGATTTTCATATTCCTTGTATGAGGGAATTTGTAAATACTTATTCTGAAATAACTCTTGAGATAAGTAAAAGGTAGATGTTCGAATTTTCAGGCCTCCCTTATCGAAGAAGATGGAGGGAGAGCTGTTGACCAGTTTAAGCACAAGTTTTTCCTTTCTTTTTTCCTAATCATGAATTTATACTGTTCATAAATAAATTTATCATGCAAAATCAGAAGAGTTATCTGTATGTTTTTGGCTAAATGTTTAAGACATAGAGTGAATTGTAGAGTTAGCAATTATCTAGTAAATTTGGGCTTTGTAGACAACCAGAATCATTGTAGGCCTACATCAAAAACAAAACCAAAAACACTCAGCCATTTAAATAAGCAAAAAAGTACACGCTTGACTTAGCCTTAACTAACTTAAAATTCTAGAGTTCTTTTACCTGATTTCCTCAGTTCTCTTTGTAGAATCAAAATAAGCCTCTTCCTATTTACATTAAAGACTATCCTTAAAAATGATGATGGAAGAAAAAAGATTTTAAAAATATTTTGCATATTCAGAAAGGGAAGTTTGAAGACAAAATAAAAAACATTCTTGGCTCATAATAGTTTTGTAAGAGTACCATGGGTATGTTTTCACTCAGCCAATATGATCATCAAAAAAGCCTGGGTTTTAATGAGATAGGTATCTCAGAGATCAAATGATTGACAGAAGCACTCTCTTTTCCTTATGTGTCAGCCTTCAAAATCCAAGTGGTTCCTGTACTTTAAAAAGGTACAAACATTGCATGAAAACTGCTTTTCCTGTCCATTGTGTCATGTCAAGTTGTAGGTTAAGGCATTATTTATGCCATTGGTTATACTGCCTGGAAAATGTTTAGGATCTATAAAAAATGTAAAATAATCTAATGGTAGTAGTTATCATCGGCATTAATAAAGATTGATAATTTAGCACTTCTTATCAGTATTATTTAACCTAATTTCTCAGGAAACTGAGAGATAAGTGACAGAGGAAAGAGTTGTCATTGTGAGTGGACTGTAACAAGATCATAGTAATAGAAAGGTCTAACGAACCCTTAGGAGGAGGAGGAGCGGTGCCATCACTGTTCTGAAGATAATTATCATTCTGTGCCAAAAACTTTCCTAGAGGGATTTTTTTTTTTTTTTTTTTTTTTTTTTTTTTTTTGGTGCTTGTTTCTGTGTCTGTGAAATAAGAATAAGAGAGATCTTAGTTTTGGTCAGCTCTGCCAGCTGTGCGATCATGGACAATATATCACTGAAGCTCTCTGGGTTTTGATATTTTCACCTATAAAAATTTGAGATCTGGATTGGGACTCTACAGCCCTTTCCAGCTTGAAAGTTCTAGGATTCTAGAAAAAAATAAAAAAGAAGAAAAAAGCACATAGGGATTATAATCAGTTTTTAAGCAACTCTTCAAAACCCATCTCCTGAAATAACCTTTTTGGAAGTAGTGGTCTTTAGGTTTTCAAGGTCCTATCAATAAATATATGTGTAAGGAGGAGGGAACATCTACTGAGCACTTGGAAATGTTAGATGTCACTTTCTCCTGCAAGTTTTTCCTAAACACTCACCCTCCTGCACACCTTTTAAAATGGATATTCATTCCCACCTCTATGTTCCATTTGCATCTTCCACATGCTTCTATTATTATTGCATTGTACTTACTTAAGTGCCTGTTATCTCTACCAGACTGTTAGTTCCTTGCGTGTAGAACTGTGTTTTAGTGTCTTACTCATCTTTTAATCACAGTTTCTCACACAGACCCTGGCATATTAAAGGCACTTAATAATAAATACCTTTGGAATAAATAGTCACTGTTTTACATATGCTATCTCACTCAACCTACGTAATATACCCTGTCTCTAAGAAACTGAGCTCAAAGTGGAAACATAAATGTCACCTGCTAATAAATGATAAAGCAGATCTCTCTGACTCCAAATGTGAGTTCTTTCTACTTGATCAAGCTGCCTTCCATACAGAGTAATGAGAAGGCCAATAGGACTTATATAAAGTCAGAATTTGGTTGATAGCTTGGAGGAGAAATCTGGCCAAATTCCACATTGTTGAACAATGTATATATTACTTTTGTCTTTCAGTATGGCTGATGTACCTGTTTTCCCTAAGAAAACAAGGTTGGCTTGGATGCTTACTTTGAATTTTTAAAGTTTGGGTACTATTGATCTTTGCATTAAAAAAAAAAATCGTTTCAGCCGTAATTGGGATTGTTGAGACAAGTGGGAAAGCAGAATTCACTTGCCTTTCTTTTCAGTCTGGGATCCATGATAGGTTCCACACCCTCTATTCTCCTTTCACCTCCACTTCTTATTATTTCACTACCTGCTTTCTTATGTTCATAGGCTATCACCATTCCTAGAGAAAGTCACAATATCCCTTTCCCTGACTCCACCACATATCCTTGCTGGACCTCATTGCTGCTTTCATTTCCTGTCGGATTGATTCCCTGTTGCATTCCTTACAACACCTATTCCAAATCTTTTTACTTTTTCTATCCTCCTTATTCCACTTCCATCTTCCATCATCCCTTTATCTCCAACTATGTTGATAGATTTGAAATTATTATCTAATGGGAATTTGAGCTTTGCTATTCTCCACCTTAATCTTTCTTTCACTTTTCCATTTTTTTTTTCTCTGCTTCACTCTCCTGCCTTCTCCCTCTTCTCTCCTGAAGAGTGATATTTCCCAAGGCTGTGTCTTCCATTGTCTTCTCTTGATTTGCTCTTTTGTGATCCTGTGTGTCCCATGACTTAAACTGTCATCTCTATAGGCATGACTTTCAAATCTACATCTAGCTCTGATCTCTCAAGTCAATTCCATCCTTACCTTTAAAATTGCTATTTGGAAATCTTCCCTTAGCTGTGTTTTGCTCACTTCAAACTCAGCATGTCATTATCCTGATCCTAAATCATCCTTTCCTCACCTTCTTATTTCTCATAATAAATGAGTGTTCTTTCTACTTTGTTGTGAGACTCTTCTCCTGGAGCATAGTTCTGATCATGTCATTCCCATTGCTGATTCTGTATTTAACCTTCCTACGCCTCAGTTTCCCCATCTTAGTGTGTTATGAATGTTTGGCTTGTGGTGATTAAAGTATACACTCATATGAAATAGGCTGAACTTGGTGCCTGATATATGGTCGGCATTCCCTGTTGGGCTTTCCTTCTTTAAACACCTCTGCTGGCTCTGTATTGTTTACAAAATAGAGCCAGTACTTCTCAGCCTGACATACAAACTCTCATCAAATTATCCCCTGAAAATGCTTTACTTTTTCTTACTTTTGCTTATATATTTTTTCTCTTCATTTGAAAGTTGGCCCTTTATTATTTATACCAGTTGAAATCCTAACCCAGTATAAGTACTTTCTCTTCTATAAAAGGCTCCCTAATGCTTACATTTAGTTATGAATTCCTCTTTTCATTCTCAGCCCTTTCTCCACAACTTACAAATTCTGTCTTGAATTATAAGTATAGGTAAAGGTGACATTTTCCTGTTAGAATTTTACATTCATTCTGAGGGCTAGCCTTATTCTTAACTATTTTTATAAACTTCACAGTGCTAATAGAGGGCCTTCTCCATAATAGACTCTCAAAATATTTTTTGAATAACTTTGAATAGATCATCAGTGTGTTTTGTTTGTACTTTCAGATTCCCAAATGCTTCAGTGGGAAGAACTGATTGTGAAATATGATAGAGTTATGGGTCATGACATTGCACAAATATGCTAAAACTACATTTGATTAGATCATGCAATAGTCTGAAAGAGAAATCATATATGGTTTGTTCACTTTATGTGGTATTAGGAGAATGGGACCAGGCCTAGACTAAACATTTTCATAATCTTTCATTGACCTTCCTGGAGATAGACTGCTCAGTCTTTGCCATCTCTAATTATTGTAATTTTGTACTTAGAACACATGTGTTATATGGAAATCTCCCTTGCCTGTACTACTTACCCATGCCCTGCTGGAAAGCACTGTAGGTATTTGTTGAGGTTCCACTTTGTAAAGGCTGCAGTTAAACTCAAAGCCATTTTGAAGAGAATTCATGGGTCTACCCAGTCAAAGTAAAGGGGGAATTAAAACAATTAAAATATCTTACTCATGAAAACAAATCTTAACAACCAATAAAACCCATAATATAACACCATCATTATTGAGGACAAGAAGAGGAGGGTGTGGGGGTAGGGATGTGAAACATATGTAGAGATGAAGAAAAACGCTCTACCAGAAGAACTCTCTACCCTGTTTATTGTTTCTCACCTCTTAATCTGCCCTTCCCTGGGTATATCTGGCCTATGATTTCTAGAGCCCTTTTACAAAATTGGGATATTCGTGGTTAGGATGAAACTTTGGTATAGTAGAAAGAATGTTGGCTTTGGCATCTGAGAAACTAGGTACAAGTTCTGGTGCTGGTGTTACTAAGTGACCGTAGACTAGTCATTTCACATCTCTGGTGCCTTAGTTTCTGTCTGTAAAGTGAAATTATTAATACTTCCCTCCTGTAGTTGTTATGATGATTGAGAATAATATTGTAAAACACTTCCAAATTATAAAGTGTTTCGTGAATAATCACTCAGTGAAGGAGCTATGTTGCCTCACTCCTGAAACCAGAAGAAGGTTTGAAGTTTTTAATTTTTTTTTCACATCTTTATTGGAGTATAAATGCTTTACAATGTTGTGTTAGTTTCTGCTGTACAACAAAGTGAATCAACTATATGTATACATATATCCCCATATCCCCTCCCTCTTGAGCCTCCTTCCCACTCTTCCTATCCCATCCCTCTAGGTCATCACAAAGCATCGAGTTGATCTCCTTGTGCTATGCAGCAGCTTCCCACTAGCCATCCATTTTACATTTGGTAGTGTATGTATGTCAATGCTACTCTCTCACTTCATCCCAGCTTCCCTTTCCCCCACTGTGCCATCAAGTCCGTTCTCTACGTCTGCGTCTTTATTCCTGCCCTGCCACAGGGTTCATCAGTACCGCTTTTTAAAATTCCATATATACATGCTAGCATACGGTATTTGTTTTTCTCTTTCTGACTTACTTCACTCTGTATGACAGGTTCTAGGTCTATCCACCTCACTACAAACAACTCAATTTCGTTCCTTTTTATGGCTGAATAATATTCTATTGTATATATGTGGCACATCTTCTTTATCCATTCACCTGTTGATGGACATTTAGGTTACTTCCATGTCCTGGCTATTGTAAATAGTGCTGCAATGAACATTGGGGTACATGTATCTTTTTAAATTATGGTTTTCGCAGGGTATATGCCCAGGAGCGGCATTGCTAGGTCATATGGTAGTTCTATTTTTAATTTAAGGAACCTCCATACTGTTCTCCATAGTGACTGTATCAGTTTACATTCCCATCAACAGTGCAAGAGGGTTCCCTTTTCTCCACACCCTCTCCAGCATTTACTGTTTCTAGATTTTTTGATGATGGCCCTTCTGACCAGTGTGAGGTTGATCAAACCTCATTGTGCTTTTGATTTGCATTTCTCTAATGATTAGTGATGTTGAGCAGCTTTTCATGTATTTGTTGGCCATCTGTATGTCTTCTTTGGAGAAATGTCTATTTAGATCTTCTGCCCATTTTTGGATTGGGTTGTTTGTTTTCGTGATATTGAGCTGCATGAGCTACTTGTATATTTTGGAGATTAATTCTTTGTCAGTTGCTTCATTTGCAAATATTTTCTCCCATTCTGAGGGCTGTCTTTTCGTCTTGTTTGTAGTTTCCTTTGCTTTGCAAAAGGATTTAAGTTTCATTAGGTCCCATTTGTTTATTTTTGTTTTTGTTCCCATTACTCTAGGAGGTGGATCAAAAAAGATCTTGCTGTGATTTATGTCAAAGAGTGTTCTTCCTATGTTTTCCTCTAAGAGTTTTATAGTGTCTGGTCTTACATTTAGGTCCCTAATCCATTTTGAGTTTATTTTTGTGTATGGTGTTAGGGAGTGTTCTAATTTCATTCTTTTACATGTAGCTGTCCATTTTTCCCAGCACCACTTATTGAAGAGACTATCTTTTCTCCATTATATCTCGTTGCCTCCTCTGTCATAGATTAGTTGACCACAGGTGCATGGGTTTATCTCTGGGCTTTCTATCCTGTTCCATTGATCTATATTTCTGTTTTTGTGCCAGTACCATATTGTTTTGATTACTGTAGCTTTGCAGTATAGTCTGAAGCCAGGGAGTCTGATTCCTCCAGCTCCGTTTCTTTCCCTCAAGACTTCTTTGGCTATTCGGGGTCTTTTGTGTCTCCATACAGATTTTAAGATTTTTTGTTGTAGTTCCATAAAAAATGCCATTGGTAATTTGATAGGGATTGCACTGAATCTGTAGATTGCTTTGGGTAGTATAGTCATTTTCACAATATTGATTCTTCCAATCCAAGAACATGGTGTATCTCTCCATCTGTTTGTATCATCTTTAATTTCTTTCATCAGTGTCTTATAGTTTTCTGCATACAGGTCTTTTGTTTCCCTAGGTAGGTTTATTCCTAGGTATTTTATTCTTTTTGTTGCATTGGTAAATGGGAATCTTTCCTTAATTTCTCTTTAAGATTTTTCATCATTAGTGTATAGGAATGCAAGAGATTTCTGTGCATTAATTTTGTATCCTGCAACTTTACCAGATTCATTGATTAGCTCTAGTAGTTTTCTGGTGTCATCTTTAGGAATCTCTATGTATAGTATCATGTCATCTGCAAACAGTGACAGTTTTACGTCTTCTTTTCAGATTTGTATTCCTTGTTTTTCTTTTTCTTCTCTTATTTCTGTGGCTATGACTTCCAAAACTATGTTGAATAATAGTGGTGAGAGTGGACATCCTTGTCTTGTTCCTGATCTTAGAGAAAATGCTTTCAGTTTTTCACCATTGAGAATGAGGTTTGCTGTGGGTTGGTTGTATATGGCCTTTTTTATGTTGAGGTAGGTTCCATCTGTGCCCGCTTTCTGGAGAGTTTTTATCATAAATGGGTGTTGAATTTTGTCAAAAGCTTTCTCTGCATCTATTGAGATGATCATGTGGTTTTTCTTCTTGAAATTGTTAATATGGTGTATCACATTGATTGATTTGCATATGTTGAAGAATGCTTGCATTCCTGGGATAAACCCCACTTGATCATGGTGTATGATCCTTTTAATGTGTTGTTGGATTCTGTTTGCTAGTATTCTACTGAGGATTTTTGCATCTATATTCATCAGTGATATTGGTCTGTAAATTTCTTTTTTTGTAGTATCTTTGTGTGGTTTTGGTATCAGGGTGATGGTGGCCTCATAGAATGAGTTTGGGAGTGTTCCTTCCTCTGCAATTTTTTTGAAGAGTTTGAGAAGGATGGGTGTTAGGTCTTCTCTAAATGTTTGATAGAATTCACCTGTGAAGCCATCTGGTCCTGGACTTTTGTTTGTTGGAAGATTTTTAATCACAGTTTCAATTTCATTACTTGAGATTGGTCTGTTCATATTTTGTATTTCTTCCTGGTTCAGTCTTGGAAGGTTATACCTTTCTAAGAATTTGTCCATTTCTTCCAGGTTGTCCATTTTATTGGCATAGCGTTGCTTGTAGTAGTCTCTTAGGATGCTTTGTATTTCTGTGGTGTCTGTTGTAACTTCTCCTTTTTCATTTCTAATTTTATTGATTTGATTCCTCTCCCTCTTTTTCTTGATGAGTCTGGCTAATGGTTTATCAAATTTGTTTATCTTCTTAAAGAACCAGATTTTAGTTGTGTTGATCTTTGCTACTGTTTTCTTTTTTTCTATTTCATTTATTTCTGCTCTGATCTTTATGATTTCTTTCCTTCTGCTAACTTTGGGTTTTGTTTGTTCCTCTTTCTCTAGTTCCTTTAGGTGTAAGGTTAGATTGTTTATTTGAGTAATTTCTTGTTTCTTGAGGTAGGCTTGTATTGCTGTAAACTTCCCTCTTAGAAATGCTTTTGCTGCATCCCATGTGTTTTGGATCGTCGTGTTTTCATTGTCATTTGTTTCCAGTTATTTTTTGATTTCCTCTTTGATTTCTTCAGTGATCTCTTGGTTATTTAGTAACATATTGTTTAGCCTCCATGTGTTTGTGTCTTTTACTTTTTTTCCCCGTAACTGATTTCTAATGTCATAGCGTTGTGGTCAGAAAAGATGCTTGATATGATTTCAGTTTTCTTAAATTTACCAAGGCTTGATTTGTGACCCAAGATGTGATCTATCCTGGAGAATGTTCCATGAGCACTTGAGAAGAAAGTGTAATCTGCTGTTTTTGGATGGAATGTCCTATAAATATCAATTAAATCTATCTGGTCTATTGTGTCATTTAAAGCTTGTGTTTCCTTATTGATTTTCTGTTTGGATGATCTGTCCATTGGTGTGAGTGAGGTGCTAAAGTCCCCCAGTATTGTGGTGTAACTGTCAATTTCTTCTTTTATAGCTCTTAGCAGTTGCCTTATGTATTGAGGTGCTCCTCTGTTGGGTGCATATATATTTATAATTGTTATATCTTCTTCTTGGATTGATCCCTTGAACATTATGTAGTGTCCTTCCTTGTCTCTTTTAACATTCTTTATTTTAAAGTCTATTTTATCTGATATGAGTATTGCTACTCCAGCTTTCTTGTGATTTCCATTTGCATGGAATATCTTTTTCCATCACCTCACTTTCCGTCTGCATGTGTCCCTAGGTCTGAAGTGGGTCTCTTGTTGACAGCATATATATGGGTCTTGTTTTTGTATCCATTCAGCAAGCCTGTGTCTTTTGGTTGGAGCATTTAATCCATTCATGTTCAAGGTAATTATCAGTATGTATGTTCCTGTTACCATTTTCTTAATTGTTTTGGGTTTGTTTTTGTAGTTCCTTTTCTTCTTTTGTGTTTCCCACTTAGAGAAGTTCCTTTAGCATTTGTTGTGGAGCTGGTTTGGTGGTGCTGAATTCTCTTAGCTTTTGCTTGTCTGTAAAGCTTTTGATTTCTCCATCGAATCTGAATGAGATCCTTGCCGGGTAGAGTAATCTTGGTTGTAGGTTCTTCCCTTTTATCACTTTCAATATGTCATGCCACTCCCTTCTGGCTTGTAGAGTTTCTACTGAGAAGTCAGCTGTTAACCTTATGGGAGTTCCCTTGTACGTTATTTGTCGTTTTTCCCTTGCTGCTTTCAATAATTTTTCTTTGTCTTTAATTTTTGCCAATTTGATTACTATGTGTCTCGGCATGTTTCTCCTTGGGTTTATCCTGTATGGGACTCCCTGCACTTCCTGGACCTGGGTGGCTATTTCCTTTCCCATGTTAGGGAAGTTTTTGACTATAATCTCTTCAAATATTTTCTCGTTGTCCTTTCTCTCTCTCTTCTCCTTCTGGGACCCCTATAATGCGAATGTTGTTGCATTTAATGTTGTCCTAGAGGTCTCTTAGGCTGTTTTCATTTCTTTTCATTCTTTTCTCTTTATTCTGTTCTGCAGCAGTGAATTCCAGCATTCTGTCTTCCAGGTCACTTATCCATTCTTCTGCCTCAGTTATTCTGCTATTGATTCCTTCTAGTGTATTTTTCATTGCAGTTATTGTATTGTTCACCTCTGTTTGTTTGTTCTTTAATTCTTCTAGGTCTTTGTTGAACATTTCTTGCATCTTCTCGATCTTTGCCTCCATTCTTTTTCTGGGGTCCTGGATCATCTTCACTATCATTATTCTGAATTCTTTTTCTGGAAGGTTGCCTATCTCCACTTCATTTAGTTGTTTTTCTGGGGTTTTATCTTGTTCATTCGTCTGGTACATAGCCCTCTGCCTTTTCATCTTGTCTGTCTTTCTGTGGATGTGGTTTTTGTTCCACAGGCTGCAGAATTGTAGTTCTTTTTGCTTCTGCTGTCTTCCCTCTGGTGGATGAGGCTATCTAAGAGGCTTGTGCAAGTTTCCTGATGAGAGGGACTGGTGGTGGGTAGAGCTGGTTGTTGCTCTGGTGGGCAGAGCTGAGTAAAACTTTAATCTGCTTGTCTGCTGATGGGTGGGGCTGGGTTCCCTCCCTGTTGGTTGTTTGGCCTGAGGCAACCCAACACTGGAGCCTACCCAGGCTCTTTGGTGGGGCTAATGGCAGACTCTGGGAGGGCTCACGTCAAGGAGTACTTCCCAGAACTTCTGCTGCCAGTGTCCTTGTCCCTACTGTGAGCCACAGCCACCCCCCCCCCCCCGCAGGAGACCCTCCAACACTAGCAGGTAGGTCTGGTTCAGTCTCCTGTGGGGTCACTGCTCCTTCCCCTGGGTCCCGATGCGCACACAACTTTGTGTGTGCCCTCCAAGAGTGGAGTCTCCATTTCTCCCACTCCTGTCGAAGTACTGCAATCAAATCCTGCTAGCCTTCAAAGTCTGATTCTCTAGGAATTCCTCCTCCCATTGCCGGACCCCCAGGTTGGGAAGCCTGTCGTGGGGCTCAGAACCTTCACTCCAGTGGGTGGACTTCTGTGGTATAAGTGTTCTCCAGTTTGTGAGTCACCCACCCAGCAGTTATGGGATTTGATTTCATTGTGATTGTGCCCCTCCTACCATCTCACTGTGGCTTCTCCTTTTTCTTTGGATGTGGGGTATCTTTTTTGGTGAGTTCCAGTGTCTTCCTGTCGATGATTATTCAGCAGTTAGCTGTGATTCCGGTGTTCTCGCAAGAGGGAATGAGCTGTTCTTGGACTTTTGTTTGTTGGAATATTTTAAATTACAGTTTCCATTTCATTACCTGTGATTGGTCTGTTTATATTTTCTATTTCTTCCTGGCTCAGTCTAGGAAGGTTGTACTTTTCCAGGAATTTGTCCATTTCTTCCAGGTTGTCCATTTTATTGGCATATAGTTGCTTGTAGTAGTCTCTTATGATCTTTTGTATTTCTGTGGTGTCAGTTGTAATTTCTCCTTTTTCATTTCTAATTTTATTGATCTGAGTCCTCTCCCTTTTTTTCTTGATGAGTCTGGCTAAAGGTTTATCAATTTTGTTTATCTTCTCAAAGAACCAACTTTTAGTTTTATTGATCTTTGCTATTGTTTTCTTCATTTCTATTTCATTTGTCTCTGCTCTGATCTTTATGATTTCTTTCCTTCTACTAACTTTGGGTTTTCTTTGTTTTTTTTTCTAGTTGCTTTAGGTGTAAGGTTAAATTGTTTATTTGAGATTTTTCTTGTTTCTTGAGGTGAGCTTGAATTGCTATGAACTTCCCTCTTAGAACTGCCTTTGCTGCCGCCCATAGATTTTGGATCATCATGTTTTCGTTGTCATTTGTTTCTAGGAATTTTAAAATTTCTTCTTTGATTTCTTCAGTGATCTCTTGGTTATTTAGCAGTGCGCTGTTTAGCCTCCATGTGTTTGTATTTTTTACAGTTTTTTTTCCTGTAATTGATATCTAGTCTCATAGCGTTGTGGTCGGAAAAGATGCTTGATAAAATTTCAATTTCAATTTTCTTAAATTTACCAAGGCTTGATTTGTGACCCAAGATGTGATCTATTCTGGAGAACATTCCATGTGCACTTGAGAAGAAAGTGTGTTCTTCCACTTTTGGGTGGAATGTCCTAAAAATATCATTCAAGTCTATCTGGTCTATTGTGTCATTTAAAGCTTGTGTTTCCATATTTATTTTCTGTCTGGATGAACTGTTTATTGCTGTAAGTGGGGTGTTAAAGTCCCCCACTATTATTGTGTTACTGTCAATTTCCCCTTTTATGGCTGTTAGCATTTGCCTTATGTATTGAGGTGCTCCTATGTTGAGTGCATAAATATTTATAATTGTTATGTTTTCTTCTTGGATTGATCCCTTGATCATTATGTAGTGTTCTTCCTTATGTCTTGTAACCATCTTTATTTTAAAGTCTATTTTATCTGATATGAGTATTGCTATTCCAACTTTCTTTTGATTTCCATTTGCATGGAATATCTTTTTCCATCCCCTCTCTTTTAGTCTGTATGTGTCCCTATGTCTGAAGTGGGTTTCTTGTAGACAGCATATATAAGGGTCTTGTTTTTGTATCCATCAGCCAGTCTGTGTCTTTTGGTTGGAGCATTTAAACCATTTACATTCTAGGTGATTATCAATACGTATGTTCCTATTACCATTTTCTTAATTTATTTGGGTTTTCTTTTTGTGGATCTTTTTCTTCTCTTCTGTTTCCTGCTTAGAGAAGTTCCTTTAGCATTTATTGTAGAGCTGGTTTGGTGGTGCTGAATTCTTGTAGCTTTTGCTTGTCTGCAAAGCTTTTGATTTCTCTGTTGAATCTGAATGAGATCCTTGCCGGGTAGAGTAATCTTGGTTGTAGGTTTTTCCCTTTCATCACTTTAAATATGTCCTGCCACTCCCTTCTGGCTTGCAGAGTTTCTGCTGAAAATTCAGCTGTTAATGTTATGGAGATTTCCTTGTAGGTTATTTGTTGCTTTTCCCTTGCTGCTTTTAATATTTTTTCTTGTTTTTAATTTTTGATAATTTGATTAATATGTGGCTTGGCATGTTTCTCTTTGGGTTTATCCTGTATGGGACTCTCTGTGCTTCCTGGACTCCATTGACTATTTCCTTTCCCATGTTAGTGAAGTTTTTGACTATAATCTCTTCAAATATTTTCTCAAACCCTTTCTTTTTCTCTTCTTTTTCTGGGACCCCTAAAATTCAAATGTTGTTTCATTTAATGTTGTCACAGAAGTCTCTGAGACTGTCCTCAATTCTTTTCATTCTTTTTTCTTTCTTCTGCTCCCTGGCAGTTATTTCCACCATTTTATCTTCCAGCTCACTTATCTGTTCTTCTGCCTCAGTTATTCTGCTATTGATTCCTTTTAGAGTATTTTTAGTTTCAATTATTGTGTTGTTCATTACTGTTTTTTGCTCTTTAGTTCTTCTAGATCCTTGTTAAACGTTTCTTGTATTTTCTCCATTCTGTTTCCGAGATTTTGGATCATATTTACTGTCATTACTCTGAATTCTTTTTCAGGTAGGTTGCCTATTTCATCCTCATTTATTTGGTCTTGTAGGTTTTTACCTTGCTCCTTCGTCTGTAACATATTTTTTTTGACATTCCAATTTTTTTTTTTTTTTATGGGTGCAGCTGTATTCCTGTCTTACTGGTTGTTTGGCATGAGGCATCCAGCGCTGGAGTTTGCAGGCAGTTGCGTAGAACTGGGTCTTGGTGCCGAGATGAGGACCTCCGGGAGGCCTCACTCTGATTAATATTTCCTGGCATCTGAGGTTCTCTGTTAGTCCAGTGGTTTGGACTCAGTGCTCCTACCACAGGAGCTCGGGCCCGAACTCTGGCCTGGGAACCAAGATCCCACAAGGTGTGTGGCATGGCAGAAAAAAAAAAAGAAAAAAAGGAGCAGTACAATAACAAAGAATAAAAAATAAAATAAAATTCAAAAGATTAAAAAATATATTCGGAAAAATAAAAATATAATTGAAACAACTGCAACAAGGTAAAACAAAACCATTACAGATAAAAGAAAAAAAAAGGGGGGAGGGGGAAGAAGCCAAAAGTAGCAGAACAATAACAAAGTATAAAGAATAAAATAAAACTAGAAAAATAAAAGGTCTATTAGAAAAAATAAAAATATAAATGAATCAACAACAACAAGGTAAAACAGAACCCCAACCTAAAAGAAGAAGAAAGAAAAAAATAAAAGGCCTTGGCTCTGGGGGGCAGAGTTTAGGTGTGGGGTGGAACTTAGGCAGGGTTGTGGTTTAGGGTGGGGCGGGGCCTAGGCAGTGTGTGTGTGTGTGTGTGCGTGCGCGTGTGTGTGTGTGTGTGTGTGAGAGACGTTTGAAATTGGGGCGGGGCCTAGGCTCAGAACCCATGCAGCTGGAAAAGGCCTTCAGGGTGGGGCCTATGCCGGGGCGACGTTGAAGCGTGGGGCGGGGCCTCTGCTTAGGACCTTTGTGGGAAGGGGAGAGGCAGCATGTGTGGAGTGTGGAGTTCCAGAGTTTGGGGGTAAGTCCCTGGGTGAGCGTGTGTGGGTGGGGTTTAGGCCCAGCACGGTTGGAGGGGGTCTCAGATGGGTTCTCCTAGTGTAGAGGTAGGGCCCTGGCTGGGGGTGTAGGGGCGGGGCTTGAGCTCTGCGTGGCAACAGGGAGGCTCTGAGGGCAGAGGATTAGGCCTGGGAGCCCAACAGGCTACCTGGTGCCTAAGTGGATAGGGAGAGCGCTGGCCTCATTCCCTTCCATTCCTCCGTCCCCTGCCAGGGTCTCCCCTGGGGTCTCCCCTGTCCCTGCTGGACCCCTAACTGTGGGTGGGTCCTGCTGGGTGTAGGAACTCCTCCCCTCCCCCAGCCACCCCTCAGGGGTGACGGTCTTGGAGGTCCGGCCTTTACTTTTGCTCCCCCTTCCCTCCCTCCCACTCCCTCAGGACCCGCGAGGCTGGAGGGGGCCTCTGTGGGCAGAGGATCAGGCCTGGGATCTCAGTAGGCTCCCAGGGGCCCAAGTGGGCAGGGGAAACCTGGCCACGCTCCCTTTTGATCCTCTGCCCTCCCAGTGGTCCCTCAATTCCCCCCTTCAGTCGTGGGATCCCTTCCCCTCCCGCCAGCCACCCCTCAGGGGCACCAGTCCTGTCCCACCTCCACTGCTCCTTCCCCTTCACTCTCCCCATTCCCCACATTCTACCCAGTCACTGGGGGTTCCTCCCGTCCCCTTAGGTGTCCACTGGTGCCTGGTAGGTGCCCTAGTTGTGCAGAGATGCGAATTCCACATCATCCTACTCTGCCATCTTGACTCTGCCCCCTGAAGCTTTTAATTCTCACCTCAAGGCCTCTGCTCTTTTTCCTCTGTCTGGAGCTCTCTTCTGTTTTTTTCATTCTGCAAGTCCTACCTTGAAATATCCTCACTTCAAAGAGAGGCTTCCCTTGACCATTGTATTAGTTTTCTTTTTTTTAATTTACTTATTTGTTTTTGACTGCTTTGGGTTTTTGTTGCTGCACGCAGGCTTTCTCTAGTTGTGGCGAGTGGGGGCTACTCTTCGTTGTGGTGTGCGGGCTTCTCACCGCAGTGGCTTCTCTTGTTGTGGAGCATGGGCTCTAGGCGTGTCGGCTTCCGTAGTTGTGGCACATGGGCTCAGTAGTTGTGGCTCACGGGCTCTAGAGCGCAGGCTCAGTAGTTGTGGCACACAGGCTTAGTTGCTCCGCGGCATGTGGGATCTTCCCGGGCCAGGGCTTGAACCCATGTCCCCTGCATTGGCAGGGGGATTCTTAACCACTGCACCACCAGGGAAGTCCCTGTATTAGTTTTCTTTTTTCTTTCTTCTTCTTTTTTTTTTTGTATCAGTTTTCTAGGGCTGCTATAACAAAGTACCCCAGATTGGGTGACTTAAACAACAGAAGTTTATTTTCTTATAGTTCTGGAAGCTGGAAGTGTGAGATCAAGGGGTCTGCAAGTTTGGTTTCTTTTGGAGTCCTCTTTACTTGGCTTGTAGAAGGCTGTCTTCTTCAAATATCATCACATCCTCTTCTCTCTTTGACCGATTGTATCCTAATCTCTCTTCTTATAAGGACACCAGTCATAGTGGATTAGGGCCCCACTCATATGACCTAATCTTACCTTAGTGGCCTCTTTAAAGGCCCTATCTCCAAATACATTCACATTGGAAGTACTGGGGGTTAGAATTCCAACATATGAATTTTGGGGGGGACACAGTTCATCTCATAACAACTACCTTATCAAAAGTACTTCCCTCATTTTCTATTCCTTTTATAGTGCTTATTTGAAATTATTTCATTTGTTTCCTCTTTTTGTCTGTCCTTTTCACTTGAATGTAATTGTCGTAAAGTCAGGGATTAGATAGTACTTTTGTATCCTCAGCCTCTGGCAAAATGCCTTGTACATGGTAAGTACCTGGTTTCATCACTTACCATGTTACTTTGGGCAAATAAATTAACCCCTTTGTGCCTCAGTTTACTTAGTAAGGTGGATATCTTATGATTATCCACTTCCTATTATGTTATCATTTTTTGGTGCTTAGGGCAGTATCTGACACATAGAAAATTCTCAATAAATGTTAACAGTTATTCTAACTTTTCCACACATTTGTTGAAAAAAAAGTGAATGAATGAATCAAGTGCCTTTTAAAAAAATTTAAATATTTCTGAATTGATTTCCACGTGGCAGTCTATTCACAAAGCAGATTTTTTTTTTTTTTTTTCATTTCAGAATATAGTATCTTTCACTGAACGTAGGAACAACCATAAAACGCTTTTGGTGCTGGATGGTTGTGATTCTAATTGCATTTTCAGTGACTTCTATCCAGTCACTTTGACTACATGCATCGTGTTTCTTTGGTGGGTGTGTCTTTGTATACTTGCACTGAATGACGGTTTTTGTGTGTCTATAGTCTTTTATTCAGAGTTAACTGGAAATGGGAAAACAAGTATGTTATACACGGTAAAATGACTCTGGATTCCAGGAGAACTAGAGATCAAAAGCATAGCTCCAGCCAAAGGAGACATGAGTTCATGAAAGTTCATGAAAGTTGGGTTGCTGTTGATCAAGGAGCTAAAGGAACTGGTTCAGGAGCTTGGCCTAGCTGGGGCCGAGAGCTCTAAGAGGGCCAGATAAGAGCCACTTCTTTGGATGTCTAGCCTGTTCCAGGAAAAGACATAGCTGGAAGCTCAAAGAGCTTATGTGATTCTTAATAGGACTAGACCAGAAATGCCTGTACACATCCATGCCTGGATGGATGTATCCAGGCTGAGAGATCTTAAGTGATCTAATCAGTTCAGAGATGCTCTGTTATTTACTATTTTTTAGGGCTCTGTAATTCTCGATTTATACGTAGAGGGTCTCATGTCAATCTTCATTCTTATAAGAAAATAAATGAACTTGTTTGACAGAAGATTTTCCTGAAAGTATGCTAAAATATGCTGTCTATACAAGCATTCAAAAAGTAATGAATTAATAATAATGGTTAATATACAATGTGTCAGGCACTGTGGTAAGCATTTTAGATGTATTATCACATGTCTATGAGATAGGTAATATATCATTACAATTTAAAGAGAAAGAAATTGAAGCTCAGAGAAGTTAAGATGGTCAAGGTTACACAGTTTATAAATGGTAGAGCAGGATAGAAATTAGGCATATTTGCTTACAAACCTCTGCACTCTACTTACCTTCCAACTAGCATTTATTGTTTATATTCCCAATTAGCATTTATTGTGTATGTGCTACATGGTATATGAAGGTTATAGCTTTTAATCATGGCAACATTTTTTTTGTGTGTGGTGGATATTATAATTCCTAATTTTCCAATGTGAATTCTGAGGCTTAGAGAGGTTTGCCTAGAGGTTTCACTTTGGGAGATAAGATCATAAGCAAGAGTTCCAGGTTTCTGAGTGAAAGCAGTAATGGGAAGAACCACCATACATATAACTAATGTACCTTTTTTTTTTTTAATATTTGCAGTCCAGATGTAGTTACAAAACAAAAACAAAAACAAAAAACACAGTGCAGTTACCACAAATAGAAGGAGGAGGGGGGTCTTTGGATTAAGTGGTGGTAAATATCATACACTTTTATTCAGTGTGACGCATAGAGGCTTCCACATAGGAATGCTTCCAACACTAATATAGCACATGTGCCTCTGAAGCCAGTTCTTTCTCAACACTGAGCAGCTTCTTATTTGGACAGTGCTGGCACTAGACACCATGACAGGAATGACTCTTGGCAACACCTTTTTCAGGGGAATAAGATGGCAAAAAAAAGTGTGTATTTAAAATAGAGATTTGGCAATGGACTATCCAGTTCTTGACATCCCTGCAAATTTGCCCTCATTAAAAATAAAAGTTGAGACATATAGCTTTCCCCTTTGTTTCTCCTAGGATAATCTCTGAATTCCCACATTGAATAGAAAATGCTGAAATATCAATATCCCTATGAATCACTCCCCTACCCCAATAAACCCTGAAATTCAACGTCAGAATTCTATAGTTACAGGCCCACTGCAAGTGTATTTTAACACGTGACAGTATCCATGCACACTACTGCATGTTCTTCCTCTCCAGAGGTTGTAAATAATCCTATACAATATATGTGCCTTTTTTTTTTTTTTTTTTTTGGTAACTGCGTAAGTAGACAAAAAGCTTTCGGAAAAAAGTATCTGCTTTCTTTCCCCTTCATGAACTCTTTAGTCTGATTATTGAAACCAAGATAAGCAAAACCCAAGCGTGTTTGCTCTTAATTAAAGCTCTTTTCATAGTGTACCCAGAGGCACCACTTAAGAGTGTGCAAACCAGATGAGATGAATAGCAAGTACTCTGGTTTACTCCCCGAAAGATTATCTATGCATTTTTGTTTTGAGAAATTGATGTTAGGAACTTAGACAAGAATCCTTAACACTTAGGAGAAAAGTAAGTAGGTATCTGTGTTTCCATAGCAAAGGCTTTACAAAGAAACTGCCATATGGATTGGGAGTGAGGAAAGGAATAGGAGAGTGTTCTCACCTACAAAGAGGTAAAGGTATGACTCTTGCCCCTGAATTTCCTTAGTACTCTCTCAGTTCTCCTGATTTTCTTGTCATCAAAACACATGGCTTATGTTCCCAAGTAGATTATAAGTTCCTGGTCATATGTTAGTAGTATGAATAAATGAAAATAGAAAGTTGACAGTAGTCATTCCAGAAAACAGGACACCTCAACAGGATCTCATAAAACTCAAAAACAAAAGCTTCATTTTGCTTTTTAGATATAGGAACAAATGGAGGGGGAAAAGCTGCTTGTCTAGAGTTAGTTTCAAGAAGAATCAGTACAACACAAATAAGCAAACCATCGAACGTTAGAGCTCTAGATTCCATATCCTAGCCTACTCTCCTTCTATTTTTATAACCTATCTGTTTAACTTTGGGTTTTTAACCTTTCTGCTTCTTAGTTTTCTTATCTATATTAATGCTATACAGTGTTTAGGCATTGTATAAAGCTCTTCATACATTATCCCTTTCAGTCTTGACAATAATACCATGAAATAGATATTATTTCCTGTTATACAGATGACGAAACTGAGGTTCAGAGAGGCAAAAGCTTGTCCAACTTGATATAACTAGTAGAAGAGTTAGCATCAGACTCATGATATTCCGATACCAATGCTCAAGCGTTTAACCCCAAGTTGGTTGTAATGATATACTAAGATAATGGTTACATAGTAGGGGATTAACAAATGATTTATTAATTCAACTAATATTTATGAATGTTTCTACTGTTTGTCATGTACTGTTCTATGCATTTAGGCTATAGCAATTAATAATAAAGACAAAGTCCATGGACTTATGAAACTTACATTACTATGAGGAAAACAGATAATAAAAAATTAATATTCCAGGTAGTGATGACTGTTATGAAGAAAAAAGAAGGGATGACTCTTTCACAGTTTCTCTGATAAGGTGACATTTGAACAGACACTTGAATGAAATGAGGGAGCAAGGTATATAGAAATAAGTGGGAAGAATGTTTCAAGCAGAGAGAAAAGCTAGTGTAAAGTCTTGAAGTATTCAGGAACACTACAGAGTTCTGTCTGGCTAGAGTGGGGTGAGCTAGAAGAAAAATACTGGGAGATGAAATCAGAGACATAGGGGCAACATTATGAAGGACCTTGTAGACCATAGTAAGAACTTGGGACTTTATTCTGAATGAGATGGGAAGCTACTACAGGATTTTTAAACAAAGGAGTGACACTATCTGGTATAAATTTTAAAATAAGGGATACTCTGGCTGCTTATTAGATTGTAGGGTAAATTATTAAACTGAAGTCAGATTGAAAGTGGAGTTAATAGGACTTACTTATGTATTAGATGTGGCTGAGAGTGGTGTGAGAGGGTGTCAAAGGAGGTTTTGACCTGAGCAGCTTAAAAAATGGAATTGCTATGTACAGAGTTAAGGAAGGGTGGAGGCAGGGGGTAGAAATTGGAAAACAGGAGTTCAGGTTGGGAAATGTTATATATGAGATATCTCCGAGGCAGCCAAATGGAGATGTCCAGTGGTCAATTGGATATACAAATCTGGAATTCAAGGGAGAGGTTGGAGTTAGAGATACACATTTACAAGCTATTAGTCTCTACATGTTATTTAAAGTATGGACTTGGATGAGATCACTAGAGAGGGGGGTTAGCTAAAGGACACAGAGATCCGAGGCCCAGGGCACTCATACAATTCTAGAAGATGAGTCAGAACCGGTAGAGAAGATTGAAAGGGAGACCTGAGAGAACTGAGAGAGTAGAAGGAAAACCAAGAGAGTGCTGTTATGGTTGCCAAGTGAAGAAAACGATTCGAAAAGGAAAAAATGGTCAACTGTGTTAAATGCTGCTTAAAGGACAAGTAAGATGAGCACTGGATTTGATAATGAGGAGGTCCTTGGTGATCTTGACAAAAGTGGTTTCCAAAGAGGTGTTAGGAAGAAAAAAAGCTCTTTAGTGTGGTTTCAAGAGAGAATGGGAGGAGAGAAAGTATGGACAATGAGTATAAACATGATTTTGAAGATTTTTGTTCTAATGGGGAGCACAAAAATTGAGTTATAGTTAAGAGGGAAATGTAGTGCACAGGAGAGTTGTTTTTTAAAATGAAGTGTATATAGCAGATTTGATGTTGATGTTATCATTCCTGTAGGGGGAACAACAGATGACCAGGAAAGAGAGGGAATAGTTATTATTGCTATTTTACTAATTTATCATCATTGCTACTAATTATTACCACTACTGTACAATGAGAACTGATATTTAAAATTCATATCCAAAAGCTTTATAAATGTTTCAGTTATACTAATAACCATATCTATTGAGTGTTTACTGTATGACTGGGACTATTTCAGACACTTCCAATTGTCATTTCCTTATTTATTCCTCTCAATGCCACTATTATCACCCCCATTTAACATGTGAGAACACATCAGTTTAGCAAAGTTAAGAATTTCCTCAAGGTCACACAGCTGGGGTTCAAACCCAAAGCCAGGTTTGATTGCTCTCAGAGTAGGTTGTTAATCTCTTCTAAAATGCCTCTGGTCAACTGCTAACCATGCTTTACTCAGGAAGAATACTAGATTCTTTGTGGAGATTTCAGCAAATAACTTACTGATTATTCTAAACCAGAAATTTTATATTTAGTGAAGGTGTGGTCTTTACGAAGATTTCCCACTCTATAAAGTTTACTTTTCACTTAAACATAACTATAAATCTGAAATCTCTGTGAATGCTTCTGGACATTAAGTAAATGAAAGGGTCATTTTAGGACAGCAAGACAAATGGTCACCTATTCTTACTGGTGTCTTTAAGAGCAGTGTGTGGGGGACTATTAAAAGATCTCTTAACAAGTTTTGTGGCCTTGGGCAGAATACTTAATATTTATTAGTCCCAGCTTTCTTATCAGCAAAATGGAGATAAAAGGTATACTTTGCAGGTTTATGGCAAAAATTGTATACACATGTGGGATAATGTATGTAAATTGCTTAGCACAGTGCATGGCACAGAGTAAGTAAGCACTTAATAATGCTCACTATTGTTTTTGTTCTCTCAGTAGCTTCAGTTCATTTCCAACTGAATTCCAGGGAGCTTTGTGAAACTTACAGGGCCAAGGGAATTGCTTAAATGGAAGAAAATATTTGGGGGATTGAACACAAAACTATATTTAGAATGAATGCTGAGTTCTAAAGAGACTATCTCACGCTCCAGTTCTACTCAACCCAGTTTCAGCTGGGCACCACATGAAGCACGTCCTTCTCATTACAGGGGTAACTCACCTAGACAGCTGGTTCAGTTTATCTTATGAAATCAACATCTTCATGAAGCAAACATTGTGAATTGTGTTATGTTTTCAATGACCTAATCCCAGTGCTTTTTAAACTTCCTGTAGCAGTAGAATCCCTTCTTGTGAAAAAGTTCTTACACAGAATTGCAAAATATGAACTAGGTAAAGGCAAACTGCTTTGCTTAAAGTTAGGCTAGGAGTGGGGGCCCAACTCAGCTTCCTCTTCATCAGTTTCCCCTCCTACCTCAAATGGTCCCTATGGCACAGCAATGGAACTTTAGGATTCTGTTAGATCTAGTTTGAAAATCACTGGCCTAAACTATCTGGGTATGAAGGTAATCAATGAATATATCTTTCAATAGTATATATCAATCAAAAACTGTATTCCTGGCACGGTGCTGAGTAGTGATAGGGAGAATATGGTGAATAAATCAGGCCCAGCCTCAAATTATGTAGGCTTTAACTATAGGGAAATTTATTGTACCAAATGACTACAAATCCAGAACCAGAATGGTTATGGAAGGCAGTATAATGGCTCCCCCGAAGTGTCCATGTACTGTTTCCCAAAACCAGTGAATTGTTATGTTATAATGCAAAGGGGAATTAAGGTTGCTAATCAGCTGACTTTATATAGGGAGATTATCCTCTGTTATTTGGGTGAGTCCAGTGTAATCATAAGGGTCTTTAGAAGTGGAAGAGGGAAGCAGAAGAGGGTCCGAGTGAAAGAAGGAGACATGATGATGGAATAAAATTCAGAGTGATTTAATGTGAGAAGGACTTGATCTGCCTTCACTGGTTTGAAGACGGAAGAAGGCCGTGAACCAAGGAATAACCTGGTTGGCCCCTAGAATCAGGCAAAGATAAGGAAATGAATTCTTCCCTAGAGTTGCCAGACAAGAATACAGCCTTGCTGACACCTTGGTTTTACCATAGTGAAACCCATTTTGGACCCCTGTCCTCTAGAACTATAAGTAATAAAGTTGTTTTTGTTTAAGCCACCAAGTTTGTAGTAATTTGTTATAGCAAAAATAGAAAACAAATATAGTGGCCTTCAGGCTTTGTTAATTCAGCCACTCAAAAAGTCATCATGGCATAGAGCTAGACATATAGACCAAAAGAATGGAATTGAGATTGTAGAAGTAAACTCATATTTATGGCCCGTTGATTTTTGACATGAGTACTGAGTCCATTCAATGGGGAAAGAATATTCTCTTCAGTCGAGGTGCTGGGACAATTGGATTTCCACATGTAAAGAAATGAAGTTGGACCTGTACCTCACATTATATACAAAAATTGACTTAAATTGAGCCAACAACCTAAATATAAGAGCTAAAATCATAAAACTCTTAGAAGAAAACAAAGGGGTAATCTTCGTGACCTTGGATTTGACAGTAGATTCTTAGATATGACACCAAAAGCAACAAAAACAACAAAAAAGTTAGTTAAAATGGACCTCATCAAAATTAAAAACTTTCATGTATCAGAGAACATTGGCAAGAAAGTGGAAAGATAACCTGCAAAATATTTGCAAATAATATCTGTGATCAGAGTTTATATCCAGAATATATAAAGAACTCCTACAACTCAACAACAAAAAGATAAAAACTTAAAGGACTTGAACAGACATTTTTCAGAAGAGAAGAGATATGAATGGCCAACATGAAAATATGCTCTATATCATTTGGCATTAGAGAAATGCAAACCAAAAGTATGATGAGATACCGCTTCACACCTACTAGGATGACTATAATAATACTTTTTAAAAATGAAAATAACAAATATTGGCAAGGATGTGGAGAAATTGGAATCCTCATATATTACTGGTGGAAAAGTAGAATGGTGCAGCCATTCTGGAAAACAACTTGGTAATTTCTCAAAAAGCTAGACATGACATGAAATTAACATATGAGCCACCAATTTCACTCCTAGTTATATAACCAAAAGAGTGGGAAGCAGACACTCAGATACTTGTATGTCAATGCTTATTGCAGCATTATTCACAATAGCCAAAATATGTAAATAATCTGTGTCCATCAACAGATGAATGGATAAGCAAATGTTGTATGTACATACAATGGAATATTTATTTTTCAGCAATAAAAAAAGCAATGAAATTCTGATAGAATGGAGTTCCGAAGTTGTTTTTTTTACAATAAACGTTTATTAAGCTGTAATTTTCACAATATTTTAATTCTGTTCTGAAATAGATCTACAAATATCTCTACATAACACCAAAACCAGTGATTTAACAAATAGAGGAATGTATGTATCACTTTGCAAAATATAAATAAATAAGCCTTATACATTTATATCTATTTATGTTATTTGTAGAATGTTTCCCAAGGCACTTGGAACTAAAGTGTACACACATCACACACACACACACACACACACACACACACACACCACTGTATTCAAATCAAATGGATTTATATAAAGTATCAAATTAAATGCTATACAAAATTTATAACCAGATTCACAAAATATGAATTAAATCATGAATAAACTGTTGATAATGGGTACCTCACAAATCTTGAACCTTGAAAACATGCTAGGTGAAATAAGCCAGACACAAAGGACAAATATTGTATGATTCTACTTATATGAAATATCTAGAAAATGAACTATATTTCAATAAAAAAGGAAATATTTAGAATAGGCAAATTTATAGAGACTGAAAGTAGATTAAAAGTGGCCAGGGGCTGGAGAGGAGGGAGAATGGGAACTATTGCTGAATGGTTACAAAGTTTCTGTTTGGGATGATGAAGAAGTTTTGGAAATAGAGAGTGATGATGGTGGTACAACATTGTGAATGTTATTAATGCCACTGAATTGTACAATTAAAAATGGTTATAATGGCAAATTTTGTGTTATATGATTTTACCACAATAAAAAAGTTCATCAAGGACCCAGGATCTTTCCTTCTTTTCTCTTTGCCATGTACAGCATCAACTTTATCCTAAGGCTACTCCCTCAGACAACAAAAACTGTAACTGAGTTATGAGAGCACTAGAATCATGGGAGGGCAAGATGAATGATATTAACATATGGATCACAAGGACGATGCAGCCAAAAATAGTGCTACTGAGAAAAGTAAGTGAAGTCATGGTGGATTTCAATCTCCAAAGACACAACATTTCAGTCTAGATCCATCTAGAAGGACAACAGGTCTACAGTAGAAGGAAAATTCAAGCCTTCCTGGGTCCCACCAGAGTAGTGCAAAACTGGTTATAATATGAATTGAGTAAATGTCAGTCATCATCTCTAGAAAGCTCCTAGTTTTTTGGTTTTTTTTTAACATCTTCATTGGAGTATAATTGCTTTACAATGGTGTGTTGTTTCTGCTTTATAATAAAGTTATACATATGTCCCCATATCTCTTCCCTCTTGTGTCTCCCTCCCTCCCACCCTCCCTATCCCACCCCTCTAGGTGGTCACAAAGCACTGAGCTGATCTCCCTGTGCTATGCGGCTGCTTCGCACTAGCTATCTATTTTACGTTTGGTAGTGTATATATGTCCATGCTACTCTCTCACTTTGTCCCAGCTTACCCTTCCCCCTCCCCATATCCTCAAGTCCATTCTCTAGTAGGTCTGTGTCTTTATTCCCGTCTTGCCCCTAGGTTCTTCATGACCATTTTTTTCCCTTAGATTCCATATATATGTGTTAGCATACAGTATCTGTTTTTCTCTTTCTGACTTACTTCACTGTGTATGACACACTCTAGGTCCATCCACCTCACTACAAATAACTCAATTTCGTTTCTTTTTATACCTGAGTAATATTCCATTGTATATATGTGCCACTTCTTCTTTATCCATTCATCTGTTGATGGACACTTTGGTTGCTTCCATGTCCTGGCTATTGTAAATAGACCTGCAGTGAACAGTTTGGTACATGACTCTTTTTGAATTATGGTTTTCTCAGGGTATATGCCCAGTAGTGGGATTGCTGGGTCGTATGGTAGTTCTATTTTTAGATTTTTAAGGAACCTCCATACTGTTCTCCATAGTGGCTGTATCAATTTACATTCCCACCAACAGTGCAAGAGGGTTCCCTTTTCTCCACACCCTCTCCAGCATTAATTGTTTGTAGATTTTTTGATGATGGCCATTCTGACCAGTGTGAGATGATATCTCATTGTAGTTTTGATTTGCATTTCTCTAATGATTAATGATGTTGAGCATTCTTTCATGTGTTTGTTGGCAATCTGTGTATCTTCTCTGGAGAAATGTCTATTTAGGTCTTCTGCCCATTTTTGGATTGGGTTGTTTGTTTTTTTGATATTGAGCTGCATGAGCTGCTTGTATGTTTTGGGGATTAATCCTTTGTCAGTTGCTTCATTTGCAAATATTTTTTACCATTCTGAGGGTTGTCTTTTCGTCTTGTTTATGGTTTCCTTTGCTGTGCAAAAGCTTTTAAGTTTCATTAGGTCCCATTTGTTTATTTGTGTTTTTATTTCCATTTCTCTAGGAGGTGGGTCAAAAAGGATCTTGCTGCGATTTATGTCAAAGAGTGTTCTGCCTATGTTTTCTTCTAAGAGTTTGATAGTGTCTGGCCTTACATTTAGGTCTTTAATCCATTTTGAGTTTATTTTTGTGTATGGTGTTAGGGAGTGTTCTAATTTCATTCTTTTACATGTAGCTGTCCAGTTTTCCCAGCACCACTTATTGAAGAGGCTGTCTTTTCTCCATTGTATATTCTTGCCTCCTTTATCAAAGATAAGGTGAACATATGTGTGTGAGTTTATCTCTGGGCTTTCTATCCTGTTCCATTGATCTATATTTCTGTTTTTGTGCCAGTACCATACTGTCTTGATTACTGTAACTTTGTAGTATAGTCTGAAGTCAGGGAGCCAGATTCCTCTAGCTCTGTTTTTCTTTCTCAAGATTGCTTTGGCTATTTGGGATCTTTTGTGTCCATACAAATTGTGAAATTTTTTGTTCTAGTTCTGTGAAAAATGCCATTGGTAGTTTGATAGGGATTGCATTGAATCTGTAGATTGCTTTGGGTAGTATAGTCATTTTCACAATGTTGATTCTTCCAATCCAAGAACGTGATATACCTCTCCATCTATTTGTATCATCTTTAATTTCTTTATCAGTGTCTTACAGTTTTCTGCATACAGGTCTTTTGTCTCCTTAGGTAGGTTTATTCCTAGGTATTTTATTCTTTTTGTTGCAGTGGTAAATGGGAGTGTTTCCTTAATTTCTCTTTCTGATTTTTCATCATTAGTGTGTAGGAATGCAAGAGATTTCTGTGCATTAATTTTGTATCCTGCTACTTTACCAAATTCATTGATTAGCTCTAGTAGTTTTCTGGTAGCATCTTCAGGATTCTCTATGTATAGTGTCATGTCATCTGCAAACAGTGACAGCTTTACTTCTTCTTTTCCAATTTGGATTCCTTTTATTTCTTTTTCATCTTGGATTGCTGTGGCTAAAACTTCCAAAACGTTGTTGAATAATAGTGGTGAGAGTGGGCATCCTTGTCTTGTTCCTGATCTTAGTGGAAATGGTTTCAGTTTTTCACCATTGAGGACGATGTTGGCTGTGGGTTTGTCATATATGGTCTTTATTATGTTGAGGTAAGTTCCCTCTATGCCTACTTTCTGGAGGGTTTTTATCATAAATGGGTGTTGAATTTTATCGAAAGCTTTCTCTGCATCTATTGAGATGATCATACAGTTTTTCTCCTTCAATTTGTTAATATGGTTTATTCACACTGATTGATTTGCATATATTGAAGAATCCTTGCATTCCTGGGATAAACCCCACTTGATCATGGTGTATGATCCTTTTAATGTGCTGTTGGATTCTGTTTGCTGGTATTTTGTTGAGGATTTTTACATCTATGTTCATCAGTGATATTGGCCTGTAGTTTTCTTTCTTTGTGACATCTTTGTCTGGTTATGGTATCAGAGTGATGGTGGCCTCGTAGAATGAGTTTGGGAGTGTTCCTCCCTCTGCTATATTTTGGAAGAGTTTGAGAAGGATAGGTGTTAGCTCTTCTCTAAATGTGTGGTAGAATTTGCCTGTGAAGTCATCTGGTCCTGGGCTTTTGTTTGTTGGAAGATTTTTAATCACAGTATCAATTTCAGTGTTTGTGATTCATCTGTTTATCTTTTCTATTTCTTCCTGGTTCAGTCTCGGAAGGTTGTGCTTCTCTAAGAATTTGTCCATTTCTTCCAGGTTGTCCATTTTATTGGCACATAGTTGCTTGTAGTAATCTCTCATGATCCTTTGTATTTCTGCAGTGTCCGTTGTTACTTCTTCTTTTTCATTTCTAATTCTATTGATTTGATTCTTCTCCCTTTTTTTCTTGATGAGTCTGGCTAATGGTTTATCAATTTTGTTTATCTTCTCAAAGAACCAACTTTTAGTTTTATTGATCTTTGCTATCGTTTCCTTCATTTCTTTTTCATTTATTTCTGATCTGATCTTTATGATTTCTTTCCTTCTGCTCACTTTGGGTTTTTTTTTTTTTTGTTCTTCTTTCTCTAATTGCTTTAGGTGTAAGGTTAGGTTGTTTATTTGAGATGTTTCTTGTTTATTAAGGTAGGATTGTATTGCTATAAACTTCCCTGTTAGAACTGCTTTTGCTGCATCCCATAGGTTTTGGGTCATCGTGTTTTCACTGTCATTTGTTTGTAGGTATTTTTTCATTTCCTCTTTGATTTCTGCAGTGATCTCTTGGTTATTAAGTAGTGTATTGTTTAGCCTCCATGTGTTTGTATTTTTTACAGGTTTTTTCATGTAATTGATATCTAGTCTCATAGTGTTGTGGTCGGAAAAAATACTTGATACGATTTCAATTTTCTTAAATTTACCAAGGCTTGATTTGTGACCCAAGATATGATCTATCCTGGAGAATGTTCCATGAGCACTTGAGAAGAAGGTGTATTCTGTTGTTTTTGGATGGAATGTCCTATAAATATCAATTAAGTCCATCTTGTTTAATGTATCATTTAAAGCTTGTGTTTCCTTATTTATTTTCATTTTGGATGATCTGTCCATTGGTGAAAGCGGGGTGTTAAAGTCCCCTACTATGATTGTGTTACTGTCGATTTCCCCTTTTATGGCTGTTACTGTTTTCCTTATATATTGAGGTGCTCCTATGTTGGGTGCATACATATTTACAGTTGTTATATCTTTGTCCTGGATTGATCCCTTGATCATTATGTAGTGTCCTTCTTTGTCTCTTGTAATAGTCTTTGTTTTAAAGTCTATTTTGTCTGATATGAGAATTGCGACTCCAGCTTTCTTTTGATTTCCATTTGCATGGAATATGTTTTTCCATCCCCTCACTTTCAGTCTGTATGTGTCCCTAGGTTTGAAGTGGGTCTCTTGTAGACAGCATATATATGGGTCTTGTTTTTGTATCCATTCAGCCCGTCTATGTCTTTGGGTTGGAGCATTTAATCCATTTACATTTAAGGTAATTATCGATATGTATGTTCCTATTACCATTTTCTTAATTGTTTTGGGTTTGTTATTGTAGGTCTTTTCCTTCTCTTATGTTTCCTGCCTGGAGAAGTTCCTTTAGCATTTGTTGTAAAGCTGGTTTGGTGGTGCTGAATTCTCTTAGCTTTTGCTTGTTTGTAAAGGTTTTAATTTCTCCATCGAATCTGAATGAGATCCTTGCTGGGTAGAGTAATCTTGGTTGTAGGTTTTTCCCTTTCATCACTTTAAATATGTCCTGCCACTGCCTTCTGACTTCCAGAGTTTCTGCTGAAAGATCAGCTGTTAACCTTATGGGGATTCCCTTATGGGTTATTTGTTGTTTTTCCCTTGCTGCTTTTAATATTTTTTCTTTGTATTTCATTTTTGATTCTTTGATTAATATGTGTCTTGGCGTGTTTCTCCTTGGATTTATCCTGTATGGGAATCTCTGTGCTTCCTGGACTTGATTAACTGTTTCCTTTCCCACAGTAGGGAAGTTTTCCACTATAATCTCTTCAAATATTTTCTCAGCCCCTTTCTTTTTCTCTTCTTCTTCTGGGACCCCTATAATTCGAATGTTGGTGCGTTTAATGTTGTCCCAGAGGTCTCTGAGACTGTCCTCAATTCTTTTCCTTCTTTTTTCTTTATTCTGCTCTGCAGTACTTATTTCCACTATTTTATCTTCCAGGTCACTTATCCGTTCTTCTTCCTCAGTTATTCTGCTATTGATCCCTTGTAGAGGATTTTTAATTTCATTTATTGTTTTGTTCATCACTGTTTGTTTGCTCTTTAGTTCTTCTAGTTCCTTGTTAAATGTTTCTTGTATTTTCTCCATTCTATTTCCAAGATTTTGGATCATCTTTACTATCATTATTCTGAATTCTTTTTCAGGTAGACCTAGTTTGTTAAAGGGTCCTGGAAAAGCTTATAGAGGTTTTGCAGCCTGGTCCTGAATTAGAGATGATTTTGGGTCCTAAGGAAAAGAGTCATGGTTGTAAAGGGTCAGCTTAAAGGCAAAAACAGAAACCAAATGTGGTATTTAGGGGAGAATAAGGTGAGATGTTGTGGGTGAGGCAAGATCTGTAGACAGTAAAGAGACTGGGTTGAGTTTAGAAGGAGTCTGCTGAGGGAAGAAGAGAATTCAGCAACAGGACTAGCATTAGGGAAACTGAGTGATAAAACTGCCGTCCTACTCCCAACAGGTACCTTGAAACAGAGGCCTGCTTTCTCAATCTTGCTGCCCTCCTGCAGTTCCTCTGGCATCATGGCTAAGGCCAGAACATCCCACCAATGATAGCTGTTCTGAGACATGACTCAATATTTGTTGGGGAACACTCAAGTTAGGACCTGGGTTTCACAAACTTTTATTCCCTAAAACTTAGCTCTATGGTCTTCACCAGAGCAGATAGTTGTTATTGTTATTGTTTTTATTGTTAATAAAGGTAAGGATATGATGACTCCTTTTGGTCTCACTATATGAGATTTTTTTTTTTAATATTTATTTATTTATTTATTTATTTGGGTGCACCGGGTCTTAGTTGTGGCACATGGGATCTTTAGTTGTGGCGTGCAAACTCTTAGTTGCAGCATGTGGGATCTAGTTCCCTGACCAGGGATCGAACCAGGGCCCCCTGCATTGGGAGTGTGGAGTCTTAACCACTTGACCACCAGGGAAGTCCCTGAGATTTTTAAGACAAGTAGTTAAGAAAGACAATAAAATAATATGTAAAAAGGAAAACACTTTTGTGAAGTTTGGTATTTTGGAGCCCATAAAATACACCATATTGTCAGCCTCATCACTGATCTGTGCCACATCAAATCTTTCCCTATATTGGGCTGAATTTTGGGCCTGGTAGAAAATTCACATTCATCACTAGTAGAAAGGGTAGTTAGGCTCAGAGGGGAGTGGATTAGAAAGGTGGAGACATGAGACTGCCACCAGATCCAGGGAATCATTCAGAAGGCTGATATCTAAGGGGCTGAGTCCCAGGAAAGATGGGGTTCCCAGAGAGTTGAGATAATTGTACTACCAGCCAAAGGCACAAGTGTACTCAAAGAACTTGGAATCAAGAAGGTCTGAAATATAAACAGAAGCTTGGATTTTGCTTACTCTCTAGCCTCAAGCTGACTTTTATAGCCTTTGTTTCTTGTTCTGTATGGTTTAAAGGTCTGGCACTTTCCACTATAAGCAAAGGATCTGATGGGCAGGGGTTGAGTGGATTCATTCAACGGTTCAGGCTCAGAGTCGTGATGATTAGAGGGCAGAATGGTATACTGTCAGATTGATCAGGGTCTTTGGGATCTCTGGAATATATAATTCAGAAGTTTGATCTTCTAGTGTGACTTGAGAGCTATGATAGTATCTGAATCTTAACCCTTTCAAGCAGGATATCTACTACCCATAAAGTACCTTTGTGTGGATTAGAAAAAGGTGTCTGGTCCGCTGAGTGAGGTAAGCCCCATGCTAGGGCACAAAGCTTGTTGAGCAGAGTTCAGGCTGGATTTCAGTCCCCAGTCATTGTTTTGGGTGGGCATCTTTGTGTAGTGAGCAACCTGCAGAATCATACAGGATAACTGCCCAGGATTTACAGACAGGACATGAAGTTGACCATGATTCGCAGATTTTGACAAATCTCAGTGCATGAAAGAGTATCAAGTACATCAACAGGAAGTGTTTTGATTAGCTAATTAATGAAAACGGACCAAGGAATCCTTACTTTCTGACCAATTTTAGATGCAACATTACTGTGCCCTGAGGATCTTTGCTTTTTTTTCTCATATTATGTAAAATTGTTATTTTACTTCAACTTGTTCTTGTTTTATTTCAATTTGTTCAGCTTTCTATTTAAAAGGGGTGTGCAAGAAGGTTTTGATTCCATTTTTAGCAAACAAACATGTTAATACTTGTTAAGAGGTTAGGTTTTGGTTTTTCTTATGCCTGGGACAGCCTTGATTTGGGATAAGTGGAAAGACAAGGAGAATTTATGTGTGGGGATGGGAGGAGAAGGTGAATTTATGGTCAGCTTGGAGCAAATATTTATCTAGACTCAGTATTAGAATGAGTGGCCGGAGGACTTTGTGAAAAATAGAAATCTCCAAAAGAAGTGTCTGAACAGATGATAGCATGTAATGTTCAGTTTCAAATATCATTACTATTTCCTGCCACCATAGAAAGTTAAAGAAGCTCTGTTTAGATGAGGAGTTATTATTACCTCTGCCTGGTGTTTTTTTTGTATTTTTTTTCCCTTTGCCTTCTTTAGTTGTTTACTGCTGGTTCACTGATGCTATACATTAGATCGCCAGAACTTATTTTGTTACTGGAAGTCTGTACCCTTTGACCAACATCTCCCCTTTTCCCCTTACCACCAACCCATGGCAACCATGTCCTCAGGGTCTATCCATGTTATTGTCACAAATGGCAGGTTTTCCTTCTTTTCTTATGACTGAATAATATTCCATGGTGTGTGTGCATGTGTGTGTGTGTGTGTGTGTGTGTGTATATATATATATATATATACCATATTTTCTTTACTCATCTGTGATGGACACATAGGTTGTTTCCATGTCTTGGCTATTGTGAATAATGCTGCAATGAACATGGGGGTGCAGCTATCTTTTCAAGATATTGATTTCATTTCCTTCAGATATATACCCAGAAGTCGGATTGCTGGATCATATGAGAGTTCTATTTTTAATTTTTTGTCAATTAAAAAAACATAATCTATTCAGAATCTGTCAGGTGTGTAGTCCCCAAGTCACCCAATCCAGTCCACTAATTAAATATTCATTGATTGTATGCTGTCTTCTGGACAGCTGGAAGTACAAAGTTCATCAAAAAGACAAAAGCAAGCAAAGAGGCAGCTGCAATATGGTATTTGTCGCCCTTATTATAGTGTCTGCAATTATAGGAGTGGGGTACCAAGCCCACTCTTAGGGAATTGGGAACCCCTCTTTGAGGAAGTGAAGGAGTAGTACTTAGTCAGGTGAAGATGTTCAAACCCCAGAAGCAAGAGGGATCATGGCATATACAGGGAGCTACAAGTAATCGGGGAGGGCTAGAACACAGACTATAGGAGACGGAGTGGTAAGAAATGGGGATTAGTTAGGATAATGATGTCCTGAACTAAAGTAGTGACAGTGGGGATAGAAAGAAGTGACAAATTCAAAAGACGTGGGAGACGCAAGAGGGAAGAGATATGGGGATATATGTATATGTGTAGCTGATTCACTTTGTTATAAAGCAGAAACTAACGCACCATTGTAAAGCAATTATATTCCAATAAAGAGGTTAAAAAAAAAGACATTAAGGATGCAGAACAAAAGCATTGGTGTTTGATTTGGGTATAAGGGGGTGAGAGAGGGAGGCATCATATATGGTGCCTAGGTTTCTGACTTGGGCACTTGAGTGGACTGTTGGGGCTAGTGGCAAGAGGGTGAAATATGTGAAAGACAGGAGTTTGGGGGCTTCACTTTCTATGTGGTAGCCTGCTTGGTTACCCTTCCTAGTATTCTAGTCAGGTCTCCTAGATATTTAGCAACCCACCTTAACCCGGGCTATTACAAGGTCCTGATAAATCTCATCTGTCTCTTTGAGGGCTAGAACTGTGCCCTTAGAGATAACCTCACCGTCACCAGGTCCATTGGCTGGAGACCTCTCCAATGTGGACAGAATTCCTTGGATCACAGTTATAATATGCCAGGGCACCAATGTAAATTCCTAGATCCCCCTCTGCAATGCTGAGTCTTACAAATGTACCCCTAGTATTGACACTCTTAAATCATGTCTGAGGTTGCTCTGACCTTCAGCATGACCATGCCCTGTGTTTTCACTCATTCACCTTCTATGACCAGGCCAGCAGCTCCAATAATGATTTTTTTTTCTCCTTCCATGGTGACCCAATATTTCAGGTGACCCTGCAGCTTTGCACCAAACTGGCCTGTGGTAACACTGTGGATAATGGGGTATGGAAGCTTAAGCAACACCCAGAATTCTACCTTGGTAGCATATCTGCCTTTGACAGATGAACTAAAATTGAATGTCAGTGAGCTGCAGGAAGGGCTTACTTTCCCATTGTTTTCTTCCAGAGATCACATAGCTGAAGGGTGGGCTCTCTGTTAAATATCAGTCACTTTCACCTTCTTAGCTATGATTTGAAGCTAGTTCTGGTCCTGCAAACTTAAAACAAAGAGAAACCAACCAATGAGAGACCTAATGAGAATTAGAAGGCTCTCAAGTCATTAGGTTGCCTCTTAAAATTCTTACCTGTGGCGAGTACACAACATTCAACACCTTCGCTCCATGTGCAGCCTCTCACTAGGCATTTATAACTAATTACCTTATGTATGGATTTGTCAGAGTGCTTGAGTTAATGCGGTTCATGGAGATAAGTGACTCACAGATCCCTGCTGGCCAGAACACCTCTTCTAGTCAGGTTTTCACTGCTGACATGCAGTGGAAAGTTGACTAACCAGCGAATTTGACAAGCTTTGCTCTAACTCAAAAGTTTAAAACCTGCACAGGAACTTTATGAAAACCTCATGGGCTGCCGTGCTGGAGAATGGGACATTTTCCCTAGAAAAAGGGCATGCAGGGAGGTGTTAGAGCAGTTAAAGAAAAACCTTTGCTCATTTTCCTGTATGGAATTGTGATATGGTTCTGGAAACTCTCCCACCATCCATTTCCATCTCCCTCCTTGAGCAAAAGTTGGAGGTCATAGGGAGGCAGAGGCATGACCCCCAGACAAGACAGCATAAGTGCTTGGTGGGGAGAAGGCTGTCAATGTCTATTCTCCTTTCTCAGAGATAATAAATCTGAGCATTGGAGCAATCCTGAGTATGTCTGCACATTGCTACCTCCTCCAGCCATAGCAGCATAGATGAGCAGCGTGCTGGAGCTGAGGGGTACTTGAGAAAGAGCTATGACTTCTTGGAGGCCAGTAAACTCCCTACACTGGTAGTAGAGGAGCCAGCTGGATTTTGATGGGAAGAGGGAGGCTCCTGTAACAGTGGTGCTGTACCTCAGTTAGCAAGAGCTGAGTCATGGCAGGCCCTGCTGTTAGACACGGGTAACTTCTAACCTGACATGTGCTAGAATAGCCCCAATCTTCATGTAGCCAGCATGGCATCCCACAAGGCACACACCATGAGGTGGAGAGTTATAACTTGTGGTGGAAGTGGTTCCAAGTAACCTCTTCTTGGTGTGTGGGGACCATTCATATCTACTGTGTGCTTGGTGAAGCGTTCATCACAGAGTCTGGAGAGAGATCAGAGGGAATCATTTTGGGAAGGGTTATAGACAGTGACACAGTCTGGCTCTGACTGGTTGTTGGAGAAAATAAGTATTGAGCATATGAATATACTTACTTCTTATGTAATAGTTATCACTTATTGAGCACTTACTCCAGGCACATTACATACAACTTTTCACTCTATACTCACAATGATCTTAGAGAGTATTATTTCTCCAGTTACATAGAAGAGTACAAAAGACTGAGGTACAAACAGACTAAGTAGTTTGCTATCTCAAAACATATGCTCTGAATCACTTTCTATTCTGTCCTCCAGTTCCCTGTAGTTCTATTAGTAGCTAAGGACTTCAGTTCTTAGTATTATCAGCTTAACTGGATGAGGAAAATGTAAAATTTTTTTTCAGTTGACCTATTAGTCTTGGGCCATTTATTGTAAATAAATGAGAATAAAATTGAATGAAATACAAATGCCTTGTCTCTTCTGTGCGTAACGGAAATCTTAAGCTGGTTTTTGGTGGGATTGAATAAAGATATAATGCATGTGAAAGTGTCAGGCACAGTGCCTGGCACATAGTGGAAGCTCAAAAAAAAATGTTAGTTTACTTTAGTCTCCATCCTAGAGTTATATGAGTTAAATCTTTAATTAGAAAGAGACTTAAAAGGAAATTATATAGTCCAAAGAATATTTCGGATTTTCTTTAAAACTGAAAGACTTGCTCTTTAAACACAGGTTTTGAAAAGATTTAAAAAATTTATTCCACTCTCCCTTTTTTTTTCAATTACCTCTAAATTTAGGTCTAGACATTTTACCTGTAAGCTATTTACGTACTTACACCCTTCCTTATATTAAGACCAGAAGCATAGGATAGGGATGAATTAGGGATGGGTGAATCCAGCTGTACTCTTGAGTTCACTGAACATCTCAGATGATTTTTTGAGTGTTTTGGGCTCACTGAAATCCAAAACAGGTTTCA
This sequence comes from Eubalaena glacialis, assembly GCF_028564815.1. Lineage (NCBI taxonomy): Eukaryota > Metazoa > Chordata > Mammalia > Artiodactyla > Balaenidae > Eubalaena > Eubalaena glacialis. The sequence goes on from NC_083718.1 coordinate 129,811,248, forward strand.
CCCATGCTTATACTCTTCAGTTCAGAGCATGTGCAATTTAAGGGAAATTTAATCCATATGTTTCTGATTCGTTTACACTTAAATAGTCAAAATATTGTTTTTAATAGTTATTTGATGCCCAAGTAGCCTTTTGAACCTTTAAAATAAGCTTTTAGAAGCCTGCATTTCTCTTGAAAACAGGAAATCATGTCTTTCCAAGGAGGTAAACTAATTTATATATTTGAAAATTCAGGTTCAGTTGAAAACACCCCAAACCACAGATTTTTAATGGCCTGTTTGCTTGGCAAATGAACACTCAGCTTTAGACTAAATGCTATTTGAATGCACCTCCTTCTTGCTGTGTATTTGGACTGGACATCCATGTCAGTCAGTTTTGGGCTGTTTTGTGTGTAGATTTAGCATCATGAAGCTTGGAATTTACCTGGTTTTTGTTTCGGTTGCAATTCCAGTGTTTTTTTAAAAAAATTAATTTATTAATTAATTTATTTTTGGCTGCATTGGGTCTTCGTTGCTGCGCGCAGGCTTTCTCTAGTTGTGGCGAGCAGGGGCTACTCTTCGTTGCGGTGCGTGGGCTTCTCATTGCGGTGGCTTCTCTTGTTGTGGAGCACGGGCTCTAGGCGCGCGGGCTTCAGTAGTTATGGTATGTGGGCTCAGTCGTAGTGGCTCGCGGGCTCTAGAGCACAGGCTCAGTAGTTGTAGCACACGGGCTTAGTTGCTCCGCGGCATGTGGGATCTTCCCGGACCAGGGCTGGAACCCATGTCCCCTGCATTGGCAGGGGGATTCTTAACCATTGCACCACCAGGGAACCCCTACTTTCAGTTTTAATTCATTCCACCTCTTGTTGTTAGTTGACTAACGTGGCTACCATTTTTCTAAATGGTTCATGCATGATGAACTCTTTTTGTGTTTTTTTCTTCCTTTTCTTCACCAATTATCTCAATTTTTAAAGAGTAAATGGAATAGCTGATTTTCAATAAGACTAGGCAGGACTTCAGTAGAGATATTAACACTCTTTTTCAACTGCATGCAGAGAGACTGACTAACACCTTGTAAAAAGAAAAACCATGAGGATTAGTGGGAAAAATGGATTTAATTATTTTTACTTATTTTGTGAATTTGTTTTAAAGGGATAAGACACTTGCTTAGAGAAACTGAAGTATATAGTTGCATGATTCCCATCTCCTAGCCCTCTCTCTTCATTAAATATTTGTTGAGTGAATGAATGAGTATAGTTTTAGCTTACACGTGCAGCCATTTCTACTGCATTTCATGCAGCCATTTCTACTTCAACTTTTACAAATGTTTATTATTATTAATATGTATGTAGATTGCTGATGCATGCTGAGTCACTAGTTGTGTGAACTTGGATATATCACTAAACTTCTGTGTGCACACTTTACCCATTTATAAAATGGAGATTAATAATAATAATTTTTAATTCATAGGGTTTTGTGAGGATTAAAATTATGTACATAAAGCCCTTATTATAGAGCCTGGCAAATAGTAAATCCTCAGTAAATGGTAGCAAAAAAAACACAGTAAGCAAACTTTGGGGAGAGGGTACTTGCTATGTATGAGGCTGAGAGCTATTCTAGGGACACCAGGTTGTACTTTCTTCCCTTAAGGAGTTCATTGCTAAGTATTACTATACAGTTTTAGAAATGCTTCAACAGAAGTTCACCTAGAGTGATACTGAAATCCATTTGAAGGGCATTTAGACTTGGCAGGTCAGAAAAGGCTTGAACTGCATTGTCTGGGACAAATAGTATTTATCAGTAAAGAGGAAAGGGTAGAACAAAATGGTGTGCCAGGCATGGGGAACAGCATGCAAAAAGTCATGGAAGCATGACATAGTGTGACCTGGGTAGGTTGGTGTAGTAAACTCTGAGTTGTTTGCTATAGCTGGATCATAGGGCTAATCTAAGATGTTTGCATTTTTCTTGAGTTTTTCATTGAAAAATTCTAAGAAGAGGAATAATGTTATAGATTTGGGTTGTAACACAGCAGTCAGCAAGGTACCAGGACATTTGACAGTCAAATGAAATTTGCTGGAAGTTCAAACCACAGGTGGAGGAAGTTTTATGTCCCTCCCAATCTTTCAAGGGATTTGGTGGAGGAGCAGGGAAGAGAAGGGGTTGTTGGATTTCCTAGGCCTTCGGCTCAAAGTGTCTGCTTCTGCTGAATTAGTTCAATGTATGGATCCTCTTATCCTACACATATCCTTAATCTTTATCTTGTCCATCCAGATGTAGAATTTAGCTCATTTCTTCCTCTTTGTTTCTCTCCTTCTCTTTCAGGAAATAGCCACTTCAAATTTATCCTATTTTACCATGGTAGACTACTTGTGGGAAGACAGAACATTTTTTTGCCTCCTGCCAAAACAAAGTCCTTTGTGCGGGTAAGTAATGAATTTGGAGCAGATCAAGCTAGGAGGCAAGCAGACCAGGTAAAAAGCTGTTTTCAAAGAGCAAAATGCTGAGGACCTGAAGTAAGGCAGTGGCATTGGCAATGGAAATGGTGAGGGAAGAATATATTTGAGGTATATGTATGAGACAGAATCCACAGGACTGGACTCAGTGATTGAATCGACCTGGGGCAGCAGTACAGGGGAACATGACAGAGGAGAGATGTGAAAGGGAATGGTAGGGGATACAGGGTTCTGTTTGTAATTGGGGATTTTGTTTGAGATAAGTGAACAGTTCAAGGTGACATTCACTTTTGTTCAAGATATAGAAAGAAGTGTATATTTGGGGAGAAATTTATGAGTTCCAGTTTTGGGCAGGTTGGCTTTGAGGTACTAAATGGAGATATTACTAAAATAGTTGGTGTGTATATCTAAAATTTAGAAGAGTGATCTGGACTGGAGAAGCTAGGTTTCAGAGTGGATCATTTAGGGACTATGCTCAGGTACAAGTCTGGGAAACCCAGCTACAGGAGCTTAACAAAATAGTCAGTTACTTTTCTTATGTAATAAGAAGTCCAGAGTTAAGTAAATAGTTCAGGATTAATATGGTGAGTCCAAGATTTCATTGATGTTTCAGGCTCTTTTTTATCTTTCTGTTCTGTCATCCTTAGTGTCTTGTCAGGTTTCCTAGAAGCTGAGTTGAGATGAGAATTCAGGTTAAGAGATTCATTAAGGGAGTGCTTTTCAGGAAAAACCTGGAAGGAAAAGTCTGAGACAGGATAGAGAAGAGGAGAGAGCAGGTTGTCGGACCAACTAACTAAATTATTAAAAGTGGGTTGAAGTAGCAATGAAAGTGTAAGGAGCCAAAGGTTATGATTAATCCCATTCTGTGAACATGTGGTCCAAGGAAAATTCAAAAGAATAGATGAAGAGAGGAAAGAACTCAAGGAATATAAAGGTCTTTTTTCCAGTAGTTTGACTTTGAAAGGAAGAAGAGTAGGGGGTTAGTTAAGGGAGGACATGGGTTAAAAGATAATTTTAAATAATAGAGTTGTTGAAGGGAATGAGCTAAAGAGAGAGAGAGCCAGGGCTTCCCTGGTGGCGCAGTGGTTGAGAATCTGCCTGCCAATGCAGGGGACACGGGTTCGAGCCCTGGTCTGGGAAGATCCCACATGCCGCGGAGCAACTAAGCCCGTGAGCCACAACTACTGAGCCTGCGCGTCTGGAGCCTGTGCTCCGCAACAAGAGAGGTGGCGACAGTGGGAGGCCCGCGCACCGCGATGAAGAGTGGCCCCCGCTCACCGCAACTAGAGAAAGCCCTCACACAGAAACGAAGACCCAACACAGCCAAAAATAAATAAATAAATAAATTAATTAAAAAAAAAAAAAAAAGAAAAAGAGCCAGTAGAGAAGGGAAGATTGAAAATTTAGGAATGGGGGAAATTAGTTGGTGAAGTGATATCATAGAGTTGGGGGGGAGTCCAGAGTACAGATAAAAAGATTAGCTTTGGACACAGAGATGGGCATCTTTTTGCTGATTCAGGAGGTAAAGACATAAAAATAAGCGTGTTTACAAATAAATTCATGATGGTGGCAAGTGAGGAGCTGAGGAATTCCTACATGATTGCATTTAAATTTATTTTCACAGCAAAATACAAAAAAAGTCATCTGTTGAGCATGTGTGTGTGTGAAATAGGAGGTGTCAGTGATGGTAGGGTGGGGGAGAGGTGTAGAAGGCTCAAGAGTGGTGAAAATTTGGAATAGCCACTGAGGGGAATAGAGGAGTTATCTGTCTAGAGCTGCCCGGCACATTTCAGGCCCAGCTGAGGTTGAAGATCATGAATTTGTAGTAGCATCATCCCTGGTTATGTGATTTTCTCCAATAATGCTTTATAGTTGGGGATAGCAACTGGGTGGGGGAATGAGTTGGACTATTGAATCAAGAGGCATCGCACATGTGATTCATTTTCTAGTTGTTAAATACCTTTCAGTTGTAAATCACAAAGAGACTATGGATATACATGAATGTCTGCACCTACACTTAGGCAGTGGAATGTAACACTATTATTTAGTTTGTGTTGATTTAGGAATCAGCCAATACACATCTCAACTTTTCTTTTGGTTATTTAGTGCTGAAGTTATTATTGATTATGGTTTAGAGACCAAATGGGGTTACATAGATAAATGAATCTTTAAGGTAAGTTTGAAGGACAAAAAAAAATTGGCCTACTTTCTACAAATTTATTTGGGATATGTTTGGTCTACTTGATATTGCTATGGCCAGAAATTTCTAATCCATCCAGAATTCTGTGGCCAGATGAATCTTTCTAAAATACATCACTGCCCAGAAACCTTCAGTTGCTTCTCCCTGCCTGTAGTATATCATCTAATTGTCTTAGCTTGATGAATTCAAGATCCTCTATAGTTTGACTTCAGCCTACTTTATTTTCCCACTGCTTCCTATACTTAGAAAGTATAGCTTAGTGGTTAAGAGCATAGGCTTTGCATTTGTGTTTGCATCCTAGCTTTTAAATTATCAGCTGTGTGATCTTAAGAAATTTAACTCTCTTAGTTCTAGTTTTCTTACCAGTAACATGGAAGTAACAATACATACGTTATAGGATGATGAAGATTAAATGAAATAATATAATGTGCTTAATTAATACAGTGCCTGGAGTACAGTATATTTATAATACTTTCAGTACTTTATTTAGTTAACTCAACTTGCATAGTGCTTTGACACTGTTGTAAACTCATTTAATCCTTGTAATAATCCTCTGAAATAGATAATATCATTATCCTAATTTTACAGATGAGAAAACTGAGGTATAGGGAAATTAATTAATCCTTAGCAGCTAAGTAGTAGAATCATGTTTCAAACCCAGGAGTCTGTCTTCAGAATCCATGCTTTTAACCACTAAGCCATGTTGCCTTTCAATAAATGGCAACTGTTACATTAATACTCTACTTATTGCCCCTTAAACATGTCATGTGTATTTCTACTTCCTTGTTACTATTCATATCATATCATCCGTATCATCCACATTTCCATGCCAGGAAAGTCCTTCCTCCTTTTCTACCCAAATTCTCTTAATCTTCTAAGGCCATCTTAGCCATCTTAATGTCTGCACCTTCCGTGAAGCTTTCAATGATTCCTCAGTTACCAGTGATCCTTCTCCTCTCTAAATCCTTGTTGCTTACTGCCTGCGTAATTTAGTTGGCACTTAAAACACTGTGTTTTATAGTGCCTATATTGCTTTATGTTGTTATTTAATCTGTCCTTGATTTTCAACTAGATAAAATTTGTGAAGGTAGGAACAACGTGTTGTTACCTTCTTTGTGTCCTTAGCACTGTTTAATGGGAAATTCACTGAACTTTGCATTGAAGGACCCAAATTCAAGTCACAGCACTGACACTTAATAAACCTGGTCACCTAAGACATGTTGACTTGACCTCTTTGAACCTTAACTTCGTCAACTGTAAAATGGGGTTAATAACTCATCTGTCTCTGAGAGTTATTATGGGGATTAAATGAAAAGTATATGTGAAAAAGTTATGAGGTTCTATTGCAAAAGTTAGATGTTTTGTGCATAGTATGCTTTCTGTATTATTTGCTAAAGGCATGAATAAATGAATTAATTAATGTATGAAGGATGGAAAGAAGTAAGAATACCTGGAAATGAACTCTACAACTTTATATCTGTATTATCTTAAACTAGTGATTTAACTACTCTAAGCATTCTTTTTCACCTGAAAAGCAGAGATAAGAAGCTAGGTATAGGGAATTCCCTGGTGGTCCAGTGGTTAGGGCTTGGTGCTTTCACTGCCGAGAATCAGGGTTCAATCCCTGGTTGAAGAACTAAGATCCCACAAACTGCTGGCGTGGCCAAAAAAAAAAAGGTACAAAAATATACAGGTAAAAATGTAAATAAAGGCTAACTATTTATTTATTTATTTTTAACATCTTTATTGGAGTATAATTGCTTTACAGTGGTGTGTTAGTTTCTGCTGTATAACAGAGTGAATCAGCTATACGTATATATATACACATATATCCCCACATCTCCTCCCTCTTGAGTCTCCCTCCCACCCTCCTTATCCCAACCCTCTAGGTGGTCCCAGAGCACCGAACTGATCTCCCTGTGCCATGCAGCTGCTTCCCACTAGCTATCTATTTTACATTTGGTAGTATATATATGTCAATGCTACTCTCTCACCTTGTCCCAGCTTAACCTTCCCCCTCCCCGTGTCCTCAAATCCATTCTCTATGTCTGCGTCTTTATTCCTGACCTGCCCCTGGATTCTTCAGAACTGTTTTTTTTTTTTTTAGATTCCATATATATGTGTTAGCATACGGTATTTGTTTTTCTCTTTCTGAATTACTTCACTCTGTATGACGGACTCTAGGTCCATCAACCTCACTACAAATAACTCAATTTCGTTTCTTTTTATGGCTGAGTAATATTCCATTTATATATGTGCCACATCTTCTTTATCCATTCAATGTCGATGGACACTTTGGTTGCTTAGGTGTCCTGGCTATTGTAACTAGTGCTGCAATGAATATTGTGGTACATGACTCTTTTTGAATTATGGTTTTCTCAGGGTATATGCCCAGTAGTGGGATTGTTGGGTAATACGGTAGTTCTATTTTTAGTTTTTTAAGGAACCTCCATCCTGTTCTCCATAGTGGCTGTATCAGTTTACATTCCCACCAACAGTGCAAGAGGGTTCCCTTTTCTCCACACCCTCTCCAGCATTAATTGTTTGTAGATTTTTTGATGATGGCCATTCTGACTGGTGTGAGGTGATACCTCATTGTAGTTTTGATTTGCATTTCTCTAATGATTAATAATGTTGAGCATTCTTTCATGTGTTTGTTGGCAATCTGTATATCTTCTTTGGAAAATCCCTATTTAGGTCTTCTGCCCATTTTTGGATTGGGTTGTTTGTTTTTTTGGTATTGAGCTGCATGAGCTGCTTGTAAATTTTGGAGATTAATCCTTTGTCAGTTTCTTCATTTGCAAATATTTTCTCCCATTCTGAGGGTTGTCTTTTTGTCTTGTTTATGGTTTCCTTCGCTGTGCAAAAGCTTTTAAGTTTCATTAGGTCCCATTTGTTTATTTTTGTTTTTATCTCCATTTCTCTAGGAGGTGGGTCAAAAAGGATCTTGCTGTGATTTATGTCATAGAGTGTTCTGCCTATGTTTTCCTTTAAGAGTTTTATAGTGTCTGGCCTTACATTTAGGTCTTTAATCCATTTTGAGTTTATCTTTTGTATATGGTGTTAGGGAGTGTTCTACTTTCATTGTTTTCCATGTAGCTGTCCAGTTATCCCAGCACCACTTATTGAAGAGGCTGTCTTTTCTCCATTGTATATTCTTGCCTCCTTTATCAAAAATAAGGTGACCATATGTGCGTGGGTTTATCTCTGGGCAATCTATCCTGTTCTATTGATCTATATTTCTGTTTTTGTGCCAGTACCATACTGTATTGATTACTGTAGCTTTGTAGTATAGTCTGAAGTCTGGGAGGCTGATTCCTCCAGCTTCGTTTTTCTTTATCAAGATTGCTTTGGCTATTCGGAGTCTTTTGTACTTCCATACACATTGTGAAATTTTTTGTTCTAGTTCTGTGAAAAATGCCATTGTAGTTTGATAGGGATTGCACTGAATCTGTAGATTACTTTGGGTAGTATAGTCATTTTCACAGTGTTGATTCTTCCAATCCAAGAACATGGTATATCTCTCCATCTGTTTGTATCATCTTTAATTTCTTTCATCAGTGTCTCATAGTTTTCTGCATAAAGGTGTTTTGTCCCTTAGGTAGGTTTATTCCTAGATATTTTATTCTTTTTGTTGCAATGGTAAATGGGTGTGTTTCCTTAATTTCTCTTTCAGATTTTTCATCATTAGTGTATAGGAATGCCAGAAATTTCTGTGCATTAATTTTGTATCCTGCTACTTTACCAAATTCATTGATCAGCTCTAGTAGTTTTCTGGTAGCATCTTTAGGATTCTCTATGTATAGTATCATGTCATCTGCAAACAGCAACAGCTTTACTTCTTCTTTTCTGATTTGGATTCCTTTTATTTCTTTTTCTTCTCTGACTGCTGTGGCTAAAAATTCCAAAACGATGTTGAATAATAGTGGTGAGAGTGGGCATCCTTGTCTTGTTCCTGATTTTAGAGGAAATGGTTTCAGTTTTTCACCTTTGAGAACAATGTTGGCTGTGGGTTTGTCATATATGGCCATTATTATGTTGAGGTAAGTTCCCTCTGTGCATACTTTCTGGAGAGTTTAGTCATAAATGGGTGTTGAATTTTGTTGAAAGCTTTTTCTGCATCTACTGAGATGATCATATGGTTTTTATTCAGTTTATTAATATGGTGTATCACATATGATTGATTTGAGTATATTGAAGAATCCTTGCATTCCTGGGATAAACTCCACTTGATGATGGTGTATGATCCTTTTAATATGCTGTTGGATTCTGTTTGCTAGTATTTTGTTGAAGATTTTTGCATCTATGTTCATCAGTGATATTGGTCTGTAGTTTTCTATTTTTGTGACATCTTTGTCTGGTTTTGGTATCAGGGTGATGGTGACTTCGTAGCATGAGTTTGGGAGTGTTCCTCCCTCTGCTATATTTTGCAAGAGTTTGAGAAGGATAGGTGTTAGCTCTTCTCTAAATGTTTGATAGAATTCGACTGTGAAGTCATCTGGTCCTGGACTTTTATTTGTTGGAAGATTTTTAACCACAGTTTCAATTTCAGTGCTTGTGATTGGTCTGTTCATATTTTCTATTTCTTCCTGGTTCAGTCTCAGAAGGTTGTGCTTTTCTAAGACTTTGTCCATTTCTTCCAGGTTGTCCATTTTGTTGACATATAGTTGCTTTTAGTAATCTCTCATGATCCTTTATATTTCTGCAGTGTCAGTTGTTACTTCTCCTTTTTCATTTCTAATTCTGCTGATTTGATTCTTCTCTCTTTTTTTCTTGGTGAGTCTGGCTAGTGGTTTATCAATTTTGTTTATCTTCTCAAAGAACCAGCTTGTAGTTTTATTGATCTTTGCTATTGTTTCCTTCATTTCTTTTTCATTTATTTCTGATCTGATCTTGATGATTTCTTTCCTTCTGCTAACTTTGGGTTTTTTTTGTTCTTCTTTCTCCAATTGCTTTAGGTGTAAGGTTAGATTGTTTATTTGAGCCGTTTCTTGTTTGTTGAGGTAGGATTGTATTGCTATAAACTTTCCTCTTAGAACTGCTTTTGCTGTCCCATAGGTTTTGGGTCATCATGATTTCATTATCATTTGTTTCTAGGTATTTTTCAGTTTCCTCTTTGATTTCTTCAGTGATCTCTTGGTTATTTAATAGTGTATTGTTTTGCCTCCATGTGTTTGTATTTTTTACATTTTTTTTTCTTGTAATTGATATCTAGTCTCATAGTGTTGTGGTCTGAAAAGACACTTGATACGATTTCAGTTTTCTTAATTTTACCAAGTCTTGATTTGTGACCCAAGATATGATCTATCCTGGAGAATATTCCATGAGCACTTGAGAAGAAAGTGTATTCTGTTGTTTTTGGATGGAATGTCCTATAAATATCAATTAAGTCCCTCTTTTTTCATGTTTTATTTAAAGCTTGTGTTTCCTTATTTGTTTTCATTTTGGATGATCTGTCCACTGGTGAAAGTGTAGTGTTAAAGTCCCCTATTATGATTGTGTTGCTGTCGATTTCCCCTTTTATGGCTGTTAACATTTGCTTTATGTATTGAGGTGCTCCTATGTTGGGTGCGTAAATATTTACAATTGTTATATCTTCTTCTTGGATTGATCCCTTGATCATTCTGTAGTGTCCTTCTTTGTCTCTTGTAATAGTCTTTATTTTAAAGTCTATTATCTCTGATATGAGACTTGCTACTCCAGCTTTCTTTTGATTTCCATTTGCATGTAATACTTTTTTCCATCCCCTCACTTTCAATGTGTATGTGTCCCTAGGTCTGAAGTGGGTCTCTTGTAGACAGCATATATATGGGTCTTGTTTTTGTATCCATTCAGTCAGTATATGACTTTTTGGTGGAGCATTTAATCCATTTACACTTATAGTAATTATCGATATGTATGTTCTTATTACCATTTTCTTAATTGTTTTGGGGTTTTTTTGTAGATCTTTTCCTTCTCTTGTGTTTCCTGCCTAGAGAAGTTCCTATAGCATTTGTTGTAGAGCTGGTTTGGTGGTGCTGAGTTCTCTTAGCTTTTGCTTGTCTGTAAAGGTTTTAATTTCTCCGTCGAAGCTGAATGAGATCCTTGCTGGGTAGAGTAATCTTGGTTGTAAATTTTTCCCTTTCATCACTTTAAATATGTCCTGCCACTCCCTTCTGGCTTGTAGAGTTTCTGCTGAAAGATAAGCTATTAACCTTATGGGGATTCCCTTGTATGTTATTTGTTGTTTTTCCCTTGCTGCTTTTAATATTTTTTCTTTGTATTTATTTTTTGATAGTTTGATTAATATGTGTCTTGGCGTGTTTCTCCTTGGAAATATCTTGTATGGGACTCTCTCTGCTTCCTGGACTTGATTGACTATTTCCTTTCCCATGTTAGGGAAGTTTTCCACTATAATCTCTTCAAATATTTTCTCAGGCCATTTCTTTTTGTCTTCTTCTTCTGGGACGCCTATAGTTCGAATGTTGGTGCGTTTAATGTTGTCCCAGAGGTCTCTGAGACTGTTCACAATTCTTTTCATTCTTTTTTCTTTCTTTTGCTCTGTGGTAGTTATTTCCACTATTTTATCTTCCAGGTCACTTATCCATTTTTCTCCCTCCGTTGTTATGCTATTGATTCCTTCTAGAGAATTTTTAATGTCAGTTATTGTGTTGTTCATCAGTGTTTGTTTGCTCTTTAGTTCGTCTAGGTCCTTGTTAAACGTTTCTTGTATTTTCTCCATTCTATTTCTAAGAGTTTGTATCATGTTTACTATCATTACTCTGAATTCTTTTGCAGGTAGGTTGCCTATTTCCTCTTCATTTGTTTGGTCTGGTGGGTTTTTACCTTGCTCCTTCATCTGCTGCATATTTCTGTGTCTTCCCATTTTGCTTAACTTACTGTGTTTGGGGGTCTCCTTTTCACAGGCTGCAGGTTTGTAGTTCCCATTGTTTTTGGTGTCTGCCCCTAGTGGGTAAGGTTGGTTCAGCAGCCTGTGTAGGCTTCCTGAAGGAGGGGACTGGTGCCTATGTTCTGGTGGGTAGGGCTGGATCTTGTCTTTCTGGTCAGCAGGGCTGAGTCCGGTCATGTGTTTTTGGATTGTCTGTGAACTTAGTATGATTTTAGGCAGCCTCTCTGCTAATGGGTCAGGTTGTGTTCCTGTCTTGGTAGTTGTTTGGCATGGGGTGTCCAACACTGGAGCTTGCTGGCTGTTAGGTGGAGCTGGGTCTTAGTGTTGAGATGGAGGTCTCTGGGAGAGCTCTTGCCGATTGATATTACATGGGGCTGCAAGGTGTCTGGTGGTCCATCATCCTGAACTTGGCTCTCCCACCTCAGAGGCTCAGGCCTGACAGCAGGCTGGAGCACCAAGAACATTTTGGGAAGTCTGAGGTCTTCAACCAGTGTTCAGTAGGTGTTCTGTAGAAGTTGTTCCACATGTAGATGTATTTTTGATGTATTTGTGGGGAGGAAGGTGATCTCCATGTCCTACTTCTCCACCATCTTGAAGGTCCTGTCAAGGCTAACTATTTAAAAAAAAAAAAGAAGCTAGGTATATAGGACCCTTTGAAAGAATGCGGGCCTTTATGGAATTCAGCTTTGGACTGACGTATGAAGGGCCTGGGTCTCCAGGATAGAAATGTAAAGGGAGATAGGTTGCAGACATGCAAGAAATGGGAGGTTATAAAACACAAACTTCTAACTTTTTTGTTCAAACTAAGCTCTGTGCCTTTAGCATATGAAAACAGGAAAAAATTCCTTAGATTCATAATTTTCACAAATACATCACTGACTAGCATATCTGATGTTCCTCTCTTGGCTCTAGGGTAAAGAATTCCAGCCAATTTCTCCTCATAAAAGTTCAGCTTGAACTTAAATCCCCTACCCACAGGATGAATCTATCTAAAATTTCATATGACTGACATGTAGCATTTTAAGTTTTCTCTAACCACATAACCATGGATTTCTAAATAGTATGTGAAAGTTCTTGATTCGTATTAGGCTTACTGGTATAAGTCCAGCCAACTTTCACATTCTTTCCCCTTCCTGATAATTCTTTCAAAATAAACCTCCCATTGCTAATTTCTTAGAACTTATGACATGCACTTATATCTCAGGTATCTTTCGCCTTTCTATAGTTAAGGTATCCACAACCTAATCCCCCTGTGGTCACTTGCTATTTTTCTTTCTGTCTTATTCTGATACCTAATTAATTACTCTTTGTTTCTCTCTGGGCTCTGTATTCTTATGCTTAGAGTCTGCTCAGGTCTCTTTTTTTTTCCTTTCTCAGCCTTAACACAAACAATTTCTGTAGCCTACATGTTGTGGGAAGGAAATGGTTAAAGAGAAAAGACCTCAGCTGCCAGTTGTAAGAGTTGGGGGTGAGGTGATTAAGAAAAGTGTTAAAAATAAAAGACATGAAACACCTTGGGAGAAAAGAATTTTGAGTTGTGAGGAGACAGTCTTCCAGGTAGCACTTCGCTCAGAAGAAATACCACTTTTGTCAAGACCTGCCTGCCCTACTTCCACCCATGGTCTATAATTATGTATGTCATTTGCAGGTTCATCACAGACCAGTGAGATTCAGAGTCTCTCTCTCTTTCACTCTCTACTTAACAAATAGGACGTGAACTATTCCAGTCTTTCCATAATTGCATAAGGGCCTGGAGCATAGTTAGAGGCTACTGTGTTGTGCTTCAGTACCTTATGTAACCTCCATCACATGTGACTAGTCTGCTTATATTCTGATACTTGGATATTCTGTCCACTTTCCCTTTGCTTCTTCTTCCATGGAATATGAAGTCTAACTTCAAATCCTAGCCAGGAGGCTGGAGATTCTGACCTCCTTATTGGGTTTTAGCTAGCTACTTTCTCTTCTTAAATTATTTAATCCCCAAGAGTGACATCAGCAAGATTGTGGTATAGGACTTTGTAGCACTTGTCTATCCCAGAAACACCAATTTGAATAACTGTCCATGCAGAAAATACTTCCACAAGAGCTAGGAATTTCAGGTGAGGGTTAACAGTACCTGGGTGGAGCACAGAAATAAGAAAAGATGCATTGAAGAGAATAGGAAAGACAGTTTCACATTACCCCATCATCCCTCCCACAAGCCTAGGCAGCCCATTATGGAGAGAGACACCTTTCTGTGGGGGAGGGAGAGTGAAGTGAGTACCTGACATCACCATGGACATCAGCACTAACCCAAATCAGCACTTGGCCCCCTCCCATGGCCCTAGGCAGCTCTCATGGCCCCAGGCTCCTGGCCCACTGCAGCACCAGGACAGCTCTCATGGACCTGGACTCCAAACCAGCTACTGTGGGCTTCTGACCCTCCTCAGCACTGGGCTGGTTATCACAGTCCCAGGCTCCTGGCAAGCCCCAGAACCAGGTCAGCTCCCATGGTCCCAGACCACAAAAATCATGAATACTCAAAGAAACATGATATCAACAAAAGAAACTAATAAAGCTTCAATAGCAGGCCTAAAGAAATGAAGATCTATGAACTGTCTGACAAAGAATTCAGAATTTTCCTCTTGAAGAAATTCAGTGAACTACGAGGAATCACAGATAGGCAACTAAATAAAATTAGGAAAGCAATGCATGAACAAAACGAGAAGTTCAACAAAGAAATAGAATTCATTATAAAAGCCAAACAGAAATACTAGAGTTGAAGAATGCAATGACTGAAGAATTCAATAGAGAGCTTCAACATTAGACTCAACCAAACAGAGGAAAGAATTAATGAACTAGAAGACAGGTCATTTGAAATCATCCAGTCAGAGGAACAAAATGAAAAAAAGAAAGAAAATGAGTAAAGAAGCCAGTGTGAACTATGGGATACCATTGAGAGAAACTATCTACATATTGTTGGAGTCCCAGAGGGGAAGAGAAGGAGAAAAGGGTGGAAAGCTTGTTTAAAGAAATAATGGTTGTGAACTTTTTCAAATCTGGGGAGGGATTTGGACATACATGTTCATGCAGCTCACTGTCCCCTTGAAATTTCAACCCAAAATGATCTTCTCCAAGACACATTACGATAAGACTGTCTAAAAAACAAAGAGAGAATTTTAAAAGCAGCAGGAGAAGAAAACCTCCTTACATACAAAGGAACCCCCATAAGCCTATCTGTGGATTTCTCGGCAGAAACTTTGGAGGCCAGGAGAGAGAGGAATGATACATTCAAAGTGATGAAAGAAAAAACTGCCAACCAAGAATACTCTTCAGAGCAAAATAATCCTTCAAAAATAAAGGAGAGGTAAACACTTTCCCAAACAAACAAAAGTTGAGGGAGTTCATCACCACTAGAACTGCTTTACAAGAAACAATGAAAGGAGTTCTTCAACCTAAAATGAAAGCATACTAATTAGTAATATGAAAACATATGAAAATATAAAATATACTGGTAGAGGTAATTATATACTCAAATTCAGAATTCTCTACTACTGTAATATGATGGTGTGTTAATCATTTAACTCTAGTATAAAGGTTAAATGACAAAAGCATTAAAAAATAATTATAGGTACAATAATTTGTTAATGGATACATGAAATAAAAAGGTAAATTGTGATGTCAAAAACATAAAATATGAGAGGGGAAGTAAAAGGGTAGAGATTTGTATGTTTTCAAAGTTATCAGCTTAAAATAGACTGTTATATCTATAAGATATTTTATCTAAGCATCATGGTAACCACAAAGCAAAAACCTGCAGTAGATATACAAAATATAAAGAGAAGGGAACCAAAACATACGACTATGGAAAATCATCAATTCGTAAATGAATACATTAAGAGAGGAAGAAAGAACAAGGAACTACAAAACAATCAGAATATAAGTAATGATGTTTTAAAAGATGTTTGAAAGATGGCATTAGTAAGTTCCTTACATATCAATAATTTCTTTAAAAATAAGTGGCCTAAATTGTCCAATCAAATGGCATAGAGTGGCTGAATAGATAACACAAGACCCAACTATATGAGAGACTCACTTCAGCTTTAATGACACACAAAGGCTTCAAGTGAAGGGATGCAAAAGATACTTCATGCAAATGGAAATGAAAAGAGAGAAGGGGTAGCTGTACTTATATCAGACAAAATAGACTTTAAGTAGAAAACTGTAACAAAGGACAAAGAAGGTCATTATATTATGATAAAGGAGTCGATGCATCAAGAGGATGTAACTATTACATACACACGTACAACATCAGAGCACCTAAACATATAAAGCAAATATTAGCTAATCCAAAGGGAGAAAGAGACAACAATACAATAATAGTAGGGGACCCTACTTTCAACAGTGTTCCTCTAGCAGAAAATCAATAAGGAAACAGTGGACTTGAACTATAGTTAGACCAAATGGACCTTATATATATATATATATATATATATAAATAGACAACGGCAGAATACACATTCTCAATTGTACACAGAAAATTCACAAGGATAGATCATATGTTAGGGCACAAAACAAATCTTAGCCAGTTTAAGAAGACAGAAGGAAAATTGGAAAATTCACAACTATGTAGAAAGTAAACAATATGCTTCTGAAAAATGAATGGATCAAAGAAGAACTCAAAGAAATTTTTTTTAAAATGTGGAAATAGGGCTTCCCTGGTGGTGCAGTGGTTGAGAATCTGCCTGCCAATGCAGGGGACACGGGTTCGAGCCCTGGTCTGGGAAGATCCCACATGCCGCAGAGCAACTGGGCCCGTGAACCACAATTACTGAGCCTGCGCGTCTGGAGCCTGTGCTCCGCAACAAGAGAGGCCGCGATAATGAGAGGCCCACGCACCGCGATGAAGAGTGGCCCCCACTTGCCGCAACTAGAGAAAGCCCTCACACAGAAACGAAGACCCAACACGGCCAAAAATAAATAAATAAATAAACCCAAAGTTAAAAAAAAAAAAAAAACTGAAAAGAAAAAAGTAACAGTACTATAAAAAAAAATGTGGAAATAAACAAAGATGGAAACACAACATACCCAAACTTATGGAATGCAGCAAAAGCAGTTCTAAGAGGGAAGTTTATAGTGATAAATGCCTACATTTAAGAAAAGAAAGATTACAAATAAACAACCTAACTTTATACCCCAAAGAACTAGAAAAAGAACAAACTAAGCCCAAAGTTAGTAGAAGGGAGAAAATAACAAAGATCAGAGCAGAAATAAATGAAATAGAGAGACCAGAAAAATAATAGAAATACTCAATAAGGTACAGATAGTCTCTTCAATAAATGATGTTGGGAAAATTATTTTTACATGCAAAACAATGAAATTGAACCCTATCTTATACTATGCACAAAAGTTAACTCAAATGGTTTAATGATTGAAATGCAAGATCTGTAACTCATACAAGAAAACATAAGGGAAAAGGTCCTTGACATTGATCTAGGCAATGATTTTTTGAGTCTGACACCAAAATCACAAGCAACAAAAGCAAAAATAAAGAGGTGGGACTATATCAAACTAAAAAGCTTCACACAGCAGGAGATATAATAAATGAAAAGGCAACCTACAGAATGGGAGAAAATATTTGCAAACCTGTATCCAATAAGGGGTTAATATCGCCAACATATAAGGAACTCTTACAACTCAATAGCAGAAAACTCAAATACCCTGATTAAAGAATGGGCTGAGGGCCTGAATATTTTCCCAAAAAAGACATACAAATGGCCAACACATACATGAAAAAGTGCTCAACAATACCAATCATCAAGGAAATGCAAATCAACATCACAATTATATATTATCTCACACATGTTAGAATAGCTATTATCAAAAAACAAACCAAAAAATAAGAGAAATAACAAGTGTTGGTGAGGATGTGGGGAAAAAGCAACCCTTGTGCACTGTTGGTGGGGATGTAAATTGGTACAACCACTGTGAAAAACAGTATGGAGATTTCTCAAAAGTTTAAAAATAGAACTACCATATGATTCAGCAGTCCCACTTCTGGGTATATATCTAAAGGAAATGAAATCACTATCTTGAAGAGATATCTGCACCCCTATGTTCTTTACAGCATCATTCACTATATCCAAGACATGGAAACAACCTAAGTGTCCATCAGTGGATGAATGGATAAAGAAAATGTGGGAGACACACACACACGCACATACACACGCACACTGTAGTATTATTCAGCCATAAAAAAGGAATTCTGCCATTTGTGGCAACATGGATGGGCCTTGAAGACATATCTTAAGTGAAATAAGACAGAGAAAGACAAATACTATACAATATCACTTATATGTGGATTCTATAAAAACCAAACTCATAGAAACAGAGTAAAATGGTGGTTGCCAGGGGCTGGGGGTTTGGGAAAATGGGGAGATATTTTATAAGAGGTACAAATTTCCAGATATAAGACAAACACATTCTGGGGATCTAATGTACAGCATGGTGACTATAGTTTACAATACAATATTATATACTTGAAATTGGAAAAAAATATATATGGAAAAAAGTTATTTAATTCTCAAATTTAAATCTTAATCTCCTACTTGATATGAGAACCACTACTGCTTAGAAGTCTTAACATTAGTGTAATGTGGTAGAAGTGACACATATACACTACTTCTAGGCCTGGCCCATAAATCCTGTGCAGGTCTCCATTCTCTGTCTTATATGGATTTGTCTATTTCTCTGTGTTTCTTTTGTTCATTTTGCTATATATATTTCTTGAGGCTGTGTTATTAGGTGCACACAAATTTGAATTTTAAATTGTAAAAGGAAAGATTGACTCTTTTATCATTGTGAAATACCCTTTTTCTCTAAAATTGTTCTTACCCTAATGTCTAATTTTCCTAATATTAGTATAGGTATACCAGCTTTGTTTTGGTTAGTGTTTGCATGGTATATTTCTTCCATAATTTTACTTTCAATCTTTCCATATACCTACAATTAAATTGTGTTTCTTATAAGCAGTATATAGTTGTTAGATTCTCTTTTAGATAAGAAAATCTTTGTAGTTTAATTGGAGTATTCATTTACATTTAATATAATTATTGATATATTTGGATTGAAAATCTATGATTTTTTTTCTATTTATCTCACCTGTCTTTGTTCAGTTTCTCCTGCTCTCTTGCCTTCTTTTGGAATAATTAATTTTTATTATTTCATTTTTCATTCTGTTATTTTGTTATCATATGAGCTTTCTTACTTTAGTGGTATTTTTCCCTTTTTACTTTGAAGATGTTACAGCCTTCTAGCATGCATTATTCCTGTTATAAAGTTCTAGTGTAAGTCTGCTCTGTTTAAAATAAAAACATTTTTTTCCCTGTCTGCCTTTAAAATTTCCTCTTAATGTTTGGTTTTTAGCAGTTTTAGTAAGATAGGCTTGGACGTGGTTTTCTTTATTCTGGATGGAGTTTGTATTGCTTCTTAAATGTGTAACTTGATATCTTTAATCAATTTTTTAAAATTCTTGAATATTATGTCTAGAAATGTTGGTTTTGTCTACTATCTTTCTTCTCTTTCTCTTTTGCTATCCCTTTCTCCCTTTCTCTTCTTCTGAGACACTAGTTACATATATTAAACTTTTATACTGGATCCCATATCTTATTTTTTTCCTCCATGCTTTAGACTGGATTTTTTTCTTATGCTATATAATATAATTCACTAATACTTTCTTTAGTTATGTTGATGCCTATTATTGAGCTTTTCAGTAACTTTATTTTGTGTTCTAGAATTTTCATGTGATTCTTTTTTCATAATTTCTGTCTATCTCGTGTAAATCATTTGACAATATTAATCATAGAGATTTTACTGCATGTATCTAAGATTTCAATACCTAGGTATCCTGACAGCATATTTTTATTTTCTGTGTATTTGTTCTTCTCCTTTTCAGAAAGTCTTGTTTTATTGTATGCCTGGGTATTTTTATTTAAGTGCTGGGCATTTGTCCATGAAAAATTATAGACATAGTTTAAGCTCTAGATGATAGCTTCTTCCAGAGACGATTTAATTTTGCTTCTGGCAGACAATCAAATTTGGGGGAGATCACCATAATCCAGTAAAGACTGAAATGATTCAAAACTAGGCTTCACTTCTTTTGAGGACTGATCTACTTCTTATTCTTTACCATGTAGCCCGTCAGATTTCTAACCAAATGCTGGAGGTTTTTAACAGGGCCCCATGTCTTTGAAACTCCTTGAACTATTATTTGACCCCCTGAATCATGAGATTGCTAAATGCTTTGCTTAGCTTCTCAGCTTCTTAACCTCTCAGCTATTGTACTGTTGGTTGATATTAGTATTCATCTCCAGACAAAGGTGACTCGAAATTCTGGGCTCCCTTTTCTTGACTTCTCTCTTCTTCTGATTTTGTCCCACAAATTCTCACTGCCTTGATCTTTAATAATGTCTAATTGATATTTAATTGAAAACTTTGTATGATTCCATTTTCTCTTCTTCTTAGCATATCAGTTATGTTTCTTTTATTTTTTAAACTTTTTTTTAGTGGTTGCCCTAGAGTTGCAATAAACATTTATAACTAATCCAATTCTGTCTTTGAATTACATTATATTGGGTTATGGGTAGTGTGAATACCTTATCAACAAAATAATTCTAATTCCTCCCTCCTCTCATTTGTATTAATGTTGTCATTCATTTTGAAATGGAGCAAGACCCTGTGGGGCCCTCCTGGGTACAAAATCCTTTCTGTGTCCCCTGTTTCTTGTTTGTAGGAAGAAGGCTTCAGCCTCCTTGACTTTCTCTGAGTTCCAAAGGGCTGATTCAAACATTTGCTTATCAGGGAAGGGAGGGAATGCAGAAACAAAGGAGGAGCAGTCAAGAAACAATAGTGCAGTGATGGGGCAGGGTCGTGGTTCTTCCTCAAGGAATATATATAACAATATCTTTGAATGTTTCTGTAGGAACTAAGGCCCTCACCCAGGTGGAGGATAGTAGCTTCAGGCTGAGCACAAGATTCCTGGAACACTGCCTTGTTACCTCACCACCAACCAATCAGAAGAAAGTCTGCACACGTGGAAGATAACAAAGACTCCAACCCCCTCCTCAAATGATTTTCCCTTTAAAAACTTTCACGGTAGAGCAGAATCTTTGGAGTTGGTTTTTGGACACAAGTCTGTCTTCTCCCCAGATTACTGGCATCCTGAATAAAGCAACCTTTCCTTTCCAACCAACACTTGCCTCTCAAATATTGGCTTTTGAGTGGCGAGCAGCCAAACCTGAGTTCAGTAACAATTTCACTTATATAAAAGTGAAATGTATGTATGTTTATGTGCATATACATAAATTAATATATATAAGCATACATAATCAAATATATTGTTGCTATTACTGTTTTGAACAAACTGTTAACTGTTGGATCAGCTAAGAATAAGAAAAAGTTTTAATTTAATCTTCACTTGTTCCTTCTTCAGTACTCTTCCTTTATGTAGGTCTGAGTTTCTGACCTTTATCACTTTCCTTCTCTTTAAAGAACTTCTCAGCATTTCTTGAAAAGAATGTCTACTAACAACAAATTCCCTCAATTTTTGTCTGTCTGAGAAAGTCTTTATTTCTCCTTCATTTTGAAGAATAATTTCTCAGAGTAAAGAATTCTAGATTGTGGCTTCTTTCTCTCAACACTTTAAATATTTCACTTCACCTTCTTCTTGCTTGCATGGTTTCTGAGAGTTTGGATGTAATTTTTATCTCTTTTCTTCTATAAGTAAAGTGTTTTTTTCCTCTGGCTTCTTTCAGAATTTTTTCCTTTACCTTTGACTTTATATAGTTTGAAAATTATATTCCCAGGTGTATTTTTTCTGACATTATCCTGCTTGGTGTTCTCTAAGCTTCCTGGATGTATGGTATGGTTGCTGACATTAATTTGGGGAAATTCTCAGTCATTATGGTTTTAAATATTTCCTTTGTTCCTTTTTCTCTTTCTTCTCCTTCTGATATTCCCATTACACATATGTTACACCTTTTGTAGTTGTCCCACAGTCCTTGAATATTCTGGTTTTTTCAGTCTTTGTTCTCTTTGCTTTTCAATTTTGAAGGTTTCTATTGATATATCCTCAAGCTCAGAGATTCTTTTGTCAGCCATGTCTGGTCTACTAATAAGTCCATCAAAGGCATTCTTCATTTCTTTTACAGTGTTTTTGATCTCTAGCATTTCTTTTTGGTTCTTTCTTAGGATTTTCACTTCATTACTTATATTACCCATCTGTTCTTGCATTCTGTCCAATTTATTCATTAGAGCCTTTAGCATATTAATCATTGTTGTTTAAATTCTCAATCTAATTCCAACATTCTTGCCATGTCTGGTTCTGATGCTTGCTCTGTCTCTTCAAACTGTGTCTTTTGCCTTTTGATACGACCTGTCATTTTTTCTGGATAGCCAGACATGATGTATCACGTAAAAGGAACTGCTATAAATAGGCCTATAGAAATGTGGTGGTGAGGTTTGGGAAGATAGTCCTAGGATTGGGACCAGTCTTTTAATGAGTCTATGCCTCTAAACAGTGAACTTCACGTGCTTCTCTGGTTTTTTCCCCCCTTAGATGGGAAAAGATGGTTAGAGTGGGCTGGAGGTGGGTTGTTTCCTTTCTCCCATGTGGAATGCTATAGCTAATTGGAGTTGGATGTTTTCCCTTTCCTAAGTCAGTTAGGCTCTGATAACACCCAGTCAGGGTTGGGCTCTGGTTAACTAGTTTGCCCTGAGGGCAGGCCTTGTTGAGAAGAACAGGGTGCTCTGGTGTATTTCAAAATGGTTTCTTTTCTCCTCCCCCTGCTGGAAGCCCAAGGGGATTTTTCTGATATTTACTGTGGGAATCTGGTCCAGTTCCTGGAGATAAACCTCACAATATTGTGAGGATCTCCCTATGACTGGGTCCCCCCGAAGTTTTTAACTTTCCAAGTTGTCCTCATTCAGCCTTTAGCAATTCATCACAGTTCAGGTTTCCTACCCCAGCACTGGTTCTTGAGGCAGTTTTTGCTTGTGGGTTCTATTCTGGCAAACTGTGACTGCCTTTATTCTCCTGTCTCTTCAGTTTTGAGGGCAGCAATTTGCCCTGTGTCCTCACCTCGCAAGATCCAAGAAGTGTTGAATTTTCAGTCTGTGCAGCTGTTTACTTGTTGTTAGGGCAGAGTGGCAACTTCCAAGCTCCTAACATCCAGAACTGGAAACTTAGAAGTCTCCTCCTTCTCTAATTAATATTTAGAAATTGTTTCCCTGCTTTCTAATTGTTCTTGGTGGTAAGGTTGGCCTGAACAGACTTCTCAGCTGTTGCTGTGATTGTAACTAAGCTATGCCCTGTCACAGTCCTACTCTTTAACTCCCTTTTCAGCCCTAAACTTGACTTTAATCTTGTCTACTTAGCTTGGGTCCCCTGGTTTGATCTTCACACTTTCTAAAATCTTTGGCTTCAGTTCACATCTCTGTTCTTCCTATTCCTCACTGCCTTTAGTAGTAAGCCTTACATTCACAGGCATTTCTAGAACCCAAACACCACAACAGGCTCTCTTGATGATGTTTTACTTGTCCAACCAAAGCTCTTCTTTTTAATAAAGAATACAAGTCCATTCAAGCTAGCCCAAATAAAGAAGAATTGTTGTAAGGATATAACAGGTGGTGTTATGAACATTTAATAATAGGAAATTAGCAACAGCCTGCTGTCTTATGTCTTAGCACGGGAAAAGTTATTCTTTTTATCTCTGTGCACACACATTCTCTGTCTCTGTCTCTCTCTCTTTTTCGTGGTTTCTCAGTTTGCATAGGGCAGACAATTCAGTTTCACACTTTTCCTCTTTCTTATATCATTCATAGAGTTTTTAATTTAGGAGGGTTTTAATTTTGTGCATACCAATTTTTAAACCTTTTAAAGGTAAGGACCTAGTAAGTATTTAAAGATTCAATTACCTGAAGCGTATCATTCATGTCTTCTTTCCTCTAAAGAAATTATACAAAATTAATAACAGTTAAATGAGAAAGTATAAATATATTAATTTCTCTGTAACTACCATATATCCCTAAATATAGCTTAAACCACATTGAGACACATAACTGAGGCTAAAGACCAAAATAAGGCCCCTTGCTTCCTTTTCTGAAATCCTTATGTTTCCTAAATCCTTATCTATTCTTCCTCCTTCCTTCTCCCCAAACTGAAGGCAGAATATTTCTTTCTAGAGCAATGGCACACACATTCTCCAAGACTTACTTCTTTTTGCTTTTCTAAAGGTATGTAATTAATTATTTCCTCTCTTTAGCAACTAGTTTTTTCTCTAATTATTCACATGGTCCAACATGGCTGTCCTGGCCCTTATCATCCAACTCAAGTCCTATCACTAATTACTATAGTCTCTATTTCTTCGTCATTCACTTGTTCATTACTTTGTATCTAAAGCAAAGAATTGGTCTTGGGCCTGGTGTCCATTATTGTCCAATAAGCTGTGACCATGGTGGAAGGGTCATATGGCAGATAACAATGCTCCTTCCAGCCTCTCTGAGAGGGAAATTAAATCCATAAAAAGGAATTTGTCATGTGGGACAAATTAATGTCTTCAGAACACCTACCTAGTCTGGGTTATTCACTAGGATTAAGACATACGTGGACAGAGTAGAATGTTAAAAGGGATAAAATGGGTTACAGATAAATAGTCAGATTCACCAAAGAAAATGATAGTTATGAGATCCAAGACTAGAACAATCACGCAGATTTTCCTCACTACCAAATATTACTTATAAATTGCTACATATCTATATATAATTAAATTAATAGTTATTGAATAGTTACATGCAACTATATTTAAGTAATAATCTGTAAGAGTAGGTAAACATGAAAATATATCCCTGTGCATATTTATTGATAAAGACATGTATAGGCAGATAGATAAAAATAATTTGATAAGTATATTGATCATAAATTTTATGCTCTCATAAATAAGATCATTTAATTTGGTCTTATTTAATTTTAATAGAAGAAAAACTAAATTGAAACTCCAGAGCCACTACATTTAGTTGTTCAGATTATAATATGAATGGTACTCCCTGGAGTTGGGCAGTGAAAAATCTACACAACTCTATGTTGCAGGCCTCTCAACCGCAAATAAATATTTCTACTTGTAAGAACTATTATTTCACAAAAATTCCTTGAAAGTTAGGTATAAAGATTATGGAAGCGGGACTTCCCTGGTGTTCCAGTGGTAAAGAGTCCGCCTTCCAATGCAGGGAGTGCGGGTTCGATCCCTGGTCAGGGAACTAAGATTCCACATGCCCCAGGGCAACTAAGCCTGCGCGCCACAACTACTGAGCCCGCACACCTCAACTATACCCCCCGTGCCACAACTACAAAGCCCACACGCCCTGGAGCCCATGAGCCACAACTAGAGAAGAGAAAACCTGCATGCCACAACTAGAGAGAAGCCCGCGTGCCACAACTAGAGAGAAGCCCATGCACCACAACGAAGAGCCTGTGCGCCTCAACCAAAGATCCCGCGTGCCTCAACGAAGATCCCGCATGCTGCAACTAAGACCTGATGCAGCCAAAAAATAAATAAAATAAATAATAAATAAATCTTAAAAAAATAAAGATTATGGAAGATAAGTTTTGAATGACTTATCATATTTGACTTTTCACATTTCATATGCTATCGATATGACTTTTCATGTTTCGTATGCTTCCTCACACTTCCTCTCTCTTCTTCTCATAATTTGTATGTTATGTTATTGCTTATTCATTGTCAAGGTTAAGCACCGTTAAATCAACCTTCAGTCTTTTTGCATGGCTTCTCCATTCCTGAAGTTGTGATTGACTTACCTACTAATGACCTAGAGTTTGAGTGATTTTTAAACCATAGCTACTGTATTCTCTGAGTTTTTCATTTTTGCAAATATATTTTTTTTAATTTTTGAAAGGTATCTTAGCTGAATACTGTATTCTTGGACCATATTTTCTTTCTCTCAGAACTTTATAAAGTGCTCCAAAGTGTTTTGGAAATCGTTGTAGGGAAGTCTGAAGCAACTGTGGCTTATATTTTTTCCTGCAGGGAATTCCTCAGGAATTTTTTCTTTATTCTTGAAATTCAGTAACAATCGTAATATGTCTTTTTGCTGATCATTGTATTTTTTTCCCCTGGAATAGAGTGTTTTTTGATATGCAAATTTGAGTTTACTTCATATCTGGATAGTTGTATTATATCTTTGGATATATTTTGTTCTTCACTTCTGGTGTTATATAATTCAAAATCACTCATTATATCTTTATTGTAGTCTTGGCTTGTCCTTCATACCTGTTATCTTTTCTCTAATTGCTTTGTTTTGACTATTTCCTCTGCATTTGCTATAATTACCTCAGGCTTTTCCTCTATGTCAGTAATTCTGTTTTGTTTCTTGTTTCCTCTAATTTATTTAGTAGTTTAAAAAAATGTTATTTTTTCCTTAATGCTGCAACCTCCCATTTTATCTCATCTTACTGCTTTTTTATCTCATCTTTTAGGTTGACAAAGAGCCTTTTTAATTAATCTTTCTTATTATGTTCTTCTGTAGCCACACACTCATAATGAATTTTTTCCATCCTTTGGGTTTTTGTTAGAAAAGGCTATTGAACTCTGTTTTGTATACCTTTATTGTTTCTCCACTGTTTTATTTCTATAGTGCAATATTTATAGTTGCTATGCCATTTCCCCCACCCCAAATGTTGCTTATGTTTAACATAGGTATCACTTTTCTAGACATTCTATTTGCTTTAATATCGATGAATTTCTCTTGATTTTGGTTTACTTTTCCTCTAAGCTAAATGTTTGGGTGGATAATTTGCATTCCATCTACTTTTCTATAACTTGAGGGTATGGGAGGGCTTCTGGAGTTGGTTAGAGGTCAGAGAAAATTGTATGAAGTTTAACTGCAATACCCTGAGCTTTGCTCTCCTAAGTTTTCGTGAAATATAACCTACCAAAATTCACTTCTCTTTATCACAAATATGTCCCATTCCTTAGGGCTTTAAGTAACTCTCTTAGTTCAGTTAGGAGCCCCATAGGATTTGTTTCTACTACATAACCCTAAAAACTGCACTGATTTCACCAGTCTCTAAACCATCCCTCTCCACATCTACCTCATACCCTTTCTTTCAAGCTAATCAGGAAAGAGAGAGAAAAAAAGGATATCTTCTCATCTCAGTTTACTTATCTCCACATTTGGGATGTTTAGTGAGAATTCTCAGATTTTTTTCAAGCCACCAAAACTTCTTTTGCAGCATTAGAAGACACCTGGTGCTAGAAATTCACAGTATTTATCAAGGCTCTTTGAAGACCTCCACTAAAGAAATCTTTTTGATTTTGCTAAAGCTAGTATTTCCCATATTTATACAAATTCTTTTCTCTAAGATAGTGCCCAGTATAAGTTTGGGAACCCTGACTTCTGAAGTCCCCTGAGTTCACATATTCTAAATAGGGATTTGACAGCCAACCAGCAGAATGAGGGTCGGTCCCAGTGTGCAGTTGACCTGAAAATGTGTGTTGGGGAAGAAGTGTACATGGGGCATAGGCCAGTGAGACATCATGGATGGTGTCCCATGGCTGGAGCTTCGCTGACATGATTTTCTGATGTTGGTTGAGAGTAAGAAAAGTCAAGGAATCAGTCTAAGTTGTGTTCTAGAGAGGATAGAGGGTTGAAACTAGAAAAACCAAATTCCAGGGACTAAGTTTTCAGTCAGGAAGAGAAGGTTAAGCTAAGAAGATTTAGGAGTTGGGTAGATGCAGGAACAGAATGAGGAATGAAAAGCAAGGATGGATGATAGGAGGTATCAGAAGCACAAAGGATAATTGCCTGACATTGAGCTGGGGTGCCCAAGCCTGGTGCCTCTGGGGAGGTCAGTCTATGGTAGAGGCTCTGGAGTGTACAAGTATTGACTGTTAATGGGCTGTGTTTCAAGTATAAGTTCTGTCTCTGTCTGATGAAGAGGACTATTTCAGTTAATCCTTGGGTATTCAAGCAATATGAGGTTTTCTAATTACTAGCTTACCCTGGATGTAACTGTCAGTTGCATAAAAAAATATTTACAGTGGCCTGGCATTAATATTTACAATGAGTATATATGTGGAGTAACTGGCACAGTGCTTTGCCAACAGTAGATTTTTCAGTAACTTTTTGATGAATTCAAGGTATTTAATGTTCCTGGAAGCTGTGGTATGGTCAGCCCTCACTCAAACTCACGCAACAATAAGTTAGGGTGTTCATTCTGTAAGACAGTTACCGGTTTAGGTCTTATGCCATGAATTGTGCCAGGGTGTTGATACACACAGTTAAAAAATATATAGGTTCAGCCCTCAGAGAACTATTTTAAACCCTAACACTGTATTGAGAACACTGTATTGATTAGTTCCATCAGAGTTAATGTCCAACTCTCCTTATCAATACTTTAAGGTTTGCTTAATGACATTGTAAAGCAGCAGTTCTCAAACTTGGCTTCACATTAGAATCACCTGGGTAGCTGATGCCTGGGTTCTGTTGAAGGCCAATTAAATCAGAACACTTGGGTTTGGGCTTTTGCCTCAGCAGTCTTTAAAAACCTCCTAGGTTCAGACTGTGTTGAGAACCCATGTATTAGAGGGAAGATACAAAGAGTCAATTGGGAAAAACTAGATCAACAAAATGAGTCAACTGTGTACTGGGTTTTAAATACTTAAGCATATCTATAAGTATGAATACAACAAGTTAAGACTGTAACACATAGTTACATAGGTCATCAGTTTTGTTCTGATGTTAATTACCAATCTCCCTTCATTAGGGTATTGATAAAAACCCATAGCTAGTTTTGACTGAGTTAATGTCTTTGTTCTGGCTTTGTTATTGACTTTGATCCAATATTTTTCTGTCTTCCATTTCTGTTTCCTATTTTTTCTTACCCTTCATCATTTCCATTGGTATGAAGTTTTTATTGCAAACTTTTCTTGTTTACTCATTCTACAACAACTATAATTCAATCATGAAATATAGCAGTTGTTCTTAGATCTAGCTTAATTTTAATCACCTGGAGAACTTTTAAAAACGCTGATGATTAGGCTTCACCCCAAAGCACTTAAATCAGAATCTCTAGAAGTGAGACTCAGTCATTGGTAGTTGTTCAAAAGTGTTCCAGATGATTCCATGTACAGCTGGGATTAAAAACCCTAGTGTGATTGATTGTTATACCTATAATGGACCCCAAAGAATTATGCCTCCCTGTGTCCACAAACTTTTGCAATGTGACTTCTCCCGTCAACTGGTGGAGTCTATATTTCCACCTTGACCATAGGCCCTTAGCTGACTCTCCAGGTGAATACAGCACATGAGTGAGGACAGGTGAGGTCAGAAGAGGAACCACCCAACCAAACTGTCAGAATTGTAAGAAGTAATAAAAAATTTTTAAGCCATTTAGTTTAGGGATGGTTTGTTATGCAGCAAAGTCTAACTGAAATATTGTACTGTGGGAGCTTTTTATTATAAGCTATGACAAAAAAGCACTACTCTTGATTTTTTTTCTTTACTTCTATTTTTATTGCTATTGCAAGAACCACGCTAACAAGTGCCTCTGAAGCTCTTTCTATTCTCCCAGGATTCCCCTTCAGACTCTTTTACTACTGAAAGAATGAGATTTAGGCAGAAAAAGAAGAATTTCGTGTCATTGTACATTTGTACAATGACACGAAATTCTTCTTATAAGCCTTCCGCTTATCTCTAGGGTACTTTTCCAGTCTAATTACCAAATGTTTCCTTTACAACTATAAAGATCAAAGGAACCACCTGCCCCAGGGGCCATGGCTTAGGCAGACTTTCATAACAGTACATGTGGATTGCATCAACACATTCTGAAATTTGCCAAGACTCAGTTTCACAAGTTAAGGTGCAGAATAAAGACATCCCCTTGCTTTAGCAAGATGGTCACACAGAGATTGATTCAGGAACAATTTGAAGCCTCCAATCAATTTGCTTTGTGTGGGTCATGTGAAAGAGTTGTAGTTTGTACCTTCACTATGCTATCAGTGATGAAAATTACTATACTTTTGCCTTAATAATAATATTGACTATTTTAACAGGTCTAGTTGGAATGTCTACCTTGTGAAATCAGCAGTGAATAAAAATAAGAGTTGTCTATCTTGTTACTTGCTAGGCTGGTGGGAAGAAATGTCATGAACCTGGAGTCCAAAGACATGGGTTTGACACAGTTCTATTACTAACCTATTGTGTAACCTTGAGTAAATTGCTAAACATTTAAATCTTAGTTGACTTATCTATAAAATCGAGATAAAAATAACTATCTCCAGAATATATCTAAGGATCAGAAAAGCATATATAATATCCCTTTGCAATCTTTAAAGCTTACTTTAAATATAAGATGTTATTACTCTTGGTATAGATAGCACCAAGAAAGAATAAATATGGAAAAGTTTCTCTGACAACAGCTGAGAAAAGTCACTCATATTCTCACAGCATTAGGGAAAGTAAATACTTTATATGGCTTCACAGTTTTCTTTAATCTCTGAATCTCAAAGCACCTTGCAGAACACTTTCATTAATTTATAAAACCCCATGAAATACATTTGTTCCCCCTTAAACTTCTTTTTAAACAGGGTACCTTTTCTAGGACATATAAATTTAAGCCTAACCCACTAAAGGCCCTCAGATTTGTGCATGAATAGAGGGGTTCTGATCCTTTTTTTATGTTGTAATTTTTGTGTCTTATTTAAAATATGCAAGTCTCTTGATCTTGTCTGCCTTCTCTTGAAGCCTTTCCCTTGATGCTTTGATGTAGTGAACATGCCTGTGAAACTCAAATCCTAGACAGGTGGCAGCCTTTTCATTCCTTACATTTTAGGGATAGGGTTTGGAGATAATTTATTAATCTCTTTCTCCCTTAAGTGTTTGAAAGATACCCACTAAAAATATGTGAACCAGATTCTTATATTGCCCAGGTTGAATTCTGATTAGAATTTGAGCTCTTGCAGGTTGCATTTGACTCTTTGGCTCCTTTACTAGCATGTAGGATTTTTTTTTTTTTTCGTCACTAAGTGATAGTCTGCTGATGTGAATGAGCTAATGGGGCTTTCAGCCAAGACTTATTTAGAACTAAAAGACGTAGCTATAATTATTCTCTGTATTTCTATGGTTTCTTTTTCAAGTAGTTCAGAGAGCCCTGCATATATTATTTAATCTTCCTAAGTAAGGTGAGCCAGATGAATTATGTTATTGTTGTATTAGAAAATTTGCCTTTGCTTCAACTTCCTATTGTTATATCTTCTGGCATCTTTACTTATCTTCCTAATATTTAATGATCTGACTTTTTCTGTGGATGTTCCAAATTGTTCTCTTTACCCTGTTGAAATAAACCTGATTTCTGTCTGTTGCCTCAAACTCTGCTCTTAAAGGAAAGGGTATGGATGTTTATAGATAATTTACATATATTATGTCCTAGTTCAAAGAAGGGCCATTAACAGTGAATTTCTTAGTTTGAAACCAGTAGTGCATGAGAGAGGATGATACACTTGGGGGACAAATGGACCTTTTGCTATTCTTCAAAATAAACCATATAGATATTTGCTTATGTGTAAAGCTTATGCTGTTCATATCTTCTTTTAGACAGAAATTACTTGTTATAAACTCTATTTTAGGGTGAGGGAGACTGAGGTACAGTACAGATTGATAACGTAAAAAGAAAACATAAGCCAATTTTTGGTAGGTTATGATTCTGATTATTAATGGTTATGGCCTAATATCTGCTTTTGACAGGATCTCACTTGTAGAGATTTGCAACCCATGCTGAAACTTCGATCAGATAATTAGAGCACTTTATTTTTTTTCCAGTTATTTTTCTTTCTTAATTGGGGTATAGTTGTTTTACAATGTTGTGTTAGTTTCTACTGTACAGCAAAGTGGAGTTCCCTGTGCTATACAGCAGGTTCTTATTAGTTATCTATTTTATACATGTTAGTGTCTATATGTCAATCCCAGTCTCCCAGTTCATCCCACCCCCCACCCCCCCACTTTCCCCAGTTAGAGCACTTTAAATTTGAGACTGCTAGAGGTTTATCAAACGGATTTTTCTTCATAAATTTTGCTGAATGATTTCCTCTTTAACTCAACACATGTTTATTTCAGGGAGTTTTTCATATTAGGCCAGTCGAAAGATGAGCCTTTTTTTTTTTTTTCTGAGGATTTCTTTCTGTCCTGGAGACACACAGACATACTCACACAACTGAGGTCTTGGTTTTGAACTCTGGTAATTATTAATTCAATGGTTTGAGCAATGTACATGTACAGGTGATGTGAGTGGTTAAAACACCAATAATGTTTACTTCACTTACCAACATAGGACCTTTTCCTCTAAGCCTCAAATTCACTGTCTAATTGCCAGAGGATTGTTCAGTTTCATGTAGGATTGTACCTCCATGGACCTCTTCTAGAACTTATTCACAGGAGACTTGAGCAGAAGTCATGCTGGCTTTTCTAAGTAACTTTTTAGAAGAGAAGAGCATGATTGCCTCCTTCCAGGAAACTGGCATTCATCAAGAAAGGTTTGCTTTTCATGTCTTCCTTGGTGGGAATCACTGATTTTTTGGGATGCTGCTCAGAGTCTCTCCAATTCTCTTCTCTCTGTGTTTTTTGCTTCCATCTATGACTTTCTTTGAAGTGCATTTTTTTCCTGATTGGTCTGACTAAAGGTAAGTCAAACTAAAACACAGGAAGGAAATAAACATTTATAATGAAATGGCTCCTTAGAAAGAAGAATAATTTCTTAGCATATTATTATAAAATCAAATCTCTAAGTAAAAGATATTTTGGTGTTTGAACTCAATTGGCACTGTTCTCCTTTGCTGGAATTGTTTATCATAGTGAAACACATACATGCTGGCACAGGTACACCCCAAGCTTGAAGAGAAGTTTATCTTTTGACAGATAGATGCTGTTTTTGCAGTTTGATTAAGTTTTCCTTTGGCCGTTTGATATAATAGAAAGAGAGAATGAACTTTGAAGTCAAAAGGGCTTGGGTTTGAATCTGTGTTCTGCCACTTATAATTTTACAATTTTAGGCAAGTTAGTTAACATCTTCAAGCCTATGCTTCTTTCTCTATTAAAAGGAGGTTAATAATATCTACTATATCAGAGTACCTTAAGAAATGAGACAATGAAAATGAAGGCATATGGCACATGCCAATCTTAGTGAGTTCTAAATAAATATTAGTTACTTCTTCTCCTTCCTGTTTTATGTTGGCCAGAGAGTAATGTGGTATTTTGCTTATTAAGATAAAATTATAGATATAAAAAAGTAAATATGGAGGCATAGAAATATAATGAATTTTAGAGTCATTTTGGACTTTGTAGGGTACTTAGTTAACCCAGGGAACCAAATAGTTATATATAAAATAATACCATATTCTTGTGAGATAGACAAATAATATTAATAAATTCATTCATTTGCACTTTTTTGTCAAATATCTATTAAGTGCTATTATTTGTTACGTACTTTGCAAGGTCCTTGAGATACAGTGGTGAGGAACATAGACATGGTTTTTGTAGTTGGCCTGCTAGGATATTTTCAGTTTTTAAATAGGAAAAATTAAGAAGGAACCCACTTAAGGAGCACTGACTTTGATCTCAACTAATATATAATCCCTGGTATCATATCTCAAATGGGATTTATCGTCATCTTGTAGCCAATTTAGTTCTCTTAGTTTCAGTCAGTAACTGGGAATTTTTCCTTAGACTGTGCCTGGAAACTCCATGGATATGAAGGTGTTCCAGGTTTTTCAACCATTACAAGGAACTTTGAGTCAGATTTAGTTTAGGTCAGTTATAACTCTGGGACCACTTAATATAATATTAAAAGAAGGGTTCCATTTTTTTCCTCTTAAGAAAGCAATACTGACCAAAGCCAGTTAGTATTCCCCGAAGAGCTACAATTCACCATTTCTGTGCTAAAGAGATCTACCTCATCCTTACCCCTAGGAGGAAAGCTTGGCATGAGGGTGGGATTATGTTTCCTGTGTTACTGCACTTTTTGCTCCCGCTGGGGCAACTTGCCCCATCCTCTGGAATGATGAGAATGAGGTACACATCAAAATTGCTGCTTAATCATTTTGTTTAGTGCCTGTGGGTGATGTCTTAAGCCAGAGGATGGTTGACAATAACCACCAAAGAGATTTTTTTCCCTTATGTGTTGTCTCTTCCTTTCATTCTCTCTCTTTTTTCTTTCATTTCCTTTGTTACTCTCACCCTTTCTCTTTTTCTCATTTATTTTCTCTTCACCTCTGATGGCCAGCAATTTAGTTTGTTGGAGTTTTGCTGTTGTGTGAGGTTTAATCGTGTCCCCAGGAAGAGGGATAATTATTAAACCACTGGAAATTTAATGATGGGTATTTATTCCCCAACCTTAGTCATTTTGGTGTCTGGGGTTTGGCATGTCAGTCAGTGGAAACCAAAGTGGATAAATGTCATCAAACCGCACGTGATTTTCCAGTGATTTACGTGTGTTTGTTGTACTCCAGATGGGCAATTACTGATGCCCTGCTCTGCCCTTTATTTGCAAGCCTCTCATGATCAAAATAACAAAGACTTAAAACAAGTTCACCTCTCCACAGTGGTGGAAAACAGGTGTCAGTTCCCTTAGTATGAAGTCAGTTCTTTCTAACACTGTGTTCTGCTGTCACAGTTTCTTTTTGGGGGTGCTTAAGTCAAGACTCCTGAGCTTCTTTTTTTTTAATATTAAAAGTTGTCTTTCCATCTAACTTAAGAATTCAGATCCTTAGGAAAAAAGTTGGATTTTATATTTTCCAATGAATTAAATGTTAACCTTCTAACATATGTATTTGCTTACTTATGATTAGTTTTGTTGTCTGTCTCCTCCCACTAAGATTTAAACTCCTCAAGGGCAGGGATCTTTACCTCTTTGGTTCACTAATGTATTCCATGTGTTTTAAAACAGTACCTGTGTGTATTAGGCACCCTGTTAATATTTGTTGAGTAAATGCTGAATGTATGAATGCTGCGAAGTCCTTAGTAGAAGACTTGCCTGAAATTACTATTCTCATAGATGGGAGAGACTTGTGTTAAATTTGCCACTTTTTATTCATGTAAACTTAACAAGTTACTTAACCTTTCTAAGTATTCATTTCTTGATCTGTATAGTGGGGTTTTTTTGAAGATTAAGATTAAAAGGGATTAATTACATAGGATATTGTATGAAAATTTATTCAACACGGTACCTGGCATATATAGCCCATGCTCAAGAAATTGTAAATGTTATGAAGGTGTTGCTCTTCAATTTAATGTTGTGCAGTTGTGACAAGTATATAACTATGCTCATGAAAGAGAGTTTTTTTGATGATCTTTGTTTTGGTTTAGCTGGAGCTCCACTGGAATGTAAATTTAATAAAGGTAGGAATTTTGCATGTCTTTGTTCCTTGCCGTTATCTTGACCATTAGAATGGTGCTGGGAATATAATAGGTACTCAGTAAATATTTGTTGAATGAATTATTGAATGTTTAAGGTGGGAATTAGCTTTGCAAGCCTAACCTTCTGAGCCCCTGTGGTAACTCGTTGAATTAATGGCAGAGATGTCAAAATACTGTTCTAAAAATGCCTCAGTTTTTTCATTGTGTGGAATGGAAGACCACAGAGGAAGGTCCTGAGAACTAAAAGTGAAGGGGAGGAGGAGTTGGAAATTACCTAGCCGTTCAGGCCGTGCAGAGATATTTTGGGCAATTCAGAATCAAATGGACTTTTTATTTTCTTATTATTCCATTTGACTTTCTAAAATACTTGGATCTACAATACTTAATTTCACTTCATATTCTATAGCTTTGTCTAAAACAGAGCATTTTATTTAATTTTTAGCTTCTTTTAGGTAACTGTCTTGGTGGTAAGCATGTAGGTTTTAGGAGAAAAGTTACTGCAGCCTCATAGGTAAATATACCTTTCTGGTCCCTGCTGCAACCCTGGGCTCTGAAAATTCAAAGGGCATACCGAAGTGTAGGTCTTCTATGAAATTAAAACAAAACAAAACAAATTCTTGGCCTGTTTCCCACCTTGCTAAATCAAGTTGTTCTGCTAAGTGACTACTTTGATCCGCTGTTCTGTTTTCAGATGATTAAGGGGGTCTTCAGTGTTCTACCTGTAACCAAACATTTAATGGTGACCCTCTATGTCTACTTTTAAAAAAATTGTAGCTTGTTAAAACAACATTTTATTGTTTTTTTACAATAAAATGGATCATCAACTAAATTTCTCAAAAGAATCTATGTCAGGCAATTCACAGCTATGTGATTTTGACATTTTCATGTTTTTCTAAGGTTCAGGTTTTGGTTTTGTTGTTTGTATCTAACAAATATAATTCCTTTCCATTAAATTAAATATTAGCAATCAGAAGTATTTCTATTGCTATCCTTAAAGTATTTTAAGTGCATGCTATTGTTTTATTTCTATTTTCTTTATATATTATTTTAGAGGATAAAACATTTTAAATGAATTTTGCAACTGCTGAAATAAAGCCTGAAACTTCCAAAAATAAAGATTCTGAATAGTTTAGGTTTTAAAATATGTTCACAACTGCAACTCAGGACAGTGAGAGTTGCAGATACCTTTGAGAATACCATGTCCATATCATGTGCATAAATTTAAATAATAGAGATTTATATTGCCTTGGGATAACCAATATTTTAACATAAAATATTTGAAAATCCAACTTCTTTTGTAATCGTAGGAAGAACAATTTCA
Organism: Eubalaena glacialis; assembly: GCF_028564815.1. NCBI lineage: Eukaryota > Metazoa > Chordata > Mammalia > Artiodactyla > Balaenidae > Eubalaena > Eubalaena glacialis. The sequence continues at coordinate 129,847,544 of NC_083718.1, forward strand.
CCAACACCCAACTGTTAATTCAGTTTGAACCAACTCCTAAAAAATTGAGCCACCAAATATTCTCCTACACTTATATTTTGAGGGTTTTTTTTTTTTCCAAAATATATTTGCTTTTAGTAAGTATAGGAAAGCAGGGAGTGCTTAGAAATTTTCAAGGTATGGAATTGGAACGGAGGCAGAAGTATAGAAATGTCAGAATTACACCACAGAGATAAGAAGGTGTGTGTAGTTTTGAGGAATATTAATCCTGGGAAGTGAGACGCAGTGTGACTGTAGCCTGTGACTCCACCAAATCCTTAGTCATTATTAAGAAGGGCAGTTGTCCTGAAGTCAGCTTCTTTATCTTCTGCATTGACAGAAAAAGCAGACACAGTCCAGTGACAAGGAAAACAGATTTATACTTACAAAGTTTGAAAGTTGTTTTTCAAGAAAGAGAACATACCAGCTTTTCTGCACCCCCCCCACCCCCTTGCTCTATAAATAGCTCCTGGCAGGCAGAAACAACCCTGATTGCTCGAGATGAAGGAGAACAAGCAGCAGGCTGTAGTGCAGAATCAGTGGCACGGTGCCAAGAGCTTCATCAAATGAATAATAGCTTCCACTTGACAATCAGTAAAGTGCCTCTTCTCCTACGGATTTAGTTTTTAATGATGATTAGAGAGGATGGGTCCCTAAAATTTCTCTGGTAGAAATGACCTCCTATTAATTTCTGTTCCTTGAAATGCTGAATTTCAAAGCTATTTTACAGCTGCAAAACCAAAGGCACTGACATAAAGGAACTATTATCTTTGTAATTGTAGCAACAAGTACTAAATTTGTCATTGATTAACAGAGACTTTTTAACTTCATTATCCTTTGTTGGTTAAGTCCCCATTTGGAACTTACTGATTTACTTGCTTTGAAAGTCAAATGTTACATTTTAGACCCAACAGCTATCAGAATAATGTCCTTTGTTTTAATATAATAAATACTTCCTTGTAACATCTTACATTGATTATTATGCAATAAAGAGTGAAGGTCAAGTCAGAGCTTATTAATTCTATACAGTGTTTTGTTTTCTGGGCGGGTAACAAAATATTCTAAACAGATACGGTTAAAATACATATAGGAACACAATATTTATTAAGCAAAGAACTTCGTCAGAATTTTAAAATTTCCTGACACATTTTCATCTGTGTGTGCATATATAAAGTATATTTTCCAAGAGGAATTAAATGTAGAAGAGAGCCTCTTAAAGAGTGGAGGCGTTTATATTAATATCAAGTGATGAGACGATAGGCCTACTGTGTCAAATTAGGCCATTAGTTATGAAGTAATGTCATAGGTATTGAAAATAACCTGTGGTATATCTCAATCATGTGATATGTGGCATTCTATTTTATAAATGAAAGTTTTGAATGTAAAGGTAGTTCCAGAGAAGACAATGGCACTTTACAGTGCTTTCTGTATAATGTTCTTAGTAGTTAAAAAAAAGAGACATAATGAAATGCTTACTTCAAAGGTTTTTAAATTTAGGATGACTTTGAAAAGCCACAGAGTCCATACTGTTGCATTTCATGAATTGTCTGTCATACATAGGAGTTCAAAAAACTTACAGAAATATTTAAAGTGGTTGAAAAGTTTAGAGGGAAATATTTATTAAGAATTTTAAAAAGTTGCCAAACCTCTGATTCAGGAGGCTGCCTGGTGATGATCTTTGATGTTCTTCTTCAGCGTTTCCCAGAGAAATGAAAATGTAGTGAGTTTGTTGCTTAATTTGTTCAGTTAAAAGGACTTCCTTCAGAACTAAAATGTCCTTTCTTTTATGAAATAATATTATTAGTATATTTTACTTTTAAATGTCTTTACTTGATAAAATAAAAAGTTGGCAATTATTTGTAGGTTTTACCTTCACTTTAAAAAATATCCTGTGAAATCCAAAATTTATGCATCTGCTAACCTAGGAGAATTTGGAAATGAGTTGGCAGAGCTTTGCCTTTCATTAGATAAGCTGGTACAAAAAGTCTGTTATAGCCAGAGGTCAACCAACTGCATGAGGAAGAAATATGAAAAAAAATTAGCAAGCTGTGACACCCAAAAGAACAATAAAGCCATCAGATACTCCTGCAATTAGGTCATACATTTTAGAAAAAAATCAATCAGGAATTAAAATAGGATAAAACTTTTAGGAACAGCAGAATGTGAGAGCTCTAGAGGGAAGCTTGAACACATTACTTTCTTTGCATTGCCACTGATATCCATGTTACTCTTTTAGCAGAACCTGTAGAACACATCATTGTTTGAATGTAGAGGATTTAAAATGAAAACAGAAATATCCTAACATTTCCAGCATTAGAGAACAATGCCCTTTCTACTATATTACCTATTTCCCAGCATTGGAATGAAATAATTTTGTACTTTATTAAAATATGGTTATCCTAGTAGGCCTACCAAGCTAAAACTCCTTTTTTTTTTTTTTGAGGAGGAGGAGCATTTCCTTTGAACTATGACTTAATTCCTGGTATTAGTCATCTAGGGAAGAGAGAGTTCTCTCTGAGAGGAACCTAGGACTGTCTAAAAGAATTAAGGAAAAAAAAAAAAACATTTAAAGGGAACGTGTGTGGGGAGGTAAGGGGAGTAGAATGGGCTGTTGTGTGGAATGGTTGAGTTATAGGCTTCCTGAGAATAAGTCCGCTATCCTAGGACCACAGTCTTTATTCTGTCAGGTGGACTATTTCTATTCCTAGTGATTCTGTGTTTATTTTTCTTTCTGTTTTCTTTACTATTTAACAAATCCTGTCTGAAACTTCTGGCTTGGTTCAGTTGCACTAAGTGGCATAAAGAGAAATACTTGAATCTACAGAGTAGTTAAGGGAGGAGTGTACCTCAGAGGCCAGTGTGATGTGGCACGACGATCCAGAGTGGGAGACCGCCAAGAAGATCAAACTCAGAAGAACAGAGTCATATTACTTGGTAAGCTTCTTATTCCCACCAGGAAAGTCTTCTTTCCAGTACCGATCCTGGAAGGATTTAGGCAGAGATGGCTACATAATTTGTAGGGCCCAGGGCACAATGAAAGTGTGGGGCCCCAGCTAGGGGTAGGGAAGTCAGTCTCCTTTTCATATAAACCTGCTCCTGCCCAATTTACTGCAGATGGGATCCTGCGCCAGGCCTCACTTGATGCCTGGATGGGATTCAGGAAAAGATCCAGTGGAGTCATCCACTGAATGCACTGGTGCCCTGTATGCAGTGGAATGCGTACCTGACCCGGACCCCATCAGGGAGCAGGGACGGCAGTTGGAGGAGGGAGATGTGGCCTCCTCCAGCCAATTCAAACTGTAGCCCAGAGAGAAGCAGCAGTAGTGGTGGACCAGAGCTGGGAGAATTTCAAGGTGGCCACCCTAGGGCGTTAAACCCCAAACACAGAGCATTAAACCCCCAGCAGGGCCCTTCTGAACATGAGACCCCGTGGACTGCACTGGTTGTACGGCCATGAAGCCAACCCTGAATGTAAGATACATTTTATTAAGGAAGATACTTGGCCTTTATGGCTATACTGTGGCCTTGACCCTCTTCTCCCTAAATATTTTTTGTTGTTGTTGCGATAGTTGTTTACTTTTTCATCCATTTGCTCCAGTATAGTGAAAACATCAGTGCTTGTTCACCTGAAGCAAGGATTAGTTTTAGGTTTCCTTTTATCAAGGAAAATTGGCCATTTTCACTGTAGGAGAACACAGTTCCCCTAAGTTCTCTAGGCCACAGGGCTTGGAGGGAGACCTGTTAGCAAGCCAAAGCTCGATTTTTTATAGTAAGGAATTGCCGAAGTGAGATGCAAATAATAAGGTCAAGTCTATTTTTGAAAATAAAACTGTGGCTTCATTTCTGATAGAAAATAAGTCCAGGTATCTATAGTGCTATTGAACATGGAGGAAGTCAACCAGTTTTGGCTGGCAGCCACTGAGAACCTTATAGAGCAACAGAGCTAGCTGGCCAAGAAGGAGATGGAACGTGAAAGGATTCTGATGAATTTTGGGATGTCTCATTGATGGAAAGACTGAGCGCCACACTCAGTTCTTTTATTTTCCTATCCCTAAAGACATTGGAGTCTACCTTGAATAGAAAAGCCAGATACATGTATTACTAGTCATTTTTTTTTTTTCACCTTTCTTCCGGCTCTCTTCTATTCTCTCTCCAACCTCCTTGCCGTTTCTTTTTTGGCTTGCTATTATGAGTCAAGGGAGGTTCACCAGGAACATAGATTTATACTACTGAGCCTAAGTAATGAAGGAAGATAATACTAGGAACTATATTAAAATAACTCACATTTTCAGAGATAATATGAATAACATTTAAGTTCCTTCTTCTCTATCCCCCGTATTCCTACTACCCCTACCCTCTGGTCAGCTGCCTAGATTACTGACCTGTGAAAATTAATTGTCACAGGATTCACAGGATTGCTTATTATATTAGGAAAATACCTCAAGGAGTATCCAAAGGAAGTAATAATATATTTAATAAAGAAAGGCAGACTTAATTTTATAGCAATTTATTTGTATAAATTTTATATTGTTTTATTATTGCTTTTTTTGGACTTCGAGTATAGAAGACTGAGTTAGTCATATTTAGTGCATGGTACACTGTTATCATTAGTCTATGCAATGACCCTTCCTTGTTTATTGTTTTCCCTTTTATCCTTATTCCTCAACCATTTTAATGTGGGGTTTCTTTGGTGTGTTTTTGTAAAATATATATTTATTTTACTACCTATTTATTATAAATGTATATTATATTATTTTCATGTGCATGCCTTTTTATTTATATAATGATCTGCTATAAATCTCATTCTGTTTCTTGCTTATTTTATTCAGCACTCTATTTTTAATATCTGTGTGTCATATGTATTAGAACTCCCTTGTTTCTAATGGCTAAACAGTATTCCACATTTAACTTACCTGTTCCTTCAAGGATAGAGATCTACAGTGTCTCCATTTCCTTACTACCAGAAACAGCCCTATAATGAACAGTCTTTTATGTAGTTCCTTCTGGATCTGCATAAGGATTTCTTAGGATATCTACTCAGGAGCAGGATTGCTGGATCCAAGAGCCTATGTATTCCTAATTTAACTAGGCTTTGTCAGACTATTTTCCAGAATGTTTTCCAGGACATTCCTACCAAAAACTTCAAGAATATCCCTGTATTTTTATATTACGTCCCTATATCCTTGATCCTTGGCGTTACTTAGTATTGGCCAATTTTATGGTTATAAGTGATATAACATCATTTTAATTTTTATTTCTCTAATTACTAATATAATTTAGCATCTCCTAATATGCTTTTTAGTCTTTTGGTTTCCTCTTATGTGAATTGCATGTTAATAGCTTTTGACCATTTCTGATTTCCGTTTTTTGTTTATTTGCTTGCATGAGGTTTTTTCCTCTCATATTTTAAACATTATGCCTTTTGGATTTTAGACATTGCCAATATATTCTCCCAATTTGTCATCCGTCCGCTAACTTTGTCCATGGTGTTTCTGTTATTTAGGAGGTAACTGTGGCATTTGTAATAGAGCTCCATATTAACAATGGCTCAAGAAAGAGGTTTATTTATCTCTCAAGTAACAGTATGGAAAGAGGAGATTCTTCTGTCTTACTATTTCACCATTTCTAGGGTATTGCCATTCTTAACTTGATGCAGTGTGACTCTCACCAGCCACTGGGAAAGGGAAAAGAGGGAGAAGAGGGTGGTAAATCTGTTTGTTTTAAGGGCACGATATAGAAGCTACACACATTTGTTGGAAGTTTGCTCACATTTCATTGGCTATAAAGTAGTCACAGGGCCATATCTAGGTATAAGGAGGGTTGGGCAATATAATCTTTTACCCAGGTAGCCATGATCCCACCTAAAATTCAGGAATTCTGTTAGGTTTAGAGAGAGGGGATAATGAACTTGGGGGACATCAGTAGTCTGTGTCACAGTGTCCTTCATTGAACAGAAATCCTTAATTTTGATATTTTCAAATTAATACCTTGGTCTTATTCGTGCTTTTGAAGTTTTGTTTAAGGAATCTTTCACTACTACTGGATGACTATCTTTTTAAAACTTTTTAGTTATACCTTTTTAATTTAATTTTAACCTATCTGGAATTCACCTGCAATTTTGGTGTGAGAGAGGAATGCAATTATATTTTTCCTTATATAGGAGGCAATTTGTTGAATAATATCTATTCAGCAATCTCTCCTTTCTTCAGTTTTTGTATATTATTTCAGATCCTCCTATAATCAGAAGCTAAAATGCGATTAGATATGCAAGAGGTTAATTGGGGGAAACACATGTGAAAGATAAAGGGGGGGAGAGGTCCATAGAAGACCACTCCTATGAACATCAGATACCTGTGAAGGAGAGGTGGAAAGAAGACGGATTGGGTAGGAAGAATCTCAAACCGTAGCACAATGAAAGTTTTGGCCAGGCCAATGGGGAGTCCTCAAATCAAAGTTGCCTGTCAGAGATGTACCACGTCTTATGCGAATGGGCCTGAATTAGTACCCACACTGTGCTCAGTCATTGGCTGGGAACACTTCCAGGAAGTGTGGCCTAGGCATGAATGTGGTTGTGGATGCAGAGGGGTCATCAATCAACTATGTTTCTGCAACAGAAACTCTGAGTTACACATTTTTATGACCACCACAATTTGTAGGACCAGCTTAATCATATATAATGTTCTCATATTTGCACTGTGTCTGTTTTGAGTTCTCTGCTGCAGTCAGTTGATCTATTTGTCTCATACCGTACCATCCTTTTTTATTTACTCTTTTTTTCTAAAGTTGCCTTAAACTAAGCATATATTGTTATTCCTTGAAACCAATTTCAGAATAAGTTTTACTGTTAAAAAGAAAGTCCTTGAAATTTTGACTTGAATTACATTGAATTTATAAATTAATATGAAGAAAACCTGGATCTTTAAACTGTTATCATCTCTTCAAGCATATAGAATATATGTCTATTCTTATGGTTTTCAAGAGTTTAAAATTTATCTCTATAAAACATTCAGTACTTTTTAATTCATAGAAATTTTATAGTTATAGCAAAATCAAATGCTATTGATTTTGCTGTTATAGAGAAATGCTGTTGATTTTGTATGCTATTGATTTTGTATTGAATTTGAATCTGGCAACCTTGCTGAAATCTCTTCCTAGTCAATATTGTTTATATATTGACTTTTGATTTTACTATGTAAAAAATCTTCAAATAATGGGTTTTATCTCTTCCCTTTTAACACTTTACTGTACTGTCTTAAACAATAGCAGAGAGAATGGGTATCTTGGTTTTGTTCCTAAACCTAAAGGGAATGTGTTGAAAGTTGAAGGGTTTGTGAACATAATTTTTATTTGGTTAAGGAAGTTTCTGTTAATTCTTAGTTGGATAAAAGGTTTTATTATAAGGTGTTGAACTTTATCACTTTTTCTGTATTTATTTAAAATCTTTGATTTTGTTCTCTAGTCTATTAATGTAGTGTATATTATTGATAAAATGTTCTCATGGTAAATACCATTGTATTCCTGGAATAAACTCTACCTGACAATTCTGTGGCTAAAAATATATATAGTGTTGAATTCATGTAGCTAATACTTTATTTTAAATTTTTGCATCTATACTTATAAGTGAAATGATATATAATTTTCTTTTCTTGTATTATCCTTACACAGTTTTTGAATAAAGATTACACTAACCTCATAATATGTACTGGTCAGTCTTCTTTCCCTTTCTATTTATAGGATTAACTAATCTTTGAAAGTTTGATAGAACTCAACTGTAAAACAATATGGACCTGAGGCTTCTTTGGAAACTCTTTGCTCACCACTTAAGTATTTTAAATGCTAATTTGTCTTTTCACATTTTCTATTTTGTCTTATATATACTTTTGCATTTTATACTTTTCCATAAATTTATCTATTTCATTGAGGTTTTCAAATTTACTTGAATATAATTTTTCATAATACCATTTCATTATTATTAAAAATTTATGTTGAGTTTATAGTTATTTCCCCTTTTTATACTATATATTGTTTATTTACAATCAGTGTTGCTCAAGGTTTATTTGACTTATTGATCTTTTAAAATAATGAACATTGGGGTTATGGTACTCTCTATTTTAAAAAAATTTTTTCTGTTTAGTTGAATTCTGCCCTTATTTTCATTTATTATTTCCTTCCTTTTGGAGGATATTTTCTTACCTTTTTTCACTTTCTTGCTTAGCTATATTTTTATTGTCTTTCTTGTGCCCTAAAAAATGTATTCAAAGTAATGTTTCCCCATAAATATTGCTTCAGATGTACCCCACAAATTTTAACATGTAGTATGCATTTCATTGTTCAATTCTAAATACTTTGTCATTTCTCTTATAGTTTCCAAAGGCTATTTCATACATATTTTGTAGATTTAAGACATGGGTTTGAAAATTTTATTAACTTCTAGTTTTATTGCAATATAATTAAGAAACTAGAACTTAATCTTATTTTCTGGATCTATCCGTTTCAGAAGGTGCATGTTAAAGTCTCCAGTTAGAGTTTTTGATTTATCTATTTTTCCCCCACAGTGCTGTCTATCTGTGTTGTTAGGTGCATTTATGTTCATGATGACAAAATCTTCTTGCTTTATTGTTCCCTTGATCAGGGTATAATATTCCTCATAGTCCTTTATGATATTTTTCCCCAGGAATTTTTATTTTGTCAGATGTTATGAATGCAATTCCAACTTTCTTTGAAATTCTGAATAATTGCCAGATTACCTTTTTCTATCCTTTCTGTATCCTCTTGTTTGAATGACCCTTCTTACAAACAGCATGTTATTGAATCTTTTTTTCTTTTAATTTAGAAACTAGTATGAGAATCTCTGTCTTTTAAGTAATGTTAAACCCATTTAAATTTATTGTAATCACTATTATATTAGGACATATTTTTATGGAACATCTTGGTTAATCTGCACTCCATCAGGCATCTCCTTTATATTCCTGGGCAGAGGCAATCCCCTTAGGTTATAATCCCACCAAGTGGGAGTTTAGTTAGGGAAGAAGTATAAGAGTGATTCATGACATGTGACTGGTTTGTGGGAATATAGTTTCACTCCAGCAGGTCTTTTACTCTATCCTGATATTATCCCATGACAGTGACCTGGACTGTTGTAAATTCGTTGGTGATAGGGCAGACGATGACCATCCTCAGATAAAAACAGAATTTAAAAGCTCTCCCTAAGCCAGTCCTTAATGCTGTGACACAGTAGCTTTTGCCCCAGGCTGCTGCCACCCTAGACATTGGCTTCCACAGCTTTCTCCCTAGGAGTTTCCTCACCATTTTTATATTAGTTATTCAGATTCATGTTTCTCTCTCAAGTCTGTAGTTCCTCCAGGATTGACTTTGGGAAAAGGAGCTCACACTGTGTGCTGATATACCATTGTTAGAAAGACACAGACATATTTTATGAATATATTCATAAAAGTGGTAGTACAGAGATATTTTGGGAAAACTTATCATTAAAAACTACTTGAAACCCCCATACAAGGTGACCTTGGCAAATGATTTAATGGGAATATTAGAAAAGCCAAAATACTTCACACCTGCACCCAGTACTTTCTTCAGGACCAAATCAATCACTCCACAGTACTCCTAAGTTTTATAAGATAGCTTAACATGTTAATTTGGTTAATTTTCTCATCCTCTCTTTTTCCCTTTAAAGATTTCTCTGCATCTCTTTCTTTGTGATATCCCTGTGGCTCAGAATGTTTTTGTAGCTCATTCTTGATACCATGTCAGTCTCTGCAGACTGTGGGCCGTTCAACTTCCCAGGTGGTGGGCTATTTAACAGGTTGAGATTGCCTTCTCTTACTATCAGCAGGCAGCAGTGTTAACAGCATTAATCCCCAAGTCCTGTTCATTTACCCTAATGATACCCTCCTGCACTTGTGCACTCACATTTGTTAATGGGATGGCATAAAGGGATATCTCGGCTGTCCCTACCTTCTCCATTAAGTGATCAACTTAACCAAAGACAAGAGTCACTGATTCTTTACTGCTTTTCAAGGGAATGACTCTTGCCAATGTTTCTAGAAGAAACTATTGCAGTTCTTCATCTTCTGTGATTAAGAGATGGCATTGCCAGCCACAAATGAGCAGGGATGCAAACCATTTCAGTTAAATAAGTTGTGGGGTTTAAAGGTTTGTTTTAGAAAGACAATCCTCAGAGGACTGGTTATATTACATCTTAAGAGCGTGTATCAGAGCCTAAATTCTCCATCTTATTCATTTGGTTAAGGAATTAGAAAGCCTATGTCTAAATGATAATATTTCCTTAGAAGGCTGAAACATCAAGCGCTTGGTGCCATGCGTTTAAAACAATGGATTAGGAACTGAGAAATATAGATATTAGTTCCAGCAAAATTATTAAGTAGCTGTGTGACCCTGGGGGAATTAGACGACTTCTCTGGGAATTGGATTCCTCATCTGTAAAATAATCTTTGAGGTCCCATTCCTCAAAAATCCAAGATTCTATGTTTATAATATTTGAAGGTATTTTTAGCCAAGACCATTTTTGCCCCTAAACAGAAATATTAGCAATTTATTTAATAGGGTCATAAGTGAATGCAGGTAAGTTTTCATAAGAGATTATGAAGAATGGATATATCCTATATTAGGGAGAGAACAGACCCAGGCAAACTGCGGCTCATAAGAATCTGAAGATCTGGGCATCATGGAGGCACGGGGGTCAAAAAGGAGGGGCAGGCCTATAGGGAAGTGAGACCCTCTGCCCCTAACATGCCTGCGGCCATGCCTGAGTCCTTGAGATAGAGGAGGATATTTTACATGCTCTTTATTTGTAGGCAGTGCGTAAAACTCCCTACTACAGACTGATGAAGGGGGTACACACATGATCTATAATGTTCGTTTTTTAACTGTAAATCAACTTTGTTACAGATTGATGGCTTCTTTTTAGAAAAGGTTTTTCATGGAGAATCTCATTTGCCACCCCCATCTTACCCATCTATCTCCACCCCACCCTGCACTTCACCTAAGAATCACATAGGAGTGGAATAAAGTGGTCTAGACATATTTTTAAGATTGGAGCATTTTTTCCAGACTATGATAGGACAGCTCCAAATGTGATGCAGCTGGATTTTCCTTAGATGGCCTGTGGTGCCTCAAACCCAACCCCAGCTCTCTAAGCAACCTAAAATTCATGTTTTTCAGGTCTTTAATTAGGAAAGATAGAGATAATTTTATAACCTTGCTTACATGAAGGAGAAGTAGTCTGACTCTGTAGAGGAATACTAAAAGGACTTACCTAATGTTTTTGGCTTTTCAGGACCCCAAATCAGATTTCTAAATTCTCCCATCTTTTTATCTTTCCCATAGCTTAGCTAGGAATAACTCAGAGCGAAACAGGTTAACTCTCTGCCTTCCTCAGATTGCAGTGATTGACCGGTAGAGCCATAAATGTCACCTTGAAATAAATATATAAAAATATGAACAAAAACATAAGCCCATTAATCGTACAATAATGACTTATATTAAACAATAATTTGGGAAGGATAGAATAATATTTGGGAAATATATTAGAGGTACAATAAAAGGAAGACACTATAAAAAATAAGTATATTCTGGCACAACAGAAAAAGTCTTGTCTGTTATATTTTAAATGGTACAATTAGGTGTTTGCCAGAATATAACTGTATACCCCTTTGGGCACCTCATCTTCTGGCACAATCATAAATGGACAAAAATCAACAGCAAATTCACCACAGTTCTTTTTTAATGGAATTTATTTATCTAATTTGGATTCCACTAAGTGAAAATAATATTTTAAAATTCCAATCAGTCCCAGAAGGCAGCAGGAGATCTGGGGCCTCCTGCCTATTGATGTAATTAAGCTTAGCTCATCATTATCCAGCCAGACACCACACACACACACACATACAGAACTGTGAATTGCAGCTGCATTTGGGATATTAAGGGGTCAGTAAATGACTGGGGATATGTCGAGGTTGAGAAACAACAAGTCTTAAGGGATTTTAGCTTTTGGACCAGGTATGAGTTGATGTGCTTTTATAGTAGGTGGATGAAGGACAGAGATATTTTGGTGTGACAGTACTGGGAATCATTATAAGAGACACAGTAAAATATGCAATGTTTATTGTCCACTACAAACATACTTACATAAAAATGAAGATTTTATGTACTTAAAGAGCGTGTACCTTTTTAGTTTTCAACTTTTAGCATTTAACTTACGGATTAATGCAGAAAACACTGAGTTTCTTTGGAAAGTAGAGATTTTAGTTGTCTGATAGCCATTGTAAAATCATTCTCAGTCATGATGAGGAAGTGTTTCTTTCAAATACTGTTTTGTAAAGAATGCATGACATAAGAGTAAGTATGGTATAAGATATTGAATAGCTGTCCTGTGTATGCTATTGCACAAGAGGTTCATTTATCAAATATAATTTATCCCTTCAAGGAGAAGTACAATTAAATAAATTATTTTGAAAATAAGGTTTATACTACATGACAAGCAACGTCACTAAGTACCTTTAAACACATGCACAAGAATGCTCAAACACTAGCCAGTCTCTGCTCTGCACAGTTTAGTTTAGCTTCTATCTCAGCACATGTGAGATTTTTTTAGACCTATAATTACCTGATTGGAATTTTCGCAGTTGGTATTATGGGCACAGTGACTAATTTTTAAGGGAGTAGGACATAAGGAAAAGGAATTTTTTGTCCAGCTATAAAAAAATAAATCCCCACCTATATGAGTAAAACTATATTTTGTTTCATTGTTAGATCATTTCATGTCTTAAGGAACCGGTTTATTCAGAATAAATAAAGTGCTTCCTAATCTGTTGCTTTCAGGAGCCTCTAAAATCATTCCTCAACACTTCTGAGACAACTTTCTGGCACCAGGGCTGCAAGTGAAGTGACTTTGGGGAAGTCTTGTGGCCTTGCCATTGGCTAACAATAGCTACATTATAGTAGCAAATAGATTACGTCACAGAGTGCATTAAATTCTAGCTTGCATAACGGGTAGGCCGTAGAATAAACTTCAGATTCTCCGGACAGTTGAGGGTGGCATAGGGACTCCATAGCTTTTGAGGTAAAGGCCTTGAAGAAAAGGGAGTCAAACTAGGTAAAGATGTTCTTGTTGATAGGAGAAGCAGGGCATTAAAAACCAACCAGGAACTGCAGGAACATGTATTATGTGTCACTAGGATAACAAGATGTGGCATGGAATAAAAAGCTAGAAAACTTTCAGGCAGGATGGATGGTACAGGCCATGCTGCTTTTGTTCTTCCACTGTTTCCTTTATTCTATTAGTAAGAATTAGTAAGACTGCTACCTCCTAGATGTACTGAGGATATAGCAGTACAAACTGATGATATCCCTGTCCTCATGGATCCATACTCTAGTGGATGAGAAAGATAATGAACAGATAAATACACAAATAAATATATTGTGATAAGTACTGCAAAAGAAATGTCCAGGTATTGTTGAAATGTCTGAGTGATGAGAGGGAGTAGACCATTAGGGATAGGGTGATACAGAAGGTCTTTCTGCTCAGGCAGCATTTGAGATGAGACCCAAAGATTGAGAAAGAGGCAGTCATGTAGAGAACTGGATAAAGAGCATTGTAAGCAGAGGGACAATTCATGTGAAAGCCTGGAGTGGGGAAGGGCTTGGTGTGTTTCAGAAATCAAAATGAGGCCTGTAGCTAGATCATGGTATGCCAGAGGAAGAGTGATACCAAAAGAGGTTAGAGAGGTCTGCAGGAGCCAGATCTTGCAGGGTCTTTCACACTGTGGCAAGGAGTTTGGATTCTTTCATAAAAGCAACGGAAGGGATTTAAGCAGGGGAGTCACATGATCCAATTTACCTTTTAAATATATCACTCTAGTATGCTTTCATTTTGATAATAAAGAAAGGATTGTTCATGGGAAGTGAATCATTTATACCACACACATTATACAGATATGAGCCCATATTATTGAAATCTCCAAGGATGATTAGAAAGAGAAATTTCAATGTAGCAAAATCAAGTAAAGGAATTAGCTTGCTGCCTTCAGATTCTTCCACATGTAGATTTACTACCAGGAGCTTTAATAAATCTTCCTGAAATAATGTCAGCCAGAACATACGTCTTCTAGCACTTTGGCAGAAAAATGAATGGAAGTTCACAAGGTAAAAATATGTCCTGATGGTAAACCTGTTGGAAGTTTTTAAAATGGCAGGACCATTGTATTGTGTTTCATCAGTAGGGCCTTTCTTGGTCAGGAAAAGCCCTCTTTGTTGTAGGAGAAGAAAAAAACAGGGGTATAATGGCCTGATCCAATCTTCCCATTCTCAGGAGGGTGTACTTCTGTCATCTTCCTGAGGCCAGAAAGACCTTCTTCATCCTTCATGTCTAGAGTCACCTGTGTAACATTTTCTACCCTGTGGCTAGCTCGGAATAGAAACATTTCTTGACTTCCTGTTCATTAACATTTGCCTAGGTTTGGACATTTTTACAGCAGTATATGGGATAGATGCCATTGACCGGGATTTTTAGAATCAAAGCAATTATTCAGAAAAACTTAAAATATACAAAGTATAAATAAATTTCACCAAGTTATTCATGTAGAAATGTTTACCTAACTACAGGCATTCTAGGTTGACAGCATTCTGAAAGAAGAACATGGAGAGGGTAAAGAGTTCGGCCAACTTGCTCTCAAACCTTGGCTGAGCCACTTGCTAGCTCTGTGATGTTGGTCATTCCACTTCTCTGATTTCTTTTTGTCATTTATGACAAGGAGATAGTAATACCTGCCATAAAGGGTTATTATGAAGTTTAGAGGTAGTGTATATACAGTGCTTGACATATAATAGTTGCTAAATTAACAATAGATTTTATTGTTTTTATTGTTATATTTGCCAGTTCCTGTCCACAGAGTTAAAAATATCCTTCTAGTCACAGAATTCCTATTCCTTTTTTCCCTTTCTTATCTGTTTATTCTATTGTTCACTTCAATCCAGTTTGATCCCCTCTTTTTTCCCCTTTCCCCTAAGGGATATGTCCAAACTCAAATTCCAAGTTTCCCTTATACTAAATTGTCTTTGACTTATGCTTCTGATTGAGAAGCTGTAAATGGAGCTTCCAGTTTTCCTGGTGCAGGTGGTAGGAGCAACAATGGTGATTAATTTTCCAGTATTTGTAGTGTTGTGTTTCTGAAGCACCAGTAGCACTGGTGATGGCGGTACCAGTATTTGCAGTAAAGTCAAGTTCCTGGTGTTTGTGGAGAAATTGGGGGGCTTTATTCCTTAGCCTTCAGAATCCTTCACCTGGTATCCTATATTAAGTCCCCCTTTCAGCTTTACCTAGTCAGAGTATATTCTGTTTTCTTTTGTTTATTTTGTTTTGTTTAATTTTTATTAAGAACTCTGACTTTGGCACAGATGATGTTTCTATTATCTTTTTAGTCCTTAGTACCTTCATTGTCTAATTCTTTTCAATTTCCACCCTCCTCCATATAATGTAGGGAGATTGTAGATTCCCTTTTGCAGAGACTTAATTATAAGCCCTTTCCACTTGGTTATCACAAGAGCATGTAAACATAGAGTACTGAAAATTAAATCAGTTCATTGCCTTTCCTGAAACATACTCTTTCGCAAGTATTTCCTACTTTGGTGAGTGGCCCCATATGCCACCAGTTGTCCACACCTGAAATCTAGAAGTATTTTTAGATCCTTCACTGCCCTTTACACATACATACTTATCAATTCTGTTGGCTAAAATCTTTCCTTCATTCCATTCTCATCCCTCTACTTTATTTGGTTCAGACTCTTAATATCCCTATGCTATTTATTGTTATAACCTCCTTTCTGGCCTCCTTGTCCTCATCTTCTTTATCTCCACTTACACCAAAATTGACATTTCTACCGTGAAAATCTGATCTTATTACTACTCTGTTCAAAAATTTTAGTTGTTCTTCAAAACCTATATAATAAAATCTAAACTTCTTCACATGGCATTCAAAGCTCTTCCAGTTGTATCCCTTATGTTTCAGTCTAGCTTTATTATCAACTATGACTTCCCTTGAATATCATATTCTAGCCACTTGCTACCAATTTAAGTTCCCCAAACATTGATTACTTTTTCACATTTTGGAAATTTTGAACATACTGATGCTTCTTGCTAGAACCACCTTGCTAGAAGACACCTCATCCATCTAGTTTCAGTAAAAATATAACATTCCCCCAGGCAGGCTAGGGTTCCTTCCTCCTAATCCCCACTAAACATGTTTCTCTCCTCACTATACTTCTTGTAGGCAAGGATTGTCATTTCATATCTGTAGCCTTATCTAACACCTGATTGGTACTCAATACATATTTGTTGAATGAATGAAAGTTTTGTTGTTGTTTTTTTTTCCCATAAGGCCAACACATCTCTGATTCTTTTCTGTTCCTGCAGCTCCTGTGGTGCCTGCTCTTGTTTCTAGCCTGCATCTCTCCTTTTTCTCTGTATCTACACATTTATGCATTATGTTTACAGGGCCACTCTCTTCTACTCTCAAGGCTGTTTTTTAGACACCTACCCCAAAAGCATAGGTCACAGGTCACTTGTAAGGGACTTCTGCTTGATCACAGTGTCAATCACTTAACTCTAGGTTTTCTTCTGCTCACATTGGCCACTCTGGCTGTAATGGTCATACTTGTCAATCTGATTCCAAGGCTCTGCTAGTCACCCATGAACTTTCACATATCTTAGTCTTACTAGTTTCAGTAATCACAGTTTTCTCTGAGTCTGACCATAAGTATTAAATTTGTCCATTTATGTCCATAGATGAAAAAAAACTACTTATGTACCACCCTCATTTTGGGCAATAAAGTGTTAGCTTTCTGACAGAAAGTCATAATGAGTAGTATTTCCACAGAAAACAAATTAATACTGTATTATAAAGGATTTCTTTTCCCCTAGTTCACAAGCCTCTTCTAGTATAATGACACGACAAATCCCTGCTCAGAAAGAACTACTTCCCATTGAAAAAATACTTAAGAACTTTGGAATTCTTTATCTATTTCCCTTCCATTGTACTTGATATAAACTTACAGCAAAAAGGAATGGGTAAAAACTGATCGAACTCATTTGAAGGTCTGGCATTCTACAACTTGCTTATGATGAAAAGCAAGTAAGCAAACAAACTATAACAGCAACCAAAAAGAAAAACAAAAGCTGTTTATGACCTATTCCTTTTATTCCTCCAACTTATTGTGGGTATGATTTTAACTGTGTCTGCTGAGATGATATACTCCTGGGGCTGTGATCCTCCAGAACAGGATCTAATTCAGTCATAGCAATGACTAAAGTGACTTAAGTGGCTCTTTGAATTTAAAAAGGCACACTATGAAAAACTCACTTCGGCCATAGACTAGATGAAGTTACTTGGTTCAAGAATGGTTTATTTTATTTAGTGTTTACTGCCTCCACTGAGTCTAGGTAAGAGGAAGGGAAATGACATTTGTTGAATGCTTACTTGGCCAGCCACCATAGTAAGTTCTTTAAATTTCACAGCTACCTTGTGAAGAAGACATTGTTACCCTAATTTTACAGATGAGGAAACTGAACCTCATCTAGATTAACACATTTTTCCAGAATTGCACAGCTAGTAGGTAGAAGGCTAAGGAAGAAGCCCTGTTTTATCTGACTTCAAAGCCCATACTTTTCCTACCATTTGGTGGTGTCTTTTAGCAGTTACAATTAAGAACTGAGGATATAGGTGAGTTACTCTGGATATTTCTGCCTTCCTTTGTAACTTGTGCCAGATCACTTATTCTTTTTCTTACCACCACCAAAAGAGACTTCATCCTTCAAGAGACTCTCAAAAAGGGAGGGTGTTTCACCACCAGAGACCTACCTAATTTACAGTGGACAAAGACACAAGAAATATTTTTGCATGGAGTCTGTACATATATTCTTTGACCATTCTTTTTTTCCTTTCTTATTGCAAAGTATTGCAAAGAGAGGCTAATCTGGAATTATTGCTATCTAGCAGTCACCACTTGCAAGGCACCATGTAGATCAAGATGGTATGTGAACCACTAAGTGTCAAACTTATGGATTTTAAATGTTATACGAGTTCACAGGTGAGATCAAGAGTGGTTTCATGGAGGAAGTTGGACAAGTGTATGTGACTGATACATGTTTGAAGGATGAGTGGGTTTAGGTTGAGATAAAAAGGGAAAAGTAGGCATTTCAAGATAGGAGATACTGACAGAGACATGAATAAATATGCCTGGTGAGTTGGATCACCTCCATCAGGTGATTTAACTGTCAGAAGCTATGTATTGGTACCATCAATATATAACAAGTAAAATTTATTGCATGTGTGCTGTATGCCATGCCGTACTCGAAACTCTTGAGTTCTATTTAATTCTCGTAATAATCCTATGTGGTAGGCACTATAGTCATCCACATTTTACAGATGAGGAAACTGATGAACAGAGAGGTTAAGTAATTGTCACACATCTAGGAAGTGATAGATCTAGGGAAGTCTGGCTCCAAAGTCTATGCTCTTAATGCCTAACCTAGACACAGGTGTAGGGGCATTACCTTGAAGAGTAGCTGCCGAGGATAAAAGACGGTTGGAAAAATCCTCCTTCAACAGGCAGAATTCACCTGAATTTTCAGACACGCTTTTTTTTTTTTTTTTTGCTATTTTATTTCCCCTTCTCCATTATTCCAGTTTAAAACAAAAAAACAATAATTTCTTGTTGCTCGATCTTCATTCTCGGATCTGCCATTGCATCTTCCTTTATCCAACCCTGGTTGATTCTTTTTCTTTTGTTTCTTTTTATTTTTCTCCACCTCTTTTTCTTCTCTTTTTTAAAAAATTTTATTTTATATTGGGGTATAGTTGATTAACAATGTTGTGTTAGTTTCATGTGTACAGCAAAGTGATTCAGTTATACATATACATGTATCTATTCTTTTTCAAATTCTTTTTCTTCTCTTCCTTTCTCTTATTTCTGGGTTAGTTAAGCCTGTAACATCTCTTCCCATTTGTAGGACTATGGTTCAGGAAGTCCACCATTCCCATAGGAATCTCCAGGGCAAGAGTGGAAAAGGTTACCAAATTGCAGAGGTAGGGGACAGCTGGAAGCAGAGCTCAGTCAAGGGTCAGTGAGCTTAACTCTTCTATCCCTCCACCCGCCGCTGCCTCATCTTGTCCTGTCAGTCCAGCATGGCCCACGTGCCAGAATGATGAGACTCCTTAAGAGAGGGAGTCAGCCTCAGAGCCTGTGCCAGGATAGGTTTTGCTGCCCCTGCAGCTGTTTTTGTCACCTGGCCAAGCACAGCAGTGGATGTATTTATTTGTACAGGAGGTAAAGCCAAGAGAATTTGGGCATAGTATTCCAGCAGCTCTATCTTAGTTTTCTGGAATTTGAAACCCAGACTTGTCTAGAATCTTTTACGAGGTATCGGAATGAGTGTCTTTGGTTCTAAAAATGGAAGAAAAGAAAAAAACAAAAAAGCAATTTCTGATGGAAATGGAACCACTAATTTCAATCTAGGGACTCTAAGTTGGTTGGAATTGCCCAGGTGGTTTTTATTACGTCTCTTTCTGATTGCTTGTTGCCTCCTACAGAAAGAAGGACAGAGAAGTTTCAATATTATAGATGTTGGTTGAGTGCCCATCATGTGTCTTCATTTTACATTGTACTGAGGAAAAGTGTAGGGGGAGATATGAGACTAAAAACAAACAGTCCTAAAATGATATATAAAAATAAGTAAAGTCTACAACAACGTCAAACAATAGGAGGCTGAAAGTTACTACATTGGAAAAATTTGAGGAGCTCTTTTTTCAAGGATTATATTCAAAACAGTTTGAGCTACAAAAGTCAGTCTGAACACTACCCTGCTTACTCACTTACCTTGGTACTAGATTTGGTGACAAATAACTACTGACTGTTTTAAAATATAAATTTCATCTTCAAAGAAAGAAAATTCATTGTTTCTGAAGCTGTGCAGAAGAATGTATTATAGGCTTCATAGCACTATAAATGGCAGGAGTGTTGAATAGGGACTGAGTCCCACAGTGACTACGTTGAAGAGAAGAGCTTTCATCTGAGCATATTACTTTTTTTTGAATGCTTGTTCAAAACTTATGCTGTGAACACAAGTTCACTGACATTAGGCAGATTAAAATTTTATGAGATCTATACATGTAAGACTTTAAAAAATAACTGAAGGCAGAAAAAAACAATTGTCAGTGTGGTCTGTGTATACATACACACACACACACACACACACACACACACACACACACGATGGGATAATATTAGCCTTATAAAAGGAGGAAATCCTGCCATTTGCAACAACATGGGTGAATCTGGAGGGCATTATGCTAAGTGAAATAAACCAGACGGAGAAAGACAAATACCGCATGGTAACACTTATATGTGGAACCTAAAAAAGAAAGTCGAACTCAGAAATTAAGAGTAGAATGGGGGTTGTGAGGGCCTGGAGGGTGAGGGAAATGGGGAAAGCTTGATAAAAGGACACAAACTTTCAGTTATATGATGAGTAAGTTCTGAGGATCCAATGAATAGCATAGTGACTACAGTTAATAGTAATACTGTTTTGTATAATTAAAATCTGCTAAGAGAGTAGATCTTAAGTGTTTGCTCCAAATAAGTAAATAAGTAAATAAAAGGTAACTATGTGAAGTGAAGCAAGTAACTTGATTGTGGAAATCCTTTCACAATGTATACATATATCAAATCATCACATTGTACACATTAAATATGTTACAATTTTATTTGTCAACTATACCTCCATAACGCTGGAAAAATTTATAAAAGAATCTGTTATACCAAAAAAACCCCACAAAAAACAAAACCAAATTGCCAAAATGGTAGTTGAGTTCAAGGAAGGGATACCATATAGGCTGGAATTCTTGCAAAAAGACCATAGAGAAAGTGAGACTTTTTATGCACAACATTTGGGAAGCTGGAACATAAAAAATTAGATGTGAGACTTAAAACATAGGAGAAGCTTAACCAATCATTATGTTTAAATTAAGCAACTCATTGGAATAATAACTATAAGGCTATTGGGCAATGTTATAAAAGTCCTCTAATCAATGTTACAAAAATGATCTACGTAATCCTTATTTGACCTATAAAATAGTGCTAGCTCTTGATAGAAGTCTTATGAGGTAATGTTGGAAACATTGCCTAGTACATTTAGATGCATTTTCTTGAGTTTGTTCACATGTCTGATTAACCCAGAGACTACAGATGCCTTACAGTGTTGTATTCCTAAGATTCCATAGAATGCAGTGACTAAGAAATCTTGCAGACCCAGACAGGAAAATCAGCCAGGCTTCCACAATAGCTAGCAATCTGTGATTATACATGGTTATTTGTCCAGAATGTACTCTCAAGTAGTAAATGCAGATTAATAGACAAATATGTAGGAAAAAATAAGATCTGAAAATAAATGACATATTTATTTCTCTAATTATGATCTGAAGATAAAAAAAATCTAAATGGCTATAGTTTTACTGGCTTTTTGCTTTGTAGTAAAAAGTTACAAATTTGGCCTTTTCTTCACACAATCACGCAGAGAGCCTATTCAGTATGTTGCATAGATTTAAGAAAAAAGAATGTAACTTTAAACTTGTAACTAATTTCCAATTATAACATTAAAAGCTTAAATGAAAATCCGCTATGAGGAAATAGATCCACGCTGAATCAACTCAAATTTCATAGACATTTAATATAATAATCGGTTATATTTATCGAGCATTAGTTAAGTGCAAAACACTGTGCAAAGTGGTCTATTTAATCCTTATAACAAACCTATAAGATGGGAACTGTTATAATCCTTGCTTTGTAGATGTGAAAAAAAGGGAGGCACAAACAGGTTAGGCAATTAGCCCCAAATCACAAAATATTAAGACACATAAATAGAACATAAACCCAGTTTTTCAAATCTAGAGCACCACTTAAAAATCTTTTATTTATAACAGTAATAAATGTGCATAGGTTAGAAAGAAAATAACTACAAATCTTGTAATTAAGTTGAACATTTAATTTGTACACTTTTGAGAACGAAAGGAGGTTGCTGACTGGATAGGGCACTGGGAAACAGGCATAAAACAGGACATTTTTGAGAAAAGTCAGATGTACGGTCACCAGATTTAAGCAGTCCCTGTCCACAATATCCCTTGTTCCCCAATTTTTGCTTCTCAGAGGCAATTATGTTAAACTCTTTCTGCTGCCTTTTTAAAGAATATTTTATATTTGGGAGCTCTTTTTTTCAGGAATTGTATTGAGAACTATTTATCCAAATAACATGCAATACTGTAAATTCTTGATTTTTTAATTTTAGATATTATATATATTGATTTCTACTATGGAACACAAGACTTTTGCTCTTATACTTTCTGACTAAACATACTTTCCCTACCTTCATTCTCCAACTTTTTTTGGTTAATTTTATGTTTATATTATTAAGACTGTATAAATTTGACCCACATATAATAATCTATTACATTTTCATAATCTACTTACTGTTTTTCCCAGAGTTAACCATCTTATGTGTTCATTTTTGCTTAGTTATCTATATACCTGCTCACATCCACCCCAACCTTTCTTTCTAAACTCTGAAAGCTCCTCTTGTTACTGTCAAACCTCATAGATAATAGATAAGTTCTACTTTTTCCCCTTAGAACATCCCTCCTTGTTTCTCTATCTTCCTGATCCAGTATGACTGATTGCTTTCAAAATTGGTAATTATAAATAAAGCTGCTATAAATATCTGTGTGCAGGCTTCTGTGTGTACATGCTTTCACTCATTTGGGTAAATACCAAGGAGCACAATCCTGAATTGTGTGGTAAGAGAGTATGTTTACTTTTGTAAGAAACTACCAAACTGTCTTCCAAACTGTCCATTTTGCATCCCCACCCACAATGAATGAGAATTCCTGTTGCTCCACATACTCACTAGCCTCTGGTATTGTCAGTGTTCTGGATTTTGGCTAATCTAATAGGTATGTATTGGTATCTCAGTTTTGTTTTAATGTACATTTCCATGATGACACGTGGTGTGGAACATCTTTTCATATACATATTTGCCGTCTATTTTTCTTCTTTGGTGGGGTGTCTGTTAAGGTCTTTGGCTTGTTTAAAAATGGGAATTTAAAAATTATTATTATTACTATTATTATTAATCTTAAGAGTTTTGGGTATATTTCATATACCAGTTCTTTATCAGATATATCTTTTGCAAATATTTTCTCTCAGTCTGTGGCTTGTCTTTTCATTCTCTTAACAGTGTCTCACAAAGCTAAGGTTTTTAATTTTAATGAAGTCCAGCTTATCAATTATTTCATTCATGGATGATGCCGTTGGTGTTGTATCTAAAAAGTCCTCACAAACCCAAGGTCATCTAGATTTTCTCCTATGTTATCTTCATATCTCCTGTGAAATTAGGAGTTTCATAGTTTTGTTGTACATTTACATCTATCATCCATTTGAATTAATTTTTGTGAAGGGGTCTGTGTCTAGATTCATTTTGTTGTATATGGATACTCAGCTGTTCCAGCACCATTTGTTAAAAAGACTGTATTTGTTCCATTGTATTGTCTTTGCTCCTTTGTCAAGAATCAGTTGACTATATTTGTGTGGGTCTATTTCTGGGCTCAATATTCTGTTCTACTAACTTATTTGCCTGTTCTTTCACCAATACCACACTGTCTTGACTACTGTAGCTTTAGAGTAAGTCTTGAAGTTGGATAGTGTCAGTCCTCCAACTTTGTTCTTCTCCTTCAATATTGTGTTGGTTATTCTGGGTTATTTGTCTCTCTACATAAACTTTAGGATCAGATATCCACAAAATAATTTGCTGGGATTTTTATTGGAATCACATTTAATCTATTTGTCAAGTTAAGAAGAACTGACATCTTGACAATATTGAGTATTCTTGTCCATGAACGTGGAATAGCTCTCCAATTTTTAGTTCCTTGATTTCTTTCATCAGAGTTTTGTAGTTTTCCTCATATAAATCTTGTATATATTTTATTAGATTTATACTTAAATATTTCATTTTGGGGTCTATTAATATAAATGGTGTTGTGTTTTTAACTTCAAATTCCAGTTGCTCATTGCTGGTGCATAGGAAAGTGAATAACTTCTGCACATTAACTTTGTATCTTGCCACCTTGCTATAATCACTTATTAGTTCCAGGAGTTTTTTTGTTGATTATTTGGGATTTTCTACATTGGCAATCATGTCATTTATGAACGAAGACAACTTTATTTATTCCTTCTCAATCTGTGTACCTTTTATTTTATTTTCTTCTCTAATTACATTAGCTAGGACTTCCAGTACTTCTAGTATTGTTGAAAAACAGTGGTGAGAGGGGACATCTTTATCTTGTTCTTGACCTTAGTGGAAAAGCTTCTAACTTTTCGCCGTTAGACATGATGTTAGCTATAGGTTTTCCTTTAGATTTTCTTTATGAAATTGAAGAAGTTCTCCTTTATTCCTAGTTTGCTGTTATTGGATTTTGTCAAATATTTTTTCTTTTGCATCTATTGATATGAACATGTGATTTTTCTTCTTTAGCCTGTTAAGGTAATGGATTTTATTAATTTTTAAATGTTGAACCAGCTTTACATGCCTGGAATAAATCCCACTTGGTCATGGTGTATAATTCTTTTTATACATTGGATTCACTTTACTAATATTTTGTTGAGGAATTTTGCATCTATCTTCATAGGATGTATTGGTCTGTAGATTTTATTTTCTTATAATGTTTTTGTCTGGTTTTGTTATTAGGGTAGTGCTGGCTTAGGTCCAATGTTTCACTTTGTTTTTCTTGAGAAAAAGTGTTGTTTTCTTCTTGCGGCTGGTGACATTCACCTCAACTTCTGCAGAAAGGGAAATGGGATTAACCTGGGCTTTGAAGGAGCAAAAGGGAAGAAGGCAGTAGAGTGTGGTGGCCAAGAATGCAGGTTTAGGATTCAAATGAGACCATGTACAAGTCCTGGCTGTACACCTTACTGGCTATCTGACCTTGAGTAAGTTACTGAACCTCTCTAAGTCTCAGTCTCCTCATCTGTGAAGTGAATACAGTAATAATACCTGTCTCATAAACTTGTCAGGAGGATTATTGAGGTAAAGAGGGTAAAATACATAGAATGAGTGCCCAACCCTCAGTATTTGATAAATTAATTTTTAAAAAGGCAAAGGGCAACCCTTTTAGATGGATGAAGAACATTGAAATAATGACCAGAATAGCAATGGTTTAAAGAAGAATGTGCCTTGAAAGTATTTAATTAAGCCAAAGGAATATGTGAAGAGTCTTTTAGTAACTGGTAGGATTGTGCAAGGACATAGGCGATAAATTAGAAGTTAACTTTTTCCCTGGTCTCCTACACAGCTGGAGCTGAGCCTCCAGGAAGCCTACCTGACTCTTCATCTTATAGCCCATCAGTTGGGTGTTCCCCTTATGTGCTCCTATAATAGTGTGTACTTTCCATATCCTAGCAGTTACCATATTATATTGAAACTTGTCAGAATACTCTGCTAAGTACTAGTCTTCTCGAGGTCGTGATTCATGAATGTCTATTAACAGTGCCAGTGCCTGGCACATCATAGGCACTCAATAAATCCTGGTCAACTAAATGAGTGAGTAAATGAGAAAACACTAGAATAGTAGCCGGTAGAAGGCTTTGAATCAATACTTCATTTATGGTACATATATGGGATAAGATAAACTATGTTTGGGGACCTGAAATACAGTTCCACAACATTATACTTCTTAATACTCAGTGATATGATAATAAAATAGAACATGTAACAGTGGGTCTAGCCTGGTGTCTCTCACGCATGCAGTAAATATGTGTCTGATTTGGAAAATATAGATAGAGCTAGGGCTTATTCAACAAATGTCCTAAAAATTCTTAGTGTTTGGGATGAGGGGCTGGCAGGGGGTGGGGAAATAGTGGCAGCAGTGGTTGTTTCATTTACAGTCCAGTGAAATTTTGAAAACTGTCTCTAAATTTGGAGAGATTGACTTGAAATCATGGGCTTCCTTTTGGCAAACCTATTTTTAATTAAATGGCATTTTCTTTGGTCACCTCTTGACTTTTTTATAGTAGTCTAACTTTAAAAAAGATTGGCTATAAGATAATTTTTCAAAAAATTGCTAGTTCAGTATGAATTAGTGATTTCCAACCTTGCTATTACAAAGGAAAATGTGCAACTAGTGTGGGAGAGTTATAATTTTGAAAAACTGCTTGGAATCACCGAGTTCCATTGTTCTCTTACCTGTTCATAGTCTTATTTTAAGTTTGAGTGAGTTAAACTATCTGATTTTGTTTTAGACACACCTGAGTGAAATATGTGCTGAGCTGTGGACTACTCTTACTTGTGAACATAATTTCTGCCTTCCTCAGCCTCATTGCTTTCTAGGTCTTTTCTTTTTTTCTCTACTCATTCCTACAATGTTTCCTTATCTTTTCAATATGCTGCATCTTACTATTTCTTTCACCTAAATTTAACTGACATTCATTTTATAAAAAGAAAAAAAACTGTTATCCATTTACAAAAATACGTTTTTTCCTCTTTTATTTCTATGTGAACGCCTTATTCAATTCCATCACATTTGGCTAAGGTGTTAAGAGGTTGCTTACTTAGCCCGTGTCATTCCCTTTTGACTAACTATCAAATGGATAGTTATATTTTTAGTCTACTTTTGCATCGCCCAGGTTTTTAAAATATGGTATTTAATTAATACCACTCCAACTCTATTCTACATTTCTAGTCTAAATAAATATTGAAGTTATAACCACAGCTTATAATCCAGTACTGGAAAGTCTAGGAAACATAGAAAGCTGGAAAACTGTGTGTGTGTGTGTGTATGTGTGTGTGTGGGGGCAGTACACATATATAAAGCAATGACACGCAATATATCTGTAGCTCATTTAAAACTTTGGTGTTGCCTACATCACCTACATGTCCTGTATATCTGTATAAGATCATATTGAGCCTGTGTGTAATATTTGGCATTGATATTGCCAAAGTCCTGATTTGAATTCTTTCCAGAAATGTTAAAGTTTGAGTTTATTGTTTCAAGTTAATGAGTATGCCTTTAACTCAAGGCAAAGACAAGGGTTGAAACCAGATTATGTGGCCTTAAACCACACAACTATTTCCCTTGTGAAATTTTTTGCTGTTTGAGTTTAGTTTATATAAAATAATCAAAACACTCTGTAGGAACTATAAGCTTCTAAAGTGTTTTATCCCCACAGAGCAGTTTAGATCATGTGTGGCAGTCCGGAACTTGGAAAGTGGTTGACTTAATTTATTGTAAGCATTAGAAATCAAAATTAGCATTAAAAATCAACCCCTTGTGACTTCCCCCCTCCCTGAGTTGAGCTTACATAAAACAATCTAATACACTATAGGTTTCATCAGCTTTTGGTGAACTTTTTTTGAATGTATAATGGTATAAAATGGTTTGGAGTCAAACTTGAATTACTGATACTTCTACTTAACTCTGAAAGTCATTAAAACATAGAGACCTGTAGACTTTTATTGATAAACATTTTGATTACAATTTTATTTTAGAGGAAAATTCTTAATTTCCATGTTGGTATACTTGTTGGCTTCCAGGAAGATCTTATCAGTCATCCTAATCAGGGCTAAACATAGATTTTAAAGTGTTTTTTCTTTTTTTAGTTTTATGTTGAGAAGTGAATGTGTTCTCTGTCTTTTCCAGTAGAAACTTAGTATATGAGAAACTTGTTTATTGTGTGAGCATTTACATAAGCATAGAATAATTTATTATAAAACTAAAGTTAACATAGGACAGTAGAAGCTTAAAAAGGCTGTTTCCTAATAACTTTAGCTTATTCAAGAGAGCATTACTTCAAAAGCAAAACAAAACAAACACATAAAAAACTGATTTTACTTCCTAGGGTTTTTAAATACATCAAATCCTCTATAGTAAATAAATTATGTTGTTAGTTAATAAATCATATAACAGAAGGGGCATATAATTTTCTACAAATGAAATTTGCATATCCATATAAATGTTTTAGTGTCTTTTTTGTACATTACTTTTTTCACCAGAAGAATAAATAAAAAGACCAACTTTTCTAAAATAAATACTGGAAAAAAAAAAAGCATTGGTAACTGTAAAGTCAATGAAATATAACATGGGATGAAAATGTCTATACTTAATATTGATCCCTTTTGAGAAACAACTGGCCATTTTAAGGTAACAACTCTATTTTTGGAATGTTATGTTTGCTTTATGAAATCTACAACCATTTCTATTTTCCTCTTAGTATAGCAATTTAGTAAACTGTAATTTACTGCAATTTGTGTGAACAAAGACTGTAGATTATATTCTGATGTTAATATTCCCAAATACAAATTTATATCAACAAATCCAGAGGTGGCATATGTCCAAATTCAATGACTTATGCTTAAGAAAACAATAGTTAATTATAGTTTTAAAAGGTAGTATATTTTCCAGGCATTCAAAAACAAAACAGCCTTCCAACAGTAATCTGGGGTTTGTACCAAATGAAGGCATCTTGCTGAAATGTCTGCGGGACCTCTTTGAGGCTTGGTGTTCATTAGGATGTGCATGCAGAACAATTTACTGTTCAGAGGACTGACTAGGATAGTATGAAAGCAAAGCAGCCACTAATGGCGTAGCCCCTCAAACCCCCTCCTCCAAAAAAAAAAAATTCGGACCTGTATTTGCTAATAGATTGGAGAGTAAATGTTCATTATGACAGATATATACTTTAAATTGTGTACCTGAGTACAATATGGAGTTATAGGGAAGAAGAGACACTTGGTTTTGATGTTTGTTCAAAGGATACAGAAAGGTTGTCTCAGCCTCCAGATTAACTCCTATATCAGTTACCCGCATCACCTGACAGTCTATTCATAAAAATTCATCCTATGGGTTAAAACATTATCTCCAGAAATAAGATTACCTTATAGAGTTTTAAATTCACATGTCAATAATTTTATATATTTTTCCCATTACTTTATAATTTACAAAGTTCTTTATAATAATTCTGTGGGCCATTGTCCTTTTTCAGAAATTCTTTATGGGGCTTATTTATGCAAGAAAAAATATATGGCACTCTGCAAGTACTCTCTCTGTGAATGGCCTCAGTGATATATATAAGAAACTCTGCCAACTAGATATTTCCTACAGTTAGAATTATTTCATTTTTGTCATTAATAAGTATTCTTTTAGAACTGGAGGATCTGAAGCCAGATCCTGGGTTAGACTCTATTTCTTACTAGTTCTGTGACCCTGGGCAATTTCCTCATCTGTTGATAGTCATACTAACAGCAGCTACCTCATAGATTGTTGTAAGAATTACATAAATTAATACATGTCAAGATCTTAGAACAGTGCCTGGTCAGAGTAAGCTTTCAATGAAGTTTTTAGTTATTATTACAATTCACAGAAAGTTATAATCAGGGCATGCCACAAGAAGTATAGATATAATTGAAAAGACTGCCCGAAAAGTTGTGAAGTTTTAACTTATAGTAACTATTAGTTACTGTATTAGTAATTATTGTATAGTAATATAGATGTAGTTTAGTAATTTTTATTCCATAAAGATGTTTCTTAACAAAGTATCAGTTCCTTCTATCATCTTCTTTCTCATCCTTGAGTAAGTAAAAGTCAAGTCTTTTCCCTGAAAACCTACAGAATCCCAAGAGAAATATTTATGTAGTAAGCTGTTTGAAAGACCAGATACCAGGAGATGTAGGAAATAAAACAAAGGGAGACTGGGCAAGAGTTGAGAGGACAGAGTTAGAAAAGGGGATGTTTGATCTACAGAAGGTTCTGGGAAACTCAGACATGAGGAGAAAAATTACCATATTCTTTTGTTTGTTCGAGGCAATTAGTTTATTTCTCATCAATATTATATGAAGATGATAGAAGCTATTTAAGGTCAGCTAAAAGAAAATAATGCAGTTGCTTGGTGCTTATTTTTCTGAATTTTTATTCTGTCTTTCCTTCCTAGTTGTTTCTGTTTCTTGAACATTCCATGCTGTCTCTTGCCTTTTGAAAGGTAGAGCTTTTCACATACTGTACCCATCTTGCTAAAAACTCCCAAACAAACTCTTCCTTTGCCAGATTAGCTTCTCCCATCTCTCAAGTCTCTGTTTAAATGTCTCATCCTTGGGATACTTTACCTTACCCCTAGATCAGGTTAAATTCCCTGTTATATGCTCTCATAGAACCTTCAGAACCTCCCCTTTGTCACACTATCTTGCACCTCTCTAATGTTGCCTTCTTTTCTAAATTGTAAACTCCATGAGAGCACAGCCTTCATCTCTGGGGTTCTGGAAAAAGTACTCTATCTTGATTTGGATAAATCATAAAAATTCATTGAACTGAACATCTAAGATCAGTGCACTTTTATTCTATTCAGGTTATGCCTCAATAAATAGGAATGAAAAATTAGGCACTTATCTGGTTATTTAAGCTGCACAATACCAAACCTTGAGGTTAAGTTGAACAGTGAATTATTAGAAAAGTTCTCCCTTTACTGAGTTGAAATATGCACTACTATAATTTTCATCTGTTGGCTGTATATCTGTTCTCTGAGCCAACATTAAATAATACTATTTTTCTTTCTACATGATGCCTTTTAAAATATTTGATGAGAGCATTCATGTTCCAGGCTAATCTCAACCATTCCTCTCCTGACAGTTTAATTTTCTAATCATCTTGGTCTTTCTCCAGCAGATGTTCTCTAGTTTATTAATGTTCTTCAAAATACAGTACCTAGAACTGAACACTGCATTCCTAGTATTCTGACCACTGCAGAGTACAGCTTGCCATCACTTCCCTTGAAATGCATATTTTGCTACTATTAAACAGACTAAAAGACTTTCATTAATTCTGTTTAGCATTATCTCTTCTCATATTAAGACTCCTTTTCAACTCCACTTAAGAACTACCATTAAACTAGATTCCTTCCATTTGTATTTGCATAATTCATTTTTTAAGCCTAATTCAGGCCATTGCATCCTGTTGACTTCAGGCAATAATAGGTTCCAATTTATTCTATCCCAAATTACATTCTCTCTCTGTTTCATAAGTTTGTTATAAAGATTAAATATGATTGTGCCTATAAAATGTGTTTTATAAAACGTGTATTATATGCAAATTTAAAGAAAATTATTGTCAAGATAATTTTGAAACCTAAGTCTTTCATCATTCCATGTTGTTTATTAAGAATAAATATAAAAAGTGCAGGGACAGAGTCCTATAGCATAACTCCCTTTCAAGTTGACATCCATCAACACTTTTTGTCCTACTTGTTTAATCATTATTAACAGAAATGTAGCCTAATGCCATATGAAAAATCAAAATATATTACGGAGCATATAGAAACAAGATCAAGTTGAATTGTTTGTATTTTTTGCTGTCATCTCTTAACATATAATTAACTCCTTAAGCAGTAATCCTATGCAGTCTTAAATACTACAGCTTTATAATACATTTTTTTATCTGGGAGATCTTGGTTGTCCTTGGCCCTGTGTACACTACTGAATATGCTATTCTAGTCCTGCACATGCGCACACACACACACACAGTCTGTTTAGGATTTTGACTGGGATTGCTTTGAGTCTATAGATCAATTGAGAGAGAATTGATGTCTTTAAAATAATGATGTCTTTCCATTTATTTAGATTCTCTTTGTCTTTCAGTAAAGTGTATAATTTTTCTATAAAGGTCTTCTACATCTTCCTATGTATGTTGTATTTTTGTACTTTTTTAAGAGTTATGTATGTTAAAATATAATTTTCTAACTTTTTGCTAGTATATAGAAATCTAATTGGTTTTTGTTTATAGATTTTGTATCCACTAACCTTGAAAACTCTAATTAATTATAACATTTTTAGATTTCTGACTATCTTACATACAAGGCCATGCCATCTGTGAATAATGATAGTTCCGTTTCTTCTTTTCCAATCCTCTTAACATATTTATTTCTATGTCCTCCTACCCCAACTCATCTACTTGCCCTCCCTCCTCCATTCTACCACTCTCCTGAATCTTGTTTTCAATCATTTATTTAATGTCTTAAAATATTGTTTTATCATACATATGTATTCCTTTAAAAGAACATTTTAATTTTAATTGCTTTTTACTTTATAAGAAAGATACTGTATTGTATGTAATATTCTGGGACTTAAAATCAATATTGTATTGCTTCATTCATATTGCTGCATAAATAAAACATAGGTGAATACCTTCTTGATCTTGGTGTAGGGAATGATTTTCAGCAAGACTATATAAAATTAATATCTCTTTTCATCAAAGAAACTTTAAATAAAGTAAAAATACGTATTACAGAAAGCAGGGACTTGAACAGATATTTGTATACCAATGTTCATAGCAACATTATTCAAAATAACCAAAAGGTGGAAACAATCCAAATGGCCATCAACGAATGGATAAATAAAATGTGGTATATACATTCAATGGAGTATTATTGTACAGCATGAATGAGCCTTGAAAACATTATGGCATATGAAATAAGGCAGGCACAAAAGGAAAAATATTATATGATTCCATTTATATGAGTTACCTAGAACAAAGAAATTTATAGAGACAGAAAGGAGAATAGTGGTTAGGAAGGGCAGGGGGAGGAGGGAATGGGGAGTTATTGTTTGATGGGTACATAGTTGCAGTTTGGGGTAATGAAAAAGTTCTAGAGATGAATAGAAGTGATGCTTGCACAACAATGTGAATATACTTAATGCCACTTAATTGTACACTTAAAAATGGTTTAAAAAAAGTAAATTTTATGTTTTATATACTTTACCATAATACAAAAAATATGTTTCAAATTGGGAGATGGTATTTATAGCAACTATAACTTTCAAGGCATTAAAATCAAGAATATAAAAGAACTATAAGAAAAGGATAAACAACTCAATAGAAAAATGAGCAAAACCCATAAAAAAGGAAAAATCATGGCTGATACACACATGAAGAGATATTAAAAACCTCAGTTGTGATAGGGAAATACAACTCAAACCACAGTGAGGTGTCATTTGATGTTCACATGTCACATTCATTTGGCAAATATTAAAAAGTCCAACAACCCAGGTGTTGAAGGGAATGTAGACTATCTCTTAATCATTGCTGGAATATAAACAGTATAACAACTTCAGTTGTTCACAAACCCTACACTTCAACAAGTCTATTCTTTAATATTTACCTAGGAGAACTCATAAATTTTACTACGGAGAAATGTATAATAAAGTCTGTAGCAACTTTATAATAAAATCTTGGAAAGTCCAAATGTTCCCTGAAAGAGAATTGGTAACTATATTTTTGATATATTCAGTGTACTATCATTTGGCAGTCAAACTAAATGAATTACAGCAACCTTAAAATACAGATAAACCTTTCAAACTTCTTGTGATATATGCTTTGCTCATGAAATTTTAGTACTTCATCTTATTTAATATGTGTATTTAAGGCTATAAATTTTCTTTCTAAATGCAATCTTAGCTGCATCTCATATGTTTTGGTATCTAGTACTTTTGATACTGCCCAATTCAAAATATTTTCTTATATTTATAATTCTTTCTTTTAATAATACATTATTTAAAAGTCTTGTATCTTCATTTCTGAACAGTTTTTTTCTACTTTAAAAAATTGATTTTTAGCTTAATTGCAAATAACAGTGTCTATATAATTTCATTCCTTTAAAATGTGCTGTGCTGTGTCTTGTATCGCATTAAGTGTTCAATTTCCTCAAATGTTTGGAAGAATGTATATTTTACATGTCTTTAATGCAGCATTCAACATATGCCATTTAGGTTACTTTTGTTAATTATTTTGTTGAAATAATATTTTACTAATTTTTAGTCTGCTTAATCTTTCAGTAATTGAAAGAATTGTTTTAAAATCTCCCACTATGATTATGAAGTTCTCTATTTGTTTAGTTCTGTCACTTTTTTCCCCTTATTTATTTTGAGGCTCTGTGCAATATATAAGAATTGACAGTTGTTACATAACTTTCTTTATAATCTAGGAAAGCTTTTGACTTAAAACCTATTTTATCTTATAGTAATATAGCTATACCAGCTTTCTATTCATGAGTGTTTCCATGGCATTCTTTGACCCATACTTTTTACTTACAATTTTTCTATACCTTCATATTTTAGAGAGATCTTTTGTGAAAAGCATTTACCCCTCTTGTGCCTTTTAGTCTTCTTTCTTGCTGTTTTTGGGTTAAATTTTTAAAAAATCGATACATGTTTCCTTCGGCTAGTTTAGAAGCTATAACCAGTCTTTCTAGTCTTTAAGTGGTCACCATGGAAGTTACAACGTGAATACTTATCAATGTTTAAAATTAGTACTTTTATGATTCTGCTGGAGTTTAAGGAACTTAGGACACTTTAACTACAACATCTCACTCTCAACTTTTCATTTATTGCTGTTGTGAATTTTCCATCTTTTAAATATTCACATGCTATTGTAATTATTGTTTTATATAGTCAAAGTTACTTTATATTTACTTTCATATTTACTACTTTCTTTATTCTCATTCTTTCCTGCATATCTCATCTTCCATCTTCTGCCTGAAGAGTATCGTTTAGAAAATATGTCTTTTCTCTCTGGTAGTTTCTAAGAAATCACAAGTTTCATTGTGTGTGTCTGTGTGTGTGTGTGTGTGTGTTTATTTTTCCTTTTATACTGCTTTACTTTTGGAGAGTGCATTTTTCAATCTGAGGGACTTGTCTTATGTTATGGAAAATTCCCAGCTATTGCTTTTTTTGATAATTCCTCTTCCTAATGTTTTTGCATTTTATTCTTCTGAGACTTCTTGTGAAACGTCTCAATTCTACAGGCTTTGTATTTTATCTTTTAAAATTTACATTTCTTTATCTCTCTGTGCTTTATTAGATGATTTCCTCAGATCTTTCATCAAATTCATTCTGGCTCTAGCCAGTTCATTGTTTGTGCCATCTACTGAGGCTTTTATTTCAATGTATATTTTTAATTTCAAAGATGTTAAATTGCTCTTTAATATATCCATCTGTATGTTTATAAATTTGTCTTTAGTTCCTTTATCTATTTGAGGAGCTCAAATATACTTAATTTAAAATCCTCTTCAGATTTTGTCATTATCTCTATTTCCTTGAGTGTAAAATATCCCATTTATTCAGTTTATTCATTGCACTGGAATTCTTCACTGCTTCCTGACTTCTTAGAAAATAGGTTTTTGCAATTTTTTTCCTCAGGCTTATTTACTTGTCAGGTGGTTTCAAGGTTGTCTCAGCTCAGCTCTCCAGGCTAAATGATTCCAAGTCAGATTTTACCGTAGCAGCTTGAGGCATGGTTTGCTCAGTCATCACGACTCAGGCTACTGTAACCAAATACACTAAGACCTTAAAAGTTGTTTTGGATGCCAATTCCAACGTGTGTGGGGAGTGTTTCCCCACACCAACATGCAATTCTCTGACACCAGATGGATGTCCTACAATTCAACTCAATTCTGACACTATCTACCAGGAGATAGCGTCACATCCCACAGGTTAAGGGCTCAGAGGCACAAGACTGCCTCCCTTTTCCCCCCTTCAGGTGCCAGTTGCAAATCCAGGTTGTCACCTGTGCTTCTGACCTACCGGCTATAGGCCAGAGGTGCCCAGGACTCCCTCCTTGGGTTCAATTAATTTGCTAGAGCGGCTCACAGAACTCAGAGAAACATTGTACTGACTAGATCAGGAACAGCCAGGTGGAAGAGATGCAGAGGGCAAGGTATAGGGAAAGAGTGAGGAGCTTCCATGCCCTTTCCAAGTGCATCACTCTCTCCGAATCTCCACATGTTCACCAACCCTGAAGCTCTCCAAACCCCGTCCTTTTGGTATTCTATGGAGGCTTTATTACATGAACATGATTAATTAAATCATGGGCCGTTGGTGATTGATTCAACCTCCAGTCCCTCTTCCCTTTTCAGGGGTCGGGGGATGGAACTGAAAGTTCTACCTCTCTAATAATATGGCTGGTTCTGTTGGTGACCAGCTCCCATCCTTACGTGCGGTCCAGAAGTCATTTACCTCATTAAGTAGTAAATAAGCCATAGTGAGCTATGCACAGTGTGATGAATATAGGTAACAATATTGTACTATACTTATGTAATGTGATAAAAGTCACTATGACAATCACATTACAATATACAAATGTATCAAAGTAACACATTGTACATCTTAAATTTACAAAATGTTACGTCAAATATATTCAATAAAATGATTTAATTAAATTAAATGTTGAAATTTAAAAAGTCACCTCGTTAACATAACAAAAGACACTTTTTATCACTGTCATCAGAGGAAATTCCAAGGGTTTTAGGAGCTCCATGCCAGAAACAGGATGAAGACTATGTATTTCTTATTATAAATCACTGTATTACAGATATATATATATATATATTTAATCTTTCCTGGTAAATGCAATATATTTTCAGATGAAATCAGAGGGTCAAAGAGAGTGGGTATAGGTCCAGTTCTTCATAGAAAGTATGGTGCTAAATGCCAACTTCACAAGGAAAACCCAATATTTGTTTACTCCAATTGTGGGGTACATTTATTACCCTATTTAACTGTGGTTTTTGGAAAGCCTCTCTCTCCTCACTTGTCATATTTTGTCTTGTTTGTGATCTAAAATCTATAGCTCCCACTTGCCATTCTGAATTTCTTCTTCATCTTAGGCCATGGAGATTTTCTTCTTGTTTTGAGTATGTCTAAATGTTTTCAAACTTGTGTTTATATTTTACTTACATATTTCAAGTGAGGAGACTTCATTATGTTCTCATGTTATCTTGGAGCCTGAATTCAAGAAATCTGTTGAATTTCATTTGGTCTGAAAGTTTGGAAATATATATGATCACAGAAATCCCTATCTATGCAGTATCCATTAATATCTTATGGAACTCATATAGCACATGTTCAGAAACTCCAATCTAGGGTAAATATATGTTTAAATAGACTCCCGGATGACTGTGGTATGACAATGGGGCAGAATCATTGCAACTTTGAGACCAAACACTTGAGTATAAATCCTGGCTGTTCTATCATTAACAGTGTGGTGTTGGGTTTCATTTATCGTCTCCAGTTTTTCAGTTTCCTCATATGTTAAATGGGCACAATAAGAATTTTGAGAGTAGTTTTAAGGATTAAAGTACTGATAGTAGCTTATCCAACCCATTTCTTTACTCCTTTTTACAGAAAAATTTCCATTCCTACACTTCTGCCTTAAACCCATTCTAATATTGATTTTGTCACTGCCACTTCACCAAAATTGCTTTTATCAAGGTCTCCCATAAGATTCACATTTCCAGACCCAGTGGTCAGTTATCAGTCCCAAGTCTTTTGAAGAATCTTCAGCATTTAACAAAGGGGATCACTCTTATTCTGGGATTTCTTCTTCACTTAGTCTCTAGGTCACCAAGGTTGCCTCTCTTTTTTTTTTTAAATTTACTTATTTTATTTATTTTTGGCTGTGTTGGGTCATCGTTGCTGCGTGGGCTTTCTCTAGTTGCAGTGAGCGGGGGCTACTCCTTGCCACGGTGCACAGGCTTCTCATGGTGGTGGCCTCCCCTGCTGCAGAGCATGGGCTCTAGGCGTGTGGGCTTCAGTAGTTGTGGTGCACGGGCTTAGTCGCTCTGTGTCATGTGGGATCCTCCTGGACCAGGGCTTGAACCCGTGTCCCCTGCATTGGCAGGCGGACTCCCAACCACTGCACCACCAGGGAAGCCCAAGGTTGCCTCTTTGTTCTCCTCCTTGCTCATGGTTACCCTTAGGCTCTTTCCCTGGTTCCTCTTCATCTTCTCAAACTCTAAATATTGACGTGTTGAAGAGTTCACATTTGAGAACTGTTATATGTGTTCATTTCCTAGATAATCTCATCCAGAACTTTATACTATGTGCTGACAACTCTCATATTTATATACTGAGTCTCAACCATCCCCCTGAATCCCAGTCTTGTATACTGGACCACCTATTTGATATTTCCACTTATGAGACTTATAGATATGTTATATTTAACACATATATAGCCAAACTCTTAATTTCTCTCCCCCTCAGTTCTCCCAGTCTTAGTAAATGATAAAGCCATTCTCCCAGCTGCTCAGGGCAAAACTTTGGAGTAATTATTTACTCTCTTCTTTCTTTAACACTTAGGACCAACTTCATGGATATATGACCTGTGCAGTCAACAGGACCGTGCCCTTAGAAGACTCCCATGCTTAGTTTAATGCTATGGTGTTGTCATCTCAAAATTATTATTATTTTTTTCATTATTTAGAGAATATTAGTTTCTGTAATCAAACTCACATTGATAAGACCTTACATATTTAATACAGTGTTTTACTCTTGTACAAATGGAAAAAAATATGCTTGTTTCTAGACCAATATGGCTGTTAATTTCTATACAGTGCCACCTCTACATAGTATAACTGGGATACTTTTTCCAAAGTTGACAGCAGGCCTAAAGTTTCCAAAAATTCAAATTATACATATATAAGCATACATATTTATGTTTACAGAAAGACCAATATGTTATACATTAGTAGCAGCATCAGATTTTCGAGGTTCTATAGTCATGTGAACAAAAAATCCAGCACATTCCATTAAAAAAGAAAAAAAAAAAGGAAAAAAACAAAACCCGAGGAAAAAGCGAAGTTCTGTTACTATTGTGATATCTGGCACTATTTTAATTAACTTCTCAATCATCATCTGGAAAGAAAATATTCCAGAATAATGGCATTAAAAACAGTGCTGACAAAGCACCATCACTATTGTGTATTGTAAAGTAGGTACATGATATTTTACATTCACAGAGGTATGATACAGTACTGTCCTTCATCTGTAATACTGGAGAATACAATTTAAAAGACATTATTTGAGATTTGATTCCACTTTTCTAGCAGAAGGCCCAAAGGATGGTATGACGCAGCTCTGGTAAAGAAATGCACCTTCTTAGATAAGATTTCCTTTCATTAGTGGCACAGTTCTAGGTACTCCCTGCTCTTTGTGAAATTCAGCTAAAAACTATGAAAAACAAACAAAAACAAAAACAATCACTGGATCCATACACTGTTTTCCTTTTTCAGGATTGCCCTAATCTTCTCTGTCTTGGTTTTAGCAACACTGGCTTTGATATATGGGGCCAGTATTTTACAACTTTTTGATGTTTATGATATGTTTCAAAATTCTGTAATTCTGTACCAAGACCACATATTAATGAAGTGTGAGAACAGAATAAATAAAATTTTCAAAAATGCAAGGTGGAAATGCACAACTGTATAGGAAGGTATGAGGTCCTGCAGCAAAACAAGGAATAGACCAAGTAATAGAAAAGTGTAGTACCCAGGGAATAGTATAACCACCATAGAACTGTGTAAGGAAGTCCCAGGATAACGTGGGGTATCAGGCCTAGAAAGTAGCCAGTCCATATTGAAGGACTACAAAGAAACTTAATTATACAAAAGAGAATGTGCAACCATTGTATACTGCTTGAAGTGCTGAAGTAGATATTTACAGAGTCATACCAATGTAAGCTGTAAACATTAACTAAAAATTGTAATACAGATATGTGGGGAAGATGGGGAAAGGCTGAGATATTAGATAGTTGTGTCTTCATCTGCCAAAACAAAAAGCCAATGGCAAGAATCTGTATGTGATAAATCAAGAAATAGTAGCATTACTGTAGGGTGAAGGAAGAGAGTCTGATTAGATAAGCAAGAATCCTCCCTTTGCTAGTGTCTATGTATCTTCCATTATGGTCTAGCTAGTGTTGCTTTCTGAAGGTATATCAGTAGGTCTGGATTTGCTCTCATGAGGCAATGTTTGATATCAATTATATAACTCACATGACACAAAGTGTCTCTTAAATCTCTTCTGTGTTACAGTTTTCATTCACCAGCTTCTTTTTTTTTTTTTGACATCTTTATTGGAGTATAATTGCGTTACAATGGTGTGTTAGTTTCTGCTTTATAACAAAGTGAATCACTTATACATATACATATATCCCCATATCACTTCCCTCTTGCATATCCCTCCCTCCCACCCTCCCTATCCCACCCCTCTAGGTGGTCACAAAGCACCGAGCTGATCTCCCTGTGCTATGCGGCTGCTTCCCACTAGCTATCTATTTTACGTTTGGTAGTGTATATATGTCCATGCCACTCTCTCACTTTGTCCCAGCTTACCCTTCCCCCTCCCCATGTCCTCAAGTCCATTCTCTAGTAGGTCTGCATCTTTATTCCTGTCTTACCCCTAGGTTCTTCATGACCTTTTTTTTTTTAGATTCTGTATATATGTGTTAGCATACGGTATTTGTTTTTCTCTTTCTGACTTACTTCACTCTGTATGACAATCTCTACGTCCATACACCTCACTACAAATAACTCAGTTTCATTCCTTTTCATGGCTGAATAATAGTCCATTGTATATATGTGCCACATCTACTTTATCCATTCATCTGTTGATAGACACTTAGGTTGCTTCCATGTCCTGGCTATTGTAAATAGAGCTGCAATGAACATTTTGGTACATGACTCTTTTTGAATTATGGTTTTCTCAGGGTATATGCCCAGTAGTGGGATTGCTGGGTCATATGGTAGTTCTATTTTTAGTTTTTTAAGGAACGTCCATACTGTTCTCCATAGTGGCTGTATCAATTTACATTCCCACCAACAGTGCAGGAGGGTTCCCTTTTCTCCACACCCTCTCCAGCATTTATTGTTTGTAGATTTTTTGATGATGGCCATTCTGACTGGTGTGAGATGATATCTCATTGTAGTTTTGATTTGCATTTCTCTAATGATTAATGATGTTGAGCATTCTTTCATGTGTCTGTTGGCAATCTGTACATCTTCTTTAGATAAATGTCTATTTAGATCTTCTGCCCATTTTTGGATTGGGTTGTTTGTTTTTTTGATATTGAGCTGCATGAGCTGCTTGTAAATTTTGGAGATTAATCCTTTTTCAGTTGCTTCATTTGCAAATATTTTCTCCCATTCTGAGGGTTGTCTTTTCGTCTTGTTTGTGGTTTCCTTTGCTGTGCAAAAGCTTTTAAGTTTCATTAGGTCCCATTTGTTTATTTTTGTTTTTATTTCCATTTCTCTAGGAGGTGTGTCAAAAAGGACCTTGCTGTGATTTATGTCATAGAGTGTTCTGCCTATGTTTTCCTCTGAGAGTTTGATGGTGTCTGCCCTTACGTTTAGGTCTTTAATCCATTTTGAGTTTATTTTTTGTGTATGGTGTTAGGGAGTGTTCTAATTTCATTCTTTTACATGTAGCTGTCCAG
Organism: Eubalaena glacialis; assembly: GCF_028564815.1. Taxonomy (NCBI): domain Eukaryota; kingdom Metazoa; phylum Chordata; class Mammalia; order Artiodactyla; family Balaenidae; genus Eubalaena; species Eubalaena glacialis. The sequence continues at coordinate 129,888,937 of NC_083718.1, forward strand.
TTTTCCAGGCACCACTTATTGAAGAGGCTGTCTTTTCTTTACTGTATATTCTTGCCTCCCTTATCAAAGATAAGGTGACCATATGTGCATGGGTTTGTCTCTGGACTTTCTATCCTGTTCCGTTGATTTATATTTCTGTTTTTGTGCTAGTACCATACTGTCTTGATTACTGTAGCTTTGTAGTATAGTCTGAAGTCAGGGAGCCTGCTTCCTCCAGCTTCATTTTTCTTTCTCAAGATTGCTTTCGCCATTTGGGGTCTTTTGTGTTTCCATACAAATTGTGAAATTTTTTGTTCTAGTTCTGTGAAAAATGCCAGTGGTAGTTTGATAGGGATTGCACTGAATCTGTAGATTGCTTTGGGTAGTAGAGTCATTTTCACAATGTTGATTCTTCCAATCCAAGAACATGGTATATCTCTCCATCTCTTTGTATCATCTTTAATTTCTTTCATCAGTGTCTTATAATTTTCTGCATAAAGGTGTTTTGTCTCCTTAGGTAGGTTTATTCCTAGATATTTTATTCTTTTTGTTGCAGTGGTAAATGGGAGTGTTTTCTTAATTTCACTTTCAGATTTTTCATCATTAATGTATAGGAATGCAAGAGATTTCTGGGCATTAGTTTTGTATCCTGCTACTTTACCAAATTCATTGATTAGCTCTAGTAGTTTTCTGGTAGCATCTTCGGGATTCTCTATGTATAGTGTCATGTCATCTGCAAACAGTGACAGCTTTACTTCTTCTTTTCCAATTTGGATTCCTTTTATTTCTTTTTCTTCTCTGATTGCTGTGGCTAACACTTCCAAAACTATGTTGAATAATAGTGGTGAGAGTGGGCAACCTTGTCTTGTTCCTGATCTTAGTGGAAATGGTTTCGGTGTTTCACCATTGAGGATGATGTTGGCTGTGGGTTTGTCATATATGGTCTTTATTATGTTGAGGTAAGTTCCCTCTATGCCTACTTTCTGGAGGGTTTTTATCATAAATGGGCGTTGAATTTTGTCGAACGCTTTCTCTGCATCGATTGAGATGATCATATGGTTTTTCTCCTTCAATTTGTTAACATGGTGTATCACATTGATTGATTTGCGTATACTGAAGAAGCCTCACATTCCTGGATAAACCCCACTTGATCAGAGTGTATCATCCTTTTAATGTGCTGTTGGATACTGTTTGCTAGTATTTTGTTGAGGATTTTGCATCTATGTTCATCAGTGATATTGGCCTGTAGTTTTCTTTCTTTGTGACATCTTTGTCTGGTTTTGGTATCAGAGTGATGGTGGCCTCATAGAATGAGTTTGGGAGTCTTCCTCCCTCTGATATATTTTGGAAGAGTTTGAGAAGGATAGGTGTTAGCTCTTTTCTAAATGTTTGATAGAATTCGCCTGTGAAGCCATCTGGTCCTGGGCTTTTGTTTGCTGGAAGATTTTTAATCACAGTTTCAATTTCAGTGCTTGTGATTGGTCTGTTCATATTTTCTATTTCTTCCTGGATCAGTCTCGGAAGGTTGTGCATTTCTAAGAATTCGTCCATTTCTTCCAGGTTGTCCATTTTATTGGCATATAGTTGCTTGTAGTAATCTCTCATGAGCCTTTGTATTTCTGCAGTATCAGTTGTTACTTGTCCTGTTTCATTTCTAATTCTATTGATCTGAGTCTTCTTCCTTTTTTTCTTGATGAGTCTGGCTAATGGTTTATCAATTTTGTTTATCTTCTCAAAGAAGCAACTCTTAGTTTTATTGATCTTTTCTATCATTTCCTTCATTTCTTTTTCATTTATTTCTGATCTGATCTTTATGATTTCTTTCCTTTAGCTAACTTTGGGGTTTTTTTGTTCTTCTTTCTCTAATTGCTTTAGATGTAAGGTTAGGTTGTTTATTTGAGATGTTTTTTGTTTCTTAAGGTAGGATTGTATTGGTATAAACTTCCCTCTTAGAACTGCTTTTCCTGCATCCCATAGGTTTTGGGTTGTCGTGTTTTCATTATCATTTGTTTCTAGGTATTTTTTGATTTCCTATTTGATTTATTCAGTGATCTCTTGGTTATTAAGTAGTGTGTTGTTTAGCTTCCATGTGTTTGTATTTCTTACAGATTTTTTCCTGTAATTGATATCTAGTCTCATAACGTTGTGGTCGGAAAAGATACTTGATACGATTTCAATTTTCTTAAATTTACCAAGACTTGATTTGTGACTCAAGATATGATCTATCCTGGAGAATGTTCCGTGAGCACTTGCAAAGAAAGTGTATTCTGTTGTTTTGGGATGGAATGTCCTATAAATATCAATTAAGGCCATCTTGTTTAATGTATCATTTAAAGCTTGTGTTTCCTTATTTATTTTCATTTTGGATGATCGGTCCATTGGTGAAAGTGGGGTGTTAAAGTCCCCTACTATGATTGTGTTACTGTCGATTTCCCCTTTTATGGCTGTTAGTATTTGCCTTATGTATTGAGGTGCTCCTATGTTGGGTGCCTAAATATTTATAATTGTTATATCTTCTTCTTGGATCAATCCCTTGATCATTATGTAGTGTCCTCTTGGTCTCTTGTAATAGTCTTTGTTTTAAAGTCTATTTTGTCTGATATGAGAATTGCTACTCCAGCTTTCTTTTGATTTCCATTTGCATGGAATATGTTTTTCCATCCCCTCACTTTCAGTCTGTATGTGTCATTAGGTCTGAAGTGGGTCTCTTGTAGACAGCATGTATATGGGTCTTGTTTTTGTATCCATTCAGCCAATCTATGTCTTTTGGTTGGAGCATTTAATCCATTTATATTTAAGGTAATTATCGATATGTATGTTCCTGTTACCATTTTCTTAATTGTTCTGGGTTTATTATTGTAGGTCTTTTCCTTCTCTTGTGTTTCCTGCCTAGAGAAATTCCTTTAGCATTTGTTGTAAAGCTGGTTTGGTGGTGCTGAATTCTCTTAGCTTTTGCTTGTCTGTAAAGGTTCTAATTTCTCTGTCAAATCTCAATGAGATCCTTGCTGGATAGAGTAATGTTGGTTGTAGTCTTTTCCCCTTCATCTCTTTAAATATGTCCTGCCACTCCCTTCTGGCTTGCAGAGTTTCTGCTGGAAGATCAGCTGTTAACCTTATGGGGATTCCCTTATGGGTTATTTGTTGTTTTTCCCTTGCTGCTTTTAATATTTGTTCTTTGTATTTAATTTCTGATAGTTTGATTAATATGTGTCTTGGCGTGTTTCTCCTTGGATTTATCCTGTATGGGACTCTCTGTGCTTCCTGGACTTGATTAACTATTTCCTTTCCCATATTAGGGAAGTTTTCCACTATAATCTTTTCAGATATTTTCTCAGTCCCTTTCTTTTTCTCTTCTTCTTCTGGGGCCCCTATAATTCGAATGTTGGTGCATTTAATGTTGTCCCAGAGGTCTCTGGGACTGTCCTCAATTCTTTTCCTTCTTTTTTCTTTATTCTGCTCTGCAGTAGTTATTTCCACTATTTTATCTTCCAGGTCACTTATCCATTCTTCTGCCTCAGTTATTCTGCTACTGATCCCTTCTAGAGAATTTTTAATTTCATTTATTGTGTTGTTCATCACTGTTTGTTTGCTCTTTAGTTCTTCTAGGTCCTTGTTAAATGTTTCTTTTATTTTCTCCATTCTATTTCCAAGATTTTGGATCATCTTTACTCTCATAATTCTGAATTCTTTTTCAGGTAGACTGCCTATTTCCTCTTCATTTGTTAGGTCTGGTGAGTTTTTGCCTTGCTCCTTCATCTGCTGTGTGTTTCTCTGTCTTCCCATTTTGCTTAACTTACTGTGTTTGGGATCTCCTTTTTGCAGGCTGCAGGTTCGTAGTTCCTGTTGTTTTTGGTGTCTGCCCCCAGTGGCTAAGGTTGGTTCAGTGTGTTGTGTAGGCTTCCTGGTGGAGGGGACTAGTGCCTGTGTTCTGGTGGTGAAGCTGGATCTTGTCTTTCTGGTGGGCAGGTCCACATCTGGTGGTGTGTTTTGGGGTGTCTGTGGCTTTATGATTTTAGGCAGCCTCTGTGCTAATGGATGGGGTTGTGTTCCTGTCTTGCTAGTTGTTTGGCATAGGGTGTCCAGCAGTGTAGCTTGCTGGTCGTTGAGTGGAGCTGGGTCTTGGAGTTGAGATGGAGATCTCTGGGAGATTTTCGCTGTTTGATATTACGTGGAGCTGGGAGGTCTCTTGTGGACCAGTGTCCTGAACTTGGAGACTGACCTGTGCTTGCACACAGGCTTCTTGGTGGCGGCAGCAGCAGCCTTAGCGTCTCATGCCTGTCTCTGGGGTCCGCGCTGATAGCCATGGCTCGCGCCTGTCTCTGGAGCTCGTTTAGGCGGTGCTCTTAATCCCCTCTCCTCGCGCACCAGGAAACAAACAGGCAAGAAAAAGTCTCTTGCCTCTTCGGCAGTTGCAGACTTTTTCCCGGACTCCCTCCCGGCTAGCTGTGGCGCACTAGCCCCTTCAGGCTGTGTTCACACCGCCAACCCCAGTCCTCTCCCTGGGATCTGACCTCCCAAGCCCGAGCCTCAGCTCCCAGCCCCCGCCCGCCCCGGCGGGTGAGCAGACAAGCCTCTTGAGCTGGTGAGTGCTGGTCGGCACCGAGCCTCTGTGCGGGAATCTCTCCGCTTTGCCCTCCGCACCCCTGTGGCTGCGCTCTCCTCCGTGGCTCCGAAGCTTCCCCCCTCCACCACCCGCAGTCTCCGCCCGCGAAGGGGCTTCCTAGTGTGTGGAAAGCTTTCCTCCTTCACAGCTCCCTCCCACTGGTGCAGGTCCCGTCCCTATTCTTTTGTCTCTGTTTTTTCTTTTTTCTTTTGCCCTACCCAGGTACGTGGGAAGTTTCTTGCCTTTTGGGAGGTCTGACGTCTTCTGCCAGCGTTCAGTAGGTGTTCTGTAGGAGTTGTTCCACATGTAGATGTATTTCTGATGTATTTGTGGGGAGGAAGGTGATCTCCACGTCTTCCTCTTCCGCCATCTTGAAGCTCCTCCCCATTCACCAGCTTCTTAATATTCATGTGGATTTCTTCTTCCCTCTCAGAATACTTTTCTTTTTGGTCTCTTTCCTGGAAAATTCACTGTATCCGGTAAGAATGCTCCTATCTATATGTAACAGGAAACAATTTATAGGAACTTAAGCAAATAAGCATTTTTTTCCCCATACTATAAGATGTCTGGAGATAAGCAATAGCTGATAGTGCTTTAGTGGCTCTGCCATATCTGTGTTGCTCTTGACCTCTTTGTCATGCTGTTAAGATGGCTTCCCAGTTTTAGGCTCCTGTCCAGGTTCCAGATACTGTATCGCTTTTCAAGGCAGAAAGAGAGGAGTGGTATTCTCTGTTCCTTTTAACAGGAAAGAGAAGCTTTCCTAGAATCCCACTCCCACAAACTTTCAGTTCCATCCTAAATGGGTAGAATTATGTCACATGGCTAGCACTAACTGCAAGGGAAACTGGAAAGCAACTAGAAGGCAGCAAGGGCTAGGAATGGATTTGAAATCAGCCATTCAATCTTGGAACACTTCATTTGTTCCAAGATTGTAAGTAAAAGGATGGAGGAGAAGGTATATTGGGATGGCAAAGATATCTTTAATCCCTTTTCATCATCTCTCCCAGTTAGGAAACCAGTTTGCACTGGCAGTGCGTATAATTAACAAGTCTCATGCTAAAAGAGACAGCACAGTTCTGCTGTCATTCCTCATTTCAAATGCCACTAGGCCATATAGTTGCCCCTTATCACTTTTACAAGAAGCAATTCCTCCTTACTCTGAATTCTCATATTTCCTTATCTATATCTCTTATGACACATGTCCCCTTTAATCTTGTATTTAAAAAATAGTTTTAATTTATATCTATCTGATTATAAAATTAATATTCACAGCATTTTTGACATTTTTGAAAATTCAGAAGAGTGGAAAGAAAATAATAGAATTCCTTAGGTACATGCTTGTAGAACATACTACAAGTATTCTTTAAAACACTCATCACTCTTAAAATTACTTGCTTAATGTTTGTATTTTTTTTATAAACACCATGAAAGACAAAGATCATACTGTCTTATTCACTGCTGTACCTTCAGGTATCCAGCGCAGTGCCTAACACATAGTAGACATTTAATAAATATTCATCAAATGAATAAACTCAGACTACGATTAATATTTTGTGCATCTATTTTACTTTTTAAAATGATTTTTATTTATGACTATAAGTTCCTTAAGAATAGAATCTTTGCCCAATTTATCTTTTACCACTGATCACTTGCCCTCCCCCAATCAATAAACATAGGACTTGACATGTAGTAGGAGCTCAGTAAATAAATATTTATTGAATGAAAATGTGAATGAATAGTGTTCAATCAGCCTGTTATATGAACCCATAGTAACAAATAACATCTTGTTCATGGATGTTCACTCCTTTTTTGCTACTCTTTGGCCCTATCTCAGAGCAGACCAGGATGTCCTAAATCTCCAACAAGAGGGTCTTCATCACCATGACTCAGACTCTAGATCAGAAATTTGAGTTTAAAGACAATCTCTACCATTTTCCAGCTGTGTAATTTCAGGACAATCCCTTCAACTGTGTGAGCCTTTACGTCTTCATTTCCAAAGTGGGAATAACAATACTATTTCACACGATTGTTTTGGGAATTCAGTAAGAATTCAGAAAAAAGCACACAGTACATAGTAAGTACTAATATAATTTTCAAAAAAGTTCAAAAACATAATTTTCATACAAATATAGTATATATATATACATATATATATATATATATAAAGATTTAACTCATTAATAAGGGAGTCAGCAGGAAAATAAAACCAATTCAAAGAGCATTTGAAGAATTGAGTACTTATAGGCATTGATGAAAGAATGTTGGAATAAGATTACCCAGTCATATCTAAAGCTGGTTAATGTCCTAGACAGCATACCTATGATCCTTGGATTTACTTTTTACCCTAGACAGAAGTCATTTGAAGTTTTACTGGATTAAGAAATATGTAAAATAACATGAAACTTCACAGTGTTTGGCCCCTTGAAAGGACACATGGTCTTCTTTTTGCTTTATTTTTAAGCTTTGGATAATTTTCTTAGTATAAACATAATGATATAATACAAGATATGTTAGAAGATTTAATGAGGAATGAATCTTTTCTCTTATGTAACCAAGAGACATGTATTTTTCCATTGATACCAAGGTTTACACTCTTACCAAGCAGAGATGGGCTTTTTGTCCTTAATCCTTGAAAGATCAGTTATGGAAAAAGGTTTTGTGAAAGATATGAGATTGCACCTGAATCCTAAAGGATAGATTGAACTAAAGAGTGTGACTTTAGAATAAAATAATATAGATCACTATTAGCTGAAATGTGTATTTTAGTTTTATTTTGTCTTAACTGAGCTGTCTCTTAAGACAACAGGTTAGATTTTAATAGAGAAAAGAGCTAAAAGAGAACAGTGCTATGAGAGTCAAACAATTAAAGAGAATTCAACAAAATGAAACAAAAATCTAATCTGCCTGAAGGGCTCAGGAGAGAACATTCATTTATTCAATACAATATTCCCATTCTGGCAGTGTGTCTCAAGGCTGGAGATGCTACAAAGGACAGTTCAATTAGTTATGAGGCATCATGCTATCCACCACTCACACTCACGCTACTGTGTTGTCTTTCTAAGTAGAGGTGCTTGAACTTGATCTGGACTGAGAAATGTGATCTGTGTAAGCAAAGGCAAAATTCAAGGATCCTTTTGGAGCTTAAGCTTGGTAGATAGAACTTGCTGGTGATATTGTGGGAAAACTAAATTTGTTGTGTGAAGAACTGGATATAAAAGTTGACTCTGTCAGTTAGCAGCAGTGATGGCACTGGGCAAGTGATCTAAGTTTTCAGGGTCTTATTTTCCTCATCTGCAAAATGGGAGCCATAATACCTATATCACACAGTTGGAGTAAGAATTAGATATAGGGAGGTGTCTTAGTCCATTCGAGTTACTATAACAAGATACCACAAACTAGGTAGCTTATAAACAACAGTAGTTTCTCACAGACCTGGAGGCTGGAAGTCTGGAATCAGATTGCCAGCATGGTCAGGTGAGAGCCTTCTTCCGGATGCAGACTTCTCATTGTACCCTCAGGTAGGGGAAGGGACTAGAGGACTCTTTTGGCCCTCTTTTATAAGAGCATTAAATCCCATTCATGAGGGTGGAGCCTCCGAAAGGTCCTACCTCCTAATGCCATCACTTTGGGGTTAGGTTTTCAACATAGGAATTCTGGGGAGACTCAAACATTCAAACTGTAGCAGAAGGTGTGTGAAAGTACTTTGTTAATGATTAGTGTAAAGGAAAATCAATCTGGTTTTCTTGATCTTGCCCTCTACTGGCCAGGAGATGTCCTGTAACCTAATGGAGACACTTTTCCTTTAACCAAACTTCCAGAGCACAATGATTGAGGCTTGGAATACCTGTCATTTTCAAGCATCAGGCAGGTCCTGATGGTGTTCTCTAGACTCTGTGCTCTGTACTGCCTTTTATTTTAACTTTCATTAAGAAGTTTCAAGCAGCATTCATGAAGAAGTTGGAACAAATTCCTGCCTGTACCTATGGGTGTTTTATTTTATTTTGTTTTTTTAAGGTCAAGCCCAACACATCTGGACTATGGTGGGATGTTTAGAGACATATCATTTTATGAAAGCCTTGACAGCAGGATTTGGAGCACATGTTGCATGTACTGTCACTTTTTACTTCCATCTGGTAAACAGAAGCCTAGTTGGGACTCACAAGGGAGAATGATTTATGCATTTTAGTGGAGACCCCATTTATAACATTTATAAAGCATGATAAAGTTAGCAGGTTATTTTATTTATTTAAATAGTTTTACTCTGCCTCATTCCACAAAAGATTTAAGGAAGTTAGGTAGAAGGGTTGATTGAGAACTAGTCTATTAGTTAGAAAGCTGTCAACATTGTAGTGAAAATTGAGTTGTATTCTTTAAGTAGAATTTATTTGAGCGAATATATGCTATAGTGGCTGTATTCATACAGGGAAAATTACACGAAGAATTTGTGTGTAATTCAAGATGCTAAGGACAATTCCTTTTGTTTTAGCGGCATTGACATATAAATATATGTTTATGTGTACATGTGTGGATATATATATACATATATACATACATACATATATGATTTTTCTTGAGTTATCTGAATTTCATGATTATTCTGTTTAGTGTGCTCAGCATGAACAGTTCATTGACAGGAAACTAGCAGAAAAAATTTTATCAGGCAGTTTTGTCAGGGATATTCCATCAGCACACAACTGAATTATGAGGTCTGTCAGTCAATAAATGCTTGACCAGAACTTCTGATTTCTTTACTGTCATGTCTTTCTTAGGCGGATGAATTTTGATGAATCAGTACATTCTGCTTTATGTATATAAAATCAGTCTGATGTCATATCTTGTGTGTGTGTGTGTGTGTGTGTGTGTGTATATATATATATATATATATATATATATATATATATCCTTTGTTCTGAGTAGGTTACTACATCTGCCCTTATTCATGTAAGCCAGGAATCCTTTATAAACCAGGAATCCTTTTACACTTACTCTGTGGACATCTGATCATCTCCAGGACCAGTTTTAATCAAGGAACAGTAAGATTGGGGGGAAATTGATTAAGGCCAGATATTTTTTACTTTTCGTTGTTTTAAAAGAAACTGAATTTTGAATGAGCAGAGAAAGTGGTCATTCCATAAAATACTTTTCAGGAAATAAAACATAGTTGAAATTAATTCTCTAACATTTGGGGTCTATATGATGTGTTAATCTCTATCTATACTTGTATTTCTTCATTCTTCTTTCATTCTCTCCCTGCCACTATCAAGTGTGATATAAAAACTTTGATTTTTTAAAAAATTAAAATAAAAGAATTTAAATAAATTCTATTTTTGAGAGAGTTCCACTATAAGCCTTAAAATAATTGGGTTATTCTTGACTGTTTAGTCATTCATCTTTTCACCAGACATTCATGAGCTTCTACTACGTATCAGGCACTTTGATAAGGCAGAAGATTTAGCAGAGAACAAAATAGACTCAGTCTTTGCCTTTATGGTCTTTAGAGAGGGAGACAAACAGCAAACAATTAACCACAAAAATAGGCAGGTATTTAGAAATTGATAAGTGCAACGAAGGAAAAATACAGGGTTCTATGACTAAAAATTAAAGGGACACCCAGCTTAGACTGAGAGAAAAGGAAAAACTTCTCTGGAAATTACAGTTAAACTGGTAAAATACTGGAAGGATGAGCTGAAGTTGTCAGGAATGAGAGGTAGTCAATGTGTTTGAAGTATAGTGATGGAGAGAGTGGTACAAGGCAAAACTGAGAGGTAGATTCAGGTGGATTAGACAGGCACCTGAGGGCCATGTTACAATTTTAAAATTTGATCTTAAGTGCACTGGAAGTCATTGAAAGGTTCAAAGAGATCTAAAAATAAGCTTAGTATTTTTAATAGATACTCTGACTTCTGGTTGTGTGAAGAATAGATTGCAAGAGAACAAAAGTGAAAAGAGATGGGCTGTTCAGTGGGGGATATCTATCAGGGGGTTACTGCATAGGGCTTGGTGAGAGATGATGGTGATTTGGACCAGATTAATGGCAGGGCAGTGGAGACAAAATTAAGTGGACATGTATTATGAAGGCAGTACAAATTGACCATGGGGTGGACTGGGGAGACTGTGAATGAGTTATTAAGAATGGCTTACACTTTCTATCATGAAGAACCAGGTGGATGGGGGCACCTGGATGTATAGAAATGGGGAAGAATGGAACAGGAGCAGCTTTAACAAAATTGAGGATTAAAAACCCAGAGTTAGGAATCATTGTTCTAGAGAGGTTGAGAGGAAAGTTATAGTGAAAGACAGACATTTAGAGTAGCAAAGGAGTACTGAGAATGACAGAAGCCTTAGTGAAAGTTCAACAGGGATAGACTTTGAGGGACAATCCTCATAATTTAGGAGAACAATGGACCTGGGTGCTTGGTAAGAACCTCAGGAGAAGACACAGAACTCTTGATTATGGACAACTTGTTTGCCTTTGGACGAATCACTTAGCCTATTGGCCTCTACTCACTCATCTATCAAATGAACATGTTGGATGAGATAGGGTTTCTTTTTATTCTAGCATTCTATGATTCTTTGCAGTAGGAGACAGCAGGAGTTTTGGAGTCACAAAGATGGAGTTCAGTTTCAGCTCTCTAATTTCCATATCTACAAAATGGGACTAATACTAATGAGGTAGCACATATAAAGTACCTTACATGTTGGAAGTGCCTTTCTTCCTTTTTTTCCTCTTAATGCTAATCAATAGTTCTTACATATTTCATTTGGGAATTAGTCATATACTTTTCTGTACTATCTTTTCTAGAAGTTGAGAAACAATCTTGGAGTAAAATCCCAGCATCAATACATTTTAATGTATTTATTTTTGTCATGTGATCTTACTTCTCTGAGGCTCTATTTTCTCCATTGTAAAATAAACATAGTAATATTTAGCTTATCGAGTTGTTACAAGGTTTGAGTGAAATAATGCATGCTAAGGGCCTAGCAAAGTACTCAGAACATAGTGGGCTCTCAAAAGATTTGAGATTTAATGCTCTCTCTAGATTCCACTCTAAGGCAAAATGGAGGTTAGGTAAGTAATCTTTAGGCCAGAACTACTTTCTGTAGTTACTGGATAACCAATCATGTGATATTTATTTCTATATTCAATAGTTACTAAATTTTTAGGCAGAGTCAGTATCTTGTTAATACTTTATTGTAATCAGAGGGATTCTGACTTTCTTGTTGGTGAGAGAAAACAGCTCCAAGAGCTGTGAAAGAGCTTCTCTAAGCCTAACTGGCATCCGTCAAAGCTTTTTAATATATGTTGTTTAATGCCAATGAAAGTACAGTTTGTATTTTAATGGCAATAATGACTTTTAAAATAGGTAAAAAGATCCTGGAGTGCTGTGTAAAAAAAAACACTACACAAACCCTTTGCTTTTAAGAATGCAGGAAGCCTGTTTCTGGAGCCATTACAATCAGTGAGCTACTCAGTCCTCTCACAGACTGACCTTTTTAGTAGCATCTGATTTCCTACCTCTTAGACCTGAGGTTATCATAAGTGAATTGCTGAAAAGAAGACAAAAGGTCCATTCTATAATACACCTAGGATACTGAGGCCAGGTTAAGTGGGATTTCTAGCACCTTTGTGTTTCAAGCTCTGGTTTAGCTCACAGGTGGCTGTAATTCTGTCTGGCAAGGCCAAGAGCATCTTGAAATCTTGGCCAAAGTGCTTTCTTCACCCAACCTTTAAAGTCCAGGAATTGGGAGGTTCAAACAATACAAGTTTAATATTTTATCCCCGCAGGCTCTGGCTATTACAGTAAGCCCTAACTCCTATCTTTCCTTCCAGTCTTTCTTTGCCACCAGTTTCTCTCTCCTTCAGTTTTCTCTGTCCTTCAATTATGACTTACCTCAGATTAATCTTCCTAAAATAGCTGTTGAACGAAGTCTCACCTCATCTTAAAACTTGTCACTCTCTGTTAAACAAAGTACAAACTCTGTAAAGTGGCAAAATATGACCCCAAGCTACCTGCCTAGATTTTTCTCTCATTATAATCTTTCATAAACCTGACATGCCAGGCATATGTAATTTCCTGGGATCTTGCCAAAGCCCAGTGGTACTGCCAGAAGCAAGATATACGTCTCGTTTGATTTTGAGATCCAGATACTTTTTCCTCATATCTCCTTCCCTTGCACATGGGAATCCTTACAGTCTATGCTAAAAAACATTTTGCTAAAAAAAAAATAAAAAACAAACAAACAAACAAAAAAAACATTTTGCTTTCATATATCTTCAAGATATTCTGTGCTCATGAATACGTTCCCCTAAACTGTTTGTTTTTTTTTTAAAGCAAAAGCCAGTCATCCTTATAGGATCTTTCTATTTTTCTCCCCCAACACATATCTCTCTCTGTAGTAATAGGCTTGGAGATGATTATCAACTTTCCAGAAAGTAAATTAAAGAGGAAAATGCGGGGTGGGGGTGGGGGAAGGTATTTTATATATATATATATATATATATATATACACACACACACACACACACACATACACATACACACACACATACTTATCTCTAAAAAATGTTATCAAGGCACCCATTAATTATCTCATTTAACCTTCCAAACAAACATGAAGTGAAATTTCAGTAAAATACTTTAGAGATAAAGAAATTGAGGACATTACATAACTTGTCCAAATATACACAATTATTTGGCAGTGAAACCAGTATCTGAAGTCTGGTCTAATTTGACTTCATAGTATAGGCTTTCATTGAAGGGCATTGATAGCCTCTAGGCATGAATGATATAAAAAGGCCTCTGTAGGGTACACTTGAAATCCTACAAGGAATAAAAATGTGATTCCAAAATTCTGTTTTCTGGAAGCTGAAATTTAAAATTTCTAGTTTACTACAAAGGAGAAGGGATGGGAACTAACATGAACTGGCAGTGTTAGTGATTCTAACTTGTGGAAGTGAACACTCATAAAATATTGAGAGATCAGTAGCTCATTGTATACATTCTAAGGCTGGGCCAGAGAGACAGTGGGACTTTAGAGAGAAACGTGGCTCTTGAGTACTGTCAGTGACCTAGTACATACTGAGGTAATTCAAATGCAAAGTCAAGTGGAGTAGCAGACCAAGAAAGTCCAAATGCCAGTTGGAATTTAGGGATGTTGGATTAACTTTAGGAAGCTTCGTCTAATAGCTTCAAGGCAAGCACAGACTAAGTCAGGAACATGGGTACAAAGCAGGTCAGAAAGTCCTTATTCAATTAAGGGAAATTTGGCAAAATCAGCAATGATATACCAAGATATAAAGTAGCAAGTGGTTGGATGATCCTTATAGGATTGTCGGTCAAAAAAAAAAAATGATGAAGTAAAAGTTGAACCAGATAGATGTATATTTTATCAACAATACCACTGATCATTGTTGCTTTCATTTTTTAAATAAAATATCATGAGTTTCCCTAGACCCCAGGCCTTAATGAAATTAAATGATATTATGGTGATTTAATAGACAGTGAGAGGGTTTTGGAGTCAGAGCCAGTTCCGATCCTAGTTCACCCCAGCCTGTTTATGTAAATAAGTTCTGTTGGAACACAGACATGTTCCATGTTCATTTGCATATTGTCTATGGCTGCTTTCAAGCTACGATAGTGTTGTTGAATAGTTACAACAGAGACTATATAGTCTCCAAAGCCTAAAATATTTACTATCTGGCCCTTTATAGGAAAAGTTTGCCAATCCCTGGTTTAAAAGAGCAATCATTTATTCTTGCTCAGTGGTTGGTAGGTTGGCTAGAGTAGTTCTCTTCCATGTATGTTCACTCTAGGACATAACCTAAATAGTACAGTCAGGTAGGGGAAAGACTTTTCAAGGTGATGAAAATTCAAGGAGCAATCTTCTTCAGGACTAGTCTCAAATTGGCTCACTGTTGCTTCTGCCCATATACCTTTGGCAAAGGAAGTCAAATGGCCAAGCCTAAAGTCAAGGGACAGGGAAGTATACTATACCCATGATGAGGCAGGAGTGCGGATGTAGGGAAGGATAGAGAATTGAGGTCAATTATCCAATCTACTACGAAGTAATTGGCCGTGTGATTATCTGGGGCTAATAGCATATCAGGTAGAATAAACAGCCAGTACATAAACCCAAAGGCAGGAGCATCCCTGGTTTATCCCTGGTATATTTGAGAAATGGCAAAAGGATCAGTAGGTCTACGTTGCAGTGAATGAGGGGGAGAATTGTAGGAGTTAAAGAGTGGAGATGTAATGGGGGCCAGGAATGGGGAGAGCATAGCCATTTCGGTGAGATGGGAAGTCAGTACAAAGTTATGAACAGAAGAATAATACATTTTGACTTCTATTTTAAATGAATCACTCTAACTCCTGTGTTGAGAATAGACTTGAAGGGAAAAGGATTGAATCAGGCAGAACAGTTAGGAAGCTATTTCAATAGTCTAGGTGAGAGATAATGGTGGTGGGTGGCAACTGTGGAGGTGAAGAGAAAGGTTAAATTTTGTATATATATTGATGTCAGAACCAAGAGGATTTCCTGACAGATTGGATGAGGGGTGTGAGAAAAAGAGAGGAGGCATGCATGACCTCAACATGTTTGATCTGAATCGTGGAAGTGATGTAGTTACTATCAAATAAAATGGAAAAGACTGCAGGTTGAGTAGTTTTGAGAGGAGGAAGCTTGGTGAGGGATATATTGAGTTTGTGATATCTACTGGACACCGAAGTGGGCATATCAAATAGGCAAGAGGATGCACAAGACTGAAGTTCAGGAGAACATTCAGGAAACATTAGTTTCTGAGTGATATTTAAAGCAATAAGACTGGATTCATTCACTAAATGAGTTAGTGTAGGTAGAGAATAGGGCTAAAGACTGAGTGCTAGGGACTCCAACGTTAAGAGGTCTAGGACAAGAGGGAGGACAAGGAAGTAAGACTGAGATGTAGCAGCCAATGAGATAGGGTGAAAACCATGGGTGATTATATAGGCATTTTATGGAAAGGGCAGATATCAAACCTAAGTTGCCTTAGCTGCCTCAGGTTTTAGGCAGGGCAGGTTGGATTCCTCTTTCAGCACCATCACTGACTATCTTTTCAGATGTGCCTTGGTTATACTGTCAGCACAAACTGGAGTTGAAGCATTGTGTTAAGAGTTACAGGAAATGTTAGTTTTATGCTGTCACAGGCACTTAATTCCCAGAGCCATGGGTTGGTAGGGGTGGAAGGGCTAGATTAATTTGAATGTTAGCATTTCCTGATGAATATCAATTTCAAAGTTCATTGCTTTTTTTTTGTTTTCCTGGTGGCTATGTCAGAAATAAGCCTGATCATAAATCTTCTATAAACACTAAATTCCTACAGCTCAGTTAATTCAAAACTTCTTAGGCTAATATAGAGGAACGTTTGTAATCTGGATCCTGATTTTCTCTTTGCCGTCATCTCTCATCCCTACTCCCCTCCCTCTCCTTGTTCCAGCCAAGTTGACCTACTGTACTTTCAGTTCCCTGAATGGGACATTCTCTCTTGCCTCCCTGCCTTTGCATGTGACCTTCCTTTGGAATACTTTTTCTCTTCCCATCATCTGGCTGCTACTTGCTCATTTCGAGGTCTCCGTTTAAGTATTACCTCAGTCTTCCTTGATCCTCCAAATCCTGATATGGAACTGCAAAATTCCCACATCCTAGCTCTAATTAAACAGTATTATAATTTCCTGTATACTTGTCCATTTATCCCTCTAGATCAGAGGTTGGCAATTTTTTTTTTTTTTCTGTAAGGGACAGATAGCAAATATTTTAGGCTTTGTGGGCCAAACATTCTCTGTCACAACTATTTGATTCTTTCATTGTAGCATAGTCGTAGCAAACCAGTCATGGACAATACATAATCAAATTATTGTGTTTTAGTAAAACTTTATTTATGAAAAAAAGCCAGTGGATTGGATTTGGCCTGTGAGGGTAGGAAATATATTTCTGTTGTTTGTTATGTCCCAAGCACTTAGCACAGTCCCTAAAACCAATAAGAACTCCACAAACGTTGTTCTAAAATTAAAGGGCAATGTCGTAAATCTTGCGGAGAAAATGGTGTTACTGTGATCATGAAAAAGTTGTGCAATTTAAGTTATTTTATGTGTATTCTTTCAAAGCAGTGCTCAGTCCTTAAAATCTTTTCTTCTTTGCTCCTGTCTAAAATCAGCATCCATTTTAATGTTCTGACTCAGTTTTCCTAACTTACCCTGTATTGTGAGGCAGTTGTTACACAGACACTCGAGGGCTGCTGTTTAATCTGCACGTTTGTAGCCGTGACCAGGAGTTGTAGATATTGCTTTCTCTTTACATCCAGTTGAGATGGAGTTGTCCCTGAGGTTGAATCTGTGTGTTGTGATTATTGGGAATCTTGTATTTATTGACCATTCGTGTCTCTCTGCAGTGCATGGAATTTGGGTAAGTGGTGATTCATTTGCAGAGATATCATTTATTTAGATTAATTTAATGGAGTTTCATGTGGTTTCTCGGCCATGGTTTACTTCCCCAAATTATGAGAGGGAAATCAGGAGGTTTACAAGAATTTTGGCTTGTACCTTTGCCAGGTAATGAGTAAAACATGGTGTTGGGGATGAGAAGCTATGTTTGTGGTGGTCACATCTTTTAACCAGACACTGTCAGGATGTTGAGCCAGATTTGGTCAGATGAGCAAATTAATCCCTGGGAAGTCTCATTACTTCTGGGTTATTTAAAAGAAAAGGAAAATAATAGAAAAGATGCTTGTATTTTTAAAGTGACTCCATAAAACCATAATTATTTCCACTTTTTTCCAGATTTGACTGTATTTTATGTAGTACTGGGGGGTTTTAGTTGGTTTTGAGCACCAACCAAACCAAGAAGAGAAGGGGCTTTAAGACTCCATCCACCCTTAACTGGCCACAGTAAATGGGCTTAGCATGCCCTGGGTGAAGAGATCTGACCCTGAGCTTGTAAGCATGTGCAGAACTTGCCACTTATGTGAGTTGAAGTATTACCTCAGGCCAAAGTGGTTTTTCAACTATGTGTGAATTGTAATAAAACTCTTTCATGTTTTAAAGTTAAATACAGACTGAAGAGAGATAAAAAGGGGTTAATGAGAAGTTAGAACAGGAGAGTGAGGATTAGAAAATAGGCCATAAACAAGAATAAACATTTTTTAAAGTCCCTTTATATTTATAAAGTGCTTTATTGAGAAAAATAAATTCCAAAAAACTTTTACATTTGATTCCTTCAATAGCTCTCTAAACTAGGGGGGGTTAAGTATTCCCTTTGTGCAAATAAGGAAACTGACCTCCAAAGAGATTAAGTGACTTGGTTGCACCCAGTAGAGATCCTCATGGTTAATAAGGAAAAGGGCCATGCTTACTTTCATTGCTACTCACCTGTTCAGTTCACTGCTCTCTTCCATAGTTTCTTTCCCCCCCCCCCCCCAACTTCTAAACCTTGAGGTTTCAGGGTTAAAGGACTGGGTTTTTGTTGGCTAACATTTTTCCTTTATCCTCATAGCCTGGTTTGGTTGTTTCTTCCATTGTTTCCCATCACTCTTATGGTCCAGTGTATCAGCCTAGTGAGAGGTGAATATGGAGGAACAGAGACTTGATGAAATTGTGATCAGGAGTCAGGAGAGTTACGTGTATTGAGTTTAAGCAGAGTTAAGGAAGAAGTTTTAAATGAAAGGAAGACTAGCAGTTGCTGTAAGAATGTGCATTCCCCAGATAAGAGACATTACTTTCTTTTCCTTCTTGATTGTTAGTATAATAATTGACATTATTTGATGCAGTGATCATTTTATAAAGAGCACAAAGTACACATCCATTTTATGGTGGTTAATTAAAGTTATGTAAACGAACATTTTAGTGAGCAGGATCAGTTGTAGTTTCCATTGGAATTAAAATGCTACAGACAAGTTTTCTTTTAGGCTGGGCCTATGAGCCGTATGAATATATATATTTTTTAAGTTTAGAAGGTACATTTGTTTCTTCGAGATTTAATCCTTAGTGTTCTCAGATGGCACACTTCTAGGTGGAAGAAATCTTACATGGAGATAGTATCCTCTTTATTTGATGTAGCCTGACGCTATCATCGCATATGAACATTGTGTTTGTTTATATATGACTTGGAAACATTTAAAATTTGTGCCCATTTTATTCACTAGCGGATTCTTACGCATTATACCCTACTGGAAACTACCACCTTACATTTATGTAAACAATGATCCAACTGTGAAAAATGTTTTAGATATGAATCCCAGATTCCCTTGTCTGTGCTGGGGAAGGTGCCCCAGAGCTCACTTCAGCCCCAGTTAAACTTGTACACATGGAAATGCTGTTCTTTGTTTGCATAATACCTTTGTACTCATGTTTTCTGTTCTAACACATGGAGTTAGTTCCTCAGACTTTGTATCAATCACTGAATAAGGAATTCTTTCATCTAGTCGCAGATATTTAACATTTTTCTTCACATTTTTTTATGCTGTTCCTCAGTTTCAAAAGAAACTCTAATCCTATAGATGACTGGCCTTGGTAATTGTTATTGTCATTTTTATCATCATCCACATTATTTTCTGCCAGTTTTTCAGGTCACTCCTGGTTCACTATCAGAAAAGGAATCAGACTAATCAGAAGTTAAAAGTTAAGTAAAAATTTGAAAACACAGATTAAAATAATTTGGTGTGTTCACATAGAAGAGCAGGGAAAAAAAAAAAAGAAAGGTACAGTTGGGTCCAAGAATAATAAACAGTTTATGGAATGACAGAACTCTGAACCAAGTTTTAAAATCGTCAGGTGGCTACTCAGTTCACCTATTCTTTGGCCTCTGTCATCACCTCAAAACATCACCACGATTTCTTCCTTTCATAAGCCAGTGGCTATGGATGTGGGTATCGAAAGGGCAAATGGACTAGAAGCCAAGAAACCTGGAGTCAAGATCTGACTCTGCTGCTTGCGTAAATCACTTAAAGTCTCTGAGTTTGTTTTTCTAGCTGTAAAATGGAGTCACTGACATCTGGCTGCCTCCTCTATGGGATTAAGGTGAAGTAAGTATAAGAGAGTTGGAAGCATTTTTTAAATTCTACACTTTTACACCTATGTAAGGAATTTTTACAGTGAGCATTATTTGTATACTTGGTTATATTAGAAATTTCAGTAACTTATTTTATGCTCCCACAAATTTTTTAGAATAGGTACTTTACCTGTAAGGGATGTGGACTTGAGGGGACTGAGGCTGCTGTTTCTCAGCAGAACTTTTTAGATTCCGTAGATTAATGAGCAAGCACTGACGGAACAAGCCTGATTTAAAAAGCAAACAAACAGGGCTTCCCTGGTGGCGCAGTGGTTGAGAATCTGCCTGCCAATGCAGGGGACACGGGTTCGAGCCCTGGTCTGGGAAGATCCCACATGCCGCGGAGCAACTAGGCCCGTGAGCCACAATTACTGAGCCTGCGCGTCTGGAGCCTGTGCTCCGCAACAAGAGAGGCCGCGATAGTGAGAGGCCCGCGCATCACGATGAAGAGTGGGCCCCGCTTGCCGCAACTAGAGAAAGCCCTCACACAGAAACAAAGACCCAACACAGCCATAAATAAATAAATATTTTAAAAACCCCAAATGTAATTCTATTAAAAAAAAAAAAAAAAGCAAACAGAAGAATGGGGGGCAGACGTGCAAAGTGGAGGAGGTGAGAAACAATGGGCTTCCAGAGAATTCTTGATAAAGTGTGAGCTGAATTTCTTGCCCTAGGATTTTGGAAATATCCTTGATTCTTCATTATAAATCTCTCATTACTAAGGCCAGCTTAGGTGTGGTTCAGTTTTTTGGAATCAATTCTAGGGGACCTAACTGTGAAGAAAAATAATGTTGGTCAGAGAGAACAGCAGCCAGAAACAAAGCCACTGGCTCTTGTTGCAGGAGATAATAGTTCACAGTGTGAACTGACACTTCACACTCCTGATGAGTGTTCTCATCAGTTGTACTGTCTTTGGTGACATCTGAATAGGCTAGTGGAATGTCACAGTTGGTCACTGATTATTTTTATATTTATTTTGAAAATTGTTTTGTGCTAAAAGGGAGGATCCTCTGCCTAGGGAATCTCAAATAATTATTAAGACATATTTCAATCTCTACCAGAAACTTTTGAACTAAATGACATCACCAGTGGCATAGAGTTGTGGAAAGAACATGGACTGGGATCAGAAAACCTCTAATTTTAGCCTGAGGACCACATGTGTGATGCTGGATATGCTGCTTCCTTCATCAGGGCCTCAGTATCCTCATCTGTAAGATGTGGAATTGGAGTTGATGATTTTCTGTGCCCTTGCAGCTCTGATAATCTCATTATTCTGCTAACGATGGTGCTCCAAAGGTGCCATCACCTATGGTGGTTGACATAGAATAGAAATTTTTGTAGAATGCCTAAATGATAATTGTGTAGGTAGAAATGCTAACTAGTAGAATCAGAGTTAGGCAAATAGCAAAGACCTTAAGACAACCAGAAAATAAAATACACTGAAGGATTAAGAAAACTGAATCCTTAAATCAGCAACTATGGATCACACTACTGATTAACACAATTAAGTCTCTGTCCGTTACTACTTCATTCAAAAAAAAAAAAAAGATTTTCATTAAATTTGGAGGATATATTTGGGATAGTTTGATATAAAAAGATGTGTTTCAACAGTTTCAATTTTTGCTCAAAACATTTATTGGGAACTTTCCTTTTTATACCACTACCCCTTTCCAAGTAACAAGGATCCCATTGGCTGTTTTGAGGGGTGACAATTTAAGAGTGTTTGGCCATTAAAGAGAGGGAATATCCACATGGAGCAGACTGGGTAAGGCTCAGCAAAGGCTGTGGATGGGTAAATATCCTATTGAATGATAACATATCAAGTCATATACCAGGGCTGTCAACATAAGTCCCTTACCCTACAGATATGAAAAGAATAGGTAATGGTGCCCCCACAAATTGTGGTCTGTAGATATTGGCACAGATTTTGGGAGTCTCCTTGGTGCTGGCCCTAGGCTGTAATCAGAGCCTCCTAAAGCTCACTCCTGTCTTCTCTGTGTGTTTTGTCCTTGTTATGTTTTATCATTTCTAGACCCCTGACCATGGGTATATGATATCTCCATTTTCCTAATCTCCTCAATTCCAGTGACTATCATCTATTCCCTTGAGGATAAAGGGTGAGAGTAGGGTGGGGAAGATGACAAGAGTATATATGTGTTGTCTGGCTCTTTTTCTATCCTATTTCCGGTATTATGGAATAAACTCTGCATTTCTTCTCTTAAAATTTCAGTTTCAATCCTCAATAACCCATTTTGGCAGTTAAAAAAACTTAGTTTCTTTTTTCTTTCTATCCCATTTATAAAAATTTTAATTGACTAACTAGCTAACTTGGCTGACATGAGGAAGGGTCACATAAAAGGAAGTCTGGAAAAGAAAAGAACAAAGAGTAATATTTTAAGTTAGAGGTTGGCAAATTATAGCCAGATATCAGCCACCTGTTTTTGTAAATAAGGTTTTACTGGGGCTCAGCCACATTCACTCATTTACAGCTGCTTTTTAAAAAAATTTTTTATTGAAGTGTAGTTGATGTACAATATTATGTAAGTTACAGGTGTACCATATAGTGATTCGCAATTTTTAAAGGTTCTAATCCACTTATAGTTATTGTGCAATATTGGCTACATTCACCATGTTGTACAATATATTCTTGCAGCTTGTTTTACAGCTAATAGTTTGTACCTCTTACTCTCCTCTCCCTACATTGCCCCTCCCCCCTTCCCTCTCCCCACTGGTAACCACTGGTTTGTTCTCTATGTCTGAGTCTGGCCACCTCTTTCCCTAGACGTATCTTTGGTATAGCACTCATTCTGACTCAGTTCATTTATGACTGCTTTTGTGCTACAATGGCAGAGTTAAGTATTTGTGTCAGAAACTTGTTGACCAATGCCTAAAATAGTAATGTTATAGTAATAGTAATAGTGTATTAATAGTATACTCTCCAGCCCTTTAAGAGAAAGTTTGTTAACCCCTGTTTTAAGGTATTATCTTGCAAAAATTTAACTTAAACTATAGCTTATAATCTGTCCAAGAGAGACTGACAGGGGCCAGATTTACCCTTTCACCTAAATAACCAAAGAAAGTGAGACAACATATATGAAACAACAGCTTTCAACATTTTGGATGTCATGGAGTTGACTGTGATCCCTCAGGGACAAGAAAAAAATGAGGTAAGCCCTATGGTCGCCCCATATTACTATCTTGAGAGAATTTTCAGATTGTGGTGGTGGAGGGGTACCCCAGGCAAAGCCCAGAGGGCCCACTGAGTTCAGGAGATGGAGCTAAGAGCCTGTTGCTTGCCTGGAATTACATGAAGCAAAAAGTAACAGGATCAGAGAGAAATATAAATCAACAATAATAGTTGGACACTTCAATATCTTACTTCCAACACTGGGTATGTTATAACAAGGAGGCAGAAGATCAACGGGAAACAGAAGACTTGAACAACACTATAAACCAACTTGACCAAAAAGATATCTATACAATACTTCACCTCCAGTGGCAGAATATACAGTCTGCTTGAAGGCATATGGCACACTCTCCAGGATAGACCATGTGCTAGGCCTTAAAACAAACCTCAGTAAATTTAAAACGATGGAAATCACACAAAGTGTTATCTGAATACAGTGAAGTAAAAGTAGAAATCAATAACAGAAAGAATTTGGGAAATTTGTTAATATGCGGAAATTAAACTTTCCTACATAATTAATGGTTTAAAAGAAGAAATCACAAGTGAAATTAGAAAATTCTTTGAGATGAATGAAAATAAATACACAGCATACCAAAATGTATGTGATGCAGCTAAGGCAGTGCTTAAAGGAGGATTTATACCTATAAATGCTTATGTTAAAAAAGAAGAAATATCTCAGATCAATAATCTAACTTTCTATCTTAAGATACTGGAAAACGAAGAGCAAATTAAACCCAAAGCAAGCAGGAGGAAGGAAATCATAATGATTAGTGCATAAATCAATGAAATAGAGAACAGAAAAACAATAGAAAAAAATCATGAAAACAAAATTTGGTTCTTTGAAAAGGTGGACAAGTTGACAGACCTTTAGCTAGACTGACCGAGAAAAAAAGAGAGAAGACTGAACTTAATAAAATCAGAAATGAATGAGAGGACATTACTGCCAACCTTGTAAAAATAAAATGGGTTATAAGGGAATACCATGAACAGCTCTGTATTAATAAATTAGAAAACTTACATGAGGTGGACAGATTCCTGGAAATTCTATATACAGAGATAGACCCCAAAAGAAAAGGAAAATCTAAAAAGACCTGTAACAAGAGATTGAATTCATAATTTAAAAGCTACCTACAAAGAAAAGCCTAGGCCCAAATGGCTTCACTGGTAAAATCCACCAAATATTTAAAAATAATTACTATCAAGTTTTCACACACTCTTCCAAAAAATAGAAGAGGAAGGAACATTCTCTCATGAAGCAATATTTTGCCTAAAAAAAGTCACTTTAAATATAAAGACACAAATATGTTTAATGAAAAGGATGGACAAAGATATACCATGCTAACACTAGTCAAAAAAAAGCTGGAATGGCTATAATAATAAAGTAGATTTCAGAGTAAAGGATGTTCCCAGGAATAAGGAAGCTCAATTTATAATGATAAAGAGGCCAGTTAATCTAGAGGACATAATCAATTATTATCTCTCTTAATAAGAGAGCTGTGACATACATGAAGCAAACTGATAGAACTGCAAGAATAAATAAACAGGGAAATTGTTAATTACAGTCTAGAACACAGGCAGAATACCTACAAGAATATTATAGATTTGAACAATAGTACAACTAAATTTAACTTAACTAACATTTATCAAAGACTCCATCAAACAACAGCAGAATGCACATTGTTTTCAAGTGCATGCAGAATATTTACCAAGATACACTGTATTTGGGTTACAAATAAATCTCAATAAATTTAAACAATTCAGTTCATACAAAGCATGTTCTCTTACCACAATGGAATTAAATTAGAAATCAATAACAGAAAAATCCCAGTAGATTTTTTTTTGTATTTTTGTAGAATTGACAAACTGATTCAAACATTCATTTGGAAATATAAAGGATGTAGAATAGACAAAACAGTTTGGAAAAAAAAAAAAAAACAAACCAAAGATGAAGGCTAACATTATCTGATTTCAAGAATTATTACAAAGCTACAATAATCAAAACAGCATTGTATTGGATAAATTTAGACAAATAGACCAATGGACCAGAATAGAAATTTCAAAAATAAACCCACACTTATATGGGCAACTGATTTTTCACAAAGGTGCAAACCAATAGAGTGGAGAAAGAATAGCCTTTTCAACAAATAGTAGTGGATATTTATTTATGTGTGTGTGTCTGTGTGTGTAAAAGAACTTGGATACGTACCTCACATTATATACAAAAATTAACTCAAAATGGATCAATGTAGCTGTCACTGTTTGCAGATGACATGATACTATACATAGAGAATCCTAAAGATGCTACCAGAAAACTACTAGAGCTAATCAATGAATTTGGTAAAGTAGCAGGATACAAAATTAATGCACAGAAATCTCTTGCATTCCTATGTACTAATGATGAAAAATCTGAAAGTGAAATTAAGAAAACACTCCCGTTTACCATTGCAAAAAAAAGAATAAAATATCTAGGAATAAACCTACCTAAGGAGACAAAAGACCTGTATGCAGAAAATTATAGGACACTGATGAAAGAAATTAAAGACGATACAAATAGATGGAGAGATATACCATGTTCTTGGATTGGAAGAATCAACATTGTGAAAATGACTCTACTACCCAAAGCAATCTACAGATTCAATGCAATCCCTATCAAACTACCAATGGCATTTTTCACAGAACTAGAACAAAAAATTTCACAATTTGTATGGAAACACAAAAGACCCCGAATAGCCAAAGCAATCTTGAGAATGAAAAATGGAGCTGGAGGAATCAGGCTCCCTGACTTCAGACTATATTACAAAGCTACAGTAATCAAGACAGTTTGGTACTGGCACAAAAACAGAAATATAGATCAATGGAACAGGATAGAAAGCCCAGAGATAAACCCACACACATATGGTCACCTTATCTTTGATAAAGGAGGCAAGCATATACAGTGGAGAAAAGACAGCCTCTTCAATAAGTGGTGCTGGGAAAATTGGACAGGTACATGTAAAAGTATGAAATTAGAACACTCCCTGACACCATACACAAAAATAAACTCAAAATGGATTAAAGACCAAAGTGTAAGGCCAGACACTATCAAACTCTTAGAGGAAAACATAGGCAGAACATTCTATGACATAAATCACAGCAAGATCCTTTTTGACCCAGCTCCTAGAGAAATGGAAATAAAAACACAAATAAACAAATGGGACCTAATGAAACTTAAAAGCTTTTGCACAGCAAAGGAAACCATAAACAAGACCAAAAGACAACCCTCAGAATGGGAGAAAATATTTGCAAATGAAGCAACTGACAAAGGATTAATCTCCAAGATTTACAAGCAGCTCATGCAGCTCAATAACAAAAAAACAAACAACCCAATCCAAAAATGGGCAGAAGACCTAAATAGACATTTCTCCAAAGAAGATATACAGATTGCCAACAGACACATGAAAGAATGCTCAACATCATTAGTCATTAGAGAAATGCAAATCAAAACTACAATGAGGTATTACCTCACACCGGTCAGAATGGCCATCGTCAAAAAATCTAGAAACAATAAATGCTGGAGAGGGTGTGGAGAAAAGGGAACACTCTTGCACTGTTGGTGGGAATGTAAATTGATACAGCCACTATGGAGAACAGTATGGAGGTTCCTTAAAAAACTAAAAATAGAACTACCCTACGACCCAGCAATCCCACTACTGGGCATATACCCTGAGAAAACCATAATTCAGAAAGAGTCATGTACCAAAATATTCATTGCAGCTCTGTTTACAATAGCCAGGACATGGAAGCAACCTAGGTGTCCATCATCGGATGAATGGATAAAGAAGATGTGGCACATATATACAATGGAATATTACTCAGCCATAAAAAGAAATGAAATGGAGGTATTTGTAATGAGGTGGATGGAGTTAGAGTCTGTCATACAGAGTGAAGTAAGTCAGAAAGAGGAAAACAAATACCGTATGCTAACACATATATATGGAATCTAAGGAGAAAAAAAAAAAAAAAAAGGTCATGAAGTACCTAGTGGCAAGACGGGAATAAAGACACAGTCCTACTAGAGAATGGACTTGAGGATATGGGGAGGGGGAGGGGTGAGATGTGACAGGGTGAGAGAGTGTCATGGACATATATACACTACCAAATGTAAAATAGATAGCTAGTGGGAAGCCGCATAGCACAGGGAGATCAGCTCGGTGCTTTGTGACCACCTAGAGGGGTGGGATATGGAGGGTGGGGGGGAGGGAGATGCAAGAGGGAAGAGATATGGGAACATATGTATATGTATAACTGATTCACTTTGTTATAAAGCAGAAACTAGCGCACCATTGTAAAGCAATTATACTTCAATAAAGATGTTTAAAAAAAAATGGATCAATGTAAAACTATAAAATTTCTAGAAGAAAACATAGGAAAAATACTTCGTGATCTTAAGTTAGTCAAAGATTTCTTAGATATGACACCAAAAGCACAGTCTATAAAAGAACAAACTGGTAATTTCGTCTTAATTTTTAATCTTCAAAAGACTGAAAAAAATAAGCCAAAACCTGGGAGACAATGTTTGCAAATCATTTGTCTAATAAAGGACTTGTATTCAGAATATATAAAGGACTCTCAAAACTCAACAATAAGAAAACAAACAACAAAATTAACAAACGGGCAAAAGACTTGAACAGACACTTCACCAAAAAGATATCCAGCAAATATGTGGATAAATGCTGATGTTAACAAACAAAATTAACAAACGGGCAAATGCTGCAAAATGCTCAACATTATTCGTCACTAGGGAACTGCAAATTAAAACCAGAATGGGATATCATTACACACCTGTTTACATTTCTAATATAAAAAAGACTGACCATATCAAGTAGTGGTAAGAGTATGGAACAGCTAGAAATCTCATACACTGCTGGTGGGAATGTAAAACTGCTGTAGCTGAGAGTTTGACAGTTTCTTTACAAGTTAGAAATACACTTGCCATACTACCCAGTTATTCCATTCCTAGATATCTCCCCAAGAGAAAAGAAAATATATGTCCATAGATAGGCTTTTAAATAAATGTTCTTAGCAGCTTTATTTGTAATCACCAAAAACTGAAATCAGCCCAAATGTCCATCAAGAAATGAATGGATAAAGAAATAGTGGTATAGCCATGTATTAGAATACTGCTGATCAATAAAAATGAACTGTTGATACATGCAACAACATGAATCAAATCTCAAAATATGCTGCATGAAAGAAGTCAGATAAAAAGTGCAAATTATATGATTCCATTTAAATAAAATGAGAATTAAAACTAATTTATAATGACAGAGAGCAGATCAGTGCTTTCTTGGGAAGTGATAGAACAAAGAGATTACAATGATGCACTAGGAAACTTTTGAGGTGATGGATATGTTCAGTATTTTGATTGTGATCATGGTTTTACATGTACATATGTCAAAACTTATAAAATTGTACCCTTTAAATATGTGCAGTTTATGGTATGTCAATTATATAGTAAAGCTGTTTAAATATATGTGTGTAGGTGTGTGTGTGTGTATATGTAACACATGTAGCCTATGTGGTATACAAAAATTAATTTTGGGCACCCTGGAAGCTACCTCAAAGAAATAGGCAGTTATTCTGTTGAGCAGCTAATAGACGTTGATTTGCAATTCCATTATTTCTCACGCGGACAAGTCTATATGGGTACTCCAGGAGAGTAGCAGCATGAGTATATTTATTTTAACGATGATTTATAATTTTAGAGCAATGAGTGCAAGTTAGCTGGTGTAAAATAATAGATATTTACTGAGAAGTCTTATTGGTAAGTGAGGACATCACTCTTATCAAGTGATCATACATAATCACTTTTTCATAACATATTATTTCTGGAAGTCTTTAAGAGAGGGAAAATGTGGAGAACAGAATCACCCCCTTGCACCTCTCTCCATTTATCATACTTAGCCAAAAAAACCAATTCTGGTTAAACCCAACTATCTACCTCATCATTTCCTGTACCGGAACAGCTGAATGATGCTTGAGAAAATTATACAACCATACCCATGGATTTCCTTTAGAATTTATGTCAAAAAATTTCAAATGGGTATTCACTAGTGCCAACAGTAAAAGAGTGCCCTGGTAAGTGCACTTTCCTGCTTTTCACAATGACCATTTTATATCTTGTCCTCTTTTTTTCTCAAGCATTCTGCTCCTACCTCTCTGACCTAACAGTGATTTTACTTAAAATTTCACTGAGCATATAGAAGCAATCAGAAAAGAACTTCTATATTTCTCCTACCACCAAATCTGCTAATCCACCAGTTTACATATCATGCGCTCTGCCTTTCCTTCTTTCACAATGATCTGTGCACCCATCTACGGAACCCCTGGGATTCATTTTTTTCCTTCTCACATTTAGACGTGAGAGTGCCACAGAGTTCAGTCTTTGGCTATTTTCTCTATCTACACTTTTAACCTACACCTTTTCTCTGGGCAATCTCACCTAGTTCTACGGTTTTAAATACCATCTATATGCTACTGACTCCAAAATTGTTTCTCCAATCCTGGCCTATGCCCTGAATTCAACTACATTTCACCTTCACTGCCACCGCTTCAGCTCAAGCCACCTTCATATATGGCCTGGACTATTGCACCAGCCTCCTGCTCTCATTTTTGCTACTCCCTTTCATCATTCTCTGTACAGTAACCAAAGTGATATTTTTAAAGCCTAAGCAAGATTATTTTGGTGCTCTATTTTAAAACTACACAATAGTTTATACTGCCAATAGAATAAAATCGAAATTCCTCACTATGACCTAAAACAGGGGTCATCAGACTACAGCTTTACAGGCCAAATACAGCCTGCCACCTGTTTTTGTAAGTAAAGGTTTATTGAAAGACAGCCATGCCCTTTTATTTACTTATTGTTTATGGCTGGTTTACTGCTACAAGGGCAGAATTGAATAGTTGCAACAGAGACTATGTCTTGAAAAGCCTAAAATATTTACTATCTACCCCATTAAGAAAATATTTGCCAACCCCTGATTTCTGACATCTTCAGGGGATGGAGAGAAAAAGAAAGGAAAAAAGAAAACAACAACAGTTTAAAAAAAGTTTAGGAAGCCCAAATTAAGGAATTTTGAGTGTCTTTGGCTTCACTGGTGACTCTTTAGGTCTGCCAGGGGTTTTGCCAAAGTCATCTTATGACTGGCAAAATATTTGCTGACAGAATGTCCAAGTTTGTGCCTTTTGCCAAGAACTCTGCCAATGGAGTAAATGCATTCGTGAAACACTGCATGTGTAGATGTAATTAGAACACTACTATGTCTCAGGATAGAAATGTTTTCCATAAAAACAATTTTCCAATTTTTAAATATAAGTGAGAAAATGCTTTGCCATTCAGAATTTTGCATTTAAAACAGTTTCTCAGGAATGCATCTGCTTTTGTACATAGGTAAACACCAAATTGGTCTTTCCTCCTAGAATTTGTCCAAGTGATCTCAGGTCAAGGAATGCCTATCAAGCTGTTTAAAGTCCCTTTTGCTATATAGCTGATGCTTTTTGTAAATGATTTGGCCTTGCGGAATCAAGAAAGGTGTTTAAAGTGTGCATAAAGGAAAGAGGAAGAAATTGACACAGGAGTTCCCCAGCAATAGAGAGCATTACCTTCTTCACATATCATTTATAAGGCGATAAAACCCAGAATTATGTTGCTGTGTTTCTAAATTTTATTATACTACCACATTACCAACTCTCTAATATTGATTTCTAAATAAATACTGCCAAAATACTGAATCTGAACAGGGTGTGTAATGTAATAAGCATATAAGCATATTTGTTGAACAACTATAAGCAGAGCAAAAAAGGTGTTTTTTTTTTCTGCTTGTTTGTTTTTCAGGGTTTTTTTTATTGTGATAAAAAAATATGTAAAAATTACCGTCAACCATTTTTAAGTGTACAGTTCAATAGTGTTATGTATATTTATATTGTTGTGAAGCAGATGTCAAGAACTCTTTCATCTTGCAAATCTGAAACTATATACCCATTAAACAATTCCTCTTTTCCCCCTTCCACCTGCCTCTTGTGACCACCATTCAACTTTCTGTTTCTATGATTTGGACTACCTTAGATACCTCATATAAGTGGAATAATTCATCATTTGCTTTTTCGTGACTGGCTTATTTCACTTAGCACAATGTCCTCAAGGTTTATCTGTGTTGTAGCATATGACAGGATTCCCTCCTTTTTAAGGCTGAATAATATTCCATTGTATGTACATGCCACATTTTGTTTATCCATTCATCCATCCATTGACTTTTCGGTTGCGTCCACATCTTAACTATTGTGAATAGTGTGGTTATAAACATAGATGTTCAAATATCTTTTCAAGACTCTGCTTTCAATTCTTTTGGACATATACCCAGAAGAAGGATTGGTGGATCATATGATAGTTCTATTTTTAATTTTAACAAAAAGTTTTATTTAGTATAGTTTAACTTAATAGATTAGAAATTTGTTTTCACACCTGTGTGGTTTGTTTCCCGGTATAGTTCAATGAAGACTCTGAACAATAGAGAAGATAGTTTCATGGTGAATAGGAGAATGAGGTCACAACAGGAACACAGTAAGATCATACTAAAAATGCTAATTAGAGTTGAAATCCCAGTTTAGATTGGTGATCAGAAATATATAACGATAATAATATAAGGTGGATGCTATATTACAATTTCTACTACTGCCGCTATACCAGCACTACTATAGATTGGCTATGATATAGATTGGATTTTGAGTTGATATCTGGGGCATTTTACAGTAGGCAAGGAGGCTGTACCATATGAACCATCAAATATTGAGTTCCTAATTTGAGGCACTTTTTCTGGAATGTGCTTTCCACTATTTGGTCATAAAGAACAACATGGCCCCAGAAGTGACCCACTCAGAACCACCAATTGAAAATAGTAGTTAGGGAGGCAGCCAGGAATTCAGGCCCTGAGGTTGTCATCATGTGTAGCTTTTTAAGTTTCTTTCTTAAAGTTCAAAGTCACTAAAGTAATTCCTCAGCAGGGGCTCCACTCATCGTGCTTTGTTTTGTAGGAGTAATTACCATCAACACTAATGGGAATTCTGTATTTGACTCAAAAAAAAGCACAGCACTAGCTCCTGCAACTGAATACAAGAGTTACTGAACTCCATCTAGATGTTCTCCCACGTTTTCAAAGGAGAGAGAATTCAGCTGACATTAGAAAAACACTTAAATAAATTCTTCCTTCGCTTCTGCACTTATTTATATTTTTCTAGAAGTTAAGAATGCATAAAAATGTAAGATACTGTTTACTGAGAATAGAACAACAACAATCACATAAGTGCTTACTATGTGTGAGGCAGCATGCTTATTTACTTCATTATTTTACTTTTTCTCACAGCAGCCTTTGAGGTAAGTGTTGGCCTCCTTTTAAAGGTGTGGAAACTGAGACTAGGGAGGATCAGTAGTTTACCAACACTTAGCATGGGTTCTCAACACTGAGCTCAGGACTGTGGGAGTATGTATAGAGAGGACTCCTTTTAGAGTCTCGTCTGAAAAAAATAAATCCATGTCTGTTACCAGAGAAGAAGAAAGTTATGACATTATATACAGCAGTGCAGGCCTGACCCTACTTCTCAGGGTTCCATCTGCAAAAATAAATATGTCTGATACTAATGTCAGCATGTTCAACAATGTAGGCCAAAGTCTATAATTTTCGGGCCAGGAGTGAGAGTGTATATGGAGGCCCACATACCATATATCTAAATATTTAAGTCAAGCCATCAAACTGTTGATTAAAATATGTACTGTCTTCTTACCTCGATAAATATACTTTTATAATGACCTATAAGGATGGCATTAAATTTAGAATTCTGACCCTTCAGAGTTCCATGCCAGAATGTGGGGCAGAGTAGAGAAAACCACTAGCCTGTGGCTTGCCCCCATTCTTTTCCCACGCCTGCCTCTGTCCCACTCAGCAAAGGGCCTAGCCCAGACGTGTGTGGGTACCTCACCCCAAACTCAATCCACAACCCCTCCTACCCTACATTCAGCCATCCCTCAGCTATGCACTTGGCCTAGAAGTACATGTGTTGATAGTCTGGCCTGCTCTTAGAAAGATGGACATCTATATAGACCATGGGAGTGGATTTGGGGCATTTAACACTGAATCCCAGAATCCTACATGGAGAAGAATCTAGAAGAAGAGGCTGAGGGACACATCATCTTTGTTCCATGGAAGCCTCACCCTATGAGAAGGAGCGTGGCCAGGGGAGGGCCATGTCATGGCCCCCTAAAGTATAGGCACAGTGAACAGCAAATCTAAATGCTCAACTTGACAAGAGGCTTTAGAGAGAAATTAGAATATCAACAGAGAAGTTCAACAGAGAATTTTCTAGATTCCCTTGTCTCTGGAATTTTCTTCCCAATGGCTTTTTTTCATCTAGTCTTCGCCATCTCAGTAAATGATATCACTATCCTTACAGTTGCCCTGGCTGAAACCTTGAAGCCATCCTTGATTGCTCTCTTTCACTCGTAAGTCACATCAAGTCTCTCAGAACAAATCCTGTCAAGCACCATCTACAAAACTTATCTAGAATTTGACTACTCTTCAATATTTCCAGTGCTACTACTCTGGTCCAAGCCACCATCACCTCTCTCCTGGATTAACTAGTTTCTGTGTTTCCTGCCCATGCCTGGTCTATTTGCAACACAGCAGCCAGAAGGACTTTGGCACTTGCTATACTCTCTACCCAGAATGCTCTTGTATAAATATTGGATGACTTGCTACCTCACCTCCTTCCTTCAAATGCCATTTTCTCAGAGAGGCCCTCTCTGCTTGCCCCACCTAAAATTCCCATCCTCCTGACATTCTATAACCTCCTTTCCTTCTTTATTATTTTTCTCTTTGCACTTATCACCTTCTGACAGACACATATTTTACTTACTTTCACTGGGTATTTTCTGTTTCCCTCCACTGTAATATAAGCTCATGAGAGCAGGAATTTTTTTGTCTATTATACTTACTGCTGCATCCCTAGAATGATGCTTGGTGTACAGTAGTCACTAAATACATTTTTATGAATGAATGAATATCAGTAGTAGCCTAAGTTGTATAATCTAGCCATCTCTTGTTTCACTGGATATGACAAGAGGAGATATATATATATATATATATATATATATGTGTGTGTGTATATATATATTCTGGCGTATATATGCCAGAATAGGAATGCAGGGGACAACAATCAGAGTAATCTCTAAATCTTCTCTTGTCTCTATCCTGACACATACTAAATCCTGGATAATAACCTAATTGGTGCTTAATGAGAAACTTCATGATACATCATTTTATGTAGCAGATTTTTAGAAGTGACTGAAACATCCAAAACCCCTTCTTTGGTACCCACCTCTAACCATCAGCCTTGTAGAAAGACCAGACATTATCAGCATTTGTACTATGAGTTTCAACGGCTCTGACCTAGGTGTAACAGGTTTAGCTGTGAATTGTGGAAAATAAGAATAAGAGTGGCACAAAGTTGATACACTCCTAACTCTCTCTCTTTCTCTTCCCCCTTTTCTCTCTCTCTCTC
The DNA here is from genome assembly GCF_028564815.1 of Eubalaena glacialis. Lineage (NCBI taxonomy): Eukaryota > Metazoa > Chordata > Mammalia > Artiodactyla > Balaenidae > Eubalaena > Eubalaena glacialis. The sequence goes on from NC_083718.1 coordinate 129,923,376, forward strand.
TCTCATAAATTAAGTCTAGTAGTAAGCAGACTAGAACTTGTTTGGCAGCTGCCAACAAGGAACAAGACTTCTTCTAGTTTATTTTCCCCCCATTCTCAAGATAGGCTTATACTTCATCTTATGAAGTGGCTGCTTAAGCTCCAGCCATCAAGTTCACAGTTAGCAGAAAGGTTGGAAAACTCAGAATGGTCTGGAATATGCTCTTGTCAAAAAGCAAGTGTATGCCCAATGATGTTGGAGGCAGTGTTAACAGTATAAAGGAGTCAGCATGGGGGGGGGGTCCTATTGGTCAACTTGAGCATCACAAGGAGAATAATAATGATGATTAATCAAAACAAGTAGAATCTAGGATTGGGCAAACATTAATAATGATGCCAAAATCAGGTTAATAAAGATGTGGAAAAAGGTAAATTAAAGAATAAAAGAAAGATGATTATAATAGGTTTTGTTTAGATTTTATTTTAGAGTTATTATGAGTTTTAAAAAATTTTTTTAAATATATGTTACTTAGGAAGCATCCATTCCATATGGTTATAAAGGAAAACCCTGGAGCTAGACAATCAAAATTTGATCCCAGCTTCATCATTTACTAATTTTTCTGTGCCTATTTCCTCAGTTGTAAAATGATAATAGTAGTGCCAATTGGGTTATTGTGAATTTAAATGATTTAATGCACATTAAGCACTTAGAACTGTGCCTAGTATATCACAAATATACTATTTTTAAAAAGTCTATGTATCTTATCTATATACATACCTGTATATCTATCTTTAAAGCAAAGAAGAAAGGAAATAGAGATAGATAGGTAGGCAGGTAGATAGATGGATGATAGATAGATAGATAAAAAATAGCAACAAACATTAGTTTGAATAGGGTTTCTGTCACTGTCAATATAAAATATCCTGACTACTTTAGTCATAATTCCTCAAAGAAACTGTTTCCAATGCTGAGAAGAGTGTCTGACATATGATATGTGGCTAATCAGCTGCTGTTGAAGTGCAACAAACAGAAAAAACTGAAAGTTAAAATTAATGTTAAAGATTTGGAATATATTCTCAAATATTCCATTAGAAATAGTTAGCTTTGTTCATCTTAAATGGGTACTTGTAACAGACTGATATATGTCTTCCCTAATATTCCTTCATAGTAATTTTATAATTTATCAATTAAATTTTGAAACACCAATACATCACCCTATGGAACTCCATTTACCAGCTTTCTTTGTGGTAGGTGTGGCCATGTGACTAAGTTTTGTTCAGTAAAATCTAACTGAAAGTGTGATTCAGGATTCCTTAGAAACCTCTTTCAAAGGAGGAGCCATGATATTCTTTTCTCCCTTCTTTCTTTCTGCTCCCTGGAATACAGATATGATGGCTGGGTTCAGGCAACCACTCCAGATATTGAGGCAATGCACTGTAAATGACAGAATAGCAAGACAGAGGAAGCAAGACATTATGAAGATATTATACCACTCTTGGACTGCCTACCTATATAACCTTTTTTTAACATGAAAAAGATATATCATTTTATCTTGTTTAAGCCACTGTTATTTTTGGATTTTTCTATTACGGTGTATTCAGTCAAATCCAATTCCAAATAACAAATGACTATTTAGTTATTTAATATGTATTTGACAATATATTGTGTACAAAGCACTGTACTAGTGCATAATATAGGATACAAAGTTACTTAAGATATTGATCTCTAGCCTTCAAGATCTTATCATTTAATAAAGAATATAAATGTATGCATAAATAATTACAACATAATGCAACTTGCATTAGTTGTACATATAATTCATATATTTTAATTTAAGTTTACTCTAGATAATCCTGTATAAGTAGTTGCTGATAAGTACATGGCAAATGAATTGAGTGATACAGCCAGTAAGAAGCATACAGCATATTCAGATCCTAATAAAGATGGGATTAATTCTCTCTCTCACAATATTTTTTTTTTCCTTTGAACCATCTCAATGTCAATTACAGGTATGATGGGAAGGTACGGTCTTGATAGCATACATCTATAAAATTATATTTCACATTTGACTCTAGCCTAGATTGAATTTGGAATTAGGAAAGCTGCATGCATTTAAATCAAAACTTAGGTTAGCATTTAAGGGTTTGGTGTTGTATCTATTTCATGATAGGGTGAGGGCATGGCTTATGTATTCTGTACGAAATTTAGTCCTTACTTTTGACTTCAACTCATCACAGACAATAATATGAAAGAATTGAAAAGCAAATAAAAAAGGAATACAAATTACATTGAAAATGTACTCATCAGAGTTTTAAGAGATGTAAATAATCAATAAAACTTCAGAATGCACTTCCACTAATAAAAGATGACTTGTGGATTCATGCCAAAACAAAATGTGTAAGTGATACAGCATGTTGCTTACTTCAGTTTAAAAGTCCCATTAAAAAAATTTTTTTTTAAAACCACAACATTGTAAATCAACTATATGTCAATAAAAAAAAATTTTTTTTAAGTCCCATTTAAGAATGTCTTTATAGAAATACAAATGGATATATTTTTCTGCATCTATCTCAGGACTAGAAAGGGATGAATATGAGCATACTAATATGTGTAAGAACAGATCAATTGTTTTGCCATCATTATGAATTCATGCTTATATACCTGAATAAGTCATTTGAAAATTTGCTTCAGAATGGATCAAATATTTGGCCATTCAGTTGTGTAGCTGACTTAGGAAATACTGTTTCTTAGAGAAAACAACATTTTATTTTCATATCATGTCATGAAAGTTAGATTAAAAAGAACTATTTCAAGTCATATTACCTCTGCCTAAGACAAAAGCGTCAATTTTATTTTCCCTGTTCATAACACCTTGCACAGTTTTGTTAACTTCAAAGTATCATCTTCAGCCTTGCAGTGTGCCTAAAAAGCAATGTTTTCAGGCCCAGGAATGTCTCTTTTCCATGTTTTATACACAAAAGAACCCAATGGGTGTTGATAATTGAGAGTTTGTATTGTGGGCTTTGTGGTAAAATTTCATTTCCAAAGAAATACTCCTTAGAAAGGCAGCTTGGTGATGAAGTGGAAAAACATGGACTTTGAAGTAAAAAACAAAAGCAAACAAACAAGCAAAATCCTGGGACTGGGTTCAGTCTACTCTTTGTAACTGTGTGAACTTAGATGGTTTATTGAACTTCTCTGAGTCTTACTTTACTAAGTTGTGAGGAAATATTATTCAGAGGTTAAAATGATAGATATTGAAATTCAACTGACTGGATTTTAATCCTCACTGGCTGTGTGATTTTGGGCAAATTGCTTAACCTCTCCAAATGCTTCATGTGTAAAATGGGTATAACAGTAGTACTTGTTTCACAGAGTTATTTAATACGTGAAAAGTATTTAGAGCAGTGCCTGTCATAGAGTAATTTTTAGTATATGATGGCTATTATTATATCTAAATAATCACTCCTTCCTCATTATTTCTATTTCTGTCTATAAAATGGAGCAAATCATATTACTTGATGGAGGATTAAGTTAATTAATATATACAAGCAACTCCAAATATGGAAGACTAAATGCTCAATAAATATCAACTATTATCTGTAAAATACTTTGCAAGTATTTTGTAAAGAGTAACTGAGAAAATACACTTAAAAGCCCAGCACAGAGAACAGAACAGAATACATGCTCAATACATTTTAGTGCCGATATGGAAGTATTTTCTTTTTCCACAGATTTAACTATGAAAAGATACATAAAAGAAATATTAGAAATGGATTCCCACTTGTTAGGGATATTCTCGTAGCTTCAATGTAATGGCATTTTAGGCACAAGTCAGTCCTTGTTCATGTTGACGTTAGAGAAAACCACCCTGATGTCAATTCAAACATGTAAAGAATTACCTGCCAACTAAAGAGTGAAACTGACCTCCCATGCTTGTGATTCTTCCAAATTCTCCTTCATTCTTTGACATCAGTGAGGGGCTTAAAGAGACTTCCCACTATGTTACCCTGTCCGGGAAAGGCTATCTTTCTTTGGGACATCCATCTTCCATGTGAAACTGCAGATGCCGTTTGCCTCTGAAAGAACCTCATTTCCCCCTTTGGACTTGCAGCAACCAAAATCACATGACTCCCTGGTACCTCACCAGTACTCTTGAGATATAATCACTATCCACCAGAGCAACAAATACCTCACCTGGTTTCTGCAAGCATTTAACAGGGAAAACCACATTTGGGACTGAGAACACTGTATTGTAAGCCCTGGGGGTCAGATGGGGGTGCTGGAAGAGTTCCAGACAATCTGTTTATTTTTATTTTTTATTTTCTATGTGAAAAGCATGTACCTCCCAGTACCACAGTATAGATGCTGCTGCCAAAACTACTTATGCACTAGCCTCATTTCCCGGGCTGAGACTCATACTCCTCCATTTACAGTGATTATCAGCATTCTTTACACCAAACTGCCCTCAGAGCAAGGGACTTGGCAGAACTCAGCAGCAGTGTCAGCAACTTCTCAGTTTTTGGATTTCAGTTTCAGAAATGGAAGGTTTCAGAGCCCAGAACTATGGATATTTTGCTTGACATCTGCTTCCCTCTGCAGGGGGCAGAAGGTAGACGGGGAGCAGGGCTGGGTGTCTGTGGTGATTGTTGCCATTATTTGTCTCAGATTCCCTGGGAGGCATCAGGGTCTAAATGCAAAGAGCATTGGCTTTGGAGTTAGTCAGACCTGTGTTCACATCTCAGCTATGTCCTTATTTGTGTACTTAGGCAAATCACTTAAATCTTTCCAAGACCTATTTTAGTCATCTACAAAATGGGTTTCCTGATTACAAAACTTGCAGTGTTGGTGTGAGTATTAAATGACAAAGTTATGGAAAGGCTTTCAACAGTTGTTCTTTTTCCCTTCAATTTTTGCTTAACCATCATGAGATAGATACATACAACTCTCTAGGCTACCGTGGGAATCGTTTCCTTGCTACGGTTAAGTGTCAGAAAGCTCGTGTTTGCCTAAGAGCTATAAGTGAAATAGATAACTGACCATTATCCCAAATACCCTTATTTCTACAGGTCACACCAACCTTGGTGACTTCAGAGAACAGGGATCTGACGAGGTGGTTTTTAACTCCAAACTCCATTCTCCTCATGCCCCATCCCCTGCCATCTTCCCACCACCAGTGAAAGTTGATGATTTCTGGCTACGCTTGCTGATATAGTCTCCATTCTATCTACCCCTGGCTATCGTGTTCTGTAGCAGCTATTGCTGCTGTCAGAACCTGTCAGAAATGACCAGCTCTGATGCCTCAGGTGTGGCTACCAGCTTTGCTGATGGCATTTGTCATCACGACTTTTCACTTCATGCTGCTGCCTTTATCATGATAACTCTTGTCATTCCCACTACCCAGATCTTCTCAGACAGGGAAGCCTCTCTTCTTAACAGTGATTACAGGTCTAGTCTAGCTCTAGGTTTTTGGGCTCTGCTAAGAAACTTGAAACACACAGGTTTCTGGAGGCTGGGCTGGTATTGTATGAGGGACTGCTCAGGACTGTGTGTGAACATTCGCAATGTCCCTGAGTCAGCATCCAAGAATTGGGCCTGAGCAACTCAGATCCAGCTCCTTTCTACCAAAAAAATCTTAACTGTAGTGTCCAAGGGATTATTTCAGCCTCCAAATATCTTTTTTGTCTCCCAGGTATAACTAATCCATCATGGGCATGAAGAAGTAAATAGCAAAGGCCTCATCCATGCAGCAATTTATCCTGGGTGGGGAGTTTTGTACTTTATTCTGGAGTTCAATTTTCATTATATACAATTATATTGCTGCTGATGCCTTGGGGTGGGGGACAATTATGAACAAAGGCAAAAATAGAGGAAAGTTATTTTGAGTGATGGTGGAGAGTTTTCAGGCAGGTAAATGCAGCCCCAAATCATGGAAGCTTAGAGTGCATTGCACATTTTGACATCTGGAAGAATTTGGGTTACACACATCTAAGTGATAGCAATTAGTAACTGAAATAAGATCATAAGACATGTACTTGTTGATCTCTTTATGGGAAAGGAATAAATATTAATAAGTATATTAATATTGTTACCCAGGAGGGCCAGACTAGTAGGGGTCAACTAGAGATAAGCCATGTAGAAAACAAGAAAATAAGAGAATTCATGCTGAGAGACACCATATCCACCACTTAGGGCTTAGATAATGTAGCCATAAAAGTGTGATCTAAGCTATGACTCTTTTGAGAATAGAAGGGGCACTATTACAGAGAAACTTGCTCAAACACAAAATTAGAATGTAAGGTCACCCCAGGCTTCGAGCCCCGCCTGTTGCTAGTGAGGGTTGATCAATAGGCACGCTGAATGTGGGCCTGTGCATGACATAGTTTACTGTGATTGTTTATACTTACATTAAATGTGGGTGAACTATTTAGTGCTCACTCCATAGCAAGGATCCAAGGCATTTGAATTAATCTTGTTGTTGTTGTCACACGTTTTCATGTTAAAAGAACCCCTTTAGGGATTGTTAAGGAGAGGTACTTGATCCTATTTGAAATTCGTAGTCCCTATATTTATGCTCAAAGAGGGCTTAACATTGATTTTATAATTTGAAATGCGAGTTAACGACCAACTTCATTTTACTTCATGCTCTGAAAACTGGAATAAATGCTGATGACTGAGCTGCTCATTGGAGTAAATATTTATATTTATGTGACCTATTTTTTAAATCTCACTACTGAGATTTAATTCTTTTAGTGTTCCTTTTAGTTATGACAGATTTTAAAATAAAGTTTAATTAACTTACCTATTTTACATGTGTTATGCTATTTTGGGGTTAAAAGAAAGTACATTCATCCTTTAATCTGAAGTAGAGAAGGAGTAAGTTTTGGTATATTTTATAGGTCAAGAGGCCTTACCCTGACCCTGTAGCCTCAAGGTAATACTTACCTCTCTAAGGTATGTCATTTGCTAATATCTATAAAGTCATTTAACTTAGAAATATTACATTTGGTTGTAGCCAAAGTCATGAGAAGTGATATGCAGAAATGGCTGAATAAAGGCACATTGGTTCTGACAGCATATTACAAAATAAAATTTTGCTCTTGATTTTAAAAGCCACTACTTCTTAAATTACTCAGATGTTGAGTAAGTGAATAAAATGTTCCAATTTTCTTTATTTTCTCAGTTCAGTGGAAAGCTTTCCTGCCCATCCCATTTCAAAATCAATCATGTACTTTAAAGAAATCTTTACCTGAAAGCAGTAAAGATAAAACTCTACCCATCTCTCCAGGCACTTACAGCAAATAATATACGGCCTGCTTACCTCTACCCCTTCTTCATAAATTGAGGGAAGTCATTCTTCATACACTGTCTGTTGTCGGCATCCTGTCATTCCTTACATTGTGTAGATTACTTTATTCATGGGGCATGTCCTTTTCTCTCTCCTTCCCAATCATTCTGACTGGCTTCCCGGTAACCTTATTCTTAAATGTATATAGCTAAAATGAAGGCCTACAATTTCCCTCTTCTAGCCACATTTTATCTTTTAAAAACTAGAATTTTAGAAAAAGCTTCCTTTTTTTTTTACTAAACACAAGTAGAAAGGAGTAGTTTTCTGACAAATAATAATCTCTGCTGGTTTATTTGCAATGTATTTGTGGTTGGGTCATTCCTGCTTATATCACATTATCTGATGTCACCTACAACATGTTAGTGGCTAGTTTCTCTGTCCTTGAGTTTTGTGAGGACCTGAAGAGCTTATTGTTGTGTAGCAGTGAGTGAAACAGCCATTCTTTGATTTACCTGGAATTAAGAGTAAGCATGTAAAAACACAACAATGTAAAGCAATTATACCTCAATAAAGATGTTTAAAAAAAATGTTCTTATTCCTTTAGCAGGAAACAAAGATGGAGGGTTCTGTTTCTCACTTATCACTAGTCAAAAAGAATTACAATTCTCAGGAGCAAATTGAAAAGTTAGGAGGAAAAAATATTTTCAAGAGTACAAGTTCTCCAGGTGCTGAAGGGATTGAGCACATCAGATCTGACGGATAGTATCAACATTGACATTTGTGAAAATGTGCATGAAGAAATATGCATTGATTTTAAACTGCATGCCACAAAAGCCTACAAAATAATGCATGATTTTCCATTTTCTAACTTAGATGGAAAAACATGTGTTTTACTCACAATTTTGTCTAAGGGAAATGTGAACTCGCAGCCAATTGCATTCACATGCAGGCCCTTTCCCTGAGATTGCTTTCAAATGTAAGCATAGCATATGTTGTTCTGTTAGGAAAAAAAAATAATAAAGTGAACTTTCAAAATGTAAATTCCTAATATATAAGATTATGGGAAAGAGCCATGTTGTTTAAAATAATGCATGGTTTTATCTCTAGGTAGATTCATAGCGATGAGGGTGAGGGGTAAGTGATTTTAACCCTTGCATATCTTATATTACCCCACGGTGCCTGCACGCGTGTCAGAACAACTTTCCTCTGTCGGGGTGTACAGAGTCAAGCTCAGTAACCACATTAGGAAGAATAATAGGCCAATGGCAAATGTGTTGACAGATGTTTCTTACCCAGTGGAAAGGAGAGAGAGGAAATTAGATGATGAATTTTAAGGCCTGAAGCATAGACTGTAGTTTTTTCAAATCTTCAAGTATTGTGTTCTTCCTGAGGTCACCAGCTATGTGCTGGCTGCCTTTGGTGATGCTGAAAAGTCCTTAGAGTCTAAATGAATGAGCTCTGGAATTGCTCCCATGATGAACTGCTAACCAATTTGTCTCAACTGGCACTTGAATGCAAAATTAAAAATGAAGGTCTTCTGGACTGCTCTGTGGCTTGTGGAAGAACCCTGAATGATTTATTCTCATTCATTTTCTCCAATTTCCATGCTAAAATATTTTTGCATGGTCAGTAAATTAAGAAGGCTGACATTAACAGAATGAACTGTGGATGAAAATATGTGAACCTGAATATTTATAAGAATGTGGAATTGATATTTTATTTTTTCTCCAACCAGCTCTGGACTTGTGGGAGCTCAGTTAAATGAGGGCATCTAACAGTTCATATTAATTTAGTATGAGGCCCTAGAGACTGATGGATCATGGGTCATTAATAATGGAAAATGGGGTGCTTAAATACTTAGGACATTTTAGTGAAAGAAGGTGACATATTTGGAATAAGTAAGATGAGGCACTCTTACTCCCTTTTGGGGAAGCCTTTGACATTGGAACACTGAACTTGATTCTGACCTGGGGCTATGCATGAGTTCTGATGTGCCAGTGATGTCTGCTTATCATCCAGAGGATCAGGTGAGCACTTGGCAGAGGTTGTTGAGAGCTGATACTGTAAGCTGTCCCAGCAATGAAGACATATCCTAAGAAAAAAAGGAAAGGAAATTTAATTTAGACATAGTCATTTAGACATTGGAGAGAAGCTAAAATGTTCTACTTAGAGAAGATTGTATGACTTACTGCTGAAAAAAACCCCCAGATATTTTGAGAAATCAAAACACTGCAAAGAGATCATTAAGAAATGAATTTTTAGACATATAACGGGAATAACAGTGCTAGCAGGTAATATTTTGAATTTTACAGTGTACTATGTTTTGTACTCTACTTATTTTACTTCAGTTATGTCTCAAAACACACTATGAGATGTGCATGTCTTAGGTCCTTTCTAATTTTTTGATTATGGACTCTGTCATTTGTAGCAATAACAACAGCTATGTGCTAAGCCTCTGTGGGGCATCTTAAGTCTTTGAGCAGGTGACAGCAGGTAATTAAAAAAAAATCAGAAGAGAAAATCATTGCTAAACTTTTCATACTATACTGATCTCTACCTGGAGTTCTCATAATCAGTAATCTGAAAGCTCCATGTGTTTTTCAGTCCTGAAGGGGATAATCTATTTCCTGGAATCCATTAGGATCTAAATTTTGACATTTTTTCTTTCGATGCCAACTTCCTGAGCTCAAAGGAACTGACATGACAAGCCCTTGGAGTATATGAGATGCTTGTGACCTCATGAACATTGAAATGAGAGATGATGAAGCTTATTTTTAGCCGAGTATTTAGAGGGGCCTCATGGGCTAATTTTTGCTTAAGGCTCCTCATATAACAGTTGAATATGTGCTCATAGGGCATGCTGCCAAGGTCTGTGATGGTTGCTATTTAGCACTTTAAGAGCTTTAAACATCATCCAGAAATATTTATTAAGTGCATGTATGTGCAAGGCAGGGCTGTTTGAGTGCTGGACAAGCTTTGTAGATCTAAGTAGTGAATAATTTCAGCCTTCAGTACATAATGAGGAGTAAGATTCACTATTCCCTATGCCCTGTTGCATAGAAGAGAGCATGATTTGCTTAATCATTATCTTTTGTTCCACAAACGATATCAGAGTTTTGAAAATTTGGAATTAAGCTTTTTCTGTTCAAGTTAACTTCTCATACACTGCATATTACATATGCAAAATTGATAAATGAAACATAACCGGGGTAGTTTAATGAGTATGGCAAGATAGTTTGGATCAGTGTAGTACAAACGCCCCTCTTTGCTCTATACAAGTTGTTTGGTGGGTTTTGTTTGGTGGGATTTGTTGGGTTATATGGGTAATTTTTTACTTTTTAATTTCTCTACGTCATTGTGTGTTGTAGGATTTGCCAAATTTAAAGAGCTACCTTATATGAAGAGATCCTATTTTGATTCTTTTGATCAGAATGGGATAAAATACCAGGTTATCCAAAGACAGACTAGTCAAAGGATTTTATTTATTTTTTAAAAATTAATTAATTACTTATTTATTTTGGCTGTGTTGGGTCTTCGTTGCTGCATGCGGGCTTTCTCTAGCTGCAGCGAGCGTGGCTACCCTTCGTTGCAGTGCACGGGCTTCTCATTGTGGTGGCTTCTTTTGTTGTGGAGCACGGGCTGTAGGCGCTCAGGCTTCAGTAGTTGTGGCACACAGGCTCAGTAGTTGTGGCTCGCGAGCTCTAGAGCGCAGGCTCAGTAGTTGTGGCGCACGGACTTAGTTTCTCCGTGGCATGTGGGATCTTCCTGGACCAGGGCTCGAACCCATGTCCCCTGCATTGGCAGGTGGATTCTTAACCACTGCACCACCAGGGAAGCTCCTAGTCAAAGTTTTTTTTTTTTTTAATTAATTTTGTAAGTGAAATAGCATTTTCTTTTTTTTTTTTTTAATTTTATTTATTTATTTTATTTATGGCTGTGTTGGGTCTTCGTTTCTGTGTGAGGGCTTTCTCTAGTTGTGGCAAGCGGGGGCCACTCTTCATCGCGGTGCGTGGGCCTCTCACTATCGCGGCCTCTCTTGTTGCGGAGCACAGGCTCCAGACGCGCAGGCTCAGTAATTGTGGCTTACGGGCCCAGTTGCTCCGCAGCATGTGGGATCTTCCTAGACCAGGGCTCGAACCCATGTTCCCTGCATTGGCAGGTGGATTCTTAACCACTGCGCCACCAGGGAAGCTCCTAGTCAAAGGATTTTATATGCTCTTAATTCTTTATTAAATTATCACCCTGCAATATCTGAACAAAATCCATGTTTCTTCCAGGGGTCTGCAGAAATGTGGAAATTCTCAGTAATCAGAATGACCTGCAGCCCCAGAGCTGATCAAGTCCATTAATGCTGAGGATGAGGACCAAAGGTTTTTAGCCTTGTTTGACAGCCAGAACCCTACAGAGATTATCCAGTGACCTGTTCAAAAAGGGGCGGTATGTTCTGATTACTTTATGACTTTTCCTGAGGAAAAATGTAAGAGTCTGTGGAGACATTTGATTATAACTTCTTTTTGCCTTATTTGGACAAAGGACAGGTTTCTTCTCCTCTATCTGTAGTTAAGAACATAACTAAAGAAGTGATAGAACAATTCATAGGCAAGGGACTTTCAGCAAGGTATTTGCAGATATTCCTTCTTTTTCTTCTCTGCAAATAACACTTTAAATTTAGAAAAAGTGTGTAATGACTTCAGCATACCCTAAGAATAATGATCTTAACCCAATTAGGCTATCCATTGCCTTGAAAAGACAAACTCGTGACATAGGAGTGCCAGAGGTTTAAGGTCTCAAGTCTCCATTCACTTAGTCTCATAGGTGTCTCGGCTCAAGTTCAGATGTTTTCTGAACTTGACCAACGACAATCAATAGAAGAGTACCTTGCCTTTACTTTGATGTTTATTTTCTTCACCCAGTGATTTATTTAGTCTTCCTCTAGTAGAGATTCTCAACACAGCACACTTTGAAAAAATATATATTTAACCAATAATTAGCTATGTGAACAAAGAATAAGCATAAGCATGCATTATTATTTTGCTTGACTCAACTGTTAGTACTGTATAGAATTAAAACCAAAGCCATGAATTAAAATAATTACATTAGAAAATCCTTACGATGATTAAATAAGATATTTTTGTAATGTGCATAGCATAGTGCTTGGCATATGTAGGTACTTAATAAATCTTTAATAGAATGTTTTTTGAAAAAACTGTTGATCACCTAGTAAGGAATGATGAACTGCTTCCCTTGCACTTTAACATCTATTTCGTCATATATCCAGTACTCTCCAAAGCTGTTTTTTGAAACTTCACTTCATTTCTCTTTCTGATAGTTTGTTGTTAGTGTATAGAAATGCAACTGACATTCATATATTGATTTTGTGTCCTGCAACTTTATTGAATACAATATCATCTTAAGATATGGGACAAGTAGATGTTTTGATATTTTAACTTCAAATGTTTTCATTCTAGTCTAGCACTTAATATAATTTAGCTGGGTAAAGAATTCTAGGTTGAAAGTAATTTTTCTGTTTTTTTATGACTTTGTTGTGTTGATTCTTTTGGACCTGAGTTATATGGATATTTTTTAAAGGCATTTTCCAATATCTCCTGGTATCTATTTACTGATTTATTTACTTCTAAGATAAAAGAACTTATTATTGAAAAGATATGTTGGTACCGCTGTCAATTTGATAGGAATGGGCTTAATCAGCATGGCATTTATCATGTAATCACTATCTGGAGATATTAAACTTTTCAATGCATTTTATACCCAAGCAGAAAGCCATGAAAGTTTTGCAGTGATCTTGAAAAACTGTGCACAATAATAGAATGAGCACTGGAGTAAGAGTTAGAAGACCTGGATTCCAGTCTTGGATAAGCAGATAACTCCCAGAAAGCCTGAGCTAAGTCATTTAGGCTCTTCAGCAGAACTTCATCTTTAACGAGTGATGGGACTGCTATACATCTAAGAGCCTGTTAACTCTTATAGGAGTATTCATACATCCAACCTTTCTTGCTCCACAGGCTGCACACCTCATAGCTAAAATGCCCACATCATAGATCAAAGCATCACTAACATTTGCAAAAGTAACCAAATGCCCCAGTATACTTACTACAGTCACTTCTTTATTATCCATGTTAACAGACAGAAAAAATAGAGGATAATCTTTTTTAAGCAGATGAGCTTTAAAACATGTACTTAACTTGAGACAGCATCACGTGTAATAATATTTTTGTGAGAATTTTCTTTCCACGTTATGTTTTACTTTGGCTAATATAAAAGTTGGTGGATATTTCCTGAGAACACAACAATTTCACATCTGGAAAAGGCAGACTTAGAATCGACTCAGTATGAAATGTTTTACATTTGCTGATCTGCACCTGGATAAAATTAATAATAGCAATACCTACACTTTATAGCAATTTGTGGTGGTTTTAAAAGATGTCTGCAATTCTTTGACATTCCTCCTATGAAGAGGTGGAGTGTATGTCCCCTCCTATGAACCTGAAGAGGACTTGTTGACTGTCTTGATGAACACAACACGACAGAAGTGATGCTGTGTAACTTCTGAGTTTGGGTGAGGAACGTCTATGCCTCTTCTGCTAGTTTTCTGTGGGGGACACTAACAGTTGGAGCTGAAGCCACCATGTAGGGAGTCTGTCTATCCTCAGGCTGCCTACATGGAGTGATGACATATGGAGAGAGAGAGAAACAGCCCTACCTCCTCCACTCCCCCAATACTTGTGTCTTTCCAGCCTAGGCACCGTGAGTGAGGAAGCTTTAGAGGTGACTGAAGTCCTAGTCACTGTCTGACTTCAACTCCATGAGATACCATGAGCAAAAATTGTCTATCTGGGTCTTATCAAAACCAGATTCATTATCGAAATGAGTAACAGTTATTGTTTTAAGTCATTGTTTTTGGTGGGTTGTTATGCAGCAATAGATAACTGGAATACACTTTATTTATTTTTATTCTTATTTTTTTAAAAATAATTTTCATGTCAAAGAGGCTTTTTTTTTTTTTTTTAAGGAATGTAGTTTATTTATTTATTTGTTTATGGCTGTGTTGGGTCTTCGTTTCTGTGCGAGGGCTTTCTCTAGTTGCGGCAAGCGGGGACCACTCTTCATCGCGGTGCGTGGGCCTCTCACTATCGCGGCCTCTCTTGTTGCGGAGCACAGGCTCCAGACGCGCAGGCTCAGCAGTTGTGGCTCATGGGCCTAGTTGCTCCGCGGCATGTGGGATCTTCCCAGACCAGGGCTCGAACCCGTGTCCCCTGCATTGGCAGGCAGATTCTCAACCACTGCGCCACCAGGGAAGCCCCTATTTTTATTCTTATTTTTTGGTGAACCTGTTTTGTTAGGCTGAGCAGGTCAAAGGTTTTTGTTTTTTTTTTTTTAATAAAGTGTAGTTGATTTACAATGTTATATTAGTTTCAGGTGTACAGCAAAGTGATTCAGTTATACATATCTATATTCTTTTTCAGATTATTTTCCCTTATAGGTTATTACAAAATATTGAGTATAGTTCCCTGTGCTATACAGTAGGTCCTGTTGGTTATCTGTTTTATATATAGTAGTGTGTATATGTTAATCCCAGACTCCTAATTTATCCCTCCCTACCCCTTCCCCTTTGGTAACTATAAGTTTGTTTTCTATGTCTGTGGGTCTATTTCTGTTTTGTAAAGAAGTTCATTTGTATCATTTTTTTTTTTTTTTTTAGATTCCATATATAAACGTTATCATATATTTGTCTTTCTCTGTCTGGCCTCCTTCACTTAGTATGATGATCTCTAGGTCCATCCATGATGCTGCAAATGGCATTATTTCATTCTTTTTTATGGCTGAGTAATATTCCATTGTGTATGTGTGTGTGTGTGTGTGTGTGTGTGTATGTATATACACACACCACATCTGCTTTATCCATTTATCTGTCGATGGACATTTAGGTTGCTTCCGTATCTTGGCTATTGTAAATAGTGCTGCAATGAACCCTGGGGTGCATGTATATTTTCGAATTATGGGTTTCTCCAGATATATGTCCAGGAGTGGGATTGCTGGATCATATGGTAGCTCTATTTTTAGTTTTTTAAGGAACCTCCATACTGTTCTCCATAGTGGCTGTACTAATTTACATTCCCACCAACAGTGTAGGAGGATTCCCTTTTCTCTACATCCTCTCCAGCATTTATTGTTTGTAGATTTTTTTTAACATCTTTATTGGAGTATAATTGCTTTACAATGGTGTGTTAGTTTGTGCTTTGTAACAAAGTGAATCATCTCTACATATACATATACTCCCATATCTCCTCCCTCTTGCATCTCCCTCCCACCCTCCCTATCCCACCCGTCTAGGTGGTCACAAAGCACTGAGCTGATCTCCCCGTGCTATGCGACTGCTTCCCAGTAGCTATCTATTTTACATTTGGTAGTATATATAACTCCATGCCACTCTCTCACTTCGTCCCAACTTGTTTGTAGATTTTTTGATGATGGCCATTCTGACTGGTGTGAGGTCATACCTCATTGTAGTTTTGATTTGCATTTCTCTAATAGTGATGCTGAGCATCTTTTCATCTGCTTTTTAGCCATCTGTATGTCTTCCTTGGAGAAATGTCTGTTTAGATCTTCTGCCCATTTTCTGATTGGGTTATTTGCTTTTTTGATATTGAGCTGTGTGAGCTGTTTGTATATTTTAGAGATTAATCCCTTGTCAGTTGCATCATTTGCAAATATTTTCTCCCATTCTGAGGGTTTTTGTTTTGTTTTGTTTATAGTTTTCTTTGCTGTGCAAAAGCTTTTAAGTTTAATTGGGTCCCATTTGTTTATTTTTGTTTTTATTTCCATTACTCTAGGAGACGGATCCAAAATGATATTGCTGCGCTTTATGTCAAAGGGTGTTCTGCCTGTGTTTTCCTCTAGGAGTTTTATAGTATCTGGCCTTACATTTAGGTCTTTAATCCATTTTGAGTTTATTTTTGTGCATGGTGTCAGAGAATGTTCTAATTTCATTCTTTTACATGTAGCTGTCCAGTTTTCCCAGCACCACTTATTGAAGAGATTGTCTTTTTCTCCATTGTATATTGTTGCTTCCTTTGTCATAGACTTTTTTTTAGTTCTTTGGGTTTTTTTTTTTTAGTTTTTAAAAATTTTTTTAAAAATTTTTATTGGAGTATAGTTGATTTACAATGTTGTGTTAATTTCATGTGTATAGCAAAGTGATTCAGTTATACATATACATGTATCCACTCTTTTTAAGATTCTTTTCCCATATAGGCCATTATAGAGTACTGAGTAGAGTTCCCTGTGCTATACAGTAGGTCCTTATGAGTTATCTATTTTATATATAGTAATGTGTATATGTCAATCCCAATCTCCCAATTTATCCTCCCCCCCTTACCCCCCAGTAACCATAAGTTTGTTTTCTACATCTGTAACTCTATTTCTGTTTTGTAGATAAGTTCATTTGTACCCTTTTTCAGATTCCACGTATAAGCGATAACGTATGATATTTGTCTTTCTCTGTCTGACTTACTTCACTCAGTATGACAATCTCTAGGTCCGTCCATGTTGCTGCAAATGGCATTATTTTGTTCTTTTTTATGGCTGAGTAATATTCCATTGTATATACGTACCACACCTTTATCCATTCCTCTGTTGATGCACATTTAGGTTGCTTCCATGTCCTGAGAGAAAAACAGACAGAACACTAGACATCTAGACATTTCTCCAAGGAAGACATACAGATGGCTAAAAAGCAGATGAAAAGATGCTCAGCATCACTAACTATTAGAGAAATGCAAATCAAACCTATAATGAGGTATCACCTCACACCAGTCAGAATGGCCATCATCAAAAAATCTACAAACAGTAAATGCTGGAAAGGATGTACAGAAAAGGGAACCCTCTTACACTGTTGGTGGGAATGTAAAGTAGTACAGCCATTATGGAGAACAATATGGAGGTTCCTTAAAAAACTAAAAATAGAGCTACCATATGATCCAGCAATCCCACTCCTGGACATATATGTGGAGAAACCCATAGTTCGAAAATATACATGTACCCCAGTGTTCACTGCAGCACTATTTACAATAGCCAGGGCATGGAAGCATCCTTTGTTGTAGATTAATTGACCATAGGTGTGTGGGTTTATTTCTGGGTTTTCTGTCCTGTTCCATTGATCTATATTTTTGTTTTTGTGCCAGTAACATACTGTTTTGATTACTGTAGCTTTGTAGTATAGTCTGAAGTCAGGGAGCCTGATTCCTCCAGCTCTGTTTTTCTTTCTCAAGATTGCTGTGGCTATTCGAGGTCTTTTGTGTTTCCATACAAATTTAAACATTTTTATTCTCAATAGATGCAGAAAAGGCTTTTGGTAAAATTCAACATCCTTTTATGATAAAAACTCTCCAGAAAGTGGGCATAGAGGGACCATACCTCAACATAATAAAGGCCATCTATGACAAACCTACAGCTAACATCATACTCAATGGTGAAAAGCTGAAAGCATTTCCTCTAAGATCAGGAGCAAGATAAGGATTTCCACTCTCACCACTTTTATTCAACATAGTCTTGGAACTCCTAGCCACAGCAATCAGAGAAGAAAAACAAATAAAAGGAATCCAAATTGGAAAAAAAGATGAAAAACTGTCACTGTTTGCAGATGACATGATACTATACATAGAAAATCCTAAAGATGCTATCGGAAAACTACTAGAGCTCATCAATGCATTCAGTAAAGTTGCTGGATACAAAATTAATACATATAAATCTGTTGCATTTCTATACACTAATAACTAAAGATCAGAAAGAGAAATTAAGGAAAGAATCCCATTTATCATCACACCAAAAAGAATAAAATACCTAGGAATAAACCTACCTAAGGAGGCAAAAGACCTGTACTCTGCAAACTATAAGATGCTGATGAAAGAAATCAGAGATGGAAATATATACCATGTTCTTGGGTTGGAAGAATCAATATTGTCAAAATGACTATACTATACCCAACACAATCTACAGATTCAGTGCAATCCCTATCAAATTACCAATGGCATTTTTCACAGAACAAAACACACTTTAAAAATCACTTTTACCTCCCAGTTTCCCTGAGCAGGCAAGCTTATATTCCTGTTTCATATATGAGGAAACTGAGACTCAGAGAAATTAAATGGATAGTTGCACTAGCCCAGTTCAAGTTCCTCTTTCCACCAATGAGGAAAATGAGGATCAGAGAGGTGAGATGCCTCACAATCATAGACTCTGTCAGTGGAAGCTCTGAGACTGTTTCCAGTCCTCTTTACAGTAATTAGCTGTATGTATGTCCTCTGCTCCATACCAACCAGACTTGCTTCCAGCAAAATAGAAGTGTCCAGGATCACTTTCATATTCAGGTCATGTTTTCCTTGGATCCACAGAAAGAGTAGAAAGAGCATAGACCTTTTGGTGACAGACGGATTTGGTTTCAAATCAACTTCCTGGCTATGTGCTTACAGTTAAGTTATTTAACGTCTCTGAATCACATTTACATCATCTGTAAAATGGGGATCAAAGTATTTCCTTTTTAGTATTGTTAGAAAAAGAAGATATAATGAATATAAGTACCCAGTAGATGCATCTCATAGAAAGGCTCTTGTAAAGTAACTTTGCATTATCATCATTATCACTGTTTTCCAGAGGGCTGAAAGTGAGAAAAGTGATAATATTATAGTACAGTAATAATAGTATAGTAATAATAGCAACTATAGTTTAGCTCATTTAATCCTCACAGCCAGCACATGAGGTAGGTAATATTATTTACATCTTTAGATGAGGAAATGAGCATGGAGTAGTAAAGTGGCAGTGTTAGTTGGGATTTGAATCTTGGAAGACCAGGAGGGGAGAAAAAAATAGTTTCTTAGCATGGTTGTGAAAAATATATTTTGTTACTATTTAACCTACCCTTAAGGCCCTTTAGGGGAATAAAACTAAGTGTAGTATGCCTGATAACAACCAAGTCTCCACCAAGCCGGATCATTTCCCAATCTTGCTGGAAAGTAAATCAGATTCTATGTTAACTTCACCTAATGTTAATGTTTCTTTAGAGAAGGTCTTTCTAGGATGTCTGGGATTCGTTGTATAAGGTCTTCAGTGTAATTTTTATGCTCCAGATAAGGCCTCCTCTCCTGAAATGTGCATGCTGTAATGATGCTATGAAGTGTGTTTACAAACTGAAGCACAAAATAGCACCATTAGGGACTATTTTAGGCTCAGGGTGGACCTGAAATGTTTGTCTGAGTTGCATTATAATTTTCAGATTCATGATTTAAGATTTTTAAGTAACTTGTCTTTATTGTAAAGTTACAGCTATTCAGTACATGTGGATTATATTACTTTTTTTTCAATCTTGTGGTTTTATGTTATAAAAAGCCCCGCTATTGGTTATTAGTCACATTGTTCTTTAGCACATAATGTAATACAGTTATTACACTAGTGCTAATTTCTAGTGTGCAAGTATCTTGTAAAATTTCATGATGACACAAAGTGATTCTAATAGTTTTGATCATTTCTCTTAACACTCACTAAGCATTTCTCTCTAGGGAAGCGTCTGGGGGAATATCTGAGATGTTAAAGTGCAAAGGCACATTAAACCTGCAAATTCTTGATTAACTCGGAACTCAGACTATTACAACAGTCAGCTCATACTCTGTACTTTTGCTCCTGCCCTCCATAAGCATCTCCAGGCCCCTCCTTATTCCCTCAGCTCAGATAGTAAATGAGAATGCTTTGCTTAACTAATACAGTGGCTTGTATGCTTTTGAATCAGGAGAGGGGAGCTGATGATTTAACATGTCTGTGAGTCAAGATCAGCCTTTGCTAGAAACAGTTGTTGCTTACATTCTATCATCTGAGTGTACTGGGAAGCTAAGTGTCCACTCTAAATTTTTTTTCCCAGTTTTTATAGTCATGTCTAAAATTTTACTAATGGAGATGAGTTCCTTTAGTTTTGACAATACAAAGACATAGAAGTGCTGAATAAAATAACTTAATACACAGCCAAGCAAGCAAGGAAAGGAACCCATATGTGTTAGAATTAAGAGTGAACAATAGCCATAATGATAATCATGTTAGCTCATGAAGCCATGGACCAGAAGGACATAGTACCTAGATGGACCTAAAATTTGCTCATGAAAAAAAATGTAGACTGCCCAAAGAAACAATTCATCAAAAGGTAGAGAAATACAACAAAAAAGGAGAATTTTCACTCAAGAACTGGTAAAGATACAACTACCCAAAAGACCTTATAAAATAAATATATTTAAAATTGATTAAAGAGATAAAATGAGGAAATAGAAATTTTATGAAATTATAATGCACTATAAGAAAAGAACAAGATTATTTGAAAAAGGACATTTTAGAAATTAAAGATAGTCATTGAAATTTAAAAGCCAATGACCATCCCATGAAGAAAGTATTATCATCATCTTCTCCATTTAACAGATAAAGAAACTGAGACTCAGAAGGTTAAATAATTCACTCAAGTTCACATAGCTTTATAAATGATGGAGCTGTACTTGAACCCAGGTATCTCTGACTCCAAAATTTATCTTTTTAACTATATCACCCTAAACTGCCTAAGAAAAGTATGAATCATAAAACTATAATAAGGGTGTATGTGTGTATATGTACATATACATATACACACATGTATATATATATATGTGTGTGTGTGTGTATCTATATAAACTCTATGTATACAAACAGAGGGATATAGTAATTAATAGTGGTGAATTATGGAGGTTGATTTATTTGTGATTTCCTGTTTCCAGAATTTTTTACATTCAACATTATAATAGAAAAATAAACACACCCTAGGTCTTCTTTTGGTAAGTACCTTAGATGAAGCAAAGAAAAAATGTAAACAAACAAACAAAAAACCTCAATGATAATGATGAAAAGCAGATTAGAGTCAGCTAAAGAGAGAACATGTGGTATGAAAAAAATAGATCTAAGAAATTACCTACAATACAACAAAAAAGAAGTTATAATTTTTAGTGACTGCCTTTGTATTTTTAATAGGTATACCTGTTTACATAATTTAATGTTAATATATTTAGCATCTTACCAAACAACATAGATTCCAACTTTTAATGCTGATCATCTTTTTGTTTCAAATATAACTTTTGCTTCAAATATAATTTTTGCTAGTGTTTTATTTCCAACTTCTTTATATGGGTCCATTATTACTATTATTTATATTTCTTATATAGTCAATGCTTCTTTAGAGTTTATCATTGATTTTTTAATATCTCAAGTTTCCATCTTCTTAAATTATACTCTTAGTATTCCATGGCAGTATACCAAATTACTACAAAGTTAGTGGTTTAAAACAACACACATCTGTTATCTCTATGTCTGTAGATGAGGAGTCCAGACACACACCAAAGCTTCAGCCTCTGCTTAGTTTTTCAAAAGGTTGAAATCAGGTTGTTAGCTGGGCTGCATTGCTTTCTGGAGGCTCTAGGAAATAATTTGCTTCCAAGATCATTCAGTATGTGGGCAGAGTTCAGTTCTTTGTGGTTATAGGACATAGATTCCCATTCCATTATAGACGTTGGCTGGGGTCACTCTCAGCTCCTAGAGGCTGCCCACAGTCCCTTGTCATGTGGCCCTCTCTCTATTCCTTCACATACTTTGAATCTCTCTGATTTCCTCTGTCTCTGACCCCTAGGCCCAAATTTAAAGGACTCATGTTATAATCTCTCTGTCCAACTTATTTGGAGGATGTCAATACATCAGTAAAATCTCTTCACAGTAGTACCTGTGATTAGATTAGTGGTGTACCTAGTAGAAGGTGTGTTTACAACAGGGGTGAATATCAAGGGGCCATCTTAGAATTCTTCCTAACACATAAGCTTCTAAAGATTTTTTTAAAGAGAAATTATTAATGGTGAAATCTCTCAGTATCTTCTTGTCTTAAAATCTTTCTATAACTTCACTCTTGAATGATTGTTTGGCTGGATATAGGGTTTTATGTTGACAGTAATTTTCTCAGCTTGAGATATTATTCCATTGTGTTCTGACTTCTACTGTTGTTGTTGATAAGTATGCTGTCAGTTGAATTTTCAATCTTTGTAGCAAATCTGTCCTTTTTGTATAGTTTATTCTTCTTTAAATTTCTCTTAGTTTTTGATGTCCTGCAGTTTCACTAAGATCCATGTAGTGTGGATTTAGTTTTATTTATCCTGCTTGTTACATTTCCTGAGTCTGAGTATTCATGACTTTTAACAACTTTGGAAAATTTTCAGTCACTATCTATTTGAAAATTACTTCTCTTTCCTTTTTTCCTTCAGAAACACTTAATAATTTTATGTTCTGAAACATCTATTAAGCATCTATAATTTTCTTATTCTATTTTCCACTTCTCTTTATTTTCTTTTAAATTTTTTATCTCTTTATCTCACTGGACTAGATTCTGAATAATCACAGATCCATGTTCTAGTATATTAATTCTTTTTTCAGCTGTGTTTAATATGTACTTAATTAATTCATTGGCTTGGTAATTTCAATGATGTTGTCTTTCATTTCTAGTCATTCTCTTTGTTTTTCAAATCTGGTATTTTTTTCTAAGCCTCTCTTTTTTTTAATGTTGTCGCTTCTTTATTTTATATGTTAGTTTATTAAAAATATACTAATTTACTATCATTTTGTTCCTAATGCAGTAATAATTGTTTCAGGCAAGAATCATCAATGGATTCTGAAACTAGTGAGTGAAAGTTTGACAAGAAATGTGGATATTTACATAGTCAAAATATCTTCCAACGTGAGATTTATTCATTACAAAGGATAAATAGTAACTTTATAGTGAAAAAACCTGGCACACATTACTTTGTGCTCAAAGTTAACCTCCACAGTGATAGGAAAAATAGACACAATTTGCCTCCTAATATGAGGCACTAAGAAGGATACCTCTGTGGCATTTCTGCCAAAAATGCCTAACCTGAATCTATCCATAAGTCTTTGTTCCCCATCAATTGTAATTTCCTTTTTGAGAGCTATCAAGTTTTATTAAACGATGTAATATATATTACCTACTTACTCAGAGTACAGGATTTGGAGTTATATAGACCTGATTTTGAGATCTTGAGCCATCATCCACCATGAAGGTTTTAAAAAATGAAGCCAAAGTGGCTGGGAGAGGATTACTCTGGAGAAAGCTGTTGATGTTTTGTGTATTTCCACTCCTATGGGATAGAAGGGGTGCTTCCTCCTCCCTCTGATCTAAATAAGAAAGAGGAGTTCAAGGGAATTACTTATAGGGGTTGACCTACTATCCTATAATCTGGAAACATCAGGACGGCAAGAGAAGCTGGAGACAGACTGGCCCAAGGCAGTAGAACAGAGAAAAAGAGGACTACCTTGGGAATAAAAAGCTCTTCTATCAACAACATGATAGGACAAGGATGTATGAGTTTTTCTTGTGGATCAGATATGGACCACATGAGAGAGAGGCAATATGAAGCTACTTTGAATTCCACTCCCCTCCCCAACAAATTGTGTGGATGGAGGTGTGACACCAATGAGAGATATTTCTTCCACCTGCTCAAAGGCTGAAGAAAGAATTTTAAGCAGCCAACAAGTGATAAGTAAGAAACAAGAAAGTTGCGATTGGAAAGATCCAGTGGGCTGTTTTTGAAGAACTCACAAAAGCATCCCTTAAGAGGAAGAATTGGTTTTGGAACACTGCCACCCTCAGAGGGTTCCATCACAGGTTACTTGCATGCCGCTCAAGTAAGATCTTTCCTGTTGCTTACTTGTCCTCCCTCATTACCCCACCTCGAAGTCTGATAGATTCAGAGAAGGCCTGAAAACAGTGAGAGGAAGAGAAGGTGGAGAAAAGAGAGAAGTCAAGAGCACACTCTTCCCATTCTGGACTCCAGGTCTAAAGCAATACCAAACTCAGGTAGAAGGATGATGTAAGGGGTAGTGGCAATGATAAGAATAAGGAGCAGTGATCATGACATTTTTAGTCCTGTAATGAGACTATGAATATTCATAAAAGTGACTGGAGTACTTGCATATCTGAGCATACTTGAAAGTTCCTGCCAAGATACCACTGTTAGTGGCTAGGAAGAAATAGCTCACAGAGTAAGTCTGAAGGGACAGCAGCGAAAAATAGTAAAGTCATCTTATTTGATTTTTGTTGTTTTGCTTTTCTGCTCATATCCTCTTGAGATCAGCCCATTCAGTGTCCAGGTTTCATGTACAACTTGTCCTAGGTCATGTGGTGGTTAACTGGCAGAACTGAAACTGAAATTCAGGTACTATTTACACTATATGATAATGACTTTCTTAAATATAAGAGAGAGAGGTGGGGAGAAGGAGAGAGAATGAATATTTGGTACTTATTTGCATAATCAGAAAGCTTAGTTTTATCTTTGGCCCAAAGGATAAACACATGCAAATTGCTGAGTCCACAAAATCTTCTCTCCAAGAAGGACAAGTCAAGTCTTGGCTGGCTTGGGTATGGAATTCCCCTGGACATGAGGCCGAGACTTTGAGAGGTCAGGATTTCCCTGGGGAGCCAATACTCATGGAGAGAGCAGATGGCTTCCAAAGTAAAAACTAGAGAGAGAGTTCCCCAAAGGGGACCAGATCTTAGGTTTTTGGCAGAGAGGAGGTTGTTTCACTAGTAGAGTGAAAACATCCCATCCCCCCCCCCCAGTTCACTTCCCTCCATACACACACTTGTAGAACATTTTCTCCGTAATGACAACACACAGCACTGTATTCACCACTAAAGGATGACCATATCTTCCTGTTGAACACAGTGGGCTTTTCAAACAGATTATGAGGAGCCTGTGTTTTGTCGATAAACCTCTATAGTAAGACCCAGAGGGAAACCAGAACACAGGCTTGGGATTTGAGACTGTAGCCTGGCTAGTGACAGGAACCAGGCCTGGGCCGCCCCCCACTGTGGAGGGGCTGGCAGGGAAGGGGGAGGGGAAACCAGGTGCAGAAGAAGAAGGAGATTCCGTACAGGATCTGCTTTCAACTCTGCATTAGTTGGAAATGCCACTCTCACTGGAAACTGTGTTAATGAATGGCAATCAAAGAACACAGGGTATACTGTTTTATAATACAGTATTTGTTTCCCAGAGCTGCTGGACCAACTATTTGCATGAAATTTGTGTTTTGTTTTTTTTTTTTTAAAAACATTTAACACATTTTTTTTAAAAGTATTTATTTATTTATTTTATGGCTGTGTTGGGTCTTCGTTTCTGTGCGAGGGCTTTCTCTAGTTGTGGCAAGCGGGGGCCACTCTTCATCGCGATGCGCGGGCCTCTGACTATCGCGGCCTCTCTTGTTGCGGAGCACAGGCGCCAGACGCGCAGGCTCAGTAATTGTGGCTCACGGGCCTAGTTGCTCCGCGGCACCTGGGATCTTCCCAGACCAGGGCTCGAACCCGTGTCCCCTGCATTGGCAGGCAGATTCTCAACCACTGCGCCACCGGGGAAGCCCCGAAATTTGTGTTTTACTGCAGTATGGCTCCAATGTATTGTAAGGGGTAGGACACAAAGCACAAATTGGATGTGAGTTTTTTACAAGCACTTTGCCAACTCTAAAGCTCTGAAAACCAGCACATCAGTTTCGTTCAAGCAAAGTATCTGAAGCTGACTGGAAGACTCAATATTGACAGAGGCTTTGAAGTTAGGTTTATGGTCCTCCCTCTTTTTTTTTTTTTTTAAATAAAAGTTACATATCTGCCGCACTTCTCCAAAAACACCTGCAAGTAATTTTTATTTACTTGTATATTAGGAAGGGAAGAAAGTAAACTAGAAACTCTTTGTTTTTTGAAATTGTAAAACATTCTTCAAGAATACGTTATTCCCAGCAGCCTTAATTATTTGGACATAATTTGTTAGAAATTCAATGTTTAACTAAAAAAACTTTAGCAATAAAAGTGTTAAGTTATGACATAGAAAGTATTATACTAAACTATAATAATAAATATTTCTTTCTTTGAATGATGACCTAAAATATCATCATTGATATTTGATGATATTGATATCATCATGACCTACTGAATCTCTTTATATGTAGCTTCATTTCCTGCATAAAACATAGAGAATCACCTATAAGAAATATTGATCATATTTTCCATCCCTTTTTTCCATCCCTGGTTCTGATTTTATTATTAATGTTGACAGTCAAATGATAATCTTCCAGTTTATTTAGGTTTGATGTATTTAAAATAAGAGGCATGATGAGGAGGTAGATTTAGGGCAGTTTCACTGAAATTGCCCTAAATCTCAGACCTGAACTTGGTATGAATGTCACATAAAAATTAGCACTTATATATATAGGGTCACAAAAGAGTAAATGTGAACCCTGTTGCTTTTCCTTCTCTTCCTCTCTTAGTAATGCTTTGAGGGTGTCTACTATTAGTGGACTGGCCTCCCCTAATTCTACGAGAAATCAGAATAAATTGTATGCTAATCCAAGAAAAAAATCTGATGAGAATATGAATCATTTTAATATAGTGGGAGAGATAAAAATGCATACTATTATATAATTGGAACAGTATTTTTTATTTACATGCTTTTTTTAAATTAAAGTACAGTTGATTTACAATGTTGTGTTAGTTTCAGGTGTACAGCACAATGATTCAGATATATATATATACACACACATATATATATATATATATTCTTTTTCAGATTCTTTTCCCTTGTAGGTTATTACAAAATATTGAGTATAGTTCCCTGTGCTATACAGTAGGTCCTTGTTGGTTATCTGTTTTATATATAGTAGTGTGTATATGTTAATCCCAAACTCCTAATTTATCCCTTCCCCTCCCTTCCCCTTTGGCAAACATAAGTTTGTTTTCTATGTCTGTGGGTCTATTTCTGTTTTGTAAAGAAGTTCATTTGGATCTATTTTTAAAGATTCCACATATAAGCGATGTCATATGATATCTTTCTCTATCTGACTTACTTCACTTAGTATGATGATCTCTAGGTCCATCAATGTTTCTGCAAATGGCATTATTTCATTCTTTTTCATGGCTGAATAATATTCCATTGTATATGTATATACCACATCTTCTTTATCCATTCATCTGTCAATGGACATTTAGGTTTCTTCCATGTCTTGGCTATTGTAAATAGTGCTGCAATGAACATTGAGGTGCATGTATATTTTTGAATTATAGTTTTCTCCGGATATATGCCCAGGAGTGGGATTGAGGGATCACATGGCAACTCTATTTTGAGTTTTTTAAGGAACCTCCATACTGTTTTCCATAGTGTTTATACCATTTTACATTCCCACCAACAGTGTAGGAGGGTTCCTTCTTCTCCACACCCTCTCCAACATTTATTATTTTTAGACACAAAAATTCTGAACAAAAAACTAGCAAACCGACTCCAACAATAGATTAAAAAGATCATACACCATGACCAAGTGGGATTTAGCCCAGGGATGCAAGGATTTTTCAATA
This sequence comes from Eubalaena glacialis, assembly GCF_028564815.1. NCBI lineage: Eukaryota > Metazoa > Chordata > Mammalia > Artiodactyla > Balaenidae > Eubalaena > Eubalaena glacialis. The sequence continues at coordinate 129,951,119 of NC_083718.1, forward strand.
TTCAAAAATCAATCAGTGTGATACACCACATTAAAAAATTGAGTAATAAAAGCCATACAATCATCTCGATAGATGCAGAAAAAGCTTTTGATAAAATTCAACATCCATTTATGGTAAAAACTCTCCAGAAAGTGGGCATAAAGGGAACATACCTCAACATAATGGAGGCCATATATGACAAACCCACAGCTAACATCGTACTCAACAGTAAAAAGCTGAAAGCATTTCCTCTAAGATCAGGAACAAAACAAGGCTGCCACTCTCACCACTTTTGTTCAACATAGTTTTGGAATCCCTAGCCACAGCAATCAGAGAAGAAAAAGAAATAAAAGGAATCCAAATTGGAAAAGAAGTAAAACTATCACTGTTTTGCAGATGACATGATACTATACATAGAAAGTCTTAAAGACACTACTAGAAAACTACTAGAGCTAATCAATGAATTTGGTAAAGTTGCAAGATACAAAATTAATACACCAAAATCTGTTGCATTTCTATACATTTACATGTTTATATAGCATGTGTTTCATCATATTGGTGCCTGACATCTATTAAAACAAAACCCTACTATCAAATATTTAAGGAAGAAATAATGTCGGTCCTACACAAATTCTCAGAAAACCAAAGAGGAGGGAAGATTTTTTAACTCATTTTATGGGGCCCACATTACCCTGTTTCCAAAATCAGGAAAATACATTAAAAGAAAAGTATAAAACAGTATCGCTTGTGAACAGAGACTCAAAAATCCTTAACAAAATGTTAACAAAAAGCAACACATAGAAAGACACTATATCATGATTGGGTGGGTTTAATCACAATTATGCAAAGTTGGTTTAACATTTGAAAATCAGTTTATGTAATTACTCATATTAATTGAATTTTAAAAACCAAAATATATTATTTTAGTAGATATAGAAAAAGCATTTGACAAAATTCAATTTCCATGATTGGTTAAAAAAAAAAATTAAAAAACTCTCTTCAAAATAGGAACAGAAGGGAACTTCCAGAGTTTGACAAAGCATGTTTGCAGAAAATCTACAGGTTTTCATACTTAAGAGTGAAAGACTGAATGCTTTCCCCCAAGATTCTATTAAACATCTAAGGCAAGTAAAAGAAAGACATGCAGATTAAAAAGAAAGAAATAAAACTCTCTTATTGATAGACACCATGAGTGGGTAAACAGAAAATCCCAACAAAACTAAAGAAAAGCTACTAGAACTTATAAATGAGCTTAGCAAGGTCACTGGATACAAAGTCAATATACAGAAACCAGTTGCATTCCCATATATAAGACTGAAACAATTGGAAATTAAAATTTGAAAATGAAAAAAATGCCATTTACAGTAGTATAGAAAATAAGATGTAAAAATGTATTTAATAAAACAGTACAAGTTCTAGAAACTGAAAACTAGCAAACACTTATGCAATTGAAAAAAACCTAAACCAATTTAAAGATATGTATTTTTATGAATTAGAGAACTCAACATTGTTGTCACTTGTCTCCAAATTTATCTATAGATTCAAAGCAATCCCAAACAAAATCCTAGCAAATCTTTTTGATAAAAATTCTCAAATTTCTTTTGAAATTTACATGGAAATGCAAGTAACCTAGATACCTAAAATAGTCCTGAATAAGAATATAGTTAAGAACAGTTATATTGTCTCATCTCAAGACATATTATAATGCTACAGCAGTCCAAACACTGTGGTATTGACCTAAGGATAAAAACACAGATCAGTAGAACACAATGGAGAGTCCAGAAAAAGACCCCTAGTCAATTGATTTTCTGTACATTGCCAAAGTAATTCAATGAGGAAAGGAAAGTCTTTTTAACAAATTATTCAGGAGAAGCTCAATATATATGGAAAACTCAACATATATGGAACCTTACCTCATATCATATATAAAAATGAACTCAAAATGGATCAGAGGCCTAAACATTAAAGATAAAACAATAAACCTTCTCAAGAAAAACAGAAAAAAAATCTTCATGAGCCTGGATACCATATAGACTTCTCAGGACAAAAATAGCACAAATCATAAAAAATTTGATGAAACGGAATTCTTCAAAATTTAAAACTTCTGTTCTAAAAAATATCATTAAGAAAATGAAAATCAAGTAATAGACTTGAAGAAAATATTAACAATTCATATCTCTGACAATGTATTCATATCCAGAGTACAGAAAGAAATTTTATAACTGAATAATGACAAACTTATTGCAGTGTGATGAAAAATGGCCAAGAGATTTGAACAGATAACTCACAAAAAAGTTATAAATAACCATTAAGCACATGAAAAGAATATCTTTAGACATCAAGGAAATATAAAACCACAAATAGAGAAAATATCAGTAAATACATAGGAGATTTGATCAACACTATTAAAAACCTTGAACTAATTGACATTTATTGAATACTACATCCAACAACTGCAGAATACACATTCTTTTCAAGTGCATGTGATAAATTCATTAAGAAAATCATCGTACCATAAACAAGCCTCAATAAATCTTAAAGGATCAAAATTATATGGACTGTATCCTCTGACAATAAATCAATTATTTATAAATAGTATTAATAATCTAGGAAAACCTCAAATATGTTGCAAGTAAACAACATATTTCTAAATGATTCATGAGTCAAAGAGAAAATTATAAGGGAAATTACAGTATGTTTTGTACTGATGACAACAAAAAATACAACATATCAAAATTTGATGGATGTAGCTAAAGCTGTACTGAGAGGAAAGCATCACTTTAAATTCTTATTTTAGATAAGAATATCTAAAATTGGTGACCTAAATTTCCCCTGTAAGAGGTCAGATGAAGATCAACAAAGCAAGCCAGAAGAATAGAATGAAGGAAGCAATAAAGAAAAATAGTCAACAAAATGAAAGTAGATAATAGAAAATATTAACAGACCCAAAATGTGATTCTTTGAAAAGATCAACAAAATAGACAACCCTGTATCTAAAATGATCAAGATAAAAGAGAACACAATTTATCAATATTAGGAATGAAAAGGGAATTATTACCATAAGTCTGCAGACATTAAAAGAATACTATGAATAACTTCCTGGCAACAAAATTGATCACTTAAATAAAATGTTCTTGAATGATCAACTTACTAATATTGACATAAGAAAAAAACCAGAAGAATTTAAACGGACTTATATTTATTTTAAAAATCGAGCTTGTTACCAAAACCCTTCCCCAAGAGAAAATTTCAGGCCCAAGTTGGTTTCACTGGTGAATTCTCTGAAACATTTAAATGACTAATAACTCCAGTCTTACATAACATTTCAATAAACAGAGAATGAAGAATCCTGCCCAACTCATTTTATAAGGCCATCATAATACCAAAATCTGACAAAGATATTCCAAAAAACTGAAATTTATAGACCAACTTTCTTCAATAATATAGATATAAAAATTCTTAACAAAATATTAGCAAAACAAATACAGCAATATATTTAAAAAGTTAAGACATGGTGATCAAGTTGGGTTATCTCAGAAGGAATGCAAAGTTGGTTTGACATATAAAAATTAATCAATGTAGTTAATCATTTTAACAGACCAAAGGAGGAAAAAGCCCACGTGATTACTTCAATATTTTCAGGAAAAGCATTAACACTCATTCATAGTAAAAACTCTCAGAAAAATAGGAACAGTAGGGAACTTTCTTAAACTGATGCAGGGCATTTCCCCCCCCTGAAATTGTAAACAAATAAGGATGCCCACTTTCAACATTTCTTTTAAACATTGTACTAGAGACACTAGCTTTGTAATAAGTCAAGAAAAGGATTGAGAAGACATAAAGATCAGAAAGGAAAACATACAGTTGTTCTTATTTGCAGTTGATATGTTATTTATGTAGAAAATTCTTGGAAATCTACAGAGCAGTTGCTAGAACTAATAAGTGAATTTAGCAGTTTCAAAGGATATTAGATTAGTATACAAAAAGTATTCTTATATACTGACAGCAAATAATTGGAAATGAAATTTATAAAATTTTATTTAAATAATGCCAAAAACAACGTACAGTAAAAGACGTCCAAGTCCTGTATACGAAAACACACAAAACACATTGCTGGGAGAAATGAAAGAAGACCTATGTAAGTGGAGAAATATACCATATATTTGTGAATTGGAAGACTTGATAACATTGCAGATCATCTCAAATTGATCTACAGATTCAATGCAATCCCAATCAAAATTTTACCAGCTTTGTTGTAGAAGTGGACTCTCTGATTCTAAATTCATATGAAAGTACAAAGAACCTAGAATAACCAAAGCAATTTTTTAAAGTAAGAATAAAGTTCTACCTGATTTCAAGAGTTTCTACAGTACTGTTAAATAAAATTTTCTGTGGTAACGGACGTGTTCTATAGTTATGTGCTGTCCTATATAGCAGTCACTAGTTTCATGTGGCTGTTAAGCACTTGAAACAAGGCTCCTGCACCTAAAAAAACTGAAATTCGAATTTTATTTTATTTTAGTTAATTAATTTAAATTTAAATAGCCAAGTTAGTGGTTACCGTTTCAAACATTTAAAGGACTAATAACTGTACTGACATACTGTAAGGCTACCTTAATCAAGACAGCTTGGTATTATCAAAGAGAAAGACTTATAGATCAAAAGAAGAGATGGAAGTTTAGAAATAGATCCATGCATATATAGTCAATTGATTTTCTACAAAGGAGCCAGGGCAATTCAATAGAGAAAACAAAAGCCTTTTCAACAAATGGTAGTGGATCAACTCAATATCTTCATGAGAAAAAAGGAATATAGATCTAAAGCTCTAGAGTTTCTAGAAAAAACATAGGAGAGAAAATCTTTGTGCTCTGGCATATGCAAAGGTTTCTTAGATAAAACAAAAGCACAAAACATAAAAGAAAAAAATGATAAATTGGAGTTCATCAGAATGAAAAATATTTGCTCATTGAAAAACATCATTAAGAAAACAAAAAGGCAAACCACAAACTGGTAGAACCAATAAACATGGGGAAAATATTTGAACAATACTTTACCAACAAAGCCAAATAATAATACTAATATCTACTTCACAAACACTTATGTGCCAGACACTGTTTTAAGTGCTTCACCTTTATTAATTAATTAATTTAACACATTTAAGGTATGTGAGGGCACAGGCTCCAAAGTAGAAATGCTTAGATTCACATTTTAGATCTACTCTTTACTAGCTTTGTAACCTTGGGTAAGTTTCTGAGTTACTCAGTTGTACAGATTCCTCATTAATAAATGAGGAAAATAATAGTACCTACCTCACAGGGTTGTTAAGAGGATTGTCACAATATATATAAAGTGATTAGAATGATGCTTAGCATGTAGTATGAGCTCAGTAATGTAAGCTGTTACTATTTCCTTTGGAAGAAGGCAATGCTCTATAAAACCTGGGATGAACATTAGTGCTTTCATTTACTTATTTGGAAAACAGGTATACATTAATATCAGTCCTAACTCATAAGGTTGTCATTCATTTATTCACTCATTCATTCAAGAAACATTTACTTAGCACCAGCTATTTGCAAGCACTATGCTAGATAATGAGGATATAGTGATGAATGAGATGCATGAAGTCCCTGCCTTTGTGAGGGATATGGACAACAGACAATAAACAATAAACATGTAAACAAATAAAGATATATAATTTAGGGTTTACTGAAAAAAAAAAAAGAAGGGTAAGAGCACGTGAAGTGACTGGGAGGTACTAGCATAGCTGGAGGATGCCCCTGTGAGGAGACAGCATTTAAACAGAGATATGAATGAAGTAAAGGCGTGAACCATGCCAGAAACTGGTATAAATGCATTCTAGGCAGAGAAGACACCAGTATAAAGGCCCTAAAGTGGGAACAAGCTTCCAGAGTTTCAGGGACAGAAAGAAGGCCAATGTGTCTAGTGAAACACAGAGAGGTGGTAAGAGGCGATGTCAGAGAGGTAAACAGACCAGATAATATAAGGACTTGAAGGACTTTTTTTCTAAGTGTGGTCAGTTCCATGTATGGTTGCACCATTATCTTATATATAGTATTAAAAAGAATTTCATTGAGAGTAGAATGCAAGGAGACTAGAGTAGAAGCAGGTAGACCTGTTAGGAGGCTTCTGCAGTAATCCAGTTGAGAGGTGATGGTGGCTTTGAATAAATACTGTGTTAACAATGGAAATGAAGAGAAAAGATGAAATGGACATATAGTTTAAAGGTATAGTCAGCAAAACACAATGAGAATTAGGTATAGGGTGTGAGAGAAGATGGGGAATCTAGAATTCTCTTCACTTTTCACTTGAGAAACTGGACTTATGTTGATGCCATTTCCCATGAAGAAGATGGGAAAAGAACAGGTTGGAGTGAATAGTCAAAAGTTCTGTTTGGACATCAATTTTGAGATGCCTACCAGACATCAAAATAGAAATGTAAATGTCTATTTCAGTAGCCAGGAAAAAATGATGATAACTTTGACTAGGAAGCTATGGTGGTGGTGATGGTGGTAGTGAACTTGTGAGAAATAGACTAACTAGAGGCATTTTTAGAAGCTGATAAACGTTGGTGATATATTAGGTGCGGATACTGAGATGTCATCGATAATACCGGTTTCTGGCTTGCACAGCTAGATGGATGGTGGTGCTTTTGAATGCAGAAGGGCAAGATTTGGAGGAAGATCATGAATTCCATACTGTATATTTAAAGCTTAAAATACTTGTGAGACACCCAAGATGTGATGTCAAGCAAGCAGTTAGTTGTGTAGGTGGTTCTGAAGATGTAAATTTGGGTATCACTGGAATGTACAAGGTAATTGAAACCATGGTAAAAAAAAAAAAGTGATCATCTAGGGAAAGAATATAAAATTACAAGAGAAAGGGACCTAAGACTGAGCCTGGAGGGATTTCAGGATTAAAGATTAGGTAAAGTAGACTTAACCTGGAAAAGAGGATGCTGAGAGGCCCAATTCATGTGGAAGTATTTTACAATTTGTAGAGGTCCAGGCAAATGATAGTTTTAATAATTAACTTAGGCCAATACCTCTCATAAGAGTGCCCCCAGATGTAAGCTGATTGAATCAAGGGACACTTAAAACCCCAGGATAAATGATGATATGTTTTCCTTGAACATGAATTTTACTCAAGGGTAAGTAATTTTAGGTATTATTTCTATACAGAAACAAACAGGTCTCTATTATGGAGTAAAATGGAAAAATCAAGTTAAAGAGTACAACATAAGACTTCTAAAAAATTTCATACTTGACATACGATACCTCTGGTTATATCCTCAGAAATTCCTTCCACTGCATACCTCTTCCTCCTCTCTTGTGTTCATAGGAGTGTTTGGTGGGAACATTTGAGAAACACTGATAAATTAGAGGCAAAGAGTCTTCATGGCAATGAAGAAATCTTTCATCACTATCAGTCCTACGTGATAGCAAACAAAAAGGGTACTGTTGAAAAGACACTGTTTTTTAAAATTTATAATTAAAAAAGTAACTATAAAAACATTCAAGCAATAGATAGAAAAGTGCAGAGGAAAGCCAAAATAAAAAATTCTTATCATTCAGAAATCACCAAAGTTAATGTTATGTAAATATTATTTCTGACAACTCTCTTTGCAAATATACCAATAGTAGGGTAGATATTTAAAGGTAATTATTTTAAGGGATGATGCTATAGACTAAATTTTGTCCCCTCAAAATTCATATGTTGAAGCCTTAACCCCCAAGGGTATCTGTATCTGGAGACAGGATCTTTAGGAGGTACTTAAGGTTAAATGAGGTCATGAGGGTTGGGCCCTTATCTGTTAGGACTGTGTCCTTATAAGAAGAGGAAGGTCTCTCTCCCACTCTCTTTCTCTCTCTCTCTCCTTCCTCCTTGCTCTTGCACTCTCTATCATGTGAACATAAGTGAGAAGATGGCCATCTATAAGCCAGAAAGACACCCCTCATCAGAGAGCAACTGTGCTGGAATCCTGATCTTGACTTTCCAGCCTCCACAACTGCAAGGAAGAAAATTTCAGGTACTTGTTATGACAGCCTGAGCTACTAAGACAGGTGAGATGATATATACTTAGAAACTTTTTATTAAAAGTATAAATTTAATTTTATCTGAATTTAAGAGGAAAAAAGGAAGCACACTGAGATGGAAAGGAATTTTTGAAGTTCCTAGAGAAGGAATTACCTGTTTCTCAATACACAGAGTTAAATTGTACAAGTTTACACTCCCTTCACAAGGAAATGAGAATTCACATTTCACTACGCCCTTGCCAAAAATGAGTATGATATTTTTTTAAATTGCAATTTTCTTCAGTGAAATACTGTATTTTGTCATAATTTGCATTTCTTTGATTCTTGGAGATATATCACATTTTTCATTTTGGGGATTATATTTTCTCTTTCAAATATTATATGCACTCTATTTTCTCTGTTTTGTTATATTGGGGTGTTAGAAATATGTAAACTAAAGTGATGAAGGAATTGGAAAACCTCCTTTCAACAGCCATGATAATAATTATTTCCAGCAAGAATCATTAGTGGATGCTAAAATTGCCCTCTACTAAACAAAGCTGCCTTGCCCAAGGTTACCCTCTCCCAAGGGACAGTCCCCATCCAAAAGCCAGGAGAGTGTGTATGGGACTGGATTTTGAGGATGCTAAATCAAGAAGATAGAATATAAAATTGGAGAAAAGAGAGTTTATCAGTATGAGAGCATTTTCCCAATACACGGGATTTACTGACCTGGCAAGGACTCCAGGAGACAACACTAGTATGCTTCTAGAATGGTTGTTGAAAGCTTGGAAAAAGTGATAGCTCATACTAAATGAAGGAGAAGTGCCCAGAATTGCCATGGCAGATGGTGACAGAAGGGATTAAAAGGCTCAGAGGTGAGCAGCTAAAGCACTAGTCAACTGTGTTTAGATGGTGGATACCTTGTCAAAGCAATAAGGTGAAGGGGACATTAGGATCATTGAGAAGATCAGTGGTGGCTGTCTGCTGCAATCCTGGGCTATTCTAGAATTGGGTGCCCTAGTGGCAATGAGTATGAAAGGATTCTGAAATAACAGAGGCAAAAATGGCAGCATGTAACCAGCAGAAGCAAAATGCGTAGAATAATCATAATGAGTAGCAGTTTCAGAGTGACAGCCAAGGGCCCTGACCCGCATAGAGCTGTAAAGATAGTTAACAGAACACAGTATTCCTACAGGCAAGATAGTGGGCAGCCAATAAGGATATGCTTAATTTATTTAACCAAAAGAAATGAAGCTGGATGATCAGAGGCTGAGGGCCCTAGCCCTAACTCATGATGCATGATTTTGACCTGAACTAGGCAATTTTCAGAGTTGCCTAAAAAAGATGCACTGTCACCTTGAGGAAGGATCCTAGGACAGCATGACAAGTGTTTATAGTAATGATTTCCCCTATCCTTCTCCAAAGTGACTTAGGGACTTTTACTTAGGTGAGCATACACTGGGGAAAAGGGAATACTCATTTGGAGAACACTTGGACGTTGAAAAAAGTGTTGCAATAGCCCCTGCCATTAGAGTCAGTGGGGGCCAGTAATAAATGGAATCCTAATATTGGTCTCACTCACAGTGGACCCACTGTGTTCAGGACCCAAACCCATCCAGTGGCCAGCTCCCCAGGCCTTAAGTGTATGATTGAAATGAACATGCTTGGTAATTGGCAGAACTCTCCCATGGGTTCCTCCTCCCCTTGGACAAGTAATCAAAAGTATTATCATAATCTGGGTTGGATTTTTAATGTCCTGAAAAACTATAAAGTAATTTTGGAAAAAATGACATTATTATGATATTCTTCCTTCAGTTCCCAGTGAGGTAAATATGCCTTTCCAATTTTTTAGTTTCTTTTATGTTTCAGTAGATGTGGTTTCCTACATATAAATATCACATTTCTTGAGAAAGTTATTTCTAAATGTCTTACAGATTTAATTGCCACTGTGAATAGGAACATTTATTACATTTTCTGAATGTTGCTGGTTTCTGAACAGCTATCCAGCTGCCATTCTAATTCCTTAATCCAGGATGGGGATTGTCACGTCTGTGATTCAGAAAAACACTGTGGAGGAACATACATAAGGACAAAGCAACCAATTCAACTAATTATTCAACAAGATTTATTGCAGAATTGAACTAGGTGATTTGTAGGTATACAAAGATGAAAATGTGGGGTGTGCTCAAGAAGCTTATCAGTTTGTAAGAGATAAATCTTCATATCAATAATAATAATAACAATAACAACAATCACAACAAGAAAGGTAAGGAATTATTAGAGCAAGAAGAAAAGAGAGAGAGGGAGGAAGGGAGAGTGAAAAAGAGGGACAAAGGGAGGGAGAGAGGGAGGGAGAATGATGGGAATTGGAGGAGATGGAGTTGTCTTCCAAATGGTGGAATTGCAGATGGTATCCGTGCGCAGGACTCACTGTCAGCCTTGGATAAGAGGTTCTCTTTCCCCTGATATAAAGAGGAGGGGTGCAAGGATGAATTCAGGAAAAATAAAGACTAGCAAGAGACATTCTTAGTGGTTGTCAAAAGATGGAAACTGAAGAAATTCACCATAGTTACCTTATTCTCTGTAAAGGAATATGCAAGGTCATCTATAGATAGTGGATATTGGGGTTTAAGAAGAAAAGAAGAGGTTTAGAAATTGGTAACAAGGAAGGTAGTATTGAGAATAAAAAAAGATGAAAGGGACTTCCCTGGTGGCACAGTGGTTAAGAATCTGCCTGCCAATGCAGGGGACACGGGTTGGAGCCCTGGTCTGGGAAAATCCCACATGCCACAGAGCAACTGAGCCCGTGCACACAACTACTGACGGGAGCCACAACTACTGAGCCGGCGCGCCTAGAGCCTGTGCTCCGCAACACGAGAAGCCCCAGAAGTGAGAAGCCCGCACGCTGCAACGAAGAGTAGCCCCCATTTGCCACAGCTAGAGAAAGCCTGTGCGCAGCAATGAACACTCAACGCAGCCAAAAATAAATAAATAAATTTAAAGAAAAAAAGATAAGAAAGATAAGAAAGGATTTCAGTAAGTGTGATCTACCGAACACCCACATCAGAATCACCTGTGATGTCTGGTAAAAATGTAGAGTTGCCAGTCCCACTCTAAACCAAGTGTTCAGGAAACGTTAGATAACTTGAATTTGTATGTGAAACATTCAGTTAATCTGAATTTTATATTAAGACCAAGGAATAAGAAAAGCGGTCTTTAACACTATTGGCCAATAATAAAAATATACTTAATATTGTGATAAAGGCCAGTTAATGACTTGTGGGAAGGTGACAAAAAGTGGAGGGGGGGAATAGGAAGATAATGAAGTTAAGGAAAGAGTGAGAGAAGCAGAAAAAAGTGACAAAAGAGAAAAATAGGAGAAAATGAAAGAGATACAAGATAAAAGAAATTAGAAGCAGAAAGGGAAAAGAGGTATTGGGTTGGTTCGTTTGGGTTTTTCTGTAAGATGTTATGGAAAAACCTGAATGAACTTCTTGGCCATCCCAGTACATATTTACACAGGAAGAAATAAAAATGTGAGAAGGGGCTAAGTAGATTTTGGGGTTAGTATTAGTATAGCTTGCTTTTAAATTTAGCCTTCAGTATAAATTATCACATTGTTTCCACCTTCTTTGAATTCTGATTAGCAACTTTGCTACTCTTTCTCACAGTTAGGAATTTCAGCTAGCAATGTGTTGGCTAAACTGAGTTTCTCAGGGGAGGATGTTTTTCTACAGGTTTTTTTTTTTTTTTTGCCACAGGATGGCAAAATTGTACCCAGATCTGATACTCTTGGAGCTCTCCTATTCTGACTAGCCCTCAGGGCTCAAATAACAGGGAAGATTGGAAAAATCCAACATAGAGCTGTAGAGGGTTATCATGGTTAGTAACCTAACCCTTGGTCACATACAAATCATCAGGTCAGTACTTTTCCTGTTGTTATGTAATTACTCATTACCTAGGTAACCAGTCAACTAACTTTCTCTAATCTGGATGCTGGATCCCTAAATATATCCTCACACCTGATTTATATTCCTCTATAGAATAAATTGAAACTAAAACTCTTCATGATTAAGGAGCCCTCCTGTGTTCGATCTGTAGCCTATTAGTGGTTGATGCTCATCACAGAGAACTTAGTGCTTAGTTGACCGATGGAATGGTGACTTTCTTGCACATTCCTAAGTGAGGGTTTGAAGAGCAGAAGTGAAAACAATGAGGAAGCATTATACCTTCAGGCACTAAAATTTGATAAAAATAAAACTGTGTATTTTTGTGATGGGCTTCCTGGAGTTGAGTGAGGTTTGAAGAGGCACCTGTTGGAATAGAAAGAGGAATTTCTTTCAGCAAGAGCTACGTAAGGCCAGTGGCCTCTGCATACTTCATAGTCATCTCAACACTCTTACCCCCACTATCTCCGTGACCAACAAGACACTCCCCTCCTGCCCTAAGCCGTCACGTCATGGTGTTCTTTCATGAATTTTCTTCCTCATTTTTATTCTCACTTGATAAAGATGCCTCAAATGGAATGGCAAAGATAATGCATTTCTTTTTTTCCCAGAGATGGTTCCTTAACAGCCCCTGATCAATGTACTCCGTTAAAAGTTTGTTTTTAGATAGAAGAAATACTAAGCTTTTGCTATAACTTCATGGAGGACAGCAGTCTTGGACAGAGCTAGATTAATTTCTTTTAAATGAGTCCTAATTGTGTATTGCTATAAAGTTTCTGAGGGAGGACAGTTTGAAATTGTATCAATATCTTCAGGTCACATTGTATGCAAAAATAAAGCTTAAAAATAATATGAAACCATAAAAGCATGCATATGCTTTGGCCTATCAACTCTCATTCTGAATAGCTATCCAAAGAAAACTGGGATACTACTAATGACTGCTATGTGTTTACCAGTCCTGTATCTCTTTCTTCCAGGGCACATATCTCTTAGTCTCCTTTGCAGTTAGGTAGAGTCATGTGACTAAATTCTGGCTAATGAAATGTGGGAAAAAGTGATGTACACCACTTCAAGACCTGAGCTATAATGAAATCTTTCCTACAACCCTTCAGGCTCTCTCTCTCTTTCTCTATGTGGCTAAATGCTGAAGAGAATGGGGTTCTAGAAAATGACTGAGCTGCATGGTGAAAGGCACCTGGGTCTGGACTAACTACATGAAACAAAGTTCCCCTGCCAACTCACATGAAAATTCAGTTCTAGTAAGCCACTGAAATGTTTCATTTGTTTATTATTGCATTTAGCCTACTTTCACAAATACACATACTACCAACACTTTACAACATTGAGGAGGAGTGCATAAAGATTACAAAGTAGAAATAAAATGGTTAATTTTTGCTGGTGTGATAGTCTGTAAAGAATATCCAAGAGAGCTGACAAAAAATATTAGAGAATTGACAAGGTATTAGAAACAATAGCAGAGTTCAGTTATATTGCTGGAAACAAGATGAGTATTCAAAATTCATTTATGTAACATCTATACTCAAGCATCAGATTATAAAATGAAATTATAAAAAAGGTACTATTTATGATACCAATAAAAACTGTACGGTACTCAAGCATGAATCTAAAAAAGATATAAAAGAAAGACTTATATGGAGAAAAATTAGAAAAGATGACCCAAATAATTAGAGAAATATGCCACGTGTGTTAGTCAGGGTTCTCTAGAGAAACAGAACCAATAGGATATATACATATGTAAACATATATTATAAGGAATTGGCTCCACAATTATGGAAGGGGCAAATCCCAAGATCTGCAGAGTGTGTTGGCAAGCTGGAGACCAAGCATAGCTTGATGGTTGAGATCCAGTCCAAAGGTCGGCAAGCTCAAAACCCAGGAAGAGCTAATGTTCAGGTTGAGTCTGACGGCAGGAAAAAAAAAAATTGATGTCCTAGTTTGAAGGCAGTCAGGTAGGAAAGAATTCTTTCTTACTCAGAGGAGGGTCAGACTTTTTGTTCTATTCAGGCCTTCAGCTGATTGGATGAGGCTTACCCACACTAGTGGGAGCAATTGCTCAAGTCTACCAATTTAAATGTTAATCTCATCCAAAAGCACCCTCACAGAAACACTCAGAATAAAGTTTGCCCAGATATCTGGGCACTCTGTGGCCCAGTCAATTTGACACAAAATTAACACCACTCCGTGTTTAAAGGTAGTCATGAAAATGGCAATTCTTGCCAAACTGGCTAGAATGTATCAATACAATTCTTTCCAAAATTCCATTTTCCACACAATTTGATAAATTCTTTCTAAAATTCAAGTAGAAGAGTGAAGGGCCAAAAATAACCAAGATAAGCTTTAAAAAAGGAAAACAGTAGAAGAGAATTGTTCTTACACTTGTATTAGTTTTCTATGGCTGCTATAACAAGTTACCACAAAATTCATGGCTTAAAATAACTCAAATTTATTTTCTTACATTCCTGCAGATTAGAACCAACTCAGTTATCACTGGGCTAAAATCAAGGTGTCAGCAGGGCTGACATATATTCATTCACATAATCATTGCTAGAGGCTCTAGAGAAATTACCATCTCCCTCTCACTTTGATCTCAGTAGGTAAAAGTTCTCCCCTTTGAGAATTTGTGGGTTAGATTGGGCCCACCTGAATAATCCAGGATAATCTCCCCATATCAAGGTCCTTAATTTAATCATATCTGTCAAGTTCCTTTTGCCATACAAGGGAACATATTCACAGGTTCCAGGGATTAGTATGTGAACATCTTTCAGGAGCCATTTTTCTGCCTATCACACCACTTACCAAATTTAGAATTATATTATGAGACAGTGTGGCATTGGTATAAGTCTATAAGGATAAAGATGTAGAAAGAGAACCATGAATATTTTAGAAGGTTAGGCCTTTAGCTTTTCATAGAAGCATTTGTCCTTCTATGAGAAAGGAGACTTGCAAAGAATAGGGTTAAAGATAAATTATCCAGTACTTGGCACAGGGACATGCTAAAAACAGATTCCCATATTATATTTTATGCAGAAATAAAATTTTAAAATAATATAAAAGGAGAAACTAAATCTTTTAAAAGAAAACATTAGAGAATAATTAGAGAGTATCTTCATGGCAGTTTTAAAAGGCAGCATTTCTTTAACAGGATACAAACAGCGAAAACCATAAAAGACAGGTTCGATAAATTTGAGCACTTTAAAATTAAAGCAATTTTCGTGAAAAAAGACATCATAAGTAAAGACACAGACAGGGACATATTTTGCAACCTGTATCTTAAAAACCAGTAAGAAGAAAAAAAAAAGAGAGAAATTGGTAAAGGATATAAACAGACAATTCATGGAAGTGTAAACAGTCAATAAAAATATAAAAATATTCTCAAAATCATTAGTAGTCAATGATTTAAGAATATTCTCAAAGATATTCTTAAAATCAAAATCTCAGTGAGGTATAATTTCACAACCATTAAATTGACAAAAATTAATGAGTGGGTTGACATCAAGGGTTAACGATGATGTAAGGAAACAGCAATTCTCATTTATTGCTAATGGTAGGGTAAACTGTTACAACAATTTTAGAAAGCAACTTGATAATACCTGATAAGTTTGAAGATGATCATTCCATAGGATCTAGCAATGTGACTCCTAGATTTCTTCTTTAGGAAAACTCTCTTATATATGCTCAGGGGTACATGTACAAAAATGTTCATCTCAGCCTTGTTTGTAATAGTAAAAAACAAAAATAAATGTTCCATCAGGAGGCACATTTTTCTGTAAACTCATACATGTGTATATTAATCAAAATACTTGATTGAAAAAACAACTTGCCATCCTATTAAATGGGGCCAATCTAACAATTTCTGAGGACTTGGACGGGTCCCTCAGGCAGTTATGGGTTAAGTACACATAAAGGAATGCTGTTAAACTGAATGAACTAAATCTATGTGTATCAATATGAATAAATCTTTAAAAAGTGTTAATTAGAAAGCTGCAAAAGGATAAATACAGCATAATGACATGTATGAAAATTGTTACACGAAATGATAGTGTTCAGGTGTTCAGGAACACCTACTTATATAATAGAAATACAAACATATGCAAAAAAAATGATACAAAAGAATTTTAGATTAGTTCTTACCTCTGAGGAGGGGTGAGGATAAAAGGATGAAGGGAGGAGGATATACATATGTAACATTTTATGACTGAAAAAGAGGGAGGTATCAAGCATGTATTGAAAAATGTTAACATCTGCTTAATCTTGGTGGTGGAAAACAGAGGTCTGTTATATTATATTCTGTACTTCCCTGCATGTTTTAAATTTCATATGAAATGTTTCATAATTTTTTATAAAGGAAATAAGAGGTGGGCAAGAGATGAGAGAAAGACCAAGCAGTAAAAGAAAGCAATTCCTTGAACTGAAAATCATTCACTACTTTTTCAGCAAGCACGTATTACAGATTTGCTATGTGACTTATTTTTGTACTAGGAATTTGAACAAAATCCTATTTTTTAGAAAAGACATGCCAATAGTAATTACGCCAGTGTTAACTTAATAGTGGAACACTATGCCTTATGACTTCAACCAACAGAAGTCAAATCCAGTAGGGATGCTTTATTTTGTATAATACAGACCAGTCCAAGTCTTCAGTGCCTGCTAGATTGTTCCTGTGTAATTGGATGGCTGCTGAATCTTTTAAGGACATACTGCTGCTCATTCACTCAGCTTCATCCTCATCATTCAGTGAAAACTAAACCATCTGTTGTAATGAATATAAGGCTTCCTGCTCTCAATTCTATCTTCTGATTCCCCCAGTAAATGCTGGTTGTCACTTTCAATTTAGAAAAACATCATTATACTCTCCAATTCCTCTTTTAGAATTTTCCTGTGAGAATCTCAAAGCACTTCCTCCATTCAAGGGAGGCATTGCAGTTTGTCCAAGGGGCTCAGTAGTGGTGTTAGCCCCACTTTATATTCTGGACAAAAAGAGATTTCAGAGAGTTCCAGGATTTTGTACCCGTCACTTTGAAAGTTAGGGCCAGTCAAGAAGCAAAGTATGAGTCGCTACTCTTAGACCTAAAATGTCAACACCAGGCAGTGCTCTGTGGAAAATTTTCAGAAAAATGTTCACAGCATTAGAATCTAACATGACGGACTCTGTGTCAGCTGTAGCTGACAGGTTTTCAGCACTTTTCTGCTTGTAGGCTGTGGGTGGTCTCCAGGCTGCAGACCCTAGTAGAGCTGGTTAGTGAATTGGATGGGACCTGTAAAGGAAAGAAGTAGTTGGGGAGGAGAGGGCTACGGGTGGTGAGCTGCAGGTAGGAAAAGCTTTTCCCAATGAAACTAGACATTAGAGTAGAAAATGTAGAGCTTAGAAGGGAAAGTATAAAGCAAGCAATTAATTACGGCAATGTTATTTAGAACTCTAATAGAAAAGGCAGAAATCCTCTTTTGGGCATAAGAAATGGGAAATTTCACCTTAGTAACCATAAAACAAACAGTTTAAATGTGAGTTAATCAGTTTCCCTAATATACTTGTTTCTTTTCCTTCCATGCTTTCTTCTCCTCTTCCTTTCTTTCCTCTTTTTTTCAGAAGCCTCTCCAATATCCATTAAAGATGGTCCAGGGGATGTTGTTCAGAGACAGCCCAGCAGTCTGACCTTCTCAAATCCTGAACCATGAGATACTCTCATTATTATTTTCTGAAACTCTAAGTAACACAATTAATTCCACTCAATTAGGAAATTTAATTTTTCATTTTCCACTCTGTTAAAACAGAAAAATCAACTTCTTAGTAATCTGGGATATACTTGGATCTTGAGCACTGAATTCAACCCATTGGGGGGGTGTGTGTGTGTGTGTGTGTGTGTGTATGTGTGTTTTACTGAGGTATAATTGACATAGCATTGCGTTCATATATACAACATAATGATTCAATATTTATATATATTGCAAAATGATTACCACAATAAATCTAATTAACATCTACCACCATCCATAGTTAAAACTTTTTTCTTGTAATGAGAACTTTTAAGATGCAACCAGTTTTTTTTAAAAAAATATAACCTTTATATCATGTTTAGGTGTTAGCCTAACAAAAATTAATATGAATATATTAAAGAACAAAACAATTAGTGGCTTCACTTTGCAAGCAGAAACTTCTGATTTGTTAATAAAACAAACTTTTCATTCTGAATGACCAAAAACACCACTCTTCTTATTTGAAGAATATATATGAATCTGGCTTGTACTCTAAATATAGCCACTCAAAAGAAACCTTATGAGGTTCTGGCTTGCCCTTTTTATTGACAGATTCAGATCTCAACTATATCAGGCCTATGTCTTAAGTCTCTTTGTTAGGGACCAGCAATAAATTACCTGAGGTCAAGTTCTGTTTATACAGTGGACTGTTCTGAGAGAATTACCTTCTTGACTTAATAGCTTCCTTTCGGGTGACATTTCTCCCTGAAAGAAGACAAATTGTCTAAGGTCAGCCTGCAGATCAGCTCCGAGTGTAGGAGGAAATTGTAGTGGATCAGCCAAATTGCACCAGCTCTACCCACCAGCATCAGGCAGCACGCCGCCAGTCAGAGGCCCGCCCTGAGGGTCTGCAGCCGCCACAGCCTGGGGCTGCTCTCTGAAGAGCAGAGATTTCCAGTCTTTCTCTTTGGGCAGTTCTTGAAGTTTACTCCCCACCCCCTGCCCCCAACCCCTCCAGTTTCCCCCCACTCTCATCAACAAGGAAATGGTTCAAAGCTGAGTTGCTTGAAAAAGTCTTTCTCCATCTACTCTCTCTCCATCTACTAAGGCTAATTTGGGAGTCTGAATGGGAACTGAGGGTGAATCTCAGACTCAACTTGAGCTTGAATCTGCTTGGTTTCATCCACTGGAGTGACAGAGTGAACTCCAAACTGTCATTTTTAGTAAAACGGAAACTTTAGGAGTTAGAAGTGGACCCAAAGCAATTAATACGTTTCGGGGCACTAAAAACAGAGCAATTCATTCTTAAAGGTGATTGTCTTCTACATGAAGAAATTCAAAACGATAATTTTTTTTATTACATTTTCACCTTCAAAGGAGCTGGTGACTGCCAAGTGAGTAGGTATTTTACTCCTCCTTTAAAGGAAAAACACAGAGAAAGGGAGAAAAATAGAAATACAAGTCTCTTTTTAATTAAGCATTTTTTCCTTTGAAGTTATTCTGATTTTTTTCACATTGATGATGTAATTTATGTAAATAATCATCTATCTATGAAAGGAGTGTGTCTGTCAAAAGCTGAAATAAAAAACATCCGTCATTTTGAAGTGATTAACATTCTCCAGATGTTTAAATCATCAGATTTCAGGAGTTTCTCTTTGTTGTGATAATGATATAGTATCCAGAACAAGAATGTTTACTTTTTTGTATGGGTCAAACGCAGATTTTTCACAATCCTATTAAGGCATGCAGTTCATTGTAATTGTATGTGCAGATGAAAGCATATCCAGTTATTATTATTCCCCTTAATTGTAAACTGCTGCTGGTAATTTTACTGTAAAGCTCAAACAAAAGGAGTGTACTTGAAAGGACCACCACTGCCCACTTATGTAATCAATTTATATATGTCAAGTTTGTACTGGGATGGTTATCCCTTTCTGTTACCAGACATGTGACATGCTACCACCCTGCAGCTCGGGGCCATGCATGCATGCCACTGGCTCCCTTTGCAGGCTGCTTGGAAATACAGTACATGTCGGTGATAATGTTAAACGACAGTTCCAAACTATTTCCTTTAGGCCTGTTTGACCCTTGGGTTCAGGGTAAAACAGGAATGGTTCCGCTTGCCTTCAAGGACTGAGCATCCTCACCACTGGCAGATTTAACTCGGAGGCTTGGAGAAGCTCCCTGGAGGCCCAATTACCCTTGTTAGAGGACCTATTGAAACATTAATGACATGTAGGCACTTCATTCATAAAGTTGGGCTCAACTCATGTCTAGCATTACCCCACACACACCCTTGCCGGCTTCAGATCTGAAATGCTTGTAGGGATTTATTAAAACCGCTGACTAGGGCACAAACTGACTACACGCTTATTATGTGCTACCTAAATGCAGACAAGGCTGACAGACAAGGGAGGTCTTAAATCCCCATGTGCCCAGCTCAGTTTTGTAGAACTGCGCTAATTAAGAACAAGAGATTCAGAATAATTTCTCAAAAACTGTGCATGAATAATAATGTCTCTGGCCTTTTTTGTCTATTGAGCCCTTAATACATATGTTCAGGAATTTAATGCGATATTATTCCATCAATGGCCACACAATTCTTCTCTCTTGAACATCAGAGAGATCTCTTGGCATCAACAGAGGGAGGAAATGTCTTCCTTTACTGTTCTTACAAGAAATCAAAGCGTTACAAGGGTTAGATGATGATGATTCAGACATAGAATACCTTCTTTCTGACTGGACTGAAGCCTTGGTAATAGGCTAATAATTAATAGTTACCATCTGCTATCCCTTGTGCCCAACCTTCAAATCATTCTTCATTTGTATTTGAACACACACATTCCTTTTAATCATTCCATGGCCATTTAAGTACTTTGATAAGCCTTGGGTCCCTAAAACGTTTCCAAATCATCCCCATCTGACATAGACCCTTGAGTTAGAACTTTATTAAAGAGGAAGTATGTATAATAAGCGACAAAGAGCTGTAGCATTGGGCTGGGAATTGGGTAACTTGCGATCTCTTCCTTGTTATGTTCAAGCATCGAAGCAAGTGCCCAAGCCAGTCCATTAGTGTTCTTGTCCCTACCTTTTCTGAAGAATTTTAACGGCCTCTTTTGTCACATACAGATGAATGTTTCAACTCTTCTCCCTATGTACCCCTCATCTTTCCTCCAGCTAGAAGAATGTTGGGTCTGGGATTATCTTGGGACCCAAACAGTGTTCTTTCTCTAAATTAGAGAAAAAGATTTGCCTCCAGATTTCTATACAAGTTTCAATTCTACTTGCTCTCAACAGTCAAAGGGTCCAGATTTCCCTGGGTAGAAGAAAAAATGTGCAAAATCTGGGGACATCGCAGTACCATTTTCTATTCATCACCATCATCGCATTAAGTCAACATCACTAGACTTAGTAATGATAGAGCACATTTTATCTCTTCATATTAAATTTAAATGAGAATATTATTTAGAAATTTAAACATGGATCCAGATAGGATAAATGACTTACCTGAGGCCCTATAATTATTCATTCATTTACTGAGTACCTACAATTGCTGGGCACTGACTTTGATGCTTGTAATAGAGCAGGAATAAGATAAGATCCTCTGTCCTGAAAAATGAGCACAGCCAAGACTAGAAACTTAGGAGCAAGAAAAACCACTTCTGCTTCTACTTTCTACATTTTTTTCTGGCACCTGGACTCATTGTTTTTAAGCTTAAAAGGGATTTTAAGTCGTGTTTGTTTCTATTTTAACAATTAATCCCACGGTATAGATAGTAACCTTACTTCTCCAGGCAGTGTAGGTGATAGCCATATAGAAGAAAGAATACACTATTTTTTCAAAGTGTTCTCCTGCCACATTATGATAATTATTTTGCCTGAGATCCACAGCTAATGTCTTTACTGATACTAAAAACTAAATTTGGTCATTGCCAGAACAGATTTCTTTTAATAAGCCAAAATTTCCTAGCCCAATTTTAGGCTCACTGGGAATTTTGTGACAATTTTCAGAATAGCTCTAAAAAGGTTAATGACGAACTTTTCATCTTGAGCAGTCTCTCACCAACAAGCTAGTTAGTATCAGGGATCAATGGATGCTACAGAGTTTAGAAGTTCATGAACATGTGAAGTTAGACAAACAATGGGGAAAGTATCAACAAGATGTTCTCAAGACTGGTCAGTCCTCCTAGATCCTAGGAAGTAACATAGCAAGAAACCGAGACAAATTTGTTTATTTTTACGTCAACACCGTATTAAACACATTTCTTACCAAAACATGTAGCTATTCCCTTCTTTGGCTTTTGAGGCTTTTAAATTAACATACTTGGCATCGTAGGCAAATCTTTCCTGTTTCATTACCTTGATACAAAAAATACGATGTTCAGTTTAAGCCTAAGTATATTTAAAATTTCAGTGTAAGTGGCTACAGCCTGTTGACAGAATGTTTTTGGTGATTCATTATGCAAATGAATCTAACAAAATCCTCTCTTCCCTCACCTCTCTCAATCTTACTCTTTCCCTTTCTCCTCTTCCTCTCCTTTCCCCTTTCTCCTCCCCACCGTTTGTTTTCCTTGATGTATTGCTCATAAAGACCCACTGCCTCTTCCTCCTTAATCTATTTTGGACCTAATTGTTTCTGTTATCATACCTAAGCCCTAGCATATACTTCTTAGCTCACAGCTTTAAGTTCATTTTTTCATCCCCTCAATCACTGTCAGATTAATCTTCCACATATTCCATTTTCATATAGTAAATATCCACAAGCTATTATAAAATCCAAACTCTTTTGCTTGATCTTTACAAAGTTTTCCATTACCTCACCCTCTCAGAACTCATTTCTAGGTAAATATTATGTAACACCTTACTATTTACAATGTATTTTACATCTGATAGCACTTGAGAACCTCATAAAAATCTGAAATGAAGCTCAGAGAGATTAAGTTACTTGTCCAAGGTCTCACTGACACTGAAAGTGAGTGCTCAGGCCAAACCTTGGTCTATTGCATCCAAATCCTACGTACATGTACAAGAGTTGGCTAAGTATGACCTGCGGGCCAAATACAGCTTGCTGCCTGCTTTTGTAAATGAAGTCTTGTTGGAACCTAGCTATGACCCTTTGTTTTTCCTATACAATGGCAGCGTTGAGTAGTTGCAACAGATACTATATAGTCCTCATAGCTGAACATATTTAAATTTATTTATTTATTTATTTATGGCTGTGTTGGGTCTTCGTTTCTGTGTGCGGGCTTTCTCCAGTTCCAGCGAGCGGGGGCCACTCTTCATCGCGGTGTGCGGGCCTCTCACTGTCGCGGCCTCTCCCATTGCGGAGCACAGGCTCCAGACGCGCAGGCTCAGTAGTCGAGGCTCACGGGCCTAGACGCTCTGCGGCGGCATGTGGGATCTTCCCAGACCAGGGCTCGAACCCGTGTTCCCTACATTGGCAGGCAGATTCTTAACCACTGCGCCACCAGGGAAGCCCTCCTGAACATATTTAATATCTGGCCCTTTACAGAAAAAGTTTGCTAACCTTTGGTTTAATGTTTCAGAATCTGATCTTTAAAATAAAAATATACTCAGGGCTTCCCTGGTGGCGCAGTGGTTAAGAATCTGCCTGCCAATGCAGGGGACACGGGTTCGAGCCCTGGTCCGGGAAGATCCCACATGCCACGGAGCAACTAAGCCTGTGCGCCACAACTACTGAGCCTGCGCGTCTGGAGCCTGTGCTCCGCAACAAGAGAGGCCGCGATAGTGAGAGGCCCGCGCACTGCGATGAAGAGTAGCCCCCGCTCACTGCAACTAAAGAAAGCCCGCGCACCGAAGACCCAACGCAGCCAAAAATAAATAAATTAAATAAATTAAAAAAAATATATATATATACTCAAAAAAATCACCCTTTAAAAATTATAAAAGTAATACATATTTACTGTAAGAACTTAGTAAAATATCACAAAACCTCCAATACTCGTTCTATTCCTCGTTCCCTTACCTTCCCTGACCAACTGGATCTTAGAGCCATTTGGTGGGACAGAGCAGGCATGTGTTCCTGGTGGTAGGAAGTTGCCTTAGGGCAGAGCATGGGATCTCCTTACCCTGTCCTCTCGGAGTCCTAGAGAAATTAGGAGGACATCTTCATAGGAGGACTTCCCCAGGGAGTCAAGATCCTGAGCAAGGTGGGGAGGGCATCTCTGTGGATGGGTAGCCCAACATGTGGTACAGAGTGCCAGTGGGGTAAGGAGGGATGGGGTGGCAGGGGCCTGCCCTGGGATTCAGAGCCCTAGTGGGACAGGAGATTGGTACATGCAGGGGAATGAGTCATATAAGTAAATATATTAAGAATGATGGGAGCTAAGTTTATCAGTGTCAGGAAAGGGATTTGCAAATATTTTCAGGGAGAAAACTATAAAGAACCCTATGATGTTTGATTGGAATTAAAGACATTTGTGTGGACTCACAGATTTTAATAACTATAGATAGATATACTAGTAAATATAGATGTAAATGTGCATTTAAATACATATATTCCCCAGCTCTGTAAACTGAGATGGCCTGAGAACAGCGACACACCGTTAACAATGAGCACATCTAGCTCTGAGACCTTGGCTTTTATTTTATTTTTTTTATTATTATTTTTTTAATATAAATTTATTTATTTATTTATTTTTGGCTGTGTTGGGTCTTCGTTTCTGTGCGAGGGCTTTCTCTAGTTGTGGCAAGCGGGGGCCGCTCTTCATCGCGGTGCGCGGGCCTTTCTCTGTCGCGGCCTCTCTTGTTGCGGAGCACAGGCTCCAGACGCGCAGGCTCAGTAGTTGTGGCTCAGGGACGTAGTTGCTCCGCGGCATGTGGGATCTTCCCAGACCAGGGCTCGAACCCGTGTCCCCTGCCTTGGCAGGCAGATTCTCAACCACTGCGCCACCAGGGAAGCCCGACCTTGGCTTTTAAATACCATTCTCCACTAAAAGGAACCAAGGCTCCTTGGAAAAATGACTGATTCCAGGACTGGGGCAAAGAAAGTACAGAACACCTTGTGACAGAAAGCAAAGAAGTACTCAACAAATGATGGGGGCATGTCCCCCCTCCGAAAGAAAGAAAGAAAGAAAGAAAGGAAGAAAGAAAGAAGGAATGAAAGAGGGAGGGAAGGAAGGAAGGAAGGAGAAAGGGAGAAAGGAAAAAAGGAAGAAAGAAAGGACACAGAAACCAGTGTAAATAAGCTCCCACTGTTCAAACAGGAGACAAACTAAGCATGAGAATAAATAATATTATTAACGAATTATAATAAAATAGGAAACCATGAGTCCTTAGTGATATAAATTTAAAAATTGAAGTTTGATGAAGAAGAGGATATTTACATAGTCCCAGAATACCTCCATACAAAAATACTTCCTAATTACAAGTGAGAAAAGAGTAACTTTACAGTGGAGAAACCTGGGAGGCACAACTTTAATAAAGTGATCAAAGTGAACGTCACTGTAATTACGACAAATCAAAATCATGAGCTACCCGATAGGATGCAATGAGAGGAACACATCATCACTTTTCGATATTCCTGGCACAGATGCTTTACTAGAATCTAATATGAGAGCATACCAAACACCAGTTGAGAGACATTCTACAAAATTACTGGCTTATAAACTTCAAAACTGTCAAGGTCATGAAAGTCAAGGAAAAACTGAGGAACTGAGGACAACGGAGACTAAAGTGACATGAGAACTAAATGCAACATGTGATTCTGAACTAGGTTTATTTTGCTGTAATAGGCATTTTTGTGGACATTTAGTGGAAATAATTGAATGGGATTGAGGATTAGATGGTAGTAATGTATCAATGTTATTTTTGTGATTTTGATATGTTTGATATGATATGTGGCTGTGTATAAGAATGTTCTCATTTGTAGGAAATACACCCTAAAGTATTCAGGGGTGTTGGGGCAACAGGTTGACAAGTGATTCTCAAATGGCTCAGGAAATAAAATTTCTTTGTACAGTACTTACAATTTTTCTGTAAATTTGAGACTGTTTCAAAATTAATAAAATGTTTTTACGTTAAAAGAAGAGTCAATTGTGAGTTCCCTGTCTAGAGATATATAGCCATTTTGATAACCTTGGTTTTTTAGCTTTCCAGCTTTTATTTCTGTATAGATATTTTAAAATATTGTTTTATTATTTATTATTTTAGTGACTCTGATTATTCCATTCTTAATATTTTATAGTTTTCCTTTTTCACTTAACAATAAGCATGATACTTTTCTCATTTCATTTAGTGCTCTTATTACTAAATAATGTAAAATGCCTGCTAGTGTTTCATCATTTGGATTATAATAATTTATTTAATCAATCTCTTATTATAGAACATTTAGATTGTTTTCAATCTACCTCTGGTTGTTTCCTAATGGAAATTTATAGAAATAAAATTGCTGAGTCGAAGAATATGGATAATTTTAGGGTTTTTGATGCATAATGAAAATTACCTTCCAGAAAAATTGAACCAAGTTACATTACCATTATCAAATAGTAGTGCCTATTTTTTCCACAAGCTCAAAAATGATGGTTATTATAAGTCCTTTTATCTTTTAGCAAAGAATCAAAACAAATTATCATTTTAATTTTCATTTTGATTTTAAATAGATTATACTTTATGTATATGTTATTAACCATTTGTATTCTTTTGAAAATTTTCCCTTTCTTTTCCTATTTTCTGTGACAATATCCTTTTCTATTGAATATATTTATATATTATCTTTATACAGAATGACATTAACCTATTTTCCTCTCATTTATATTGTAGGTATCTTCTTTTCCATTTATATTGGCATTGTTTCTGTTTTTGTTATTCTTAGAAAACAAAAAACTTCTCAATTATGATTGTCTTTTTCTGTGCGTTGCCAAACGTATTTATTTTATTTAGAGTCAAGTTTAGGAAAGCATTTACCACCTGAAGATCATCTATTTATATGTATCATGTTTTAGAAGTTACTTAGTCTGGAATTATTTAAGTATATGATGTGAAGTAGGGATATATCTTTTCCCCCCAAAAAAACAGCAATTGTGAAGATCCGTTGTTAGTCTCAGAAGACAACAAAACTACAATGAACTATGGTCACTATGGTCTGCTCCTGGCCTCTGAGGCTCTCTCTCAGCCCAGGATAATCCTTGTTTATAGGCTTGGTTTCTTGGAGCAGGAGGAGGAGCAGTTGTCAAGCTCCAGAAATAGAGCATGACTATACAATTTGGGGGCCCCGGCCGGATGCAATGAGGCTTTTCCACATGATGGTCCTTGTAGTTTTTCTGTTTTTCTGTTTGTAGCTACTATCTTGAAGAAATAAAAAGCTATGCTTTTTATGTTGTAGCGGAACAAGTAGAATTGCAATGTTTACATTACAAAAGAAAACATCTATTCAATAAAATATCTGTAGTATTAAGAGGCAAAGGTATCTTGGTATATTTGAAGTATGTTGAAAAATTAGTGATTTGTTTCTCAATAACTTACATCCAAGTCAGATTTGGAGGAGTCTAATTTCTGAAACAACTTAAGACAACGATAATTATGATTAACCCATTTTGAATTTAGATGGCACCTTATTTTCTTTCTTAAATTTAGTTTTTATATTAGTCAAAACATGTTCATAGATTAAAGAGTCAAATACTAATACTAAAAAAAACAAGTGTAGTATTCTTTTTGCCAAACATTTCTGTTTTTCTCCACTTTTGAGTGTATGGTAAGATTGTATGTTTTGGGTTCCCTGATAGTTGGATGGAGCCAAAGAGTTGTAGCAAAAATGGGGTGTGTCACTTCCAGGCTGGAGCATTTAATTACTAAAGTGAAACTCTCCAGAATTTTTTTTTTTTTTTGCTCTGATACAGTGACTGGCAACACTCAAGTTGGTAGCTGCTCCATCAGCCTGGGGCAATGAGAATACAATAAACAGAGAATGTTGCTATCAGCAGTGGACATTTAATGTGAGCAAGAAATAAATGTTTGTGCTTAAAGTTACTGAGATTTTGAGATTTTTGTTCCTGCAGCGTAACTTAGTCTATTCTGATTGATATGATGATAGTAATGTATTAATTATTTTAAAATTATTTATATTGTTTACCATAACTATTTAATTATGTTTATATTCTTTCATTTTATTATTTTATATTATGTTAGTTTATATTATTTATTCATATTTATTAGCTTATTATTAGAATTATCATAATAGCAAACACATAGTTCTTATTATGTGCCAGGCACTATTCTAGTGCTTTATATATATATTAACTCATTTAATGTTCCTAATTATTCACTGAGGTAGGTACCATTATTATCCCCATTTTATACATGACAAAACTGCGGAAGAAAGAGGTTAAGTAACTTGTTCAAGTAAGTGGCAGAACTGAATTTTGAACCCAGGCAATTGTTCCCAGAGTACAACCTGTTAACTGCTGAGGCAGTTCTGTAAAGCTTCATTAGTTTTCTATTGCTGTGGAATAGCAAAGTTACCAAAACTTAGCGGCTTACACATATTTACTGTCTCACAGTTTCTGTGGATCAGGTATCCATGCTTGACTTAGCTGCATTCTCTGCCTCAAGATCTCAGCAGGTTGCCATAAAGGCTGTTGGTATGGAGGCTTGACTGGGGAAAAATTCACTTCTAAGCTCTTTCAGGTTTGTTGGAAGAATTTCTTTGCAACTATATGAGGAATCTGGCTTTTTGCTGGCTGTATTTTGGTGGCTGCGGCCACCTGCAGTTCCTTGTCATGTCAACCCTTCCATAGGCAGTTCACAACATGGAACTTTCTTTAAGGCCAGCAGGAGAGTCTCTCTAGTGCATACTAGCAAGGTGGCAGATGACCTCATCTTGCTAGTTCCTCTCTCTACAGGAAGTCTCTCTCTCTCCCTCTGAGACCTTTATATATATATATAATCTTCATTTTGCTAGTCTCTCTTTACATATGTATATGCATACGATAAAGTAACCATAGGAGTGACATCTTACTACCTTTACCATATTACCTAACCTACTTATGGAACTGTCAGCCCATCACCTTTGCCATACGATGTAATCCAATCTTGGGAGTGACATCCCATCATCTTTGCCTTATTCTATTAGTTAGAAGCAAGTCAACATTTCACCCACACTCAAAGGGAAGGGATTTTATAGGGTGTGAACCACTGGGGGCTGGTTAACTTGGGGTCTGTACTGTACAGGTGGCAAGAGAAAATGGAAGTGTAAGGACAAATAGAAAATATCCATTACATTTTCCAAATAATACATGTACAGAATTCTATAAAAAGGGACAAGACATTCAAATAATAAAAAGAGCCCATGGATATCAAAAGTGTGATTGAAGTGTTTTGCAATCGTATTTTTAATTTTCAGGGGTCTTTTTTGTTTGTTGAATGTCCCTTTTCCTTTTTATAGAATTCTCTGCATGTATTACTGATGCATTATCTCCTTTTATCTCAGAGAATTTTAATAATAGTTGTATTTTTCAATATTTCTCCTTCCTGCATAACTTTGCTTCTTCTAAGTTTCTTTTATCTATTTATTAATTTGGATCACAATATTCCATATTAGATGCTTGGCTCAATGGTCTAGTGATTGTTAACTATTGTTATATGTTTAAGAACTTGGAATTAAAAAGCTGAGTGGAAGCTCAACCTCCACCTTCTACCCTGCTCAAAGACCATTTTGGTAACTCAACTGAAACAAGCCAAAGCCTGAGGGTGTTTTTCACACAGGGTGGCACAACCCCACCCCCGCCCCCCATCCCAAGTAGTTTTGCAAACCCTGTGGAACTATGGAAGGCATGTAACAAGATCTCAGAAAATAACTAGTGGCCAAATATAATAGGAGAGAAAGAAAGATAGACAGATAGATAAATAGATAGATAGATGGATAGATAGATAGATAGATGGGTAGATATACAGGCAGGCAGATAGATTAGGACATTATTACAAAAAATCCAGACAAGAGATCATGGTGGTTTGGACCAAGATGGTGGATGGTAGCAGTGGTGTGGGAAAAGATAATTAAATAAATTCCGGATATAATTTCAAAGTAGAGCCTACAAGTTTAGATGTGGGTATGAGAGAAACAATGGCATCAAGGATAATCCCACATTCTTTTGATGTGAAGAACTGAAAGTGTGGAATTGCCATTAGTTGAGTTAGGGAGGGTTGTAGACGAATAGGTTCAGGTAGGTGGGTGGGAGAGATAAGGAACTTACTTTTAGGTATGTTGTATTTGAGAGACTTATTAGACATTTAAGTCAAGAGGTCGAGTCAAATAAGAGATTAGATATATAAGTGTAGAGTTCTGAGAAATCTGGGCAAGGGATATAAATTTAAGAAGCATCAGAATG
Organism: Eubalaena glacialis; assembly: GCF_028564815.1. Classification (NCBI taxonomy): domain Eukaryota; kingdom Metazoa; phylum Chordata; class Mammalia; order Artiodactyla; family Balaenidae; genus Eubalaena; species Eubalaena glacialis. The sequence goes on from NC_083718.1 coordinate 129,981,137, forward strand.
TGTGTGTGTGTGTGTGTATGTGTATTTGTACATAAATGAATGTGTGTATGTCATGGGACTGAGTGAGTTTGTCATGAATTCAAAAAAATGAGGGAAAAGAGAGGCACTAAATACCTAAATAAACAAATTGATAATTAAAACATCATTATGAAGTCAAGGGATAAATTATCAAAGACAATGAACAGAATAGTCATTGCTGAAAATTAAATTGCTAACATAATGGAATTGTTTAAGATTATTTAAAAAATACAGATTAAAAAAAGATTGAAGGAATTAGGAGGTGCCAATTAGTAAGTATGCAAAACAGAGACAATCCAACATATGGATAATCAATTTCCAGTAAGGAACCCAAGTAGAAAGACTTAGCAATATAGAAAGTATAAAAATGTTTGTTAAATAAACTAATATTTGAGTTGGATCAGTAAAGATTTTATACTTTGTTTGCTAGTTGGAGTTATGTACATAATTAGCACTCCTAAGGGAGAGTTGTCATTTGTTTAAAGCACTACTTTTATGTCAGTGTTATACAGGGTCAGATTTGTTACAGGTAAATTTGATTTTGTTATAGTAAAATCTTGTGGGTTTTTTCTTTAGTTGTTTGAGAGTTCTCTCCAGTTTAAAACCTACTTACTGATGTCCACGCCATAAGTGAGGCTAATAGTGCCCTAGCATTTCTTTTTCTACCAGTTAAGTACTGTTTACCCAGATTCAGTTTTGTTTGTCTCCAAACCAATCATGACAGCTATTCAGTTGTAACAGTTACCTAAACTAATTGAATATTATATAAACCTATGAAATATGAAAGTGAAAGAGCATTATTTTTCTCTGAAAAGCAAGTTGGGGAGGTTTCTGGTTGGGGTGTAAAAAGTTGTAAGAAACCATTGCTCTCAACCCAGTTACCAAAACAAGCTAGCTAAGATTTAAAAACTATTGTAGAGCTGAGAACACAAAGAAAACTAAATCAATCATATTCTAGAAGAAAAGGCATGGCTTCGTAGAAGAGAAAAGACACCTGGCTATTCTGATGCTTTTTGGAACACTGTGGGAGGAAGAATTTACCAGAGATAGGATAAAGAGAAACCAACGGAACATTTAAAGAACTTTTAAAGGCTGCCAAAGGTCAGGTATGACAGATTAGAATTTCAAGGAACCTCAGCCCCAGACAGACTGGCATCCAGCCACCAACTCTTTTCAAAGGTCTTCACTGAGTGTTTGGGGATAGTATACCAAAGCCTGAGGGCAGAACAGGAGAGCTGAGAAAGTGCAAGACAGGCAGCCACCTGAAAGCAGGGAATAGGGCAGGAGCATTGAAGAAACCCACTGAAGGCACTCCAGGATTTCAGTCACCCATGTTGAGGTGGGGCAGGAGAGCTAAGAAAAAGCTCCCCAAGCCATTCTGGACCTTCACAGAGTGTAAGCAGCTACCCTTTGAAGTTGGCAGCAGGGTAACAGTGAAGAGAGAGATATCAAGCTCATAAATCCTGAAGCAGGCCTGGAGAGCAAAGAGAACTTCCAAGCAAATCCAGGATCTGTCATCCTTGCTGTAAGCAGAGGGAGATCTCCCACAGTTCAGAAAACTGGAGGCATTGCTGTAAAGCATAAAGAGATCTCAGGAATCTCATCAATGCTCAGAGCCTAACTCCTACTGATGGAGAAAAAAAAATCTCAATCCTATCCTCAAAACATTTAAAGCCAGTCGTGAATTGAATTAAACTAATGCTGCAAAAAGACCATAGAAGCAGCCTGGCAGGAAAAGTGGTGTGTGCTCTCTTCTGGAAGTAAATATTATTTATTTTATTTTCTATTTTTTTAATTAAAAGTAATTAGAAGGCAATAAAGTACAAGATACACACAGAAGCAAGAAAATGTGCTCAACAGAGGAAGCAGTAAATAGAAGCAGACTCAGAGATGACCGAATTGTTGGACTTATCAGACCAGAACTTTAAATAACAATGATACAAAATATTACTAAAGAATCTAATAGAAAAGATTAAAAACATGCATGAAGAGATGATAAATTTAAGCACAGACATGGAAACTATAAAATAGATTCAATCTGGGTTAGAGGAGCAAATCTGAGTACTAGGTGTGTGGTGCTTGGCACTTAGATCTGTACCTAGACAATCCCCTTGGAGAGAGGGCTATAACTTAAAAAGGTGGGGGAGGAGACAAAGGAGGAGGAGGAGAGGGGGAGGAATAGTGATGTTTGGTGTAGGCTTTTGTACCTAATAGAAGCAGCAGTGAAGGTCAGTAAATGTGCTAACAATCCATGGGAACAGTAGAACAGCAAATATCTCAAGATCACTCATTTGGTTTATTCATAAATACATGATATCTTCTGGGAACTCTCAGGAACAGGTACTGAGAAATTTTCAGAGCTCTGAGGTCTTACAGAGCGTGTAGGGGCAACAAACAATGAAGCCTGCATGACTACTGTTAATATTACTTCAGCTATAAAATAAGCTGCTGAGGCCTGCTTGAACTTGGGTTTTGATAAATTGTAACAAATCTATTTCCTTTTTTCTGGAACTTTCATGATGCGGGAAAGTGGTTTATTTCCTTCTTGTGTATAAAGTTGCTCAGCTGACATAATACATTCACAGAAGAGATGAATGAATCTTCATCTTGTTTTAGAATAAACCTTACTGATCTAAACAACAGGTTCTATTCTACTAACAGTTCCAGTTGTTCCTGGGAGAAATCAATATAGTCTTCCTCCCCTCCCCACCTCTCCCCTCCCCTCCCCTCCTCTCCCCTCCTCCGCCCTCCTCTCCTCTCCTCTCCTCTCTTCTTTTCGTCCCCTTCCCTTCCCTTCCCTTCCCTTCTCTTTCTAGAGCACAGCTTATTGTGTGGGACTATGTCTTTTCTATTTTTATTGTATAAAAGCTACTAGGAACCACTTTAGTTACCTGGCTTTTATTAGACAATTTCTTGTTCTCAACTCATTTTTATTTCTAGTGAAACTTAACTACATTTAATATACCTTTTTATTTTAATTAATTACTTATTAGCACTGTATAATCAACTAGGTTGATTACAATCAACAGTTTTAACTTCAACACCCTTCAATTCAGGTTTCAGTGTATTAATTTCAACAAATACACAACTCTGTCAAAAATGCATTAACCGTGTCCGTAAAACTCAGTAGTAGTCTTAGCAGAGCCTTGATGGAAAGTCACTTTTTTTTTTTTTAACATCTTTACTGGAGTATAATTGCTTTACAATGGTGTGTTAGTTTCTGCGTTATAACAAAGTGAATCAGCTCTGCATATACATATATCCCCATATCTCTTCCCTCTTGCATTTCCCTCCCTCCCACCCTCCATGTCCCACCCCTCTAGGTGGTCACAAAGCACCGAGCTGATCTCCCTGTATTATGTGGCTGCTTCCCACTAGCTATCGGTTTTACATTTGGTAATGTATATATGTCCATGCCACTCTCTTATTTTGTCCCAGCTTCCCCTTCCCGCTCCCCGTGTCCTCAAGTCCATTCTCTAGTAGGTCTGCGTCTTTATACCCGTCCTGCCCCTAGGTTCTTCATGACCATTTTTTTTTTTTTGATTTCATATATATGTGTTAGCATACGGTATTTGTTTTCCTCTTTCTGACTTACTTCACTCTGTATGACAGACTCTAGGTCCATCCACCTCACTACAAATACCTCCATTTCATTTCTTTTATGGCTGAGTAATATTCCATTGTATATACGTGCCACATCTTCTTTATCCATTCATCTAGCAATGGACACTTAGGTTGCTTCCATGTCCTGGCTATTGTAAATAGAGCTGCAATGAACATTGTGATACATGACTCTTTCTGAATTATGGTTTTCTCAGGGTATATGCCCAGTAGTGGGATTACTGGGTCATATGGTAGTTCTATTTTTAGTTTTTTAAGGAGCCTCCATACTGTTCTCCATAGTGGCTGTATCAATTTACATTCCCACTAACAGTGCAAGAGTGTTCCCTTTTCTCCACACCCTCTCCAGCATTTATTGTTTGTAGATTTTTTGATCATGGCCATTCTGACTGGTGTGAGGTGATACCTCATTGTAGTTTTGATTTGCATTTCTCTGATTATTAATGATGTTGAGCATCCTTTCATGTGTTTCTTGGCAATCTGTATATCTTCTTTGGAGAAATGTCTATTTAGGTCTTCTGCCCATTTTTGGATGGGGTTGTTTGTTTTTTTGGTATTGAGCTGCATGAGCTGCTTGTAAATTTTGGAGATTAATCCTTTGTCACTTGCTTCATTTGCAAATATTTTCTCCCATTCTGAGGGTTGTCTTTTTGTCTTGTTTATGGTTTCCTTTGCTGTGCAAAAGCTTTGAAGTTTCATTAGGTCCCATTTGCTTATTTTTGTTTTTATTTCCATTTCTCTAGGAGCTGGGTCAAAAAGGATCTTGCTGTGATTTATGTCAAAGAGTGTTCTGCCTATGTTTTCTTCTAAGAGTTTTATAGTGTCTGGCCTTACATTTAGGTCTTTAATCCATTTTGAGTTTATCTTTGTGTATGGTGTTAGGGAGTGTTCTAATTTCATTCTTTTACATGTAGCTGTCCAGTTTTCCCAGCACCACTTATTGAAGAGGCTGTCTTTTCTCCATTATATATTCTTGCCTCCTTTATCAAAAATAAGGTGACAATATGTGCATGGGTTTATCTCTGGGCTTTCTATCCTGTTCCATTAATCTATATTTCTGTTTTTGTGCCAGTACCATACTGTCTTGATTACTGTAACTTTGTAGTATAGTCTGAAGTCAGGGAGCCTGATTGCTCCAGCTTCATTTTTCTTTCTCAAGACTGCTTTGGCTATTCGGGGTCTTCTGTGTTTCCATACAAATTGTGAAATTTTTTGTTCTAGTTCTGTGAAAAATGCCAGTGGTAATTTGATAGGGGTGGCGTTGAATCTGTAGATTGCTTTGGGTAGTATAGTCATTTTCACAATGTTGATTCCTCCAATCCAAGAACATGGTATATCTCTCCATCTGTTTGTATCATCTTTAATTTCTTTCATCAGTGTCATAGTTTTCTGCATACAGGCCTTTTGTCTCCTTAGGTAGGTTTATTCCTAGATATTTTATTCTTTTTTTTGCAGTGGTAAACGGGAGTGTTTTCTTAACTTCACTTTCAGATTTTTCATCATTAGTATATAAGAATGCAAGAAATTTCTGTGCATTAATTTTGTATCCTGCTACTTTACCAAATGCATTGATTAGCTCTAGTAGTTTTCTGGTAGCATATTTAGGATTCTGTATGTATAGTATATTATGTCATTTGCAAACAGCGACAGCTTTACTTCTTGTTTTCTGATTTGGATTCCTTTTATTTCTTTTTCTTCTCTGATGGCTGTGGCTAAAACTTCCATAACTATGTTGAATACTACTGGTGAGAGGGGGCGACCCTGTCTTGTTCCTGATCTTAGTGGAAATGGTTTCAGTTTTTCACCATTGACAACGATGTTGGCTGTGGGTTTGTCATATATGGCCTTTATTATGTTGAGGTAAGTTCTCTCTATGCCTACTTTCTGGAAGGTTTTTATCATAAATGGGTGTTGAATTTTGTCAAAAGCTTTTTCTGCATCTATTGAGATGATCATATGGTTTTTCTCCTTCAATTTGTTAATATGGCGTATCACATTGATTGATTTGTGTATATTGAAGAATCCTTGCATTCCTGGGATAAACCCCACTTGATCATGGTGTATGATCCTTTTAATGTGCTGTTGGATTCTGTTTGCTAGTATTTTGTTGAGGATTTTTGCATCTATGTTCATCAGTGATATTGGCCTGTAGTTTTCTTTCTTTGTGACATCTTTGTCTGGTTTTGGTATCAGGGTGATGGTGGCCTCGTAGAATGAGTTTGGGAGTGTTCCTCCCTCTGCTATATTTTGGAAGAGTTTGAGAAGGATAGGTGTTAGCTCTTCTCTAAATGTTTTATAGAATTTGCCTGTGAAGCCATCTCTCCTGGGCTTTTGTTTGTTGGAAGATTTTTAATCACAGTTTCAATTTCAGTGTTTGTGATTGGTCTGTTTATGTTTTCTATTTCTTCCTGGTTCAGTCTCAGAAGGTTGTGCTTTTCTAAGAATGTGTCCATTTCTTCCAGGTTGTCCATTTTATTGGCATATAGTTGCTTGTAGTAATCTCTCATGATCCTTTGTATTTCTGCAGTGTCCGTTGTTACTTCTTCTTTTTCATTTCTAATTCTGTTGATTTGAGTCTTCTCCCTTTTTTTCTTGATGAGTCTGGCTAATGGTTTATCTATATTGTTTATCTTCTCAAAGAACCAGCTTTTAGTTTTATTGATCTTTGCTATTGTTTTCTTCATTTCTTTTTCATTTATTTCTGATCTGATCTTTATGATTTCTTTCCTTCTGCTAACTTTGGGGTTTTTTTTTTTCTTCTTTCTCTCTTTGCTTTAGGTGTAAGGTTAGGTTGTTTATTTGAGATTTTTTTGTTTCTTAAGATAGGATTGTAGTGCTATATACTTCCATCTTAGAACTGCTTTTGTTGGATCCCATAGGTACTGGGTCGTCGTGTTTTCATTGTCATTTGTTTCTAGGTATTTTTTGATTTCCTCTTTGATGTCTTCAATGATCTCTTGGTTATTAAGTAGTGTATTGTTCAGCCTCTATGTGTTTGTATTTTTTACAGATTTTCCCCTGTAATTGATATCTAGTCTTATAGCATTGTGTTCAGAAAAGATACTTGATACGATTTCAATTTTCTTAAATTTACCAAGGTTTGATTTGTGACCCAAGATATGATCTATCCTGGAGAATGTTCCATGAGTACTTGAGAAGAAAGTGTATTCTGTTGTTTTTGGATTGAATGTCCTATAAGTATCAATTAAGTCCATCTTGTTTAATGTTTCCTTTAAAGCTTGTGTTTCCTTGTTTATTTTCATTTTGGATGATCTGTCCATTGGTGAAAGTGGGGTGTTAAAGTCCCCTACTATGATTGTGTTACTGTTGTTTTCTCCTTTTATGGCTGTTAGCATTTGCCTTATGTATTGAGGTGCTCCTATGTTGGGTGCAGAATTATTTACAATTGTTATATCTTCTTCTTGGATTGATCCCTTGATCATTATGTAGTGTCCTCTTGGTCTCTTGTAATAGTCTTTGTTTTAAAGTCTATTTTGTCTGATATGAGAATTGCTACTCCAGGTTTCTTTTGATTTCCATTTGCATGGAATATCTTTTTCCATCCCCTCACTTTCAGTCTGTATGTGTCCCTAGGTCTGAAGTGGGTCTCTTGTAGACAGCATATATATGGGTCTTGTTTTTGTATCCATTCAGCCGGTCTATGTCTTTTGGTTGGAGCATTTAATCCATTTACATTTAAGGCAATTATCGATATGTATGTTCCTATTACCATTTTCTTAATTGTTTTGGGTTTATTATTGTAGGTCTTTTTCTTCTCTTGTGTTTCCTGCCTGGAGAAGTTCCTTTAGCATTTGTTGTAAAGCTGGTTTGGTGGTGCTGAATTCTCTCAGCTTTTGCTTGTCTGTAAAGGTTTTAATTTCTCTGTTGAATCTGAATGAGATCCTTGCTGGGTAGAGTAATCTTGGTTGTAGGCTTTTCCCTTTCATCACTTTAAATATGTCCTGCCACTCCCTTCTGGCTTGCAGAGTTTCTGCTGAAAGATCAGCTGTTAACCTTATGGGGATTCCCTTGTATGTTATTTGTTGTTTCTCCTTTGCTGCTTTTAATATTTTTCCTTGTATTTAATTTTTGATAGTTTGATTAATATGTGTCTTGGCATGCTTTTCCTTGGATTTATCCTGTATGGGACTCTCTATGCTTCCTGGACTTGATTGACTATTTCCTTTCCCACAGTAGGGAAGTTTTCAACTATAATCTCTTCAAATATTTTCTCAGTCCCTTTCTTTTTCTCTTCTTCTTCTGCGATCCCTATAATTCGAATGTTGGTGTGTTTAATGTTGTCCCAGAGGTCTCTGAGACTGTCCTCAATTCTTTTCATTCTTTTTTCTTTATTCTGCTCTGCCATAGTTATTTCCAGTATTTTATCTTCCAGGTCACTTATCCATTCTTCTGCCTCAGTTATTCTGCTCTTGATCCCTTCTAGAGAATTTTTAATTTCATTTATTGTTTTGTTCATCATTGTTTGTTTTCTCTTTAGTTCTTCTAGGTCCTTGTTAAACGTTTCTTGTATTTTCTCCATTCTGTTTCCAAGATTTTGGATCATCTTTACTATCATTATTCTGAATTCTTTTTCAGGTAGACTGCCTATTTCCTCTTCATTTGTTTGGTCTAGTGGGTTTTTACCTTGCTTCTTCATCTGCTGTATATTTCTCTGTCTTCTCATTTTGCTTAACTTAATGTGTTTAGGGTCTCCTTTTCACAGGCTGCAGGTTCGTGGTTCCCACTGTTTTTGGTGTCTGCCCCCAGGGGCTAAGTTTGGTTCTGTGTGTTGTGTAGGCTTCCTGGTGGAGGGCACTAGTGCCTGTGTTCTGGTGGGTGAGGCTGGATCTTGTCTTTCTGGTGGGCAGGTCCACATCCGGTGGTGTGTTTTGGGGTGTCTGTGGCCTTATTATGATTCTATGCAGCCTCTCTTCTAGTGGGTGGGGCTGTGTCCCTGTCTTGCTAGTCGTTTGGCATAGGGTGTCCAGCACTGTAGCTTGCTGGTCGTTTTGTGGAGCTGGGTCTTGGCGTTGAGTTGGAGATCTCTGGGAGATTTTCGCCGTTTGATATTACATGGAGATGGGAGGTCTCTGGTGGACCAATGTCCTGAACTTGGCTCTCCCACCTCAGAGGCACAGCCCTGATGCCTGGCTGGAGCATGAAGAGCCTTTCATCCACACGGCTCAGAATAAAAGGGAGAAAAAATGAAAGAAAGAAAGAAAAAATAAAATAAAGTTATTAAAATAAAAAATAATTATTAAAAATAAAAAAAAATTTTTTTGAGTAATAAAAAAGAAAGAAAGAAGAGAGAAACCAAACCAAAAAACAAATCCACCAATGATAACAAGTGGTAAAAACTATACTAAAACAAACAAACAAACAAACAAAAAACCAGACAGAACCCTAGGACAAATGGTGAAAGCAAAGCTATACAGACAAAATCACACACAGAAGCATACACATACACACTCACAAAAAGAGAAAAAGGAAAAAGATATATATACCTTTGCTCCCAAAATCCACCTCCTCAGTTTGGGATGATTCGTTGCCTATTCAGGTATTCCACAGTTGCAGGTACATCAAGTTGATTGTGGAGATTTAATCTGCTGCTCCTGAGGCTGCTGGGAGAAATTTCCCTTTCTCTTCTTTGTTCGCATAGGTCCCGGGTTTCAGCTTTGGATTTGGACCCGCCTCTGCGTGTAGGTCGCCTGAGGGCGTCTGTTCTTTGCTCAGACAGGACGGGGTTAAAGGAGTAGCTGCTTTGGGGGCTCTGGCTCACTCAGGCGTGGGGGAGGGAGGGGTACGGATGCGGGGCGAGCCTGCGGCGGCAGAGGCCGGCGTGACGTTGCACCAGCCTGAGGCGCCCCGTGCGTTCTCCCGGGGAAGTTGTCCCTGGATCACGGGAGCCTGGCAGTGGCGGGCGGCACAGGCTCCCGGGAGGGGAGGTGTGGAGAGTGACCTGTGCTTGCACACAGGCTTCTTAGTGGCGGCAGCAGCAGCCTTAGCATCTCATGCCCGTCTCTGGGGTCCGCGCTGATAGCCGTGGCTCGCGCCCGTCTCTGGAGCTTGTTTAGGCGGTGCTCTGAATCCCCCCTCCTCGCGCACCCCGAAGCAATGGTCTCTTGCCTCTTCGGCAGGTCCAGACTTTTTCCTGGTCTCCTCCCGGCTAGCTGTGGCGCACTAGCCCCCTTCAGGCTGTGTTCACGCAGCCAACCCCTGTCCTCTCGCTGGGGTCCGACCTCCGAAGCCAGAGCCTCAGCTCCCAGCCCCAGCCCGCCCCGGCGGGTGAGCAGACAAGCCTGTCGGGCTGGTGAGTGCTGGTCAGCACCGATCCTCTGTGCAGGAATCTCTCCGCTTTGCCTTCCGCACCCCTGTGGCTGCGCTCTCCTCCGTGGCTCTGAAGCTTCCTCTCCATCCCCTGCAGTCTCCGCCCGCGAAGGGGCTTCCTAGTGTGTGGAAACCTTTCCTCCTTCATGGCTCCCTCCCACTGGTGCAGGTGCTGTCCCTATTCTTTTGTCTCTGTTTTTTCTTTTTTCTTTTGCCCTACCCAGGTACGTGGGGAGTTTCTTGCCTTTTGGGAAGTCTGAGGTCTTCTGCCAGCGTTCAGTAGGTGTTCTGTAGGAGTTGTTCCACATGTAGATGTATTTCTGATGCATTTGTGGGGAGGAAGGTGATCCCCATGTCGTACTCTTCCACCATCTTGAAGCTCCTGAAAGTCACTTTTTAAAAAAGTAATCCAGGTGACACATACTACTGTGTTGAGTATAAAAATAATAAATATGATGATTTCTTATTTGTGTGCAACAGAATGTGATCGAAACATTTAGGACACACAACATTGCCATTTTTAACACTATTTTTGCAACAACATTTGCATGTATAAGATAAAATGTAACAGTGGTAGTTACTGAATTCTTAGTTATATCCAGAGGTTTGGTTTAAAAAGCACTCTGGAGTTTACTATAAAGTCAAGAGTACTTCTCAATATTTTGTGCAACTGTATGTGCTTTTTGTGTGTGTACTGGTGGCTAAATTCATAATGATACAAAGGTGGGAAAGAAGTGAGAGGCATCCAGGGCAACGAAACTGTGTTATGGGTATATCATATTAATGATACACAGCAAATGCCAGATGAAAATCTGGACTTGCAAAATAAACCTATTAACAGTTGATTAGTTAATTTCTGAAAGGTTCATTGTTGGGTACTCTTAAATTGTAGGCCCTGGAAAGTATTGAGATGTTTGCCACTTTTACTGCTAAAGGCAAGGTACATGCACCTCTGCTAGTCTGAGCTGAGCTGTGTAGTATTATGAACAAGTTCTAGGTCCGCCTCACAAGTAGGTTTCTTTCTTTCCTTTTTTTTTTTTTTCTTTTTTCCTCCCACAAGGAGTTTCTAAACAGATGCATTGATTGCTAACAGTTTATCCACATCTCTACCAAATTTGCCTGAAAAACTTGGCGTTCAACAGTGGTTGTAAAGTTGCCGCTGCTACTAATCACTTATGTTGATGTACCTGAGAAGAAGGCATTTTGAAAATAAGGTAATACAGTGGGCCTGGGAGGGCAAAGCTCAGCGTCTCCTGTCTAAGAATAATTTCTTGTACCTTGATTTTTCTTAAGCCATTTATTGTTACTCAGAGGTAGAAGCACAAAGAGTGGAGTTTGTGGCATCAGGTTCATCTGTATATGAACATTGTTCAAAACCACTTCTGACCTGGGCAAGGCTGAATTTTGAATTTTTGCTACCTTAGTTAAGAAAAGATTCAAATGACCCACATGAAGTTAACAATAGAGTTTAAAAAAAACAAAAAATACTTATTCTCCTAGTGAAAGCTTTTATATTATTTTAAAGGAAATGGATTAGCAAAACTATTTCTTCCTTTTCTTTCACTGACCCAAGTATAATTATTGATTTTATTGTTAACCTTTTACTTCTCTTTCTCTTTGATCTTTAAACAATTATATTGAGAGCTGATGGAATGTTGTGCTCCATTAAGAGTTCAAAAGAGATTTGCTCAAAATTAAAAACTTTTATGCTTCAAAGACACTATCAGGGGCTTCCCTGGTGGTGCAGTGGTTAAGAATCGCCTGCTAATGCAGGGGACACGGGTTCAAGCCCTGGTCTGGGAAGATCCCACATGCCGTGGAGCAACTAAGCCGGTGCATCACAACTGCTGAGCCTGTGCTCTAGAGCCCACGAGGCACAACTACTGAGGCTGAGTGCCACAATTGCTGAAGCCCACGCACCTAGAGCCCGTGCTCTGCAATAAGAGAAGCCACCCAATGAGAAGCCCGTGCACCGCAACGAAGAGTAGCCCCCGCTCGCTGCAACTAGAGAAAAGCCCACTCAGCAACAAAGACCCAATGCAGCCAAAAATAAAAATAAATAAATAAAATTAAAAAAAAAAAAAGACACTATCAGGAAAGTGAAAAGTCAACCCACAGACTGGGAGAAAATATTTGTATATCATATATCCAATAAGGGACTTGTATCCAGAATATATTAAGAAGTCATACAAGTCAATAACTAGAGAACAACTCAATTTTTAAAAATGGGCAAAGGATTTGAATAGACATTTCTCCAAAGAAATATACAAATAGCTGATATGCACACGAAAAGATTGTCATCATCATTATCATTGTCATTGGGGAAATACAAGTCAAAACTACAATGAGATCCATTTTTCACCCACTAGAACTGTTATAGTAAAAAAAGACGGTCAGTAGCAGGTGTTGGCAAGAATGTGGTGAAGCTGGAAGTCATACATTGCTAATGGAAAATGGAAAATGGAAAATAATGCAGCCATTTTGCAAAACAGTTTCTTAAGTTAATCATAGATTTACCATCTGACTCAGCAATTCTACTCCTACATATCTACCCACAAAACTTGAAAACATATATCCATACACAGACTTGTATACAAATGTTTGTAAGCAGCATCAATAAAAATATCTAAAAAGTCTGAACAAACAATCATTGGATGAGAGGACAGACACAATATAGTGCATCTATACAATAGAACACTATTCATCGATAAAAAGGGACAACACGCTACAGCATGGGTGAACCTCCAAATCTCAGAAACATCTCAGTGAAAAAGCCTAACGTAAAAGAACACATATTATTCCATTTAAATGAAATGTTCAAAAAAGGCAAACATATAGAGACAGAAAGTAGATAACTGGTTACATAGGGCTGGGAGTGGGAATGAGAGTGGTTGTAAATAGGTACATTTCTCTCAGCATTATGGAAATATTCTAAAATTAGATGGTAGTGATAGGTGTACAACTATAAATACACTAAAATTCATTGAATTGAACATTGAAACGTGTGAATTTTATGGTTGATAAATTATATCTCAATAAAACTGGTGGAAAAAAAGATTTCTTATGAGTTCTGGCTCAGATCTTGAGGGAAACTACTACTTACCAGATGGTATTCTTCATTTTGGTGAGCCTCACTTTATTATACAGGTTTATTATGTTCCAGACTTAGTGTATTCAGAAAAATGCCAGTTTGGTATTTATTTAATGGAAGTTTTCTGAGTATTTTGATTTGGAGGAACAGGAGCAGAATTGGATGTTGAGATGCTCTTATATGTGCGTTATTATTTGCTTGTGATTGACAGGATCCAGGAGGTTGCCCAAGATAATCAGCTAATCCAACTTTGAAACTCCAGTTTCCTCCTGGGGTTCTCTAATGAGTTCCAAGGAGTAAGATGTGCTGAACTTACAAGGAGTAAGATGTGCTGAACTTAACTCCTAACAAAAATAATCCTTCATTGTTGACAACAAGCATAGATTGTCTTAAATCAGAAGAGGTATTAAATAATTTTTAAATCTGACAACAGGACTCCAATTTTAAGAGCTGTTCATACCTTCTTCCTATAGACCTTAAATCTGGTGAAAAACTTATAAAATGCTCCCCCCCGCAAAAGCAAAGAAAAAGGCCCTTGTTTCTGTATCATTTCCCAGAGAACAAAGACTATGGTAGTACAAAAGCTACATGTGCCTTCAGATGCCTTAGTATCAGCTTTGTACCCCATACCTGTCTCCCCTTCCCCCACCGGTGGGATAATTAAAGAAATGGAAAATATGTTCTAACAAGTTTCAGGTCTCTGTCCAAACTTATTTATAAAGTGTAGAAATCCAAGTTCCAACGTGATTGTTATTTTGAGTGAAAAGTTCTCTCTGAAAATGTAGAATAGGCACATTAAGAAGCCAAATGTACATTAGTTACCTGCTCCCATCCCCCACCCCCCCTTTTTTTTAAAGGATATATTCTGCATGATGGAGGCTAAAAGGAGGCAGCTGTGCCAAAGTAGTGGACCCTAAATCACTGATCAAAAATGAGAGAGAGGGGAGGCTCTGATTGCTCACAGTACAGGAGTGAATACGGGCTCTCAACCACAAATCAAGCAAGCTGAGAAAAAAAAAAAAAAGGCCCAATCAAGGCAGTAATGGCCTCCACTTCACAATCAGACAAGTGCTTCTTACTTGAAAAATCCTACCATTTATAGCTGATTGCTAACCCTGGCCTCATTTCTAATCTAAAGGGCGAGTAATAATTTGGAAAAGGAATTATAACAACTTCCCAACAATTTAGCAAATTGTTATTATTTCAGGGGGAGGGGAGGAGGGTGGAAAGGAGTTGCTTTTGTAACATGTTTCTCTTGTGGGCTACCATTTACGTGACATCAAATCCCATTGTTGCCATGCTAGAATAGCAACTAATATATATTGGAAATATTTTTTTAATGGTGATATCTTATGCCATGTCACGTGTTTCAATACAGTCCAAGTTATGGGTCTCCAAAGAAACAGGCAGGAGGAGGAGCTGTCAATTCTTTTGTACACATTTACCTACAATATTCTCAAATAAGTCTGAGGGAATGTCCTTGAGTATCTCTGTTTTGGAAAGGATTTTGACCTTTTGAAGAATTTGACTTCATAAAAAAATAATACTGTTAAATGCTCCACGGGGTTTTTCATTCAGTGTTGATGGATTTGGCTCAGGTAAGGTTTCTGCTAATAGAAATATAGTGATATATAGTCATCTTCTACACTTTTACTTTTGAATTTGTACATTAGAATGGATATATATGTGGCAATCATTTCATTAACCTTTTACATTCATAAACGTGAGATACCTTTTACATTGGTACTATTTTGGAGATTAATGTAATTATATTCTACTGAGAGATAATGCAGTTATTTTCTACTGAGCAAGACACACACACACGTGTATGTAACATTTTCTTCACAAAGCAGCTGAGCATACATATTTCATGTAATGTACGAAACAGATTTGGACCATGCTGCCTTCTGAGAAAGAAAATTAGATGATAAGAGTACAGGACAGAGGGATATATATAATCACAATGGCAGAAAAGATAGTGGAGTTGACCCTATTCAGCCTCTTAATTATTATGCAAATGAGGAAACAAAGGCTGGGAAAAGGCACTAACTTCCTGACGGTCACGGGCTAATAAGTGACAGAGATTAAATGAAGACTTGGATATCCGTAGTCCCACCACCACACCTTTTGCATTGTATCTTATTCTTTCAATACCATTCTTCGAAGTGGCTTTAAATTATGTGTTTTTAGTAATATGCCATGTTAGCCTCATATAGTGCAGACACTGGTGAGTTTTGTAATAGGATATGCTTAACATCAACATGCAGCTTCAAGCCTATCGTGTGAGCAATAATATTATTTCTGCATGATTCGCCACTTTCCATTATCCTTGTAGTAAAATTTCGCTGTAGTTTAGAACCCTTTTGTCCTTACGTATAAGATGATTAAAATATCATCAATTGAATATATACTTCTTTCTCTTTTATTTCCCAAATTAAGACCAGTTACCCAAAACAGAATAGACAATTAGTAGCAGAACCAAAACACAGTATTGTTCTTTCATTTCTCTTTTCAGGTAGACAACCAGCAGAAGAATTCTGTGGGCAGACTACAGGCCTCTGCAGCTGTACAAAAGGCAATTGACATGTCTGGGAAATCAGGCCATAATTCTGATTCTAAGTTAGAAAAAGTGCAACTCCCTATCGTTTGAATGAATGTAAACGTAATGAGCATTTTAAAATTATTTATTCATTTTCAGTAGAAAAAGTAACTTCCTTTTGGTATTTTCCATATGTCTAGCAAATACTAGGTATAGAAAATATACCTAATTTTTTGAATTTTTGAATCAAAGGAAATACTTTGATTTTAACTTGAAAATGTTAACCATAATACACTATGCTTTTTGAAGAACAACAGATTTTAAGCAGATCTAAAAAATTGGATTTAGAAAAACAAATATAACTATCTTTATTTATGTGTGTAACTGGAGTAAGGAGGCTAAATTTTTCGGATACCCAAAAATGATTTATAGCTTGCAATTACCCACTCCATTCAATATAAACAGGATCGTAATTCATATTACATAATCTGTAGCACATTCTGAAGTACATAATGCTACTCTGGAAAAAGTATTTTCTTATATCATCTCTCACATCCCTCACCATGGCCTTAAAATGAATTTTTTAAAAGAAATAAGGGACTGATATTATTAAGTCCCAGAGTGGGACAACAAAGTACTTTAGAAAGCAGCTTGAAATTTTAAAACTTTTAAGAGTAGGAAATCTGAGATATTGTAATGGGAGGTATTCATTTTGTTTTGGAAGGGAAAGAGCTTTGTTCTAATGGATACATTTGCTGTACTTCACAGCAGTTTGAAAATTAGCAAAAAAATCAATAAGACTTTCACTGTGGCTCAGGAGCATCAGAATGTAAAGGCTTGAAGAAAAAGACCAAGTAAACCCAAAAGCTGACAAAATATAAAGTAGTGACCACAGGCAAAAACATGAGATGAAGCATCATGCCCTCAGAAGTAGCCTAAGCATTTTGGTAGAAATAACAAAAATGAACTTTAGATAAGAAACTCAAAGCATACTTTTGTTTTACAGTTTTAAAATTAGACAAAGTAACAAAATTCATTCACAGTCCAACTAAGGGAAAATTAGGGATCTGAGCCCAGGAAAATGTTTTTCAAGGACAGTGCTTTTCTAGGAAATGTCATTCTCCTAACCTTCTATTTTATTAAAACTAAACAGCTTAGAATATTTCCACAAGCAAAAATGACCCCTAGTGTTAGGAAATAGATTCCTTAGGGTAAATCATAAGCACACAGTATCATTTATAAATATAGTTAGCACACACATTAAAAATAATGTTAGCACACACCTTTTGTCACTGTTTGTAATACCATAAGCTGCTTTAGCGTACACAAAGACATAAAGCATATGATAGGCAATCTCTTTTCTCTTGCCCATTAAATAAAAGAATATCTAATCCTCAGATCCACTCAAGCAATTTTAGATTTTTGTCATTCAGAAAGGACTTTTTTCTCATTACGAAACATATGCTTATAGCTATGAGTTATAGCAGATGTAACTACGAAGAGAAAAAAAGGCAGGATTTTTTAATAAAAATTCTGGTAGCATTGTCAAGGACAGTGTGTGGAACGATTTCAAGGCAGGCTTCTTGAGTAGTACAGTTACCTCTGTATAAGAAATCCTAGCTTTTATGGACTAAATGGGAAAGTATTCAAGCTGTTTTAGCTGTGTAAATCATTAGACACATTATAACAAAACTCTACAATTTGTAAGTATTTAAAAGCACTTGTATCATTAAACCTACACAAAAGAATTTTGTAGTAGCCATTTAACAGTTAACTTTTATATCTTAAAGAGAAAATTTTGGAAGGAAAATATAATATTAAAGAATAAAGTTCCCACAAGGTAACAAAGAAGTGCAACACATGCATTGTAAAGGGATCTCTTTACCAAGAAAAACAGTACCGAAAGAAGGTTGCATTAAGATTCAGTAATGAATAATTAAACACAATTATGACTTTTTTATGTGTGTGGAAAATAAATAAAACTAGTAAAGTCAAGTGTGGTTTAAGAAGCAAAGAGGAATGAAAACAAAAATTAACAGAAAAAACCTGCGCTCGTGATAAATGAGTAAACGCAAAATGAAACATTAAAATACAAAATATAGGCATATGTTTAAGCTTTTTAGAAGCTATTGATTGTAAATGATAGCTACTTATGTTAAAATAAGAGATTTTGTTTGCACTGCATAATTTATCAATGAACACTAGAAAAAATGTGAAAGTAAGAGCTAATAAAATACAGATTTATGATATAGGTTAAAAAATCAAAATTACTTACCTAACATCAAGCACAATGTAATTAATTTCAGAATAAGTTAATATTACATACATTTTGCATGTTAAAAATACACAAAACCACTTTCAAATATATGTTTTGAATTTTGTTCTCAGTTTAATTTGAAAGATTTCCTGAAAAAGGAAAACACCATGCTTCTTCCTATGGGCTTATTGCTACCAGAGTAATTATCTAAGAAGAATATGCCATGATGATAAACTTCATTACTCAATAACATCAGTAAACATTAAAATATTTAAAGAATATTGTACTGCATTATGGTTTATTCTATTTAAATCTCACAATTATAGCAGCCTTTTCTTCTTGTATTTCTCAAAGGGATGAATTGCTAGGATTTGATAATCTGCTGTTAATGCAAGCTGATATTACAGTCGTATGACCTAATTAAACATTGGGATTCATATTTAAAATATATAATTACCAGAGTGTTATTTTAAAAAATGTAATTACTAGTTTCTACTTTAATAGCAAAAATTGATGTTCGTGTCAACAGACTATGGAAAGTTTTCTGGAAAATATTTTTCTTCTCTGATTGTAAAGAAACAATGAAAATATCTCACTGTTGAAACCCATTATTAATATTTTTTCATGGAATAAATTCTCTTGTCTTTCATCATTGTGGAAATTTCTGCTTCCAGAAGTGTATTATGTGTCATTTCTTATTGTCACTTTGAATCCATTCATCTTTCTTTATTCATTTTTCTTTATAGGAATATATTTTCATTTTCGGCATTTGAGAAATCCACACACAACACTAACATGAAAGGTAAGTGAAGCAACAAACTTCCATTATTTTAAAACAAAATAGACTCGAAGATTTGGGGCTTTGGGGAGGAATTTTTCATTTCTGAATTGCACAAAATCATTCATAATTACCTCTTAGTGATTTCAATATCACAAATCCCTTCTGATTAGCCGTCTTAAAAAAAGAGAGGAACCTGCTTCAGAATTGTTTGGCCCTGTTGGAAGCCCTGTCTTAGGGAATAGCAGATTATGTAATTAAATTGAATCGTGTATTTTCCATAGAAACAAGGCATGATACTGGAACTGATGCAAGCTATATGCTCATTTCTATATTTAGACTGCTCAGCGTCAACACTGCGGCAGTCCACTGACTGATGAACCAAGAGTTAAGGCATCCTACGTAGCTTTCCAATTTAAAAAAATATGGAAAAACAGAAATAAGTAGTGACTGTAGAAATGGCTGATGAAAAGTAACTCTTTTAAGGAACTGTTCTTCATTCCTTGAGTGAAAGAATGTCCCCACAAATAGTATTTTCCCATTTAGAGGGTTGATTGGCTTAGAGTGCAGTATAGAGAAGTCTGGGGAAACAGTTAAGTTTAGGATCCAAAAAGGAGATCCAGGCAAGAAAGCAAAAACCTAAGTTCACGGAGGAAACATGCCAAGTCCCTCCAGAAGTTTGTAAGTGAAAATACGAATGTAATATTGAAGAAAAATGCTCCTTCATTTTTCAAATGCAAAGTGTAATTTAGAGCTTACAAGGACAAACCAGGTGTTATTGCGACTACATCTAACACACAACAGCAGTAAGAAGGAAACAAATCGCTGAAGATTTGTCAGCATTTGATGAACTTTAAGGACACTCCTTCATACCAGGCTTCACATCCACACCAAACCACAATTGTAGTCCTAAGTACCCAGCTGTGCTGTATTTTGAAATCCTCAGCACTATACTCTAAATTGAAAGTGTACCTTTTACATTTTACCTATACAATCAGGAAAAAAATTCAGTGTCGCAGAAGTCCCTCAAAATCCAGAGATCAAAAACCTCTGTCAGTGCCCGTACAAAATCTAGAATATGTTGTCATCAGGAATCAAGGAACATCAATCTTAGAATGATTGTTTTAAGTCAACAACAATGGATTATTTGTAGACTTGGCGATTGAATGTAGATATTTAAATTTTGTAACTACTTGTCTAAGTATTGAACATTATATTTAACATAAAGAATAAACAGGACTGCATGAGGCATAGTAACATTAAAAACACTAAAGAAAAAGTTTGACATGGAAATCTATAATCCAAATAAATTTCACTATAATTACCCACCCTTTTTCTAGGACACCTGTAGGTGGAATACAGATATACTGTACAGAGAGAGACAGCAATTTCCTTCAGAGCCGGTACACATAGAGATATATAGATTTATCTTTTGAATTTATAAAAATGTTTATTATAATTCTTTACACATACACATGACTTATGTGTATGAAAAATATTTAAAGATATGAAGATGATCTTATAATTCTATGTAGATTTTAGACTCAAGAAGACTAAAAATTTGAAGTATAGCTTGTTCCCAGTATTTCTTTCATTTTATGCCTTAGACATAATGTAATTTTAATAGCATACTGGAACAACAAAGGTGAAAGCTTCTGGATATTTAGCTTCTGTTATTAAAATACCAAATGATGAAAATATCATTTGATGTTATGTGATCTTATTTTTTAGAAGAGTAAGTGGCAGAGTTAATTTTCTTAGTACTATTTTTTCTTAAAAATAAAAACACCAAAATATTCTGTATTGGTGTTGTAAAGAAAATAAAACAAAGCAAAACCCACACCATCTCAGTTTTAAATGATGCTCTAACTGCTCTGCTAGGTCCACTGTGTGTGGTGCTCTGCCACCTGGTGGCTACTTGTGAAAGATCTAGACAGTGTGGGCATTCTGTTTCTCTTTTTTCCTTTACCCTCTCCTTTACAGAACTGATGAATTAAACTTCAGTTTGACAATATTCCTGTTGCTATGGGAAACAGTGGCTAGTTCATGTGACTTACTAATTTTCTCTTGCCTCATTTCAAAGCATCAGTACAAATTAGCTGCAAGATTAACAGGAGGTTCAAATAAGTTATTGGCAATTGTTAAGTAAAATGAAATTAGCTAGAATTTCTTCATCTCTGCATAGTGCTTTCCTCCAAAGAGTGAGGAACAGCTTATTTAACTCTTACCATATTCTGCAAACTAGGTAGGGATAGATATTAAGTCATGAAAAGCTAAAGAACAAAGGAATTCATTAAATGAATATAATGAAACAGCATTTCCACATATTAATATGAACATTCCTGCTGCTACATCACAGAGGAATGAACTTAGTAGACAGTTTTAGATGTCATTTCTGTCAACACATCTCATGGATGGTGTAAACCCCTGGATCCAACCTTTGAATGACCATCACTTAGTAACTGATTATTACGCACTGATGAATCATTCCATAATTATTAAAAAAAAAAAAAAAGCCACTTGCTGTCATGTCACACCTAGAGTTCAGAATGTAGTTTCTAAATGCCAGGGAATCAGATCTCTTTGACTGAGAATGTGATACACACACACACACACACGGGAATATTATTCAGCCATAAACATAAAGAAGAAAGAAATCTTGCCATTTGTGACAATGTGGATGGACCTTGAGGACATTATACTAAGTGAAATAAGTCCGAGAAAGACAAATATTGTATGATCTCACTTATATGTGGAATCTAAAAGCAAAAACAAAACCCCCCGAATCAAGCTCATAGATACAGAGAACAGATGGGTGGTTCCAGAAGTGGGAGATGGGGGAGGTGTGGAGGAAATGGGTGAAGGGGATCAGAAGATACAAACTCCCAGTTATAAAATAAATAAGTCATGAGGATGTAGTATACAGCATGGTGACTATGGTTAATAATACTGCAGTGCATATTTGAAAATTGCTAAGACAGAAAATCTTAAAAGTTCTCATCACAAGAAAAAAAATTTTTTTAACTATGTATGGTGATGTACCGTTGACTAGACTTATTGG
This sequence comes from Eubalaena glacialis, assembly GCF_028564815.1. Classification (NCBI taxonomy): domain Eukaryota; kingdom Metazoa; phylum Chordata; class Mammalia; order Artiodactyla; family Balaenidae; genus Eubalaena; species Eubalaena glacialis. The sequence continues at coordinate 130,002,829 of NC_083718.1, forward strand.
GGTGATCATTTCACAATGTATACAAATATAGAATTGTTATGTTGTACACTTGAAACTAATGTAATGTTATATGTCAATTATACCTCAATTAAAGGAAACAAACTATAAATTAAAATAATTGGAAAAATATGTTAGAAACCAACAATGTGCAAGGCATTGGAGATACAAAAATGATGGAAATATAGCTTTCTCCTTCAAGTAGTCAAAGTTCAATATGGTGGTGGTGGTGGATATATATATGTGCAATTAATACATGTCAAACTGCCCTTTTTTATTGTTTTTAAGAAGGTGTGGTACATATATACAATGGAATATTACTCAGCCATAAAAAAGAACGAAATACTGCCATTTGCAGCAACATGGATGGACCTAGAGATTGTCATACTGAGTGAAGTAAGTCAGACAGAGAAAGACAAAATTCATATGATATCGCTTATATGTGGAATCTAAAAAAAGGGTACAAATGAACTTATCTACAAAACAGAAATAGAGTTACAGATGTAGAAAACAAACTTATGGTTACCAGGGGGTAAGGGACAGACGGGGAGGGACAAATTGGGAGATTGGGACTGACATATATATACTACTGTATATAAAATAGATAACTAATAAGGACCTACTGTGCAGTAAACAGTTGTTTACTGGCAGGTAAACAATTTGGTCATTGGGAAAGATTTCATTTTTCCTCTTTCATGGTGTATATTTGGAGGAAGGACTTTCTTTTCAGTTATCCTTGGAATAGCTAAAGAAAGTAGGTCATTTCTGTGATATTCAGATGTGTGAAAAATTTGTGTTAATAAAAGTGACAGAAATATCCGGAAAAAGGTATATAGAAAGGGAAAGAAATTCCTAGAGCATTTAAATAATCTGCCGCTGATTTGAAAATGAACCAAAGAGAATGTCCAGAAATAATAAAATAATAAAGTATAGTCTGTGAAATGTAAAACTCAGTGGGCCAGCTAGACCATAGATTAGACACAGCTGAAGAGGGAATGCATTTACTGAAAGATAACCTGAATAAATGACACAGATTGAAGCACATAGAGTAAAGAGATGGGGGCAGGGGTTGGGGGTGGATGAAAAGGTTAAGAGAGATAGAGAATAGATAAACTAGGTCCAATATATGACTAATAGCAGTTTCAGAAGGAGAGAATAGAGATGAGGAGAGGTGTGAACTATAGACTCTAGTTAATAATACTGTTTAAATATTGGCTCCTCAGTTGTAACAAAAGCACCACACTAATTTAAGTGGGAAACTGTGCCAGGGAAGGGGGAAGTGGAGAGATGTATGAGAACTTTCTGTACTTTCTTCTCAATTTTTCTGTTAACCTAAAACTGCTCTAAAAAATAAAATCGATTTAAATAAATAAATAGTAACACATGCAATGGGTTAAAATTAAAGTTTAAATTGAACCATTTCAGGGGCAAAAAGAAAAAGGGCTGAGAAATAAATGACTAGCAAAAAACAAATGCATTAAAAATCCAGGACATTGAACATAAGCATTTACGGGTATTAAAATTCTTTTGCAGTAAGAGAAGTCTGCATGTTGAGAGCAGCATGGTAGAGCAGGAAAAGGAGAGGCTTGAGGGTCAAAGCTCATTTTTAAAGGCCAAAAGTCCTAACCAAAAAATATTCCTTATTATAAAACTTCTAAGGCAGGGCTAGATTTACTCCCCCCTCACCAACAACCAAACTAAAGCCTGTTCAAGGGCCACCCACAGAAGGGTGACAGCAGCCATTTTTCAAGATTCTTCAACACTTAGCCCAGGAACATACACAACTCCTGTCAAAAATGGGGGAAGCCCTTGTTTTCAAAACATGGTGCTCATCACTGTTTTTGCTCTCATTTGAAATCAGGTGGCTCTGCAGGAGGCTTTATTTCTTTGGGGTTAAGTTTAGCCCTCGAGACCTTTGCCTTAGCTTCCAGAACATTAGTGATGAGTGCTCAGGCCTTGCAGGCTCCCAAACAGCCACCCATGGTCCCGCCACCTCAGGGGCGCTCCAAGTTCAGGCACATCACAGAACCTGCAGCACTCTGCCCCTTTCCTAGTGGGGGAGGAGGGTTAAACACCCCGGCAGCCATTCCCGTCTTCAGTTCTTGAAGCACCAAGCCCGCAATCCAGGACTGGTTTATGGGTATAATAACATGTGTGGTTGCACAGGTCCTCCTGCTTAGAAGAGCCCTGCACTTACCTTAATGCTCTGTTGTTACCATTTTGTAATTCTTTTTTTTTTTTTTATTTAATTTTTTTTTGGCTGCGTTGGGTCTTCGTTGCCGTGCGTGGGCTTTCTCTAGTTGTGGTGAGCGGGAGCTACTCTTCGTTGCGGTGCACGGGGTTCTCACTGTGGTGGCTTCTCTTGTTGTGGGCTCTTGTGTGAGCTTCAGTAGTTGTGGCACGTAGGCTCAGTAGTTGTGGCACGCGGGCTCTAGAGCACAGGCTCAGTAGTTGTGGCGCATGGGCTTAGTTGCTCCGCGGCATGTGGGATCTTCACGGACCAGGGCTCAAACCCGTGTCCCCTGCATTGGCAGGCGGATTCTTAACCACTGCGCCACCAGGGAAGCCCCATTTTGTAATTCTTTTTCTTTTTTTAATTTTATTTTTAATTTATTTTTTTGGCTGTGTTGGGTATTCGTTGCTGCACGCAGGCTTTCTCTAGTTGTGACAAGCGGGGCTACTCTTTACTGCAGTACATGGGCTTCTCACTGCGGCGGCTTCTCTTGTTGTGGAGCACGGGCTCTAGGGGTGCGGGCTTCAGTAGTTGTGGCACACGGGCTCTACAGCGCAGGCTCAGTAGTTGTGACGCACGGGCTTAGTTGCTCCGCGGCATGTGGGATCTTCCCAGTCCAGGGATCAAACCCATGTTCCCCTGCATTGGCAGGCAGATTCTCAACCACTGCACCACCAGGGAAGCCCCTGTAATTCTTAAACATTATTTTTTTAGCTGAAAACAATGGAGGTTTATTCTTTTCTTTTCTTTTTTAAACAGTGAGATGAGAAGGTTTATTTAAGAAAGCATTAGATGTTTTTGTAAGTCCATTAACTTTTCTTTGGGATTTACATGAAAATTCTGTTTCAGTGTGTGTATATGGATAAGGAATTTTTTTTTTCAATGGAAGTATAGTTGATTGACGATATTGTGTTAGTTTCAGATGTTCAGCAAAGTGATTCATTGATACATATATATATTTTAAGATTCTTTTCCGTTATAGGTTAATACAAGACATTGAATATAGTTCCTTGTGCTATACAGTGAATCCTTCTTGTTTATCTTAAACATTTTTAACGAGGGGCCCCACGTTTCCATTTTGCAGTGTCCTCTGAAAATTATATAGCCTGTCCTGCTCTAATCTCTTATTTATTATATAGTACACTAACATCATAGTTTAACTCGCCCGAATTTCTAACCAAGTGTTGCCAACCCTGGTGCCCACAGGAACCAAGCATTGAAGTGTGAATGATTGCAGCAGGTGAGACAGGGAGCCAGTAGGGGGTGCTGCAGCTGTAGTGAGCAGGAAAACAAGCGCGTCCAAAAAGGGGAGCCAGTCCTCGGCTCTGCTAAGAGCTGGCTCAGTGTAGCCAGATCCTCCAATTTTTCAAGAAAAACTATGTACTTTAAAAAAAGTCATCATATTTTAAAATATTGTTTCAATTAGGAAAAATATCCTCTGTGTGGGCCAAACAAAACACATGTGCTTGGCTGTAACTCAGCCACTAGTTTATGATGTCTGGCCTAAGATTTCAAAAACAAAACCATGTTTTTTAATTTCCCTCTCTGTTTCTCAATAAACTTGACAACTTTTTTCCCTCTCTTTTAGAAAACAAAGGTAGTTAACAAAATTAAACAATGGAGAATCTGGGACTTAGCAATAGGTGCTTGCCTCCGTCCTGGGGGAAGGGAAAAAATTTCCTCTCATTATGGATGGATCAATGACAATAAAAACAAACGACAAGGCAATTCTCAATAGGTTATCTTGTATTTTATTACTAAATATCCCTGCCGCAGTTATTAATATTGTTGATCAGGCATGTGGATAGAATATATAAGTAAAATAACATGTTAAGGGACGCTAAGGAGTGAGTGGGATTCAGTGTCTTCTTGGGCTCTTGGCAGCGCCTGGCCACTCTTCTCTAACCTAAAAGGTCCAGGGTGGTTCTGTTACCTCAGGCAAAGGGATTAGGGGGCAGCCCCTCTCTTCCGGAGTCTCATGCAGATACTCACTTTATAGAATTCTTTTTTATTGAAGTATAGTTAATTTACAATGTTGTGTTAATTTCTGCTGTTCAGCCAAGTGACTCAGTTATACACATATATACATCCTTTTTAATATTCTTTTCCAGTATGGTTTATCCCTGCGCTACACCGTAGGACCTTATTGTTTATCTACAGTAGGACCTTGTTGTTTACTGAATCTTTGAAACACATAGTTCCCTTGGGGGTCAGTTTGGATGAGTGAAAGAAAGTCAGTGGATTACAAGGCCTTTAGAGAGATTTTTAAACAACAGAATGTGTAGTCATTCCACCACAGGATGCTGTCCTCTACGCACACATGCTTTTCCTACAATTCTTATGTGTTTAGGGCTTATTTTCTAAAATTGTTTCTCTTCTTTTTCCGTCTACCTGCCTGGCAAGTATTTCCATATTCTACTCATTAAATTAGAAGAAATGTTCCAGATATTCTGAGATTAAGACTTTTTCCTCCCCAAATTCCCTCCTGGCAGTACTGTATATAAGAATGTGCACTGCACGACTTCAAAGAGTGCCATGCACATTGTCATCTGTGGGAATGTCTCCTTCTCCTAGAGTTGTACAGAGTCCAACACATAGCTATGCATGTGGCCGTTCCTCCTGGCAGCTGCCTGAGACCTAACGATAAGGACAGTGACTTAACTAATTAAAATATTGGAAGCTCCTCCTATATTATAGGAGGAGCTATGACATGAATATAACATGAATACACAAAATCTGTGATATAGATACATTGCAACTGTAATCGTTGCTTTTTCCTTTTTCGTTAAAAAATCTTTAATTCTTCTCCAGTGCCTTCAGGATTACGTCTGTTACCAGTGGCTTCTAAAAGGGGTGGGTTGATTTTATCAGAACCATTTGGATGAGTTGTTTAAAAAATAAAGATTCCCAGAGAGAAAGGAAAAAATAAAAAGAGATTCCAAGACTCCAGGTTGAAGATTCTGGCTTGAGAGGTCTAGAGTAGGGCCTGGGATTCAGTGTTTTAGAAAGCAGCCTGGCATGCCCAGTCCCATTCCCACCAGGGAATTCTGCTGAACAGCCCCGTTTAGGAAACACTGGTCTACCTCCATGCTGGGCCACAAGGCCCTTCACAGTTGTGCTTCAACCAGCTTGACTCATTTCAGACCACATGTTGTATTTCAGCTTTAATGGAATATTCACCATCACTGAATACATCATGTTCTTTGGTGCCTCATATTACACATTCCTCTGTCTACAAGAGTTTTGCTTGGATTTTTCTGTCAAGTGAACTTGTTTCTTGGCCTTTAAAACCTAAACGACATGGTATCCCCTTGAATTGTGATGGTAGTACTCCCTTGCCTAGAATCAATTATTCCTGCCAAGTTCTTATAACAGTATGTATTGTAGAAGTGATCCTCAAATATCGTTGTTTAGATACTTCCCCCAAAAGAATTTTTAAAACTCTGTACTTAATATAAAAATTTATTTGCCTCATAAGTTTAAATCACTGCCAATGATATAATTTGTAGCACATTAAAACATCAGCTCTTTATAATAAACGTATGCCATCACTTTCTCAAATATAGCCAAAATAAACTCAGTACTTTAGGTCAGGTTCTTGAAGAAGAAGACACCATTCTAGTGCAAGTGATTTATTAAGCAGGAGCTCCCAGGAGAAATGGGGAATGGAGTGGGAAAAACATGATAGGATTAAGGCGACGTCCCAGCCTTAGCCTGATGCTGCTGGGAGCTTAAATGGCAATTGCACATCCAAGTTTATCCCATTTCTGGGCAACAGAACTGTCTTTTGAAACTCTGCACTTGTCATTATTGGCTGTGAGACAGTGAGTGTGTGTGTGGTGGGGGTGGGTAGAGGGCAGGAAACAGACTCCCAGGCTTTTTCTCCTCTATCTTAGAATGAAGAGGCTCCAGCAGCCTAAAGCAAGAACAGCCAAGCATACAAACTGGGAGATGGGGCACAGCACTAAGGAGAGGGAGCTGGACCATCTGGATGGGTTCCAGAGGTATCCTCAACAATACCCCATGATGTGATAATATTATTAATTTAAAAAATATATTAGACTTCTGATTCTGGAAGATGGAGTAGATATACTTTTTCCTATTCCTTCCACTAAGTGCAACTAAAACCTCTGGACAGGGAATTCCCTGGCGGTCCAGTGGTTAGGACCTGGCACTTTCACTGCTGGGGCCTGGGTTCAGTCCCTGGTTAGGGAACTAAGATCCTGCAGGCCACGCAGCACAGCCAAAAATAAAAATAAAAACTGGACACTACGTATAGAACAAACATAAGAAGACTCTGAGAGATGACAAGGGAAAGGTAGACCAGCTAGGGATTTGGGGACCTAAAGAACAACATAATTGTGAGTTCCCTGGGTTTTCTTTTTACCTCACATATCCCAGACTGGGCATTGGAAAAGCCAGCAACCCGGAAATGTCAATGGGCTCAGACAAAAAAAAAAAAAAAAAAAGCCCCAACAAAAGTCTGCTTTCTCTAGCCAAAGAACCAGGAAACAAACAAGAGAACACTTTTGAAAAGTAACAGCTCTACTGGAGAGGCCCAGCAGTTAGTCAGAGCATAGGAGACAGACCAGGACAGGAGAGGCGGGAGTCATTGTCTCAGAGGTGAAGGCTACTGGGATGGATGAGTTAGCTGGGGTGCAGACAGGAATGCAAGATGAAGGCCAAAGACAGAAACTTGGGAATGCCTACAGCATTATTACCCTTTGGTTTCCAATTAGAGAACAACTTGGGAGCTTTAAAAGAAAAAATACATGTGCTTATCCCTTGAGATTCTCAGGTCTTTTCTGCATTTTTTCAAGGTTCTAAAGATGATTCTAAGGTGCAATAAATGTTGAAAAATATTAAAGTGTTGGAGAGAAAAATAACTGATGATTCACTATAAACAGGGAAATGATTGAGAAGAAAGCATTCAGGATGCCGATGAAAGGGCAGATTCAGGGGTGTAAGAGTGTTAACGGGGCCAAATGTTGCAGAATGGCAAGAAGATGAAGGACTCAAAATGAGTAAGGGAAATATTAGTATCTTACTCTAAAGGCCAAAGAGAGTTCAGAGCCATGATAGAAAAAAGGAGTAAACCTGGGCATATATCCAGACAAAACTATAATTCGAAAACATACATGCACCCCTATGTTCATAACAGCACTATTTATAGTAGCCAAGACATGGAAACAACCTAAATGTCCATCAACAGATGAATGGATAAAGATGTGGTACATATACACGATGGAATATTACCCAGCCATAAAAAGAATGAAATAATGCCATTTGCAGCAACATGGATGGACCTAGAAAGACAAATAACATATGATATCACTTATATGTGGAATCTAAAATATGACACAAATGAACTTTTCTATGAAACAGAAATAGACTCACAGACATAGAGAACAGACTTGTGGTTGTCAAGGGGGAGGGGGGCAGAGGAGGAAAGGATTGGGAGTTTGGGATTAGCAGAGGCAAACTATTATATATAGAATGGATAAACAAGGTCCTACTGTATAGCACGGGGAACTATATTCAATATCCTGTGATAAGATCATAATGGAAAAGAATATGAAAAAGAATATATACATATGTATAACTGAATCATTTTGTTGTATGGCAGAAATTAACACAACATTGTAAATCAATTGTACTTCAATAAAATTTTTAAAAATAATAATAGTTTAAAAAAAGAACGAAAAAAGAAGCAAAGAAAAATCTCACAGTAATTTTGGAGCTTCCTGGACCCCATCCCTGATAAATTTGCTTAGAGGACAACAGATAGCTATAAAGTCGATTGACTTTAAAAAATGAATACAAAATGGTGTCTGTCAGAAGACAAGCATCTGGGATACAAATCTAAAAATAATTTATATAAAGACTTAAGCAAATTATAAAAATATTAGGAAATGCCAAAATCACAACTCAATGTTGACTACCTCCTATAATTTTTCTTACTTGATGTTCTGGTGTTTTTGTCTTTCAATTTATTAGTTCTATGACTAACTAGAAATTTCTCTTTAAATGTATACTTCTATGATTTGATATCTGAAAATACATTGTGAAAAATCTTCAATTTATAATGAAAATAAATAGCAAAGTAAATAGTAACATATATGCAAAATGGTCTATTAAGTGCTTTCACATTTTTATTTAACTTGATCCTGTCAACACTCCTCTGGTGTAAACATGGGAGGGATCAGAATTACTATTATGCGGAAGAGGAAATGGAAGCCCTTGGAAATTAAGTGATTCGCTTAAGGACCACCAACTTCTCTGTAGCAGTCAGAACTCAAACCCGAGGCTTCTGATTTTTTGCAATTTTTCATAGCACATTTGTTCTAGAGATTCCTGTGTCATAAGTTATCATTTCTGACCAGGCGTAGTGAAAAACTATGCCCACCTGCTTCATGGAGGATGTGCCAGTGGCAAGCTCTGGTTTGTGAGAAATAATGGGGAAAGAAGAGGGTTCAAGTATAATATTTTGTCCTGAACAAAAAGGATATCAGTTGTTTTATCAACAATGGCTAAAGAGAGGAAAAAACTTGTCCTTGGACTCCATGGCAACAAGCAGCAAAGTGACCCCCTTGAAGGCTGGAGATTTCAAAGTTAAAAATAAGTAAAATGTTGTCATGATTTTTACTCTAATATTCCTAATGTTAAGGCTCTCTTGAAAGGGTATTATAGTTCTCCTGTTTTATAGAAGTAGAAACTGAAACTTAAGGAGAGAGAAGCATTAAAAATCATAATTTTATTTTTGCAATGACTGTGTGACTAAAAAAGATGGTATTTAAGAGCAAATATTGATATTATACACAGCTATTTTTAAAAGCTAAGGGTTTCCCTAAAATATAGAGAAAAATTAAATCTTGTTTTTCTGAAAGGCTGATACACTCAACAAACTAAAATACTCCTATAAAGAGCAGCTTTATAATATCTATTAGAAACATTATTGTACCAAGACACTTCAGAACCAAATCTCAGTAATCTTCAGGGAAGATAGTAACACTGATTCCTGGATCATCATGATCATCATTTTCAAGTTCTTTATTATTTTCTTCAGTAATATATTTGCCACATGCTTTTTCTGGGTTTCTTTTTTTCTTGTGAGTATATGATGAGTTATTTTTTTCTCTGATTTTCTCTTTGGGAAATGAGGTCGTAGAAATAGTTTCTTTTTCCAAAGCATGTTGTAGGCAGTTGTAAAACCTGTAAAGAAATAAAGTATTACTGTTATATCTGTGTGTTCTGAAACAAAATGAAATACACCTAGAATTTATAAATTACATAAACCAATGTCTCATATTAACCTCAAGATATAGAATAAATCACAGAAATAACGTGCTTCTTGCTTTTATGATTTTTTACTTAGGAAAAGGAATGTTTCAGTTCTTTAAGAACAGTCCTGAAAACTGGATTGGAATCACCTCTTGATAACCTCTATCCTACCTTAATTTCTATTCCAGATACAGGAATCAAACAAAGATTAAAAATAAGAAAAAAATATATTTCTTTAAAAAGAATCATAAATGTAATAGAGGCTCATTTTAGAGAATTTGCAAAATATGTGAAGTTACAAATACAGATCACCTTTACATAACTACCTAAAAATAATGACTCTCATATTTTTATTCTTTCCAGTTTATTAGTGTTTTCTGAATTAATACATCTGTACGTGTATACATATACCTACTGTCTTTTATACAATGGTGATATTACATATAAAGTTTTACATTGTTTTTTCAAATTTAATATTTATTGAAAACACTTTCCATATCACTAAATGAACTACAAAATAATACTTCTTAATGGTAGTATAACATTATGCCACTTAGACTAGCCTTAATTTACTTTCAAATTTTCCCAATACAAACAACAATGTGATAAACATTTTGGAAATAATGTGATCTGAGTTTCTAGCTATTTAGGATAGATACCTAGAAATGTAACTACATGGTTAAAGGTTATAAATATTTAAGGCTCTTGATAAGTACTACCTGTTTTCCAGAATGGGTATTCAAAAAATACACTTCTAAGGGCAGAACTTGAGAGACCACTTCACTCATACAGTGAATATTACATCAAAAAACACGCTTTACTTATAGGTGATTACGGTCTCTCATTATTTATATTTTCACTTCTTTGTTTGAAAGTGAAATTGAACATTTTTTATTAGCTATTTTAATTTTTTAATGTAAATTATTCTTTTCCTTTACTCATTTTCCTGCTGGAGTTTTTGTGTTAGTTTTCAGCATACGCTGGAAAGCAGCAGGATGACTTGGTATGCTGTGTGTGCTTCACACGAGTGGTCCCCTGGGAAAGCTGAGGTTGGCTAATTCCAACCTCACTGAGTCTCGATTTCCTCATTTATAATACTAGCTATTATCCTGTACCTAGCAGGGCTGTCGGAGGGATATATATGTAAGTACCTAGCACAGTGCCTGGCACTGAGTAAGTTCTCAAAAACGACTATTGTTATGGAATATAAACTCCATGAGACCAAGGACTCCATCTATCTTGTCTTCTGTTATATTCTTAGCATGGAGTACAGTACAGCCACACTTGGGTAAAAATATGCCAAATAAGTGAATAAATAACTACTGAACAAAAAAGGTAAATATGGATGTATTATCTTAGGTCCCAAATAAAATGATCTGAAAGTTGAGAACTCCTTTGCCACTGCAGGGATCTCATCATGCTTTAATATCCTATTATAATGGGAAGCTATGACAGGAAATTTCTGACATCTACAGAAGAGACTGCTATTTGGACCAATTTTCTTCTTTCTTTAATTCAATGAACAGGCTAAGTTCTGCCTGCAAAAGCTCTAAAACTGCCCTAAAAAACCCAAGATAATCACCTCTTCCCAAATACTCCACACAATGCTAATATATACCTAACATGATTACTAATATCCTATCCATATTTCAAGAACTTATATACTCATCACTGTACACCTTGATATCCAGCACCATGCCTGGCAGATAATAAGGGCTAATTGATATTTCTAAAATGAATAAATCAGTCTCAAAGAGGGAGGTACAGTAAAAGGGAAAACAGTATTTTAAGAGTTATAGCAAAAGGCTTTGAAAAATATTAACTGATGTTTAATTTTTTAGACCCCATAACATGGTAACAACCTTTTCATTTAATGCATTCCTTATATCCTTACTTTACTGAAACCTGGTTTCCCACAAGGACACCACTGCCCTGCATTCCTCTTAAGTGGAGACTGCTTATTCTTTCCATATCCTGCCTCAGAGTTGAGCGATAAGGTCAGAATTCACCTGCCTCACCAACAGTTTGCCAGACTAAACTCCTTCATGTGCTCCTCTGGTTATCTAACAATATTGTGTTCAGTCCTTTACGTTCATGGAAACTTCTACACTTGGCTTGATCTTTGTCTCCAGGTCTTGCCATCATCCTGGGTGACTTCAATGACTAGTTTTCTTCTCATCTTCCACAATGCCTATTTAGAATGGTTTTAAAAAATGACCCAGTAGCATAACTCATTTTATCTAAAACAAATCCAAGCATGCTACAAAAGGGTATCACCCTTATCTGATAATAAGAGGTTATTCATGATGTGCAACTTTATATTCTATCATTCTCTACCCAACCCTGCTCTTTAAACTTAGGTAACCAAGTCTTTTCTCTGGATTCTACTGCATTCCTAGAAAATTAAAGATAAGACTAAATTCCTCTTTTATGATCACAGAAAATTAACAGCTGTGTAAAATACCTTGTCAATTACATTAAAAAGGTAATTAAAGAGGAACAGGTGCCTTACTTTAATCTTCCATCAAACAACCTAAGAATTCAAAGCTATATCCTTGGGGTACCAAAAAAACAACTGGTAAAATGGAACAAAGACCTTTCCATGTTGAAAGCCAAGAATAAAACTTCAACTACTTTTTTGTTTTCCTTGGTTAAGGGAACTTTTAAAATGTCCTTTGGTAAACTGTCTTACTAAGTCAGAAATTTGTTTTCCAATTACATGTTCTCTTCTCATGATATGACCCTTTACACAGCATTCTAAAGCCCAATTCTCAAAGTGTAATTTTCTCAGCTCTCAAAGGCAACAAAATGAGCTTGGAGTATAAAACGAAATGTATGCTCAGGTAACTGTTTTGTTCCCCCCTCAAAAGAAAATCAAATTATCTTCAGTTTTTCTACCTCCACAGTCAAGATTATCATGACATAGGGCAACCTGTATACAGTTCTCTTCATGAGAGAACTTTTCAGACCAGTGCTGGGAAAATGAATTCTTGTTTCTCGGATCAGTTAGAGGACCATGTGCAATAAAAAGCTGGTATTTCGTTGACTTCCGAAATAGGAACATAAAATTAATGAAATCTAGGCACAATTTCATACTCTTTTAAGGCTTCCATTATTCACAAAAAACAAAAGAAGGCTATTCTCATATATCATGTATTTGGATTTTTAACTGATTTTAAGCTCTAGCATTTTTTATTAAAAAGCATGTATGTGACAGGGCCTGTGCCAGTGCTAGAAACAGGTAAGAAATGTGGTCTGTGCCCTCAGGGAGCTCAGGGTTTAATGGGGGCTGCAGAGCCATAAAGATACATTCAACATGCCATGAAAAAGCTAAGATAAAGTAGGAGCACACTGGGGGCACTGGGGGCACTTTGCTCTAAGTAAGATCATGAAATGTTCCTTGGAAAAAAACCCAATGCCTGGGCTGAATTGCAAGGATGAGTGGAAGCTGGCTAGGTAAAGGGAGAGGAATTATGAGAGGAAAAATTGAAGGGAGGGGACATCCAAGGAGGAGCGATCAGAAAATATGTGTTTTCACTATTTACTTCTCTGATCTTCATTATCTACTTCTCTGATCTTAAGTATACAGGGAAGTGTGTGAGTTATTTATTTACCAGCTTTAGTTCCATTTTAAAAAATAAGACTTGACTCCTCTTCTCCCCCCGTTTCTATCTGCTGCCACATTCGGGTTATGTTCTGCAGTATCTCTCCCATTCATTTTGTTACTCGGGGTCCTGTTACTTCTTGCCTGGACTGTGTAGCAAGAGCCTACTCCTGCTTGCCCCATGAGTAAGCCATCTTACATCTTCCAGAATAATCACCCTAAGGCTTTGAAGCCATAAAAGTAGTACTACTGCTAGAAAAAGTCTGTCAGCTAAATTGAGCAAATATTTATTGACCACTATTCTCCTGTCAGACACTCAGAAAATAATAAGAAACTGTCTTTTGCCTTTGGTGAACTCAATATAATGTGTTAACTTTTAAGTTCCTTTATTGTTTAGGATAAACTCAATAAACATTTATTGGGTTTCTACTGTGAGCCAGACACTCTATAAGGTTTTAGGATGAGAGATATTTGAAGTGTGTGTATGTATGGGTATGTGGTTGGTGGGAGGGGAAAGTCAGTCCTATACACAATATGACCAAGTTGTACTGGGGAAAAAAAGACATATGTGCAATTAAATAACTGTAATTTAATATGGTTCACATTTCTGTTTTCACTTAGGCATAAATTGTAATAATGCCGGTAAATGATAATAAGAATTTGAACCAAGGAAATGGGTAAATGAGGTTGAGATTAAGATAAGAAAGATATTAAGGAAAGGCTGATGGGATATTTTGGTTAGATATATTCAATAGGTTATTAGGCATATGGGCCCAGGACTCAGGAGAGATTTGGAAGATCTACCAGTATCTGGGGAAGTTGCTGAAGCAATGGGCCAGGAAAGGAATCCTGGAGAATGATAGCATTTAACCAACAGATAGAATAACACGAGAAATCCAGAAGGAAGCTAAGAAAAAGCACCACAAACAGGAAGGAAAGCAGCAGTGATGTAACAGAAATTCTTACCGACAGGTATATGAAATAATGCTCAATGTCACTAATTATCAGGGAAATGAAAATCAAAACCACAATGAGATATCACCTCACACCTGTCAGAACGCCAATTATCAAAAAAACAAAAGACAACAAGTGTTGGCAAGGATGTTGAGAAAAGGAAACCCTTGTATACTGTCGGTGGGAATGTAAAATGGTGCAGTTCCTGTGGAAAAGAGTACGGAGGTTCTTCAAAAAATTAAACATAAAATTACCATATCATCTAGCAATTCCATTTCTGGGTAAATATCCAAAATAACTGAAAGCAGACACTCAAACAGATATTTGTATACCCATGTTCACAGCATCATTATTCACAATAGCTAAAAGGTAGAAAAAACTCAAACATCCATTGATGAATGAATGGATAAACAATATATATTAAATACAATGGAATATTATTCAGCCTTAAAAAGAAGTAAACTTCTGCAAAGGAGGCAAGACTATACAATGGAGAAAAGACAGTCTCTTCAATAAATGGTGCTGGGAAAACTGGACAGCTACATGTAAAAGAATGAAATTAGAACATTCTCTAACACCATACACAAAAATAAACTCAAAATGGATGAAAGACCTAAATGTAAGACCAGACACTATAAAACTCTTAGAGGAAAACACAAGCAGAACACTGACATAAATCGCAGCAGTATCTTTTTTGATCCGTCTCCTAGAGTAATGGAAATAAAAACAAAAGTAAACAAATGGGACCTAACTAAACTCAAAAGCTTTTGCACAGCAAAGGAAACCGTAAACAAAACAAATAGACAATCCTCCGAATGGGAGAAAATATTTGCAAACAACGTGACCAACAAGGGATTAATCTCCAAAATTTACAAACAGCTCACATGGCTCAATATCAATAAAACAAACAACCCAATCAAAAAATGGGCAGAAGACCTAAACAGACATTTCTCTAAAGAAGACATACAGATGGCCAAGAGGCACATGAAAAGATGCTCAACATTGCTAATTACTAGAGAAATGCAAATCAAAACTACAATGAGATACCACTTTACACCAGTGAGAATGGCCATCATCAAAAAGTCTACAAACAATAAATCCCGGAGAGGGTGTGTAGAAAAGGAACCCTCCTACACTATTTGTGGGAATGTAAATTGGTGCAGCCACTGTGGAAAACAGTATGGAGGTTCCTTAAAAAACTAAAAATAGAGCTACCATATGATCCAGCAATCCCACTCCTGGGCATCTCTCCGGAGAAAACCATGGTTGGAAAGGATATATGCACCCCAATGTTCATTGCAGCACTGTTTACAATAGCCAAGATGTGGAAGCAACCTAAATGTCCATCGTAAATGAATGGATAAAGAAGATGTGGTACATATATACAATGGAATATTACTCAGCCATTAAAAAGAATGAAATAATGCCATCTGTAGCAACATAGATGGACCTGGAGATTATTATACTAAGTGAAGTAAGTCAGACAGAGAAAGACAAATATCATATGATATCACTTACGTGTGGAATCTAAAAAATATAAGTGAACTTATTTACAAAACAGAAACAGATTCACAGACTTAGAAAACAAACTTATGGTTACCAAAGGGGAAAGGTGGGGGGAGGGATAAATTGGGAGTCTGGGATTGACATATACACACTAGTATATTTAAAACAGATAACCGGAGGGAGGGGCAAGATGGCGGAAGAGTAAGACGCGGAGATCACCTTCCTCCCCACAGATACATGAGAAATACATCTACACGTGGAACTGCTCCTACAGAACACCCACTGAACGCTGGCAGAAGACGTCAGACCTCCCAAAAGGCAAGAAAATCCCCACGTACTTGGGTAGGGCAAAAGAAAAAAGAAATAACAGAGACAAAAGAATAGGGACGGGACCTGCACCAGTGGGAGGGAGCTGTGAAGGAGGAAAGGTTTCCACACACTAGGAAGCCCCTTCGTGGGCAGAGACTGCGGGTAGCAGAGGGGGGAAGCTTCGGAGCCACGGAGGAGAGCGCACCCACATTGGTGCGGAGGGCAAAGCGGAGATTCCCGCACAGAGGAGCGGTGCCGACCAGCACTCACCAGCCCGAGAGGCTTGTCTGCTCAGCCGCCGGGGCGGGCGGGGCCTGGGAGCTGGGGCTCGGGCTTCGGTGCTAGCCGGGAGGGAGTCCGGGAAAAAGACTGCAGCTGCCAAAGAGGCAAGAGAATTTTTCTTGCCTCTTTGTTTCGCGGCGCGCAAGGAGAGGGGATTCAGAGCGCCGCCTAAACGAGCTCCAGAGACGGGCGCGAGCCGCGGCTATCAGCGCGGATCCCACAGCAACAGGGACGCAGAGGGAAAAACGGAGAGATCCCCGCACAGAGGCTCGGCGCCGAGCAGCACTCACCAGCCCGAGAGGCTTGTCTGCTCACCCGCCGGGGCGGGCGGGGGCTGGGAGCTGAGGCGCGGGCTTCGGTCGGATCCCAGGGAGAGGACTGGGGTTGGCTGCGTGAACACAGCCTGAAGGGTCTAGCGCACCACAACTAGCCGGGAGGGTGCACGAGAAAAAGTCTGCAGCTGCCGAAGAGGCAGGAGACTTTTTCTTGCCTCTTTGTTTCGCGGCGTGCAAGGAGAGGGGATTCAGAGCGCCACTTAAACGAACTCCAGAGACGGGCGCGAGCCGCGGCTATCAGCGCGGACCCCAGAGACGGGCATGAGACGCTAAGGCTGCTGCTGCCGCCACCAAACAGCCTGTGGGCGAGCACAGGTCATTCTCCACACCGCCCCTCCCGGGAGCCTGTGCAGCCCGCCACGGCCAGGCTCCCGTAATCCGGGGACAACTTCCCCGGGAGAGCGCGCGGCGCGCCTCAGGCTGCTGCAACGTCACGCCGGCTTCTGCCGCCGCAGGCTCACCCCGCCTCCTCCGTACCGCTCCCTCCCCCCGGCCTGACTGAGCCAGAGCCCCCGAATCAGCTGCTCCTTTAACCCCGTTCTGTCTGGGCGGGGAACAGACGCCCTCAGGGGACCTACATGCAGAGGCGGGTCCAAATCCAATGCTGAACCCCGGGAGCTGTACGAACAAAGAAGAGAAAGGGAAATCTCTCCCAGCAGCCTCAGAAGCAGCGGATTAAAGCTCCACAAACAACTTGATGTGCCTGCATCTGTTGAATACCTGAATAGACAACGAATCATCCCAAATTTAGGAGATGGACTTTGGGAGCAGGATATATTAACTTTTCCCCTTTTCCTTTTTTTTGTGAGTGTAGATGTGTATGCTTCTGGGTGAGATTTTGTCTGTATAGCTTTGCTCTCACCGTTAGTCCTAGGGTTAGGTCCGTCCGTTTTTTTTTTTTTTTTTTTTTTGGCTTAAAAATTTTTTTTTCCCCTAATAAATGTTTTCTTAATAATTTTTTCCTTATTTTCTATTTTTAAAAAAATTTTTAATAAGTTTTTTCATATTTTTTATTTTAAAAAATTAAAAAATTTTTTTTCTTAATAAATTTTTGTAAATAATTTTTTTCTTATTTTTAGTATAAAAAATTAATAAATCTATTTTTAAAAATTAAAAAAATTTTTTTTCTTAATAAATTTACTCTTAATAATTTTTTTCTTTTTTTTATTATAATTGCTTTTTTTTATTTTATTTTATCCTCTTTTTTTCTTTCTTTCCATTTTTTCTCCCTTTTATTCTGAGCCGTGTGGATGAAAGGCTCTTGGTGCTCCAGCCAGGCATCAGGGCTGTGCCTCTGAGGTGGGAGAGCCAACTTCAGGACACTGGTCCACAAGAGACCTCCCAGCTCCACGTAATACCAAACGGCGAAAATCTCTCACAGATCTCCATCTCAACATCAAGACCCAGCTTCACTCAACGACCAGCAAGCTACAGTGCTGGACACCCTATGCCAAACAACTAGCAAGAGAGGAACACAGCCCCATCCATTAACAGAGAGGCTGCCTAAAATCATAATAAGGCCACAGACACCCCAAAACACACCACCAGACGTGGACGAGCCCACCAGAAAGACAACATCCAGCCTCATCCACCAGAACACAGGCACTAGTTCCCTCCACCAGGAAACCTACACAACCCACTGAACCAACCTTAGCCACTGGGGACAGATACCAAAAACAACGGGAACTACGAACCTGCAGCCTGTGAAAAGGAGACCCCAAACACAGTAAGATAAGCAAAATGAGAAGACAGAAAAACACACAGCAGATGAAGGAGCAGGGTCAAAACACACCAGACCTAACAAATGAAGAGGAAATAGGTAGTCTACCTGAAAAAGAATTCAGACTAATGATAGTAAGGATGGTCCAAAGTCTTGGAAATAGAATAGACAAAATGCAAGAAACATTTAACAAGGACGTAGAAGAACTAAAGAGGAATCAAGAAACGATGACAAGCACAATAAATGAAATTAAAAATACTCTAGATGGGATCAATAGCAGAATAACTGAGGCAGAAGAACGGATAAGTGACCTGGAAGATAAAATGGTGGAAATAACTACTGCAGAGCAGAATAAAGAAAAAAGAATGAAAAGAACTGAGGACAGTCTCAGAGACCTCTGGGACAACATTAAACGCACCAACATTCGAATTATAGGGGTCCCAGAAGAAGAAGAGAAAAAGAAAGGGACTGAGAAAATATTTGAAGAGATTATAGTTGAAAACTTCCCTAATATGGGAAAGGAAATAGTTAATCAAGTCCTGGAAGCACAGAGAGTCCCATACAGGATAAATCCAAGGAGAAACACACCAAGACACATATTAATCAAACTATCAAAAATTAAATATAAAGAAAACATATTAAAAGCAGCCAGGGAAAAACAACAGATAACACACAAGGGCATCCCCATAAGGTTAACAGCTGATCTTTCAGCAGAAACGCTGCAAGCCAGAAGGGAGTGGCAGGATATACTTAAAGTGATGAAGGAGAAAAACCTACAGCCAAGATTACTCTACCCAGCAAGGATCTCATTCAGATTTGATGGAGAAATTAAAACCTTTACAGACAAGCAAAAGCTGAGAGAGTTCAGCACCACCAAACCAGCTTTACAACAAATGCTAAAGGAACTTCTCTAGGCAAGAAACACAAGAGAAGGAAAACACCTACAATAACAAACCCAAAACATTTAAGAAAATGGGAATAGGAACATACATATCGATAATTACCTTAAATGTAAATGGATTAAATGCTCCCACCAAAAGACACAGACTGGCTGAATGGATACAAAAACAAGACCCATATATATGCTGTCTACAAGAGACCCACTTCAGACCGAGAGACACATACAGACTGAAAGTGAGGGGATGGAAAAAGATATTCCATGCAAATGGAAATCAAAAGAAAGCTGGAGTAGCAATTCTCATATCAGACAAAATAGACTTTAAAATAAAGACAATTACAAGAGACAAAGACGGACACTATATAATGATCAAGGGATCGATCCAAGAGGAAGGTATAACAATTGTAAATATTTATGCACCCAACATAGGAGCACCTCAATACATAAGGCAAATATTAACAGCCATAAAAGGGGAAATCGACAGTAACACAATCATAGTAGGGGACTTTAACATAAAAGGGGAAATCGACAGTAACACAATCATAGTAGGGGACTTTAACACCCCACTTTCACCAATGGACAGATCATCCAAAATGAAAATAAATAAGGAAACACAAGCTTTAAATGATACATTAAACAAGATGGACTTAATTGATATTTATAGGACATTCCACCCAAAAACAACAGAATACACATTTTTCTCAAGTGCTCATGGAACATTCTCCAGGATAGATCATATCTTGGGTCACAAATCAAGCCTTGGTAAATTTTAAAAAATTGAAATCGTATCAAGTATCTTTTCCGACCACAACGCTATGAGACTAGATATCAATTACAGGAAAAGATCTGTAAAAAATACAAACACATGGAGGCTACACAATACACTACTTAATAACGAAGTGATCACTGAAGAAATCAAAGGGGAAATCAAAAAATACCTAGAAACAAATGACAATGGAGACACGACGATCCAAAACCTATGGGATGCAGCAAAAGCAGTTCTAAGAGGGAAGTTTATAGCAATACAAGCCTACATCAAGAAAAAGGAAACATCTCGAATAAACAACCTAACCTTGCACCTAAAGCAATTAGAGAAAGAAGAACAAAAAAACCCCAAAGCTAGCAGAAGGAAAGAAATCATAAAGATCAGATCAGAAATAAATGAAAAAGAAATGAAGGAAACAATAGCAAAAATCAATGAAACTAAAAGCTGGTTCTTTGAGAAGATAAACAAAATTGATAAACCATTAGCCAGACTCATCAAGAGAAAAAAGGAGAAGACTCAAATTAATAGAATTAGAAATGAAAAAGGAGAAGTAACCACTGACACTGCAGAAATACAAACGATCATAAGAGATTACTACAAGCAACTCTATGCTAATAAAATGGACAACCTGGAAGAAATGGACAGATTCTTAGAAATGCACAACCTGCCGAGACTGAACCAGGAAGAAATAGAAAATATGAACAGACCAATCACAAGCACTGAAATTGAAACTGTGATTAAAAATCTTCCAACACACAAAAGCCCAGGACCAGATGGCTTCACAGGCGAATTCTATCAAACATTTAGAGAAGAGCTAACACCTATCCTTCTCAAACTCTTCCAAAATATTGCAGAGGGAGGAACACTCCCCAACTCATTCTACGAGGCCACCATCACCCTGATACCAAAACCAGGCAAAGATGTCACAAAGAAAGAAAACTACAGGCCAATATCACTGATGAACATAGATGCAAAAATCCTCAACAAAATACTAGCAAACAGAATCCAACAGCACATTAACAGGATCATACACCATGATCAAGTGGGGTTTATTCCAGGAATGCAAGGATTCTTCAATATACGCAAATCAATCAACGTGATACATCATATTAACAAATTGAAGGAGAAAAACCATATGATCATCTCAATAGATGCAGAGAAAGCTTTCGACAAAATTCAACACCCATTTATGATAAAAGTCCTGCAGAAAGTAGGCATAGAGGGAACTTTCCTCAACATAATAAAGGCCGTATATGACAAACCCACAGCCAACATTGTCCTCAATGGTGAACAACTGAAACCATTTCCACTAAGATCAGGAACAAGACAAGGTTGCCCACTCTCACCACTATTATTCAACATAGTTTTGGAAGTGTTAGCCACAGCAATCAGAGAAGAAAAAGAAATAAAAGGAATCCAAATCGGAAAAGAAGAAGTAAAGCTGTCACTGTTTGCAGATGACATGATACTATACATAGAGAATCCAAAAGATGCTACCAGAAAACTACTAGAGCTAATCAATGAATTTGGTAAAGTAGCAGGATACAAAATTAATGCACAGAAATCTCTTGCATTCCTGTATACTAATGATGAAAAATCTGAAAGTGAAATTAAGAAAACACTCCCGTTTACCATTGCAACAAAAAGAATAAAATACCTAGGAATAAACCTACCTAAGGAGACAAAAGACCTGTATGCAGAAAATTATAGGACACTGATGAAAGAAATTAAAGATGATACAAACAGATGGAGAGATATACCATGTTCTTGGATTGGAAGAATAAACATTGTGAAAATGACTCTGCTACCCAAAGCAATCTACAGATTCAATGCAATCCCTATCAAACTACCACTGGCATTTTTCACAGAACTAGAACAAAAAATTTCACAATTCGTATGGAAACACAAAATACCCCGAATAGCCAAAGCAATCTTGAGAACGAAAAATGGAGCTGGAGGAATCAGGCTCCCTGACTTCAGACTATATTACAAAGCTACAGTAATCAAGACAGTTTGGTACTGGCACAAAAACAGAAATATAGATCAATGGAACAGGATAGAAAGCCCAGAGATAAGCCCACGCACATATGGTCACCTTATCTTTGATAAAGGAGGCAAGCATATACAGTGGAGAAAAGACAGCCTCTTCAATAAGTGGTGCTGGGAAAATTGGACAGGTACATGTAAAAGTATGAAATTAGAACACTCCCTAACACCATACACAAAAATAAACTCAAAATGGATTAAAGACCTAAGTGTAAGGCCAGACACTATCAAACTCTTAGAGGAAAACATAGGCAGAACACTGTATGACATAAGTCACAGCAAGATCCTTTTTGACCCAGGTCCTAGAGAAATGGAAATAAAAACACAAATAAACAAATGGGACCTAATGAAACTTAAAAGCTTTTGCACAGCAAAGGAAACCATAAACAAGACCAAAAGACAACCCTCAGAATGGGAGAAAATATTTGCAAATGAAGCAACTGACAAAGGATTAATCTCCAAGATTTACAAGCAGCTCATGCAGCTCAATAACAAAAAAACAAACAACCCAATCCAAAAATGGGCAGAAGACCTAAATAGACATTTCTCCAAAGAAGAGATACAGATTGCCAACAGACACATGAAAGAATGCTCAACATGATTAATCATTAGAGAAATGCAAATCAAAACTACAATGAGGTATCATCTCACACCGGTCAGAATGGCCATCATCAAAAAATCTAGAAACAATAAATGCTGGAGAGGGTGTGGAGAAAAGGGAACACTCTTGCACTGTGGGTGGGAATGTAAATTGATACAGCCACTATGGAGAACAGTATGGAGGTTCCTTAAAAAACTAAAAATAGAACTACCATATGACCCAGCAATCCCACTACTGGGCATATACCCTGAGAAAACCATAATTCAGAAAGAGTCATGTACCAAAATATTCATTGCAGCTCTGTTTACAATAGCCAGGACATGGAAGCAACCTAGGTGTCCATCATCGGATGAATGGATAAAGAAGATGTGGCACATATATACAATGGAATATTACTCAGCCATAAAAAGAAATGAAATGGAGGTGTTTGTAATGAGGTGGATGGAGTTAGAGTCTGTCATACAGAGTGAAGTAAGTCAGAAAGAGAAAAACAAATACAGTATGCTAACACATATATATGGAATCTAAGGGAAAAAAAAAAAAAAAAAAAGAGGTCATGAAGAACCTAGTGGCAAGATGGGAATAAAGACACAGACCTCCTAGAGAATGGACTTGAGGATATGGGGAGGGGGAGGGGTGAGATGTGACAGGGTGAGAGAGTGTCATGGACATATATACACTACCAAATGTAAAATAGATAACTAGTGGGAAGCAGCCGTATAGCACAGGGAGATCAGCTCGGTGCTTTGTGACCACCTAGAGGGGTGGGATAGGGAGGGTGGGAGGGAGGGAGATGCAAGAGGGAAGAGATATGGCAACATATGTATATGTGTAACTGATTCACTTTGTTGTAAAGCAGAAGCTAGCACACCATTGTAAAGCAATTATACTTCAATAAAGATGTTTAAAAAAAAAAAAAAAAAAAAAAAACAGATAACCAACAAGGATCTACTGTATAGCACAGGGAACTCTGCTCAATATTCTGTAATAACCTAAATGGGAAAAGAATTTGAAAAAGAATAGATATATGTATATGCATAACTGAATCACTTTGCTGTACACCTAAAACTAACACAACATTGTAAATCAACTATAGTCCAATATAAAATTAAAATTAAAAAAAAGAAGAAAGAAAAAAAAAAAGTAAACTTCTGATCACACTACAACATGGATAAACCTTGACAACATTATGCTAAGTGAAATAAGCCAAACACAAAAGGACAAATATTGTATGATTCCACTTGTATGAGGTACCTGGAATAGTCAAAATCATAAGAGACAGAAAACAGAAGAGTGGTTACCAGGGGCTGGGAGTTTGGGGAGTGGAGAATTATTGTTTAATGGGCATGGAGTTTCAGTTTGGGATAATGAAAAGGGTCTGGAGATAAATAGCAGTGATAGTGGTGGTTGCATAGCAATGT
This sequence comes from Eubalaena glacialis, assembly GCF_028564815.1. Taxonomy (NCBI): domain Eukaryota; kingdom Metazoa; phylum Chordata; class Mammalia; order Artiodactyla; family Balaenidae; genus Eubalaena; species Eubalaena glacialis. The sequence goes on from NC_083718.1 coordinate 130,026,782, forward strand.
GAATGTACCTAATGCCAATGAACTGTATAATGGTTAAAATTATAAATTTTAGTTGTGTATATTTTACCACGAAAAAACCAACCATTGGAAATATTCATTTACTTTTTCAGTCTTATTTGCTTTATTTTTATCAATATTATATGCCAATATATTTGGTCCTTCTACTCTATATTTAAAAAAAATTTTTTTTTAATATGTCATGCTTTTTTAAATTGGAGTATAGTTGACTTACAATGTAGTGTTAGTTTCAGGTGTACAGCGAAGTGAATCAGTTATAAATACACATATATCCACTTTTTTTAGACTCTTCTCCCATATAGGTCATTACATAGTATTGAGTAGGGTTCCCTGTGCTATACAGTAGGTCCTTATTAGTTACCTATTTTATAGATAGTAGTGTGTATATGTCAATCCTTACCTCCCAGTTTATCCCTCCCACCACCCCCTTCCGCCCTGGTAACCATAAGATTGTTTTCTACATCTGTAACTCTATTTCTGTTTATTCTACATTTTATTTAACATTTATTGTCTTATTACACAGTTGGTGAGAAGAACATGGCTAATTCCATCCAACCCAAGTCAGTCCTGATCTCTTATTAATAGCTACAAAGATAGCCCTCTGCTTGTAATGGGTAAATAGATCTCCAAACTTCATATTTTTTACCTGGAAATCATTATGTATGAAATTATCTTACTCTTCCCACTAAGAAGTGGGCTTAGGAATTGTTTTTTACAGAAGAGGCTTTTTTTCTATTAAAATTATTTTACCTTTTGATTTTCATATCTCAAGAATATTTCTTACTGCTGGAATGTTACACATTAGGATTTTAACTTTTAAAAATTCTCTTATTATAGTTGTTTGAATTATGAAACTTTGGTCCAATTTTAGTACTCAACGTCTGATTGCAGAACTCATCACCTCCAGTGTTTATTTTTTCTCTTTTCCACAGCAGAAGAGTAACTCTTTCTCTGCATTTGGTTGAATATACAGCTGTTCCCAAAGGAGCTCCCTAATTTGTTCACCCTCTCTGAATTCACATGTAATCTTCTAATCAGTATCTTAAGAAACTTTTTACCCTTCTTTAATTTTTCACTGATTTTACATGATGAGCATGACTCTCCTGATAGCAGCATGCACACCATAATCTCAAAACGTATGTTTGAGTCAATGGATTTAAAGCATAATTTGATTTTATAGTTGGTGAACGTGACTCAATTAACTTCACCAGGTGTATAGTTAGTTGATCTTGGGCTATATTTATAATCTTATTGAAATTCAAGTAAGGAAACAGAGAAACTGATTTGCTACCTCGTACATTTTCGCAAACAGTCTCACTAGAATACTATCTAACAACTGTAGTCAACTTTTGGAATGGTACCAGTAAGTACCTACATACAGTTCAAACTCTGTAGTCTGGTGGAGTGGCTGGGTACCTTCAGTTGCTTACCTGAAATCATCACTTTATCTAGAATGTTTGCTCAAAGAACCTTGTGGCCAGGTTACCGCTCAGCTTTTTTCAGCCAGGCTTCCGCTAAAAAATTCAGCCCTAATGCCTGCAGACATCCATTGTATGTCATGAATTGCTTCTCTCCAATGTATCTAGACTAGTACAAGTTATATACCACTGTTGGGAGAACTGAGAAATAGTCACTTGAATAATTATGTTAATTCTGTGGTTCTAATAAGGAGCCCTGGTTAAGAAAGCCTGGATGGTGGTACTGATGTGATTATAGATTTATTCTCTGTATGAGTCAGTGAAGAAGGAGAGAGGCTATCCTATCCTAAGAATCCATGACGTGACATGGACAGGGCCTGTCATTATACATATGCTGTCTAGTGTATACTAAAATTGTTCTTTAAGATAAGTAGGTACAAGAAAAATGAAGCCAAGAGAGTTGAGTAAGTTGTGGGGAAGCAGGATTTGAACTCAGTTCTGCCTCTGGAGCCCATTTCTACCCCTTTCCACCATGCCACACTGCTGCCATTGGCACTTCTGGCCTTAGCTGCTTCATAAAAAGTTCTAGGTATTAAAGAAATTTAAGCAGGCAAATTAAGCAATAGGATTCCTTTTCATTTCAGACAGGATTCTGATGGTGATACGGAGAATGGCTTAGCAGAGAGACATACTGGAAGCATTCTACTATAAGACCAGCTAATAAGGTTACTGCAATGGTCCTAAATAAAGAACATGGCAGGAAGGGTGGGGAGAGAAGAATGACTCAGGAGTTATTTAGGCAGTGATTGGCTAGTTGTGAGGTGACCAAAGGGGTGGGGGAAAAAGCAAAAAGAAAATTATAAATGACAACAAGATGACCATCAGTCCTTAAATAACTCAGAAATTTACATCTTACTGATGGTAGGTCAGTGGCATTTATCTTCATATATAAAAGGCAGCATAATAGTCACTTCTTTACACCAAAGATTCTATTCTTGGGAAAAAGTTGAAAAAGAAAGTCATGTAAAATTAATCTACCAGGAGGTGAAGTTTAAGAACAAGAGAGATATAAAGATGTGAACTGACAGCCATAATCCTTCTGACTGGTACAATTATGCCAATTCAAATCTAATGCATGACAGGAGCTGGGTTCTGAACTAGCCAGAGGTATAAAGTATTTATCAGACTAAAATTAACCAGGCTGTTCTCCTCAAAAGGAGATTCTAGGTAGTCTTCAGTAGGTCACATCCAGGAGGCAGAGTGTACCTCCTCCCTGGCTGCCTTCAGCTGGATCAGTTATGGTCCCTGGGCTCTTACCTGAGTGACTTTCTCCTTTATACCTGTTGCTGGCAGTCACGTGTCCCACTATCCTCCATGGAGCTTCCTCCCCTTTATGCTCCATTTAGTACCCATTGCAGTCTGGCCTACTCTCATCAATTACTTTCATCATCTTAATTATTCGTGATAAGGCTACAAATATAAAAGCAGTTGGGAGTATAAACTGAAGATGGTGTATATTAATATTTTCAAAGAAGACCTAGGCATGTAAGACTATACCTTTCAATTCTCTTCTTGTTTTCCTCCATTTTTTGATTTGCTATCTTTATCAGGAAGTTGATATATTCCTCTGTCACCATCAGTTTTCCTTTATGGGTTAATGGAACTTCTAAGCCATGTGTGCTCCGGACAGCCTGCAAGGAGCAATTTAGATACGATGACTTATGTACTAGAGAAACTGAAGATAACTAAAGAAAAGTCCCAGTCAGGGCTGTGCTTATATATAGTTTAGCTCCATTACAACATTTAAGTTTGTGCTTTGATATAATTTTGTTAAATACAGTTGAATCAAAGGAGATTCAAATAGATTTTCCCATCGTATAAAATCATTTGTAAAGCAAGTCATTCTATACATTGTCTTTCAGAGAAGCACATATTATCAAAGAATCCAATGAATTTAACAGTATCACTCTCACTAAAGCTAAGAAAGCTTTAATACACTATTTAAAGAAAAGAAATAAATGAAACCTCAACAGAAGCTTCAAGGGAAAATCAAAATGGACTGGATGCTAAGGGGCCTCTTAGCACTGCTTGAGCAGGGTTGTTACAAGATAAACCATGCCTTTTCTATCTCACAAAGTGGCTGCTTTCTCAATGCTTTAGGGTTGCCAATGTTACTAACCCTGTTGATGAAACAGTCAACATATTCCAAGTAAGTCCAAACACTGGATATAGGTTAAGAAACAACAAAAACTATTATGAGGCATAAAAATTCATTCAAGCCTGTACTAGGCATCTGCAATGTTCTAGGCCCCATGTAAGGTATGAAGGTACAGGATGAATATAACATGGTCCCTGCCCTTAAAAGAGCTAACACTTCTGGGGATTCCCTGGTGGAGCAGTGGTTAAGAATCCGCCTGCCAATGCAGGGCACATGGGTTCGAGCCCTGGTCTGGGAGGATTCCCACATGCCGCGGAGCGGCTGGGCCTGTGAGCCACAACTGCTGAGCTTGCACGTCTGGAGCCTGTGCTCCGCAACGGGAGAGGCCGCGACGGTGAGAGGGCCGCGCACCGCGATGGAAGAGTGGCCCCTGCTTGCCACAACTAGAGAAAGCCCTCGCACAGAAACGAAGACCCAACACAGCCATAAATAAATAAATAAATAAATTTATTTAAAAAAAAAAAAAAAGAGCTAACACTTCTGAACAGGAAACAAACAAGTGAACAGAGAATCACAATACATCATGGTGCTATGACAGAAGAAACACGTGTACATGTGCATGCATGCATGTACATGTGCACACAAAATGCTAAGGAAATGTAGAAGAGGAGCAACTAACTGAGACAGGTTGTGGTTTTATGGGAAAGGTGGCATCTGAATTGGAATTTTAAAGGGTAAGTGTAATTTCACCAGATGTAAAAATGGGAGAAGGGGAGCATTCCAGCCAGAGGATTAACTTTTCTATAGTCATGGGAACATGAAAAGCATAATACATTTGGGAAACAACCAATAATATTCTATCTGGCTGGGGTGGAAGTACGCTGGCGGAACATGAGCATAAATAAGGTAGATGAAAAACAGTTTATATAAGGCCTGAGAAAACACCAGTAGACCTTGACTTCTTTAAAAGGGGGATTCTGACAGTATTGGCTAGAGGGACTGAAGGAGAAGATGGGTAGGAGGAAGACCAGTCAGGAGACCACTATAAAGATAGAGGTGAGGGACGATGATGGCTCAAGCAGGCGCAGTGGCAAAGGGCTTGGAGAGGTGGAGTCAGGAGTGAGAAATCATAGGTAGATGGGACAGGACTTGTCGCTAATTGAATATGGAAGACAAAGGAGAGAAGGTGAAAGAGTGGCTCTGTTCTTGCCTGGGCCACCACTCACAGTGGGGACTGAGATGGGGATGCAAGTCAGTACCGTGAGCTTTCATTTTCTATTTAGCCATGCTTTACAGATGTCTTCTTTTTAAGCCACCTCTTTTTGGAAAATAGGCTATTTGTTAAAAATAGATAGAAAAAAGGAAAGTCTAGGGAGCTAGAATGGAAGACGATCTGAAGTAGTTCAGAAGCAAACAAGGTACACCATGCCAAACAGTAAACACAAACAGTAGCTACCACGTGTGATCAGAGAGAATAGGGCAAAATCACTAGGGGTTGGCTTGGCCAGGAAAGGACTCAGAGAGGCTGTGGGACTTAGAAGGAACCTTAAAGATCTTCTGGTCCAGGGGTCGGCAAACCTTTTCTGTGAAAGGATAGATAATAAATATTTTCAACTTTGCAGGCCATATAATATCTGTCACTACTACTCAATTCTGCCATCGTAGCACAAAAGCAACCTTAGACAGTAATTAATCAAATGGGTGTACTGGAACTGCCCGCCTGGGGGCTGAATGTGGCCCTAGGGCAGTAGTTCGATAGATTCCTGATATAGCTGAGAAAGTTCAGTCCCTGATGGATCCAGGCAGAAGACTTTAGACCCCCTGTCTGTGATTCTTTCCACTACATCATGGTGCTGATTAAATTGGGCCCTGACTATTTAGGATGAGGAGGACGGAGAGAATCAAGTTAAAAGTAAGTGGAGGGGAATACTGTAAAATAAGACCTCAAATGTAAATCTAACAACTCTGGACTTCGCCCTGTACAGAAAAGTCAGTCACTGAAGGCTTCTGAGCAAGGGAATGACAAGAAGATTTGAGTAGAAGGTTATTCAATAATCTGGATTACTTCATGATCAAAAAATTGCTTTTTGCCAAACAAAAGGTGTCGTACCAACATAGTCTTTCCTCTCTTTCCCACTGTTATGCCGGAGTTCCTGAAACCAGAATCTATTGCCACTGAATGCTGTAAGAAAATAAATTTGTTAAATTTGGACCATCTGGCTAATCAAATAAACACTTCAGCCCTACAAACTGCAGAAACATTTATAATCCCAAATCTAGAATTAAATAAAACACTAGTTGATTAAACTAGCATTGCATTAATTTTGGTAGAAAATTTAAAGTTTAAAATTAAATCTACTCACATACCTATAAATTCAAGTATAATCACAAAATTTTACCAGAATCTGTGCATCCTGCAACTGTCGACACTGCACATGAAGAACAAGTGGTTCAAATTTCAAAATGGCATCGCCATTCGCTTTCTTTAGGGCTACAATCTAAATAAACGGAAAATGTTAGGATCAGACACAAATACATGATCCTGTTCTTTGGTGACCCTTTATCCTACGTAACTTCAATTCTTCCAAAGAACTTTCAGACTCATTCTGCATCCTTCCACAGTAACTTTTCACTCTGTTTTCTTGGTCCTCTTTCTCCAAAACTTATTGATCCGCTTATTCTTTTAAGAGACCTGATTTCTAATTCTCCCATAAACCTTCTGTGTCATTCTTTCCAACCATACCTCAAAAAAGTAAACTACTACTCTATTTAATTCCATAGCAGATTTTTCATTAAGGAATATGGTATATAAAGACTAGAAGGTCTAGAAGGTACTAGAAGTTCTGTCTAAATGTTTTGCTGTTAGATTGAGGTTTGAGGCACATATACTATTATTCTCAGCTAGAAGCTATATAAGGCAGTTGTTACTTCTGTCTGCCTAGTCTCCCTGCACCATCCTCCCTCCTTCACATCATTTGATTCTGGTGGGACTGTCAAGTGTGACCCTGTCACTCATCACTCCCACTATCATAATATCAGAGATGCCAAGTGCCTAGGTGTGATCAAGGATAGCATTCCATTCTACTGGCAAAAATAGCTGATCTCAGGGGGGAGAACACCTAACCAGGAAGGATGACTCAGTGTCCTTTGGAAATGATACATGGATCTTAAAAAGTAAATCTTTTTCTGCTGGGGTTGCTGGCAGCTATCTTTCCTGACACAAAGATTATCTGCCACAGAAGAGGAGAAGGGCAAACATACAGAGAGAACCAGTACCCAAAGGAGATGGAGCTTGAGTGAGCTTTGAAGACAACATTTAAGCACCTGAGCCAGTAACGTAAAATGCCTGACTAATGCAAACTTATATGAACTCATCTAAACATTTTAATTTAGGAAACTAAATAATCCAGCACAGATAATAATCTCCCACAACTAAAAAAAAAGCCATTGTAATGAATTCTCTTTAGGCTTTATAATCTACAGTCATTATGATTCTGCACATAAACCACCTTGAATTTTCTATTCTTTTCATATGTATTTAAAGTGACTGTGAATTAAAGTTTATTTCTAAATTTATATATAAAAACTTACCACATCATCTTTCACACAGGGTTTGTGTGTAACCAGTAGCCAGCAACAGTTTTGTTTCTGAACCTCAGAACCATTTATACCCTAAAATGAAAAAATAACATAATTTAATTTATCATATAATATTTACAAAATAATAAGTACAATGTATAGCATATTTTAGGCTTTCTTAAATTAATAATCCGACGTGATGTTAAGTATTACTGAGAACAATTCAACAGGCTTTTGGGTAAAGTTAACGTAAATGTTAACAAAAATGAAACCAAATTATTTGAGATAGAAAGAAAGTAATTTGTTTATTAAGGTAAAAGAACTTAATAAATATTTTCTGAAATACGGTCATGATTTTGGCAGGAGCAAAGGGATTATCACAAGGGGTTGTACACGAGTAGCCCCTAAATTGTACTCTAGCTGTTTTATATGATTAGCACAATATTAAAAAAAATTTTTTTTGAATTCCTTTTGTAAGAAAGCACTGTTCCAGTCCCACACAGGACCTACCACTTTTTACTGACACCTGATCTGTTCATACCTTCCTATGTCCCTAGTCGCTATAGGCATAAATTTGTGACCTCTGGATTAGACCTTATGTGTAGTCCCAAAGGGCAGAGCTAGGATTGAAAGATCAAAATTTCAAGAGGGCAAATATTTTAACGTAACTTTTTGCTTATTAACTGGAAAAATGTTTATTTGCTAAGTTCTATTAGGTACTTTAGATATAAACAGATCCTACCCTCAAGGACACTGGAAAGAGGATGCAGGAAACACATGCACTTTTAAATCACTATACTTCTACAAGGTAACTTCTTTTTTTTTCCTTAAAGTTATGCATTTTCTCTTTCTTTTTTTTACAATGTAACTTTTATACAGTGGGTACACAGGAGACTTTGCTGTCTGGCTTTGGAAAGGAGAAGAGCTGTGCTTGTCCTAAATAACTGATTTGTTTTCACTGAATGACCTCAGTGACTTATGTTTCTGATCTTATGCTGGCTGCTCTAAATCTTACAGCCAAACGTGTGGCCCACCTCTAGCAAATTTACAGAGTCTAGTGGTATATTTTGAAAACTAATGCCATCTCTGCTTTATCTTATCTATACTCCCTTTATGCAGATTTTCCCACTTTTTTTCTTTTTGTATTGCCTATTTGTAAGTTGATCCAAATTCTTCCAGAAATAAGGCAAAGTGAAAATAAATACAAGCTATAAGATAATACATAAAATGAAAAGAGGTTCAGAAAAAGTCCTAAGGCAGTTCAGAAGAAATAGTCATGGCTTCCAAATGGATGTGTGTGTGTGTATTCAGATAGAAAAGGGGAGTTTGGGGAGGTGCGTCTCAGATACGCAGAAATGGGGGAAGACATTTTAGGAAAAATAAACATGAGCAAAGGCAAAGGCAGATAAATATAAGAGGAAAAAGAGAATAGGTGTTTCAGTAAACAGATTAAGATGAAGAGTAACAGTAGAAAGTAGAGCTGAAAGGTATACTAGAGTATTTCAGCATAGATGAGTGACATGCACAGAGTTGTGCTTTAGAAAGGGGAATCTATTAACAGTGTGTAACATGGTTTGGGGTAGAAAGACTGGTAGAGTTCAGTGAACAGGTAGAGTTCAGTGACCTGTTAGGAAACCACTGCAGAAATCCAGGTAAGACAGGGCAGGAGAAATGGAGGAAGGGAGAGAGATCAAGACAAGCAAGAGTGCCAGTGCTCAGGGGGCAATGGAAGCAATATAAGAACGAGCAGGCCCTGCTAACCTGGGAGACCGGCAAATGGTCTGTCAGTGAGGAGCTAAAGAATGAATTTATGAGTGTGCTGTCTTTCATGCTCTGAATTCAGTCCTAATGTTGAAATGAACACACAGCTAACTTTTACAGTGCACTTAATATGCCAGGCACGGGGCTAAAGGTTTCAAATAAATTATCCCATTTCCTCTACATAGAATCCCTGTGCAGTGGATACTCTTTATTATCCTTAGTTCATGGAACAAGAAGGGGCTAAGTTTAGATAACTTCCCTAAAGTCACATAGCCAATAATACCCCAAACTGGTTTAGAATCTAAGCAGTATCACTCCAAAGCCTGAGGGACTGACCACTATCACAGACTACATACTAATGTACTTTCTCAGGTAATGTAAAAATTACCAGCGTTGTAATAACGGAGTGAGCCACTAGGAGACAGTGAGCTTCTTAACCATAGCGATCTTCAATCAAGTGGTTAACAACGATTTGGTAGAGCGGTTAACGAGAAGACAGCCGCCTCGCCAGGCTGTGAAATCTTTAAATTTCCTTAGTATTAAAAAAATAAAATTCTCTAACCCTTGCAACTCAAGATCATTCCCAGGCCAGTAGTTTCAGCATCACTTGGGGGCTTGTCAGAAATACAGATCAGACCCTACTCTAGACCTACAGAATCAGAATCTGTATTTTAAAATATCTCCAAGTGATCAACAGACACATTAAAATTTTAGAAGCATTGGTTTAAGTCACCCTCTCAGTTTCCTTGATAAAGAAACCGAGACCACCGGTCAGAAGAACAAACACAGACGGGGTGTTACATTGGGTGAGCACAAGGCTCCTGGTGTTGCACATTACAGGGCAGGCGCTGGAAGGGCACAAAGGGTCCTGCTCACCTGGTCTAGGAGGATGATGCGGCCAGCGCAGGAACTGGTGGTGAAAAACTGTTCTCGCCCATTTAGGAGCTGCACAAGCTCTACCACATCCTCGTCCACACTGCCTTTCCGGCTGAGGTCCGCTTTGCTCAGACACTGCGCCTTCCATTTTCTGAACTCTGCGCTACGATCCATGCGACGAGGGAGTCAGGGTCTGCGCTTTCACGGTAGCCTCGGCTTTCCCTGGGGGCAGCCATATTGAAGCCAGTGGTGGCCGGGAAGGTCCAAACTCCTTCCTCGGGCCCGCCCCTGGGGGCGGGGCGAGGCGGAGCCTGAAGGCGCCGCGGACGACCCGGCCTGTGCCTTTTTTCCGTGGAACCTGAGGGAACGCTCACAGATTTTGATTTCCCACTCTAGAACCGGGTAAGTGGCTTAAAAAGCCCCCTTAGTTCAGGCTGCGGACCTCCCCCGCGCTCGTCCAAAAGGAACCGAGCCGGATTTTGGCTGCGCTCCTGTCCTGCGTTCCGTCCTCCCCTAGAACCAGTGAATAAGGTGTTCGTGGCCGAAGTTATTCCCCTCCAGGGGCTGCAAGGTGGTCTTCCGAAAATTACCAGGGCAGTTTTACTTGCTCGTCCTGAGAGCCCGGCTTTGCGTTCTGGCAGGGTGAGCGTTTCGGGGCCCACGGCGGGGCGCCCGTTGGTACTCCCCGCACCCCGCTCCCCCTGCCTGTCCTCCCGCTAGATTTCCCCTCGGCCCGGCCTGGGATCTGGATTCCTGCGGCCGCGCGCGTTTGCTGTGACCCCCGCCACAGGCAGCCGGAGGAGCCAATTTCTCCTTTCAGGCTCCTGTTTCCCAGGGCTCTTTCTGTCCGGCCTTTCCTCCTGCTTTGCCATCAGAGTTGCCGTCTTACTTTTGGAGAGAAATATGTAGATTATTTTCATCCCCCGCCCCCGCCCCCCGCCATGGCTCCCACCTACAAGAATCTTCAAAAGAAAGAAAATTAACAAAACACCCTGTGAACACATCGTGGGATATTTACGCAGTTCCTAGAGGAAACTTATCTCAGTGACCAAGAAAGGTGTGTTAATGATTGAACCACTGAAAGGCTAAGGTTTGGACTGTTAGTGCGCAACTAGTAGAAATGGCGGTGTGATTCCCACTGAAGCCACTGGGATGCTCCATGAGTGTCTGGTCAGCAGTAGTAAATCCCACCGAGCTCTGCTGCATCCAGTCTTTTCCTCAGAATACCTGGAGGGGTTTAGAATTTATTATCTATTCAACTCCTCCTCCACCCCTTCTTATCAGAAGTGGGTACTGAGATCCAGGCCGCTGAAGTTAACTGACAAGGTCACATGGCCAGGAAGAGACTTTTCTGTGGCTACTTTTAATTGTTAAAATTTTTTCTGGGTTAAGAATAATAAATAATATGCTGACATGAGTCATTCTTGATCAAAAGCAGCACATTTTGTAATGTTGGATTCTCTTTCCAAGTGTTTTTTCTTGCCAGAAATTCTTACTTAAGAATTATTTAAGAATTTTCTGTTTGCTTTTATTATATGCCTTTGCTTTGGCTTTGTGAATTGATCTGTTCATTTTGTGTGAAAATATATTTCCAACATTTTCCCTATCTCTTTAATTTTCATTTAAGCCAAATAGATTCAAGTATAGCTTGGAAAAGATCACTGTTTGAGGAAGAATTTTAAATTCTGTATTTCCTCCATTTGCAAAGTATGGTTGGCAACCTTTCAGAGGTAAAAAGTAAAACCAACATTAAACCGAGGTGCTCTAGTTCTTTAAAGTTTATATTTGATAAATAGAAAAACCTGTTTGAAGTATAGGCTTAATTAAAAAACACAAGCAGTGTTACAAGCCTGCTGCTGACTGCAAATGATTTACGCTGAATAATAGAGCTTACAGCATGTCAGGCGTGCTCTGAAGCACTCACCATGTGCTGTTGCAGTTCATCTTCACAAGGATCCTATGCTAGGGAGTACTGGCCCCATTTTACAGATAGGGAAATTATTAGTTTTCCTAATAGAATCACATCCTGTGTATCTCTAGTAGAGCCCTTAACTTATGGGCATTTGAAAATTTTCAGACTCAGAGCAGATACCTTAATCATAAAATACGTAATGCTACCTGCAATCTCTAAGAAATTAAAGGTCCTATATGCCAGTTTTTCAAAAGGTGAGATGAAAAGGATTTTACAGTAAGGGGAAAAAACACCTAACAACGTTTAGGGTGTTGGGTTCCAGCTGTGCTTCAGTGTGACCCTGGTGAGTCCCTTAACCCCTTGAATGTTTTCTCATCCATAACATGGATGGTGATTTTATTTCCACTTCTGCCTACAATTAAATGGTGGTTTTAATAACTGTTGCTTTTCTACCTATTGTGAAAATTATATCAATGGGTGTGAAAGATGTGCTTTTTAGAAGAAATCAGGTATCGCAAGAATTGTAATTACCGTTAGCGTGTTGTGTTATTTTATTCTTTTTATTATTTTTTTTAGCATAGTACCTATATTATGAAGCAGATGATGATCCTGTGGGTAGTTGAGGGGGTTCAAAGGCAATGAGTGCAGATTGGAGCCTGATCAATCATGGTGGCAAAGGTTCAGGGGGAAGTAAGATCGCCAGAAACAAAGTAGAAGTCAGAGCTGTCAAGGTCATGCCCTGTTTCCTTACGAGCTCCATAGGATAAGGTGTAGTACTGGGCAAAGCAGGGGGGGTCTTCTAAATCCAGGATTAAGGATGAGTCTCCTCCTTCCTTTGTTCTTTTCTTCCAACTTAGCAAATGTCCAAAAGTGAGGGAAAAAATGTATGTGCTAGATATTTTTGACAGATCCTATTTCAGGGTAATTTTGCTTTTATTATTGCTACAGCTTTTTGAGGGTACCAGTGATGTCTGTTGGTGAAAAGATAGATGCGAGAGCTTGAAAGAAATAAATAGGTAGGAAGTAGGTAAAAGAGCTACTCCTCTTAACGTGGTGTGTGTGCGCATTGGGGGGAGATGAGGGCAGAGTGAGCAGGCGCTGGGGAGGGGTGGGGCTTGTTCTCTTTGCCCTCTGTGCTCTCTGAGTTTGGTACAGTGCCTCGCTTACAGTTAACGTTCAAAAAATACATGTTGAATGAATAACAACCAGTGTTTGGTATTAGTGTTTTGTTTAAATGATTCTCTGGACTGTGAACCCTTTGAGGCTAAGGACTTGATTTTACAAAAAGAGTACTGTAAATATTGTCAGATTAAATCAAAGATGACTATAGAATTATAGAACCAAAGATATTTTAACGAATAAGAAATTGGAAAGGAGAAAATAGATGGGAAAGGAACTGTGATATCTCTATATATAGGAGTAAACATTTGTCAGGTTCTGTGCTTGATGTTTGCTGTCTCTTGCATAGTAACCCTGAGTGGAACTCAGTTTTCAGATGAAGAAGCTCAAAAAAAGTGACTGCCTTGCCCAAGACCACACAGCTAGTATAGGATAGATCTGGGATTCGTACTGTGAGCTGTCAGTTTCCACAGCCCACACTGTTTCCACAACACCATGCTGAAAACAAAAAGGAGAATAAAAAAAACCAAAAAAACTATCTTATTTCCAGAGTGGAAAAGTCTGATCTGTGCAACCTTTTCTTTTTCTGTTTTATTTTCTTTATGTATATATTTCACTTTCTTCTCTAAGAAATACTCAGCTTGAGTGAAGACCCAAATAAAAATGCAGTAGTGAGACTGCTAGGTCGGTATGGCATGAGCTGCCTTTTCCTGGTCCTAGCTCCCTGCACAGGACTTCTCACCCTAGGACTGCTTGGTGCTCTACAGTGCAGTGAGGCTTATGCCTGCTTCTGCCCCCTTTTTTTTTATAAGAGGGCTGCCCTTCAGGATATGTCATTGTTAAACAGCCTTTTAGCAATGGAGAGTTTACTTTCTCCTCTGTGCTAGGTACTATATTAAATCATTTTAAATAAAGGGTTTTAAAATGACACAACTTTTGATTAATTATATCAAGAACTTCCCATTAATACCATCAAAGTGCTTTGATTCCCTTCACACATGGAAGGCTACTTTATAGTTAGCATGGGCTCCTTTCTGAGGAGTCCTGTGTTGAACTGCAGTACAGTAAAGATCTTTCATCTCAAGCCCTAGTTTCTGCAACTCTTTTTGATGTTTCAGTGGCTCGTGGTTAGTGAATATGATTATTCCAGAAGTTAGCAAAGATGTTCCCGGTGGTGGCAGAGTCTAACGATATTTGATATGGTTAATTTCAAGAAATTGTCATAGCACACAAATAAAATTATGGAGATCAGTCAAAGCCCTTTCATTGCATCTCTATAAGATTTTCAAAGTTATCCAATTCTATATATAAATGTTCTTTACCTTTTCTAAACTTATTTTAACTCTTGAGTTTTCTTTTCAATATTAACAGTGGTAGCAGAGAAAGGTTAACTATAATTTACCCTCGTGATTAAAAGATTACATACAAAGCAGTGTTTTTAGTTTTTAATGTTTATTCTTCTTTGTTAAGATGAATGAACTTCATAAAACTAAATGTTTCAACATTGATAAATCTCAAAAACTTAATGCTGAGAGGAAAAAGCAAGTTTCAGAATTCAGTACAATATGATCCAATCTAAATTAAGTTTGAAAACATGCAAAACAATAACAGTAGCACATATTGTTTACCAATGCAAATACATGTGGCAGTGGTATTACATCATGCCTGAGAAGGATGAGCCCTGAGTTTATGGGAATAGTCATCTCTTAAAACTGTGGGACAGAAATGGGATTGGGGACGGGTACAGGAGGCTTCGGTTACATCTACATGTTTTAGGTTTTTACAATGTTAAGATTTGTTAAAGCTGGGTGGCAGGTAAATGTTTACTATATTCTTTATATTTCTTTCTATATTTGAAATATTACATAATCTAACAAAAGGAGATCTATTTATCTAATATTAAGAAAACTTAAATTAGCTCCTAGAATTCCAAGATGTTGCAGCCCAAGCTTACAGCAAAGGAAACCTAAGATATTGTATCATGCTTCACCTATCCAGATGTTTTTGTTTGTATGTTTGATTCCCTTGTTGAAGGCACTAAATCCCTACAGGAAGTAATATGAAGTACTTTGCTTCATAGCTGAAGGATTTGTAAGATGAAAGGTCCTCAAACATGAAATGAGATCAGTGGTAAGCTCATGATTTAAACTGTTGTTTGAAAAATTGTTTGATCTTCTCCCTTCAGGGGAAAGAACGTAGTGATAGCCTAGATACAATATGACAATATGTTAATTTTTTTCCTTAGTATCTAGGTCACCATGGCGACTGGACAGAAGTTGATGAGAGCTATTAGAGTTTTTGAATTTGGTGGACCAGAAGTGCTAAAACTCCAGTCGAATGTTGCCATACCAATTCCGAAAGACCATCAGGTGGAAATCATTACTTAAAAACAGGCAATAATTACACTGAGTGTGTGTCTCTAGCACATCAAGCTAATGTTCGAAAGAAGCAAACTCACAATGCTTTATAAAGACATTGAATTAGGACAGAGTTTACACTGTTTGCATATATAAGCTCTGACAAAGCTAACATAATTCTAACTAGTGAAGTAAATGTATGAAAAGGAATAACATAAGAAAAGTTTTAAAGTTGAGAATCATCTGTGTAATTGGATTTTTCTGAATGGAGTCATAAGTAGGTTTGAACAAGTTATTCTATTACAGACTTTCAGTCATGATCTTTGTTTTATGCATGGGGAAAATAATTTTCTTCTGCATACATGCTTATTCACATATAAGAAAATTTAAATGCAGAGTTTAATCATTTCCAGTGACTTCAACAGTATACTTTTTCAATAAAAATTGTGTATTTTTATTATTGCACCTTCCATGGCTCTCAAGTCTAATTTCCTTAGCAAGCCTTATGAGAGTTTTTACAGTGTGGCCATAATTTGGCAAAGATTTATTTCTTATCATTCCTTCTCAACAGACTGCTGTAACAACACAAGCTTTATCTGGTTTCCCCAAGAGGTCCTGTCATTCCTTCTGTCTTTGCACATACTATTCCTTTAACCTGAAATAGCCTTTTTCTCCCATTCTGAAAGAATTTCTACTCATTCTTTAAGACCTAGCTCAAATACACTTCCTTTGTAAGACCTTTCCTTACTTTTATAGCAGAAGTAATCATTCTGTATCAGTTAAGGTAAAATTAGCTTCTATTGTTGATGTAGCCTCAAAACGTCAAGGGTTCAACAATAGAAAATGATGTCTCATTCACTAAATTCCACAATTCTAAAATGTTGGTGGATAGAGTTCTCCTCCAAAGTGATTTAGGGACCTGGATTTCTTCCATCATGTGGCCCTGCCACCTTCAACACCTTTCTTCTGAGGTTTCTATGAAAGTGTGGAGACACTATGTGAATTGCCTAGGAAGGTCTTTGTGGGCCAGGCCTGAAAGTAGCTCTCGTCACTTTTGTTCACATTCCATTTGGCTACTCGTAACTGTGAAGGAGCCAGGAAGGAATATTCTTCCTACCTGCCTAGGAGGAGGAGGAAATAGGTTTGATGAGCACATAGTGGTCTCTGCCACACATCCGCTCATATTTCCACCACTGTTTTTCCCAAATGTTTATAATATAGCACATAAACCATTCTGTCGTATCTTTTTTTTTCTTTTTATGAGTGCACTCAGATTTTTATTTTTAAAATTTTTATTGGAATATAGTTGATTTACAATGTAGTGTTAGTTTCAGGTGTACAGCAAAGAGAATCAGTTATACATATATATATCTCCACTCTTTTTTTTTTTAGATTCTTTTCCCATATAGACCATTACAGAGTACTAAGTAGAGTTCCTTGTGCTAGACAGCAGGTTCTTATTAGTTATTTTATATATTATAGTGTGTGTATATGTTGGTTTGTAAAACTGGAACGTGAGCTCATTGAAGGCAGGGTTTTCCTCACCATTTTTATAGCTCCCATAATCACTACAGTCCTAGCGTAATGCTGAATGAATGCCTAAATGCTCTGTTTGAACTAAAGTACATTGTTATTGCAGGTTCTAATTAAAGTCCAAGCATGTGGTGTAAACCCAGTGGACACATATATTCGCTCTGGTACTTACAGTAGAAAACCACTTCTACCCTATACTCCTGGCTTAGATGTGGCTGGAATAATAGAAGCTGTCGGGGAGAGTGTATCTGCTTTCAAGGTATTACATTTTTAATTATTTCTATTTTAGCTTAATATGTATATATTTTTTTAACATTTTAACATAGCTTTAAAATGTGTCTGTGTTTAAGTCTTTAAAAGGCCCCATTACACAATTTCTGCCACTTGGGGGACTCCTCTAGTCAAAAAAGAAATTACCTTTTATCCAGAGACCTTGCTTGTCTGATTGTTGGGAATAAGTGCTAGGTCATTTCTGTGTTTCCATATCCCCGCAGAATTGAACTGTGATCCTTTGATTTAACAGAGATACGTAAAGAAAGAAAAGAAGCAAGGAAATTATACTATTTCCTAACTCTTGGTAATACACAGCCAACATAGTTTTTTATTCCTTCTATAAAATTAGTTTCACAGAATAAAGGGAAGGCTAATTCTTTTGAATAATAAGTAAAAGATGAAAAAATGCAAGGTCAGCTCTACATTTTTAGAGCTGTGACTCAGACCAAGGTGACCGAGTCAATGAAAATGTTATGATCAGGGCTTTCGTTATTTATGTGCCAAAAGACATAAAAAACATAGTATATTCGTGTTCTTTCATCTTTCCTCATGATTCCTTGACCTGCTCAACTATGGCAGCGCATTTACCAAAACTGAACTGAGGCAGCGAAGATTAACGTGGCCCGGGCCCAGGAAGCCGGGCAGATTCCTACAGCTTTCCACTCCTCCGCCTGTGGCACTCTGGCTTCTGCCCCCAACCGCTCCACTGAAACGATGCTTGCTCATGTCACTAATGGCCTCTATATTGCTGGAGCTAATGGGCCCTTTTATGTCATTATCTCTCTTGACTTCTCTGTGACATTTGACACTCTCAGCCACTTACTTTTTCTTAAAAAAAACTTCTTCTTCAGCTTCTGTGACATCCTCTCTTGCCCTTCCTCTCTGGGCATCCTTTCTCAAGCTCCTTTTTCTCTGCATGCTCCTCACATCTTGGTGTTGCCCAGCGCTCACCGTCCCTACTTAGACTCTGCTTTTTGTATTTTCTCCCTCATGATGGTCTCATACACGCCCTTGGTTTCCATTATCACATGTGATATCTTTAGCTTAGAATCTTCTAATAAGCTCTGGACCCGTGCTGTCCAAATACAGTAGCCACTAGCCACACATGGCTATCTAAAATTCAGATTCAATTATAATTAAAAGTTCATTTACTCACATGCTTAATAGACCCAGATGTCTAGTGGCTACCCTATTGGACAGTGCAGATGCAGAGCATTTACATCCTCACAGAAGGTTGTGTTGCAGGGCACAGGACCCGCGTCGGCAGCCTCCAGGAACCTCTTACTCACTGTGTCTAAAAGGGAGCTCATCTTTTCTCACAGCAGATCTGCTGCTCTCTCGTGTGACTGTCTCGGTGACATCTGGGGTTTGAGGCTTACCTCTCCATTCACTCTCCCTCACTCAGCTCTCCCTTACTGGAACTGTTTCTTCTCTCCTCTTTTCCTCCCCACTGCCTGTAGTGTAGTTCCGGTTATCTTACATGGTCCTTTACCTGGATTTCTATAATAGATACAACTTACCACCCTCCCTTCTTCCCCCGAGAATCTATCCTTGCTCTATAAGAAGTAATTTTCTAAAATGTACTTATGATTGTTATACACCTCTGTTTTAATTCTTGCATTAATTCTCTGTAGATTTCAAGGTACTGCTGGAACTGCTTACGTTATGAAAGAAGACTGTTTCGTGCTCTCTCCCCCACCTATCTTTTTCCATTCTTATCTCCCATTCCTTCTCACCCTGTAGTTTATTCTTTAGTAATATCTGTTTGTTCTTCCCTGCATATCCCATGCTCTTTCATCTCTGTGTCTTTGTTCATATTAGCTCTTCTGTGTGGCAGAACTAAACTGAAACTTATAAACATGGGTTCAAGGGCTTTTACCCTCCAGCTTTCATTTCTTTTCATTTTATCTCCTGAAACTGTTACTTTCCACACATTAAACTACTTATTCACTGGGAATGAATGCTGGTGATTTCGCAGCACCTATTCCTGCCACTGTTCCTTGATGTACTTTGTTTCCTTCACCCATAATGTCTTTTCCCAGGTCGGGTTTTCAATTCAAGATCTTATTCTGTCCTTCAAAGCCTACCTCAAATACTAGTTTCTCAGTGAAGCTGTTCTTGAGTCCTTCAACTTAGGTACAAGAAAAAGAAAGGAATTATTTCTATCTCTGATGGCGCATCATATTTGCCTTGCTTTGTAATTATTTCTATCCTTTTTTTTTCCCTCTTCCTAGCATTTAAGAAGCTTGAGATTAGGGAGAGTGTCTTGCTATTAATATCCATCACAGAACTTGAAGTACTACTTTCCATAGTGGATTCTCAGAACGGGTTTGAATTATATTGAAATCAATGCAATGTGTTTTTAAGCTGTAGAAACAGAATTAATCTTAAATTAGTCATACTTGACCATTTGCAGGCAACACTGTTAAGCAGTGATGCTTGTCTTTGACTCCTAGATGCCTTTTGAACCTTTTTTATCTCTACCTCACCACGTAGTGCTTTATTATAGGGCAAATTTAAGTATATTGAGAATTATTGCCTTACTGTTTTGCTTATTGCAAAGAATATTTACTTTTTTTTCTCTTCAAGAAATAGGAGTTAGCTTTTATTGTAATTCATAGCTGACATAGAATTCAGCTAATAAATGACTGAGCTGGGATTTGAATGTAGGTATGGCAGACTCTAATGTTCATATTCTCTCTACTACATTGAGATTGTTGAGGCTAGTTCTTTAATAGACCTGTGAAATAGATTATGAAAAACTGTATTCTCTTACTTTATCTTGGGTGTGTGTGTTGCAGGGGGACAATAATGAGAAGAGGCAAAAAATGATAATGATTTTCATCATTGTACAGTATACTCTTATATTACTGAAAGGAATGGAAGACCGTTCTTTCTCAAACTTGGCCACTAAGTTTGGTTTTAGGCTGACCTGCATAACAAGTAACATGAAAAATATTTTCTACAGGTGTTTTTTATTTTCCTGTATCTTTGTAAACTATTGTATATGTGTGTGTACACTATCATATATATTTATTCTTGAATCTGTAATTCTACATAGGTGGCAACAAATCTGTTGCCTGTTTCATGCTCAGTTAAAAAGAAATCTTATAAGATTTCCATGTATTATGGAGAAAGAATAGAAATAGGAGTTAGGAGAGGTGCTTGTACTGGGCAGTCTAATTTCCCTAGTGTGCAGGTTACTTTGGGCAGGCCTGTAGTGCTTGTGTGGTGCCTTACCTTACCCTCAGTCATGCATCTGCTTTCCAGTAGCAAGGACCCAGCAGATGTTTGTTGAGAGTTTTTATGTTTCTGGTGCTGTGACAGCTGAAGACATCTGTCCTGGCTCATCTTTGCTGTCAGGATCCAGGCAGAGTTGCCTGCTTTTTGGTGTATGCATGAAAAATGAGGGAAATACAGAAACAAATCTATGGAAAAGATTTAGAACAGGTGTTTGGTGTGTGGAAGAAACCTTACATTTTATTTGTTTCTTCTCCCTAGTATTTTGGACCAAAAAACAAAAAAAGAAAAAAAAGGTTTATATTAACTGCCATTTACTAACTGCTTGATCTGAGCTAATTACTGGACTTGTATGTGCCTCAATTTCCTCATCTGTGTAGTGGGATTATCTAAAGGGAGATAATGAAAGTACTTTCCTCATAGGCCGTCATGAAGATCAAGTTAGATAATACTCATTAGACACTTAATGCAGTGCCTAGCACAGCAAGCTCTCAATAAAAGTTAGTTTTCATCATTATTATTAGACCATGCTGGACATTCTTTCTTTTATTTTTCCTCTTTCCCTTGATTTTACTTCTTACTAGTTCCCATTAATAAAACATTTAAAAATGTTCAGTATTTTGAAGTTATTTTTATGAGACCTTAGGATGTAGAAAACAATATATAAATACTCATTTATTTCTTGTTATAAAGGTTGCATTATAAAGGATCGTACCCATTTTGACATCATTTTTAATCCCTAAAGCTTATATTAATTTATTGCTTTCCCCAGAAAGGTGACAGAGTTTTCACTACCAGCACAATCTCTGGGGGCTACGCAGAGTACGCTCTGGCAGCCGATCACACTGTTTACACACTGCCAGAAAAACTGGACTTTAAACAAGGAGCTGCCATCGGGATCCCGTATTTTACTGCTTATCGAGCTCTGCTTCACAGGTAATAACACACTCTGTCAGCTTTATAATCAGCACTAGAGGAGGGTGACATTAACTGGAGGAGGATAATATATAATTTATGCTTCCTACCACCCGTCCACTGTCAGTCCTTTTTGGTTCCCATTTGGTTCCCATTAAGATTTATGGAGCGGAAACTGGTAATTTGGGAGACTGTTCTAATCACTGAAGAAAACAAAGAAGAGCAAAACACTGTCTTTGTCTTCAACATGCTCACAGTCTAGTAAGGGAGGGAGACGTAAGAGTAATAATATCGATGTATAATGTGGAAAGGACGGTGGTAGAGATGTGCATAGGGATTTATGGGATCACAAGGGATGTGCCTGAGGTGATGAGGTAGGGCTTCCTGGCAAGATGTAAGACTTGGATTATTTTAAAGCCATGGTTCAAACATCTTGTTATCCAGCTCCAGAAACTAATTGCTGCAACTTAAAAGGGCTCTACCCTAGACCCACTGGTCAGTTTCCATGGATGACACCTGAGAATCTATATTGTAATTAAATTCCCTAGATATTTGAAAAGGATCAGAGGGACTTATCCTGGGGAAGGGTAGCTGGGAGTGGGGAGGGCGTCCTAGACAATGGGAAGAGTCGGTGTGGGGGGCGAACATCATGGTATCTGGGGAGAAAGAGCTATAGCAGTTTGCTTTTGTTAGATAGAAGATTTCAAGGCAAAGAGTGCTGAAGAATAAGGTTGGAACATAGTAATCTCTCAATAAATGTTAGCTGCCATTACCAAATAGGCGGGATTCAGATAATAAAAAGCTAGATTATAGCGCTCACACATTGTTCTGTAAGGGATTGGGGGGTCATACAGTGTTTTTTTCAGGAGAGTGATATTGTCATATTTGTGTTTCATTAAGATCACCTATTTGCTATGCGAAGGATGGATTTGATGACAAGAATGGAGAAAGAGATGGGAGGGTCTTATAGAAATACCCTCTAGGAACAATACTTAAGGGCTAGAGCAAGGGTCGTGGTAGAGATGGAGAGGAAAGGACAACTGTTTAGGGGGTAAAATCAGAAATATTTGGTGACTGCATGTGGAGAATGAGGGAGAGAAAGAGCTTAAGAATACTTACAGCTTTAAACTTGGGTAATGTTTACCTTGACAAAGAGAAGGAAGAAAAAGTTTCAAAGGGAAACTGAGTTCAGTTTTGGATGTGAAACTAAGACAGACATCGTCATGGAGAAGTCCAGCGGTCTGTTGGATGAAAGAGTCTGAAGCTTGAAGCTTGGAGGTATAAATTTGGGGCTGTCAGCATGTGGTGAGAGCTGACAAAATGAAAGTCATTGAAATCCGTCAGGGAGTGAGAAGAACAGTGGAGTGAGACCAGAACCTTAGTGAGCATTAGCATTGAAGAGTGTGGTCAAACGTAGGGAACAGAGTCCTAAAGGAACCAAAGGGAGTGTATCCCAAGGGCAAGAGAGTCCAGAGTCACCATGTCTGGTAAACATCTGTTAAGCTCGTAGGTGTTGAAGACAGGAAGACCTAGGTTATAGTATTGTCTCCACCTACTACTGGTCAAGTTGCTTTCCTGTCTCAACTGTAGTTTACTGACTTGAAAAACATGGATAGTAATAGCATGTACCTCATGGGGTGTGGTGAGAATTAAATGAGGTAATTAATGCATGTAAAGCTCTTAGTATGCGAGTAGTACAGTCAGTGTGGGTAGTGTTAGGGGTAGTAGTTGATGTTGCTACCAAGGAGTTAAGCTAGTTGTCAAATGCAGCAGTGAGGGCTATTTGGGAAAAAATAGCAGCTGGGCTTAGCAATTAGGAGGTCATTGGTGGCTTTCGTCAGTTCATTTTCAGTAGAGTGGTGGACAGAAGCTTGATTGAGTGGGTTGAGGAAGGAAAAAAGAAATCGATTCTTGAATGGAGACTACTCTTAAAAAGCGGGGGAGACAGGCAGGAAGGGGTAGAAGAGTACTTGAGGAGAGTGTGGGAACAAAAGGTTTTTTTTAAGGATGGACAGGACTTGGACATGTTTGTAGCTGAGATAGGATCTGTCAGAGAGGCAGAGATGGAAGGCTTGGAAGAGAGGGTGGGGTGGCAGATGGGACAAGATCCTGAGCAAGGCAAGAAGGAGAGGACTTAGGACAGAGATAGAGAGATGGGCTTCAGATCAAAAGGAGAACTCATCTGTAAAGCCTGGAAGAGGTAGTGGTGTAATTATGGAAAGTCTGTGGGCAGGGAGGTGGGACGTTGAAGGAGAAAGACTGAGAGAAGTTGGGGCAATGTACCATGGGGTCCAGGCTGACTAGGGACGGAAGTGAGGCCAGGAGCAGCACGAGGGCAGAAAAGGAGCAACTGAGAGACAGCGATCTGTGAAGCTGAAGAAGAAGTTTTGAGAGAATACGGACTTACAGAATCAGGACAGGAGGTTAATATCGCTTATTAGTGTCTGATATTCCTCAGGTGGAATGGTTAGGGGTGGCTACCAGGTGTAGGGAGAGAGTGGTAAAAGCAGAGGAGAATTCAGGAATTGTGATTTGCGGTTTTCCTCCCGTGAATGTTGAAATCTCCCAGATTGGGGCTGGATTTGGGGTGGAGGAGGAAGCCTATGTGCCAGGCCCTAGTCTTCAGTAACTACGATGGGGAACTACAGCAGCACAGAAGGCCAGGCCACGTGCTCCGGGCCTGCCGTGGGCCCCAGGGGCAGAGGACTGTTAGTTAGGGTTCTCCAGAGAAGCAGAACCAGGAGAATGTGTATATTGATAGATGGGTTTGTGGAGGCTTGGCGAGTCTAAAAGCTGATGGGGAGACTGGCGAGCTCTAGAGCCCGACAAGAGTAGCAGTTCAAATCCAAAGGCAGTCTGCTGACAGCATCCCTTCTTGCTCTGGGAGAAGTCTTTGTTCTATTAAGGCCTTCAACTGATTGGGCGAGGCCCATGCACATCATGGAAGATAATCTGCTTTATTCAGAGTCTACTGACTTAAATGTTAATCTCATCCAAAAAAGCACCTTCACAGAAACATCCAGAATGTTTGACCCATATCTGGCACCATGGCCCAGCCAAGCTGACACATAAAATTAACCACCACCGTGACCCTACACAAGGATAGCAGGATCGTAGCCATGGGGATCCAGGAGAAGGTTAGCCAGCTTTTTCTCCGCCCACTGCAGGCCCAGAGGTTTAGGAGAATGTGCTTAGTGTGTGAGGAGTTGTTTATAAGATTTAAAAAAAATCATTGGGAAGTATTTCATGACCCATAGCATAATATTAGTAATCCTATTCCCTTACATTTGTATTTTACTTTTTAAAATGTCAAGTGTTTTGGTAATACCTATCTCAGTTTATCATTGCAAACCCTCAGTTTAACTCACTGCCCTCAACCCCCCATCTCCAAGCAAGCATGTTGGAGAAACTTCATTTACTGACTCACAATTGTCATTTGTCAGCTGTTGGCACGGGGGCTTGAGCAGGACTCCAGGCTACCGTGTTCTCACTCCCAGGTTGAACATAATGTCTGTACAGGGTGGCCACGCCCTATTGTCCTGGTAAGTAAAGGATCCTTGCTGGGCGTCAGATCTGGATCACACATTGGTTGCTGGCTTGTGACATCAGCACTTGTCCATCTGAAATGATAAGGCATCCCTCTCTGTCTTGCTGCACGTTCCACGTTCCGTGTTTTCAGTGTAATAGAAAAACAGTGGTATGAACCAGAAGTAAAAAGAATATGTCATTTCACCAGAGGGTCTGGACATTTTAGGGGCTGACAGGGGAACCTGTGTGACAGGATTTATTGTATTTCATACTCTTACCATCGCTGACTCAGCATTGCTTCCTGAAACGAGGGCTTAGAGGCTGTGCAGCCAGATGTTCAGAGGCATGGAGAAGGAAGGCAGTAGCTGCTATGTTTACTTGGGTATTACTGTGTTTACCGTGGAATAAAGACTGAGCTGTAACGACCCTGTTTTGAGACACTTTCTGCGGGAATGAATGGCAGACTCCAGTTCCTCTAGGTGAAGCAATTTCACTTAACACACCAACAGGCCTCTGAGAAGGTAGCCCAATAACATGATCCCGGCATCCCAACGGTGCCTGGCACGTGATAGGCTCCCAATAAACATTTGTTGAATGAATAAGTGAATTGAAGGTTTACTTTTCTCTGTGGCTCTGAAGAACCACTGTTTGATCCTGTGGAGCTTGGAGAATATCTTGGGTTATATATCAGGATGAGTTTCCTCTTTGGGTAAGTGTTAGTTGAACTGAGGGTAGAGTTCTCTTAAGAATTTTGACAAGCATTGAGCTTAATTAGCTCCAGAGTAAGGCGATGAAGCTATGCTTTCTTTTTCAGTGCCCGTGTGAAAGCTGGAGAAAGTGTTCTGGTTCATGGGGCTAGTGGAGGGGTAAGTATTTGTTCTTTAAGTTTATTTTTAAAAGAGCTTACGTTTGTGCGTTTCACGTTGTATTTCTTTAAGTTGTTTTTAAAAGCCAAATTTGTAAATATAGTCAAGGGTGCTTTTTTTCTTTTTGTAGCGAGGCTTCTTTAAATTCCGTCTTCTGAAGGTGATTCCCTGTCATTAGTTTAGCATTTCTTGGTTAATAAATTCAATAGATTACCCGGTCAAAAACGTATGCGTTAGGTTTTCCACCTGTGTTGGGTAGGGACCAAGATAAACTGGCTTTGTTTTTCTCTTCAAGTAGTGAATGTTATAAGAATATTTATTTAGAATTTTAAACAGTTCTTTAAGGTTAATGTAAATTCCACATTCCCTTAGATAAGGAAACTAAGGCTCATTAAAGCTTTACCGCTGTTGCCCCAGACAGCACTGCAAAGCCACACTGCGAGTCTTCTTCGTCCTTTCTAGCTCCCTTCCTCCTCGCCTGCTGCGCTTTGATGACATTCGTGGGGTGCACAGTATACAGCTGTGTCCACACCACAACCCATGGCTTAAAATGCTAATGGGGCTGGGGGGGACTCAGAACTTATAAAATCAGCCCTGCAGTGAAATCATTCAACGCAAGGCTGTCAGAAACCTCTTCAAGATACTGGCTGTCAATCTGCCTCCGAAGAGCTTAGAGGAAAAGTTAGAGCTCTGAGGTTGGAATTTAACAAGAAATCCACATGACCTCTATCCGGCACGTAAAGGCTTTAGAAATTTTGGAGACAAGATTTCGTATTTTTAAAATACAGGGCCTGGGGCTGGATGGCTCACCTTGAGGAAGCTGGTTAACCCTTTCAGGGCACTGTGTATTCCAGAGAGTAGATGGAAAGAAGTAACCTATTAATGGCACATTGTTCCCAGAATAATGAGAGGCATCCTGAAAATGTGAATTTACCTCTAAAAGTGGCCAGATAATACAAACAGAGAATTCAGACCTCTGCATATCTGTTACTTAACGTGAATGTATCACCAGGTTTCACACCCAGCTTCCTGTGTACCTTCAATAGATTAATTCTGAAGGATTTCACAGATCAGACTATTTACCAAAAAACACCAAGATTGTCTTTCTGGGGCTTGAGAAAATATGACAGATATACCTTGTCAAAAAACGCCCCTTGTTTAGCTTCAGCGAAGAGGCTGTTTTGGAGTTAAATTAAATTTAACCCTAAATAACTAAAGGATCTGTCAAACATTCATGTATTTAAATTGCTTTGGCTTTCAGAGAGCTAACCTTGTGCTCTGTATCAAAGGGAGAGATTTCAGTAGGAAGGGGAGAGAAGAGTTTAAAGAAAATCTCTTTTTATTCCCTTTACTCTCTTGTAAAAAGCCAGGTTGCTTCACCATGATTTTTTTTAAAAGGCAGAGTCCGCACTGTTCTCTGTGCTGGCTGAGTTTGTTAAATCCTTGGCTGGCGGGGATAGGCTGGCGACCTGGTGTGTGAAGCACTTCAGATCCTGCCTGCCCTATCAGAGGGAACCAGTGCTGGGCTTTGTCTTGCTTCTGTTTGTACTTTCTGTCCTCATTTAAATCAAATTCCTTTGGGATTATGCTGTGTATTTAAAATGGTGTAGAATGTATGAACACAGCTATTATCCAGATATGTTGGTGGGGAGTGCCCTATTTTAGTGTCAGCAAAATAAATAGAATAAAAAATAGTTGACACATAATGGTATATAATCTATTGAAGGAATATTGTTAGTATAATTGTTGACAAGAACAGAATAAACAGCACCTTTAAAATAGCTACTGAGTGCCCTTTTGAAGTAGTTAGAGCATAAGGAGGTATATTTACATTAACTCTTAGGTTAAAATGTGGTTTTATTAGAAGCCCCCTGTTTTTTTAATTGAAAATTAAAGTAGCAAAAATCAGTCATGCTAACCACATAGTGTATTGTTATTTCATGGAATTGAATGTCTGTTGCACTCAGTAGACAGTGAGTTCCCAGTGTTTGTTTTGGTTAAATCAGACAGATCCTCACCATAACCCAAGTGGGCTCAGGCTCATCACTCCCATATGCCGTACAGTCTTTAAGGTCTGTTTCAGGCCTGGGAGTCTGTGATTCTGTTACAATTTTAATTAGTTTCTATCATCATTTTTCACCTTAATTCTTTTCTATCATGCCCAATCTATAATCATTTTACCTTCCTTTAAATCGGTGGTTATCAATAAGGGGTGATTTTATATCATCTCTTCTCCCCCTTGGGGACATTTGGCAGTGTCTGGGGACATTTTTGGTTGCTACAACTGGGTGAAGGGGTCTGGCATCCAGTGGATAGAAACTAGGCATGCTGCTAAACATCCTTCACTACACAGGATAGTCCCCACTGCAAAGAATTACCCGGCCCAACAGTGTCAAGTTTGAGAAAGCTTGCTCTAAATGTATGTGACCCTTATCTGTGCCATTCATTTGGCATGTGATCAAACGTATTTCCTAGTATTGCAATTTACATAATTGCTTTTATCTATATTCCTAAAATAATTTTATTTCTCCTTTATACTAAACACATTTATCTAGTGCTCTACTGATTTCATCAAGTCCCGTGGCTTTAAATACCATCTGTAAACTGATGAATCTCAAATTTATGTTTCCAATTCTGAATTCTTTCTAGCCCATACCCATATTCAGCTGATGACTTTACATCTTCAGTTAGGTGAGCAATATACAGCTCAGCATGTTCAAACTGAATTCTTGATGCCCTCACAAACTTGATCCTCTCTAACCTTCCTTATCCCAGTCAATCTACCCAGTTAATTTGGCCAAAGACCTGGGAGACATCCTTAATTTTTCTCTTTTCCTCACCTTCCACCTTCAATCTATGAGGAAGGCCTGGTCTTCCTACTCCCACTTCCCCCTACCTTCTTTTTGCCTCTCATATAATTGGAATTTCTTTTAAAAGCCTAATTTGGATCATATCCCTCTCCTGCTTAAACTCTCCAGTAGTTCTGCATGGCTCTTAAATGTAATCCAAAGCCTTTACCTCCAAGGCCCTGTGTGCCTTGGCCTCTCTGTGCCCCTCTGGCCTCATCTTCTGCTGTCCCACATGTCCCGCCCTCAAGCCACATTGACCCTCTTTCATTTTTTTTTTTTTTAATAAATTTATTTATTTATTTATTTATTATTTTTGGCTGCATTGGGTCTTTGCCGCTGCACGTGGGCTTTCCCTAGTTGCAGCGATCGGGGGCCACTTCTCGTTGCGGCACGCGGACCTCTCACCACGTCGACCTCTCCCGTTGCAGAGCACGGGCTCCAGGCATGCGGGCCTCAGTAGTTGTGGCCAGCGGGCTCCAGAGCGCAGGCTCAGCAGTTGTGGCGCACGGGCCTAGCTGCTCCGGGGCATGTGGGATCTTCCCCGGCAAGGGATCAAACCCGTGTCCCCTGCGCTGGCAGGCGGATTCCCAACCACTGCGCCACCAGGGAAGTCCCACATTGACCCTCTTTCTGACCTTTGAAGGTCCCAAGCTCATTCCTGGTTCAGCCATGACCGTTCTGCCTACAACATCTCCAGCAGGCTTCCCAGACCGTCACGTGCTTGTCCCTCACTTCATTCAGGTCTCACCTCTTCAGAGCAGCCTTTCCTGATGACCTAACTGGTCCCTTTCCCTATCTTTTTATAACCCAATAGGCTATTTTATTTTTTTCAAGTACTTTTCATTTTCTGAGTTTACTTTATTCATTTATTTGTTCATGTGTTTATTATCTTCCCCCTACCTTAGAACATAAGTTTCTTGCATGAAGAATCATGTCTTGCACATAGTAAATAATAAACGTTCATCATATTAATGAATAAATTAATTTGCTCATGTATGTACCTGTCTCCTCCACTTAAGTGGTAGAGGCCTTACCTTTGTTATGTAATATTTTATATGTACAATTAAAGTATGAAGTCAGTGAGCACATTTTCATCATCTTTAAACCCTGTATCTTTTGCACAAAGCAGATGCTAAATGAACATTTTGTGCAGTTGTTACAAACTCAAGCTCTGCAATCTGATTTGGTCCAGCTCCTGTTTCCATATATATAAGCTTCAATTTTCTCATCCATGGACCAGGGACAATAGCAATATCTACTTCATAGGCTTCTTGTGAGGATGAAATGAAGCAATACATCGAAAGTATTGAGTGTAATACCTGGCATATTATAAATGCTCAGTAATAGTTAGCTGTTGTTGTTCTTATTTCTTTGTTTAGGCTCTTAAACTTCTTGACAATAGGCTAGAACCTAGAGGAACCTAAAGTTCATTATATGTATTTAATAAATGTTTGCAGGGATGCAAAGAATCTAAAATGTTGGGCCATATTTTGTTTTTCAGGTTGGAATAGCAGCATGCCAAATTGCTAGAGCTTATGGCTTAAAGGTTTTGGGCACAGCTGGTACTGAGGAAGGACAAAAGATTGTTTTGCAAAGTGGAGCCCACGAAGTGTTTAATCACAAAGAAGCTAATTACATTGATAAAATTAAGGTAAAATTGTTCTATAATTTTATAAAAGTAAAATTTTGTTTCATGGGAGGCTTAACTTTTTTTTTGTAAGTTCTTTTATCAACTACTCTTTCATTTAACAGAGATGTCTAGTTTTCAAACCTTCACTATCATTTCTGTCTTGTTTATTTTTACTAAGTAAAATATAGCCTCTCTAGAGGCTTATAGCTATAAAAACTGGTACTCTTTAATGCAAATCACATTTTAAGTAAAGCCACCACAGCTTTGTATTTGCAGCTGTGAGGCAGTTTTTTTTGTTTTTTTTTAATATATATTGTGAGTATTGTGAAATGATCACCACAAGTCTAGTTAACATCTGTCCCCATACATAGTTATACAATTTTTTTTTCTTGTGATGAGAACTTTTAAGATCTATTCTTTTAGCAACTTTCAAATATATAATACAGTGTTATTAACTGTAGGCACTATGCTATGCATTACACCCCCATGACTTACTTATTTTACAACTGGAAGTTTGTACCTTCTGATCCCACCTTTACCCCTGTCACCCGTCCCCCACCCCCACCCCACCTCTGGCCACAAAAAGGTAGTCTTAATATAATTTCTATTGGTGTAAATTTTCCATAGAAGAGAAGTTACCACAGATTAAAAACTGGATCTGTTTAGCCTAGGGAGTAAAGTTTATTTGTTTACTGGATACTTTGGAGGAGTAGGCACTACCTCATCCAAAGCGAGAGATAGAATTTAGTTATTATTGCATCCATTCCATTGCTGCAACAGAATTCAAACAAGAATTTAGTTATTATTGCATCCATTCCATTGCTGCAACAGAATTCAAACAGATTCTGAAGTTCTCCATTTGTGCTATAGTAGCAGTTTATTAAACACCTATTACTTTGCTAATCCCCAAACTACTTGCTCACGTTGAGAAAGAAGTGGTATATTCCAGGTACTGATTACTGTGTAAACAAGGTCATTACAAACTGAGGAAAAATATGAGCGAGAGTTTATTACCACTGAATCATCTTGCCAAAAAACTGAGTAAAGGCACTCCTTTGTTATATGTTGAGGGAACCTAAAATTGATTGAGTATGCACTCATGATACCAGTATCAGAGATGAAAAATTGTCAGTTATTTTAAGAATATGTTTTTGTGTTGCAGTCTAATTCCATCTTTTCTACTGGTTCCTTCTGCTTAAGTCTCTCTCATTCTCCAAAAACATTCTCTTAACCTTTTATCTCCCCTCCCCCCTCCTTTACCACCACATTTCTTGAAAAAGTCAGGGGTACTGACTGATCTTACTTCCTTACCTCCCACTGCAGTTTTGCTTCCACCCCAGCTACTTACACGGCTTGTCAGGGCTGCTGGTAAGCCCCTAGTTACCAGGCAGCTGCTCTTGGCTCAGTCCTCATCCTGTTCGACCCTGACCACACCTCCTAGAAGCTGGCTCTCTTCTTACTTCTCTGACTTCATTTTCAGTCTCCTTTCTCTTCATTTTACTTAAATGTTGGTATTCCTTAGGTCTTTCCCCTTGCTCTCTAATCTCTGGTGCTGCACCTGCATCCTGATTCATCTCATACACACCCTTATACTGCTGGTTTCCAACACTACCTCTGGCCTGTTTCATTGCTTCACGCCATCAGCCTACTAGATATTGACACTCATCTGGTCCCTCAGGACAGAAACCCACATTTCATTTCCTGTCCCTGTTGTTTAATCACCATTCTCCGTCCTACCCATCAAATTGGTCACCTCCTCTATCAGTGTCATCTCTGACATGCCTTTCATATATGTCTCTGTTTCTCTTTTCCATTCATCGTTGTGACTTAGTTTAGTCCTCATCTTCTTCAGCCTTGACTATTATTCCCAGCTGAGCTAATCTCCCCTCTGTCTTCTCTACTGTCTCCAGCGTTATTTGGTTCTCTGTTTAAAAAAAGGAAGAAAGAAAGAAAAAAGTCTTCAGAAATAGCTGAAATGAGAGCTCCATGAGAACAGGAATGTTTGTCTTTCTTCTTCCCTGCTGCACCTCCAGTGCCTAAAACAGTGTCTGCACAAGAATTAATTCATGAACACCTGCCCCCCAAAAGTCCAAATCTTTTAACGTGCATTTGATGTGTTTTCACAGTCTGAACCAATTTGCAATTTCTTGTCTCCCACCTCTTCCCCCACCCCCATCTCTTTCCCAAATACGTACTCCACTCTGCTGGGCCACTTTCCAGTTCCAACTTGTACTCTTAGCCCCTACATCTTTGCTTTTCTGTTTCTTTTGTCCAGACCGACTGCCTCATGTCTAACTTCCTCTTGCCCCCTCTTCCTTCTGTTGCACTTAAGGAACTCCTACTCATCCCTCAGGGCCCAGGTCATCATCTCTGTGGAATTTTCTCTGACCTTTACAGATAATCAGAGTTGTAACTTTTATTCCCTCCATAACCTGTGGTTTATTTCTGCTAATATAGTACTTAGCCCATCACATCACAGCGAAGATTGTAGTGTTTTCCATCTTCCTCACTTTGTTTAGAGCTCTTTATGTCCATCTTGGCATTTCTAGTACCTGTCACAGTGCCTGACACAGGTATTCATTTTTTTGTTAAAATAAATGAATATAAGGTAGATATGTATAGCTTATTTAAGAGCCAGTTTTAGATGTTGGGGACCAACATCTGAGAGCCCAAAGGAAAAGAAATAGTCTGCCAAGCTGATTGTAGACCACTTAGGACAAAACTGAATGCACACACACAGAAAATCCTGCAACAGCAAACAGCCAGTGATTTTTTCTTTTGTTTTCTGTTTTTTAATAAAAATGGGAAACCCAATGTCCAGTTTTGGATTTTTGATTTGTTCCTTCTTTCTCTATTGAAGTACATTTTGAAGATAGAAAATTTTCAGCTAAGGAAAAAGTACTTTATAGTCAAGTTGAGTCTAAGCGCCTGAAAATTTTGGACAAATTTTATTTCATTATAGCAATTTATTTAATACAGACCTTTATCATTTTAGATGTTGTGGCTAGTACCTTGGAATTACAGCATCACTATATAATTACATTATCTTAAAATTTGCATTATTAGTCTTTAAAATATAGCATCTTATGTCATTTGAAACACAGTTCTGTAATATATGGGACTATGATAACAGTTATTTTTCCTAATCTACTCTGCATTCTTTTATATTATATAGAAATCTGTTGGTGAAAAAGGAGTTGATGTGATTATTGAAATGCTAGCAAATGTAAATCTTAGCAACGATTTGAATCTTTTGTCACGTGGAGGACGAGTAATAGTAAGTATTTCATTTTTTTTTACCACTTTGTAGTTTTATCGTAATTTAACTCTATTTTGCAGTCATCTTTAACTATAGACATGTTGTTTTTCATACTAGGTTGTTGGCAGCAGGGGTCCTATTGAAATAAACCCACGGGACACCATGGCAAAGGAATCTAGAATAATAGGAGTTGCTCTCTATTCATCCACCAAGGTAGGAAAAGAAGTGACTCTGATTTTGGTACCTTAAACATTGATATAATTTGTCTAGTCAGGCAGACTGAAAATTTAAGTAGATGTTAAAGTTAGTTATCTGACTAAGTGGGTTAAGGATTAATCCCTAGAAGATAACTAGGGTGACAATATAATTTTATTTTCCAAGCCAAGGCACTTATGAAAGAGAAAGAAGATACTATTCGCAATTACTAATTACTTCAGGACGATAGGTATTTTGTAAACTGAGACCGCCACAGACAAATTGCACTAATGGTTAACCTATAGAGAACTACTTTTTTTGTAGTTCTGGACAAGTTGACAAAAGCCACATATTTGTGAGAAATTCTTAATGTTCTCTTAGATTCTGAAAATTTTTAATGCTTCTGAAAATTAAGTCATGTGTTCCTCTACTGAAAAAACTTTTTCTTTTCCTCAGGAGGAATTTCAGCAGTTTGCAGCAGCCCTTCAAGCTGGAATGGAAATTGGTTGGTTGAGACCAGTAATAGGTCCCCAGTATCCATTGGAGAAGGTGGCCCAGGCTCATGAAGATATCATTCATAGCAGTGGGGCTACTGGAAAAATGATTCTTCTCTTAAAATGATTAATCCTTCCACAGATTTCCTGCGTAATTAAAGGTTTCTTACCTCAGTTTTACATACAATACATTTGCTTTAATTAGCATTCATTTGATTCAGTGAGTTTCTTATATTAAAAAAAAAGATTTATCTTTAGCGATCATAGACATTGGAGTGCAATTTATTTTATAGCTGGCAATATTCTTTATGCCTTCTGCCTCTCATCAAGGATTCATCATAGTAGGAAATAGAATATTAGTGGTCACTTGGCATTGGAGGGCATTACAGAAATTCCTAACTGATACTTGATCATTGATTCCATACCTTTGACTAAAACATGCTAATTCAAAGTAAGACTGCTTGATTTCCAAGCCTGCTTCTTTATAAGAACCTTATAGGGACGTCCCTGGTGGTCCAGTGGTTGAGACTTTGCCTACCGGTGCCGGTGGTGTAGGTTTGTTCCCTGGTTGGGAAGCTAGGATCCCACATGCCTTGGGGCCAAAAAAACCAAAACAGAAAACAGAAACAATATTGTAACAAATTCAATAAAAACTTTAAAAATGGTCCACATCCAAAAATCTTAAAAAAAAAAACAACAAAAGAAGAACCTTATAAAGGTTCTTTAGTCTCTGATTAGCCCAGAACTATATTGGACTGTGAAGATTTTCTGGATTAAACAAGACACCTTTTCCAAACTAATCTCATCTAGATCTACAAGTCTCTCAGAAGGGCAAGATAAATGATGTCCAGAGAAATTTGTTAGTTTTCCAATATATTCCCCAATATATTATGACATTCACTAGGTTAATGATTGATTACCAATGATCCATATATTCTGTGAGGACAGGAGCCTTATCTTTGGTATAATATGATACTAGGTGCATAGTTTCCAAATAGATGCTTATTGATTGATTCAACTTCAAAGTAGATTTAGAGTTACCTGTTTGTGTGGTGGGGATCATATATTTTTATTCAAATTAATAAATGAATTTACATATTAAGAATGATCTGCTTTTGTTATTATGACATGGTAACTACAGTAAATTCTAGGGGAAATTAAAAACTGTTTTTCTAGTTTGTCTTACATATAGTACTTGCCTTACATCACCTTACATCACTTTTACATCACTGTTACTTCCTAACAGTGTTCTGTGTTGGAAGTTTTTATCTAAACTAAATTAAGGAATGATTACCTAGAAATCTTGCCATCAATATTATGTTCCAGGAAATGAGATTTAGTTGTTATTTTTGTTCTTGTTTTTCTTCATGTGAACACAGCCTCCTATCTGTTATTATATTATATGGTTGATTCTCTTGACCTGGTTTGTTCTGTTGAATGACAATTTCTTGTTTGAATGTGGAATCCTGCTTTCATAGTGAACAGAAAGCACTGCTAACTTCTATAATTGAGGGCCGTTGGCTTCTGGTTCTACGTGCCATGGCTGAAGTGTTTTTACTGTTAGCATTTTCCAAGTTTATTTATTATTTCTTTTACAGGTTAGAGTCTTGTAGAGTGAAAAATAATACATTTGAAAAAATTGTTAAAAAAGCAATGTCATGGGGCTTCCCTGGTGGCGCAGTGGTTGAGAATCTGCCTGCCAATGCAGGGGACACGGGTTCGAGCCCTGGTCTGGGAGGATCCCACATGCCGCGGAGCAACTAGGCCCGTGGGCCACAATTACTGAGCCTGCGCGTCTGGAGCCTGTGCTCCGCAACAAGAGAGGCCGCGATAGTGAGAGGCCCGCGCACCGCGATAAAGGGTGGCCCCCACTTGCCGCAACTAGAGAAAGCCCTCGCACAGAAACGAAGACCCAACACAGCCATAAATAAATAAATAAATAAATAAACCCAAAGTTTTAAAAAAAAAAAAAAGCAATGTCATGAATCTAGAGATTAGCATTTTATATACATTTCAAAATGGAAGATTCCTTCCCATTCAAAAAGGTAAAGGAATAATTATTCCGTAAAAGTCAATTTAATCTGTTTTCACATTTGCCTCATCTATAGAATAAGCTAAGGCATACTGCTCGCTTAACACTGCACAATCCATTGATACAGTTCAGTTAATTTCAAAGGCAAAACTAGCCAAAGTTCATGCATTAACTACCATATTTATGGCTATGTAGCGTTGGACATGTTCCCTGTACAAATCTCCTCGTCGTTCTAGTTCTGGTCTTGTCCTAATTTTCAGTGAACTATGTTCACTGCACTGTTGGTGCTTATAGACCAAGGGCTACTACCCCATTCATCAGTGCTATCCCTGATACAAAGTAGAGAATAACTTGTAGAATCAACAAACATTATTTTGCGTTTCAACCATCTGAATTTCTGTTCCTATTTGCTTTGACCTTAGAATTGTATTTGCTTAGGATCATATAATGTGTTAAAAGATCAAATGGATCAGCCACCCTGAGCCTAAGAAGGCAAACTGTCATGCCAAAGGTTTATCCATTTATCCATTATTTCAAAGTATTTATTGAATACTTAGAGTTTCAGAAGGCACCATGCTGGAATTTGAGGATACAAAGATGTATAAGACATAGTCAACATCCTTGAGCTTAGAGCTGAGTAGGGATGAGAGCTGAGTAAAACATGTGTATGTATAAAGAGATTTAATTTAAGGAATTTTCTCTTACAATTATGGAGCCCGACAAGTCTAAATCTATGAGGTAGACTAGCAGAGTTTTTATATTGCAGTATTAGGTAGAATTCTTTCTCTGGGAAACCTCAGTTTTTGTTCAATGCTTTCAACTGATTGAATGAGACCCACCTGCGTTATTGAGGGTAATCTACTTAAAATCATCAGGTGACTCTTTGTAAACACATAAAACATGACATTATGTTGACACAAAACTGACCATCACAAAGGGGTGACATGGGGACACAGATGAGGGGCACCTAGTGTAGCTTGGGATTTCCAGTTACACTTTTAATATTTCAATGCATTTGTTACCTCCTGCTATCCAAAGTAGCTTTGGCCATAGAAGTACCAAAATAACTTGGATGCTTCTGAAAGGGAAAAAAAATCAGGTAGCATTGTATAATGTCCTTAGCTCAGCTTTACTGAGACAAGAAATCCTATGTGTTCCAAGGGACCTCCACAATTCACAATGTAAAAGCTTTTTCTCTG
The DNA here is from genome assembly GCF_028564815.1 of Eubalaena glacialis. NCBI lineage: Eukaryota > Metazoa > Chordata > Mammalia > Artiodactyla > Balaenidae > Eubalaena > Eubalaena glacialis. The sequence continues at coordinate 130,063,993 of NC_083718.1, forward strand.
CAGAAGATAACTCAAGAACAGCAAGACCTATCAGGTCACTTTCACCTGGCTCTCTCAGCCTCCTCAACCATGTCTCACAGATAGGAAAACACCTTAGCTCAATCCTTAATTCTCTTTCCAACACTACCATTTCTTTTGGTAGAGCGATTTTTTTTAAAATATCATTTAAAATTGTCATAAGACAATTTAGCTAATCCATAGGGCTTAGGAATAGCTCATATTGTGGGAGCTTCCTCCATCCAAGGAAAGAGCCTAGGAAATGTATCATAGAAAGAAATCTAGATCCACTTTGGCCTGTGTCAATGACCACTCGGTGTTGATGGGGACAGTCCACATATGTTCTTTAAGAGGGAGTCTAACACTGATCCCAAACTGATTGCATGATACAGATGCTCATTAATTGTGTGTTAAATGTGGCCACAGATTAGCAGTCTTGGATTTTATCCTTTGCTAGCTTCATGTAAAAATACCCACAAAGACTGCAACAGTACTAATAACTAAAGATAAGAGGAAACCCTGTACCAAAATCCGTTGGGAATTTATACTAACTTCAGTGTCAATCATTTGATTTATTGACCCAGATTAGCTGCAGAGTAGGTAAGAAAAAGCCTTCACTCAGTCACTGCCTCTAACGCAGGCCACAAGAGATACACTGCCTAGAGAATCAAACCCCTTATTACACAGAAATTATCTGAGCCAGTTAGGGACGTATGCCCAGCCCTCAGGATCCCTCATCTCCTTTAGAGACTACAGGATTCAATTTTTGGTACAACTGCAGATTCAGGAGGGAGAACTTTGCACTCTCGGATGTACAGTCACCCCAGAGACGGCCTTGTAGATGGATGGAGAGTAGCCGACTCTCAGATTGCAGCAAATGCTGGAGAGTATACAGCACTCATGCAAAGAACATTTGTCTGACTGTAGCAAAACCAGACTAAGAATTGTGGAGCTGTTGACTGAAAAAGCACAATGTGAGAGTTGCGAGTTAAGTTTTTTATTTGGGACAGAATGAAGACTATAGCCTGGGAGACGAGATAGCTCTGAGAAACTGCTCCAAAGAGGTAAGGGGGGCGATGTCAGTATATATGTGATTTTGGTGAAGGGGGAGTACATGCAATCAAGCACACATTTTTTGCAGAAGGTTGCTGCTAATCTCATGAAGATTACTGCTAGTCACGAGGAGCAGATGTCACCATGAAGGATTTTAGTGCTTTTCTAAATACGAGGAGATGCAAGAATTGGGCTCATAAAATCTTCTCCTGAAAATAATTATCTGAAGACCTGTTCTGCCAGTTTTTCCCAGAGCACAGAGTGCCTCATTCCTGATCCCCACCCTGAACTCCTTTCAGTGGGTGTTGAAGGTCAGCAGCTGCAGTGGCTCATAATTTGATCCTTGTAGAGGTAGATGGCAAGTGCCAATTTGTAGGTGACAGCAGAAGATGCTCATGCCCTAGTTGAGCAGGCACTGGAACTGGCACAGGCACTTAGGAGACCACCTCACTCCAGGTGTATATCTGAAAAGAACTGAGCTCCCTCATGAGCAGGGAGGAGAGCAGGGCACATGAAACCCTCTGGTAGGGTTAAAAGCATGGGTTATGGAGGCAAAAGACCTGGCTTTAAATCCTGGCTCTACTACTGACTAGCTGTGGAGTCCTGGGCAAGTTACCTAGTGATTTGGAGTCTCAGTTTCCTTACATGTAACATGGTAGTAACATCTACCTCAGAGTTTGTACAAATTAAACAAGCTAATGTCTATGAAGTACTTATTAGCACTCTGTCTTACACAAAGATGTGTCTAAATAATTATTCTTTCATTTTTATTAGCCATAAAGAGTAAGTTGAGAAAAAGGGGAGGAATGAAGAGGGAGCATCCTGAAATATGCAGAAAATAAAAGGAAACCCCAAACACAAATTCTCTATTCACAAATAGGAGGTACAGGTCAGCATTACTGACTACGGAAAACTTCATTGGTCATATGGATAAATTGTATCCCTCTCCAAAAATGTAAAGAAACGGGATGAGAAAAAAAAAAATAAGATAGAGCAAACAAAAAACAAATATAAATGCAACTTTTGAATTATGTGTGCCCCCTCCAAAAAACCCAGGAAAAAAATAGTAGTTAGGGAAATCTTTACTGAGCTAACCAAAAGAGCTAAGTTTATTCACTGATAGTATATATTATGTCTATGCAAAATTAATGAAAAGTACTAGTAATAAGCATATCCTTTAAATTTTTAAAATTTTACATAATCAGATATTGGAAGGGAGTGTGCAGAAGAATCATTATTTACAGTTCTGTTATTTAAAACCTGGAGAATGCAAGAGAACAGATAGAAAAACTATGAGTTCAGAGAGGTGGCTAATTGCATAATAAATATACAAAAAATTAATAAGAACCAGTTGATCAGTTAGAAAATGTAATGGGAAAAGATCTCATTCACAATGGCAGTACAACTATTACTAATTCAAAAATGGTAAAATATAAGTGACCAAATTTACAAGAAATGTACAGGATCTTAAAATAAAAAAACTATAAAACTCTCCTGGGTGACATAGAAGAACACTCAAGGAAAGAATTCTTGGTCAGATTCATGTGAAGATTTTCCTTCCCCTCATACTCTGGAAAGTCAAAGTAATTCATACTAAAATCTCAATAGGACTTTTTAGAAACCTGAAAAAATGTTTCTAAAGTTGTGTGTGTGTGTGTGTGTGTGTGTAAAAAAGGGCAAATAGCCAGAAATCGTCAGAAAAAAAAAGAGCTGGAACAAGTCCCAGAAGATATGAAATATTTCCCCCCAAATTTAGAGTTACTAAAGTAGAGACATATTAGTCCAAGAATAACCATAGAGCAGTGGAACAAAATAGAATCTAGAAATACTTCTCACTTTTGTGGGTGATAAAAAAGGCTTTTCAGTGGGGGGAAAGTTACTCAATGAGACAACTGGCTACCCATTTGGAAAAAAATAACTACAATCTGACTTCACATGCAACATCAAAAGACTTTTAGATGGTTCAAACATTTAAAATGTAATAAATGAAATTATAGAAAACAAAGACATGATAGAATATTTTTACAGTCTTGAGAGGTGAAAAGTCCCTCCTACTATTACTTAAAAGCCCAAATTATAAAAGGAAGGCCAAATTAGGAAAAGTAGAAAAAGATATCCAGTAACAGATAAAGATTAGTACCCTTTAAAAAGGAATTTTTCAAATTAATTAGTAAATGATGAACACCCCACAAGAGAGGTGGTCATGAGTAGATATCTGTACAAGAATAGATACATGTGGCTCCAAACTTATGGAAAGAGTTGTTCAACCTCTTAAGTAGTACAAGAAGTGGGCACCAAAGGACTATTGATGGGAGTAGAGAATTGTTTCTGTTCTGGAGAACAGATAGGCAATGTCTTTAAAATGTGGATTCCCTTTAATCCACTAACTCCACTGCAGGAATTTATCCTAAATAGATAGACATGTCTGTAGAGATACATGTCAAGATTGTTTTTATTGCAGCATTGCTCATCATAGTAAAATGATGGAAACAACCTAAATTTTCATCAATTGAGTGATTAAAAAGCTAATACATTCATACAGTGTAACATAATGTAGCAATTACAATGATCCTGTAGATCTTTAGTTACTAACATGGGAAGATGTTCAAGACATAGTATTAAGAATATTAAGTTTAAAAAGCAGATACAGAATATACATAATATAATTCTACTTCCATATAGTTGTCTGTGTTTACTTAATGAATTGCAAGGCATACCTGGTAGGTATTTATCAAAATGTTTTATCTTCGTAGGGGGGTTATATATAATTTCCCCCAACACTTTTGTTTTTCTAACAGTTTCAAATATTTTTTAACAAAAAGTTATTTCTGACAAATCAGTAGCTAAATTCTATTTAAGAGAAATGCTTTCTAAAATAAAAGATCTAGAGTTTAATATCAAAAATCAAAATAAGTGACATTACATCTCAGAGTCATACATTTATCTTACCTTGAATCTTCTGTAATTGTACATCTGTACATTCAGAATTAGTTCTTACCTGTGTTGATAATTCGGGATTTATTCTTATGACATGCTCCATAGAAAATTATAGTGTATTTGTACTAAATTTGCACTAAGTGGATCCTAATGATTTATTTATTTTATTCTTGTTTTTTGAAATAATACATTGTCCTCTGAAAATACTCCATTTTCTTTTAAAAAGATAAAGTATTCTTCAGATGATAAGAACTATCTGATCTTGGGAAAACTTTGTGTTTACATTCCGAGTAATGAACTCTCAGTCTTCACTCATGGTTAAAATAAAACCCAAGATGAACCTGGGTTCATCAATTTGTTTTGGACCTTTATTTTGATTACAGCATCACATTTGAGATCCAACTGAAAGCATCACTTCTAATCAAAGCAGTTTTAGTAGGTGTGACAAATGCTTTTTTACAAAATCGTACCCTTGTATTATTTGGTGAACTATTATTTTCTTAGGAATTAACACTGCAATTCTATTTCACAGCTTATACATGTAATTTGAGTTTTTACATGTCTTGCAGTTTCTTTCATCCTAGAGTAGGTTTTGAGTTTATTAACTGGTTTCACATATTCTTGTTTATAGACCTATCACTAGCTTCTAAGTGCATCTCAGATTATGTTCCTTTTATGTCTATCCAATTACATTTCCACATAAATGAAAACTCTAAAGTGGCTGGAATTTTTTTGCGTCTTTATCATCAGCCTGCTGGTTAACCAAATGAGGAACACTGTTTTCCAGAGTTTTATTCCACCCAGTGGTAGGCAATTTATCTGGCATTTTTTTCTCTCAATGAAGAAAATACTAACCCTATTCACACAAATTTATGTGCATGCTTTTGTCTTTATCTCCTGTTTCATTGGAAGTGATAACTTGCCTTATTAAGCATAATTTCTCTGTCTTTTCTCTGAATCCCATTGCTCTGGCCTCTTCATGAACTTTGCTCTATCATTTATCCCTTTAATCCTGTACCTTCATTATCTCCTTTAAAATATAAACACCTCAATTTCTTTCCCATCTGGACTTCCAGAACATCATTCTCCTGATACCCCTGGACCCTTCTCAGTTTTCTTTGCAAACATCGCTTCTTCCACTCACCTCTTAAATGTGGATGTGTTTTACTTTTTGTGACTCCTTCCTGTATACATTGTTCTTGACTGGCATCCCCCTTGTCTTTATGCATTCGCTTATACTGAACACAGGCATTAGTATCACCTTTGAGCTGATGACTCTCCAACATTTATCTCCAACCTGCTCTAAGGCCTATATATGGACTCCCCACTGGAAACAAGTTGGATGTTCCACAAACCTCTCCAAATCAGTATGTCCAGAATTGAATTCTTCCCAGTCACAAACCTGTTATTCTTCTTGTATTTCCCGTCTCAGTGCATGAAGACAACTTGAACCTGGTGACCAAAGTCCAGCAGTCATTCTCTCTTCTTCCCTCTCCTGTGTCCCCAGTCCTTCATCCAGGTGGCCACCAAGTTGAACGGATTCTATTCTCTTTGTACCTACAGAACCTGACTCACTGCCAGTGCCTTGGTCTGAACTGTCCGTGCTTCCTGCTTGGAATTCTGTCATGGCGTTCTCACTGGCTGCTCGGCTTTTATTCTTGCCCTACTTTAAACCCATTGACCACACACTGACAGAGTGTTCTTTGTAAAATGTCTGATTAAAATCTCTTAATGTGTTTTAGGAAAAATGATGAGCTCCATAGCTTTGCACAAAGGACCCTGCCTCTTTAGCCTCAGCCTTCACTACGTGCGGGTCTTACCAACCTACCGGTCCTTCCTACAATATACCATACCCTTTTATGTCTCTGTTCTGACATGCTTTTCTCCATTTCTCCGCCTACCTAAATCTTATTCATTCTTCAAAACTTAACTGACATGACTGTTCTGATCACCTTCTAGTCACCCAGGTGGTGAAGGAGGGATCTCTTGCCCTAAATAGTGTGAGATGGCTAAACACACAACCCAACGCTGGTTAGATGAGACTAGCAAGAGTTATTAGTCACATATCCTCGCAGCCCGGAGAAGAGGGCACTGAATGCCCTGCGGGGCCACATGGGAGGTGCACTTGGGGGCAGAAGAAGTCAGATGGGGTGTGGGAAGCAGGCCTTGTAGGAACAAGAGGATAGGGGACCCCGTGGTTCCCACTGGGGGATGTGACTTGTCTGTTTGAAGCGTTTCACAGGCTGGCATTGAGGCATGCCATGGCATTAAGTTGAGGACAGGATAGATTGCAGCCAGTCCGACTGATAGAGGAACCAGCTGGGTGGGGAGGCTTTCCCGCCTGGTGAGGGCTTATCTGGCAAGAGCAGAGGAACTCAACGGCTGAACTTTTAGGGCCTTGAGAGGCTCAAAGATGTCAAGGCAGCACATGGAATTTCAGGCCTTCCAATAGGCCTTATCCAATAGGATAAGCTCCTGGAGAACGTCTTCCTTAAGCACCCCTAGTCAGAGTCAGGCACCTTTCCTCTGTGCTCCTGGAGTAAAACTGAACACTTGCCACCCTGCCTAGGGTTTTAAATTCTTTTTGGAAGAAGATGGGTCTATACACACCCACATACACACACCGCAAACATAGAAACAAATAAGCACATCGTATGCTATTGCAGTTTACTATTTATTTGCCTGCTTCTCTGACCAGAGTGGTGTAAGTTTCTTGAGTGCTGGGGCTCTGTCTTTCATTTCCTAAATCCGTCTCTGTGCCTCACACACAGAAGGAACTTAGCAAACATTTCTTGAATAAATCAATAAATATTCATTGTGTATTAATTTGTGGAACATACCCTAATTGTTGCATTAAAATTTACTCACAGTGTGTTTTAAAAGTAAAAATTCGGACCACTATGATTTCACCAAGGAATAGGGAATTTGCAACCAGGTGGGTCCAAGCACTGTGCCCATTTTTCCCAAGGGTGGGGGGTGGCCAGAGGCAGACTGGGGGACTGGGGTGCCCAGTAGAAAAGCAGCAGCACTCAGGTTCTTGGAAAGCAGACTCAGTCTAGACAGCCCTGAGTCCCCAAGTATTTCTGGGGGATTTTTCAGGGAGCTGGATGCCCTGAGCCAGTGACTGAATTCAAATAACAGAATTTGTGTTATTACTGTGACTGTGACCTCATTTACCTCACTTCCAGTACCCAGGGGGTGAGGACTGGGAAAATTTAATACTCCTTTCTAAAGTGATTAGAGGGGAGAAATCAGCTTCCGGAGCAGAGGTAGTTTAAAATCCTTTTCCATTATTTTAATTATACCTGCTCTTCACCTTCATTTAGTCCCTTCATTCATTTGATCCCTCATTGCTCCTCAGTCCATTGGTCTTAACCAGCCCTCACATTCCATCAATCCTAGGCTGGTCACTAGAACACCCTCAACTACCTTCAACCACCGTCCTACAAAAGCTACTCAGTGAAACCTAACCCTGGACCAAACCCATAATCAACCTTCAATTCCAGCCTTATTTTCACCACTTGGCTTCATCTACTTAAGTTTAACCAATCGAATGTAGCATGTGCTGCTCAGCCTTCCCCTCTGATTTGCCCTTCAGACTCAGAACTTTCCTGCCTTTACTCCTGTCCATGCCATTTATTCCCCACTTATAATCCTTCTTCCAGATAAAGTTGGAAAGTAATCAGTTGATTAATTTTAAGATGATTTGTATGTATTCCTGTGTGCAGTATTTAGAAGATGAGCAAGACATTTTTCCCTCTGGTAAGTAGGTGGAATGTGGGAGCAGCTACTCATCAGATGTCACTCAAACCATTTATGAAAGCAAATTTCTATAAATTTAAAAAACACAATAGGAAAGAAGATGGAATGGCTGAATCTTAGTATGATAAGCAGTTGCTAATCAGGAAGAGTGAATATTTTCATCTTTCCATTTAACTGTCTTGCACTAGAACTTAAGCTTCTTGAGGCGAGGAATAAGGCCTGGCAGAGGGCTAGCCAAGGGCAGGCACACAAATGTTTGAGGAATGAAGAGTATAAAGGTGGGTTAGGTTTTCCTACCTGTAAAATTTTCTTTCTCAAGTTACACAAATACACAATGTATATCATGTATATATATTTAATCTGAAGTTTAAATTGTGTCACAGAAGAACACACAGAGGTATGTATACATGTCTGTACATTAACTATAAATTACAAAATTGATATTTGGATCAAGTATGTGCTATCAAAGCTCAGCTCATGCCATCTTGCTTCAAAGAAAACCTCACTTTGGATGATTAAGAGAAAAAAATGGAATGCTTAAAAAAATAAAAGTAAAACCAATCCATCAAAACATTTATTTTCCTTTATTATTTCGTTTGGATGAAACAAGCATGTAACCCTCTTAACCTTATTTAATTTTTACCTTGAAAACTTTTAGCAACCTAATTCTTAAACTTATATTCTAAATACTGAAAGTGCATAACATAGGTCAGTATTAAATTTTAGAATGTCAATTCAACTTAGTAGAAGAAAAAGCAATTGATGTGCTTCAGTAATAACTTCCACTTGTTTTTAACTTGTTTTATTAAAACTTGCAATTCTATTTAATTGGCATGTAATTTAATTGCCATGTAAGTTATTTAATTATATGCTATAAATGGAAAATATTGTTTATAGGCAATCATATCTCTTTTGTTAGAGTCTGGAATACTAGATCTTCCTCAATCTCATCTTTATATGTAATGCCTTCATGCTGATTATTTGCCTTGCATGATTGGGTTACATCACATATTAAATTGATTTTGCCATTGTTTCTAATGGGGTGTGTGAGTGTGTGTGTGTGTGTGTTTATTGTAATTCAGAGGGCCAAAATTTAGCCTACTTTATTAATGAAAACAGAAGCCCAGAAGACCCGTGTTTCTTTCTGTACGGAAAGTAGAGTATCACGATATTTCATGCACGCCATTCATGGAGGCATGCCCTACCCTCCAATCTTTGCCTAATTGCAGCATATTACTTTTGGAGGTAGTCAGTGTTCTACCCCAGATGGCTGTTCTGATCTCACTAACAGGTTAGATGGCTTTTCTCCACCTCCCTTTAACCAGAATAACAGTATTGAGTCAGACAGAACTAGGGGCTAATCTTTATCTTTCACTAGTGGGGTAACCTGGGGCCTTAGTAGGCCTCAGATTTCTTCGTTGTAAGTCAGGGATAATAGTTACTTACCATATTGGGTTGCTATAAAATATATTAGATAAATCTTACTGTGCCTTCGCACAGTGCTTGGCCCAGAGAAAGCTTGTGAAAAATTTCTTTCTCTTCAATTAAGTGCTCAGTAAATACCTGTTAAATGAGTGAATGAATGGCAATCATTGATTTTCCCCAGCTGTACTGACGTATAATTGACTACCATTACCTTTGACTTGTCTGACTCCCGCTGCTCTGTTTGTTTGTCCAGGGATGGGCGATGGTCTCTTGTCTCAAGTAACGTAGAGACTAGTACTTGCACATAGTAAGTAGTTGGTAAATTGTGAAAACCTCTACCTTTCCCATCTGATGAAAAACTTTCGTAACTACTTCAAATAAACATCATTCACTTAACAAATATTTGTTAAGCACCTGCTCTCAGACAGGCATTGTTCTATAGGCAGGTTATATACATCAATGAATATACATCAGTAAATTCATAGCATTTACACTTTAGTGGAGAGAGACAGTGATAAGCAGATAGACAGGTAAGTACATGGAATGTTGAGTGATGATAAGAGCTATACAGAAAAATAAAGCAGAGTAAGGGGCAAAAGAGTGTTGGGAGCAATTGCTATTTTATGTAGCTTGGTCAGGGATGCCTCCCATGAAGGTGATATTTGAACAAGAGATCTAGAAGAAATGAGGGAGTCAGGCATGCAGATAGATATCTGGATGTAGAGCTTTCCAGGCAGAGGGAATAGCAAGTAAAAGGACTGAGGAAGGAGCATGTGGTGGGTTTCAGGAAGATCAGGGAGCTGTGACTGAGGTGGAATGAGGAGGAGGGAGAGTAATAGAAGGTGACAGTGCAGTTAACAGGGAGCCTCGTAGATGAGGAAATACTTAGATTTTTAATCTCAGTTAGAAGTGTACCCATTAGGGTTTGGATACAGAAATAAAAACACTTTGTAAAGCAGGGAGTGGTCTATACAGAGAATAAGTGCTTTGAACATCACTGGAAGGGAAAGGCAAAAAACTTGCCTTTTTTGGCATTTGCAATACAGGGAAACAGACTAGGAGGAGGCCCCAATAGATGCTGAGATGCAATCACTGGCAATTGACTTATTATCCACCACTGGCAGCCACAGGAAGAAGTCAAGGAAATACATGATCTGAGTTGTTTCAACGAGACCACTCTGGCTGCTGTGTAGATAAGGGGTCCCCAGCCCCCAGGCCTGTTAGGAACCGGGCCTCACGGCAGGACGTGAGCAGCGGACCAGCCAGCGAAGCTTCCTCTGCTGCCCCCCGTCGCTCCCCATCGCTCGCATTACCGCCTGAACCAACCCCCACCCCCCAACCCCGTCCGTGGAAGAATTGTCTTCCACGAAACTGGTCCCTGGTGCCAAAAAGGTTGGGGACCGCTGGTGTAGAGACTATGCAATGGGAGGCCATTACAATGATCCAATGAGAGATGACGGTGTTTGGTGTAATCTTGTGTTAGAAGAAATGTTACAATCTAAGTCCACTCACTCATTAAACTGATGTCATTCCTTCCTGCCTGCCTGCCTTCAACAGTTTATGTATTTTACTACAAAACAGATTGCATCTCTAAATCTTGGGGAAATACACCTGTGTGATCTTACTGACAACTGACTAAACAATTCTGTAAAACCAAGGGTGAAATGTGTATGACTATATGAATCAAAGCTTAGTTTAAAATCATCTTGCCTATGATGGTTACATACATCCAAAGATTTCAATAGATTTAAAATAGTTTTCTTTCACTTATTAACATCAGAAGAGAAAGTAGTTTATCCCTTATTTTGAATCCACCTGGCTACATGTAAAGCGTGTCAAAGTTTATGGGAAAGCTGGTTATGGACAATAGGTCACTCACAGGCCGGATAGAGGGCCAAAACAGCTTGCACATTTGGCAACATTGCTTATTTAACTGACCCTCATGAAGACTCATTGCTTTTTTTTTTTTTTTAACATCTTTATTGGAGTATAATTTCTCTACAATGGTGTGTTAGTTTCTGCTTTATAACAAAGTGAATCAGTCATACATCAGGATACATATATCCCCATATCTCTTCCCTCTTGCGTCTCCCTCCCACCCTCCCTATCCCATCCCTCTAGGTGGTCACAAAGCACCGAGCTGATCTCCCTGTGCTATGTGGCTGCTTCCCACTAGCTATCGATTTTACATTTGGTAGTGTATATATGTCTATGCCACTCTCTCACTTTGTCCCATCTTACCCTTCCCCCTCCCCGTGTCCTCAAGTCCATTCTCTACGTCTGCGTCTTTATTATTGTCCTGCCCCTACGTTCTTCAGAACCATTTTTTTTTTTTAGATTCCATGTATATGTGTTAGCATACGGTATTTGTTTTTCTCCTTCTGACTTACTTCACTCTGTATGACAGATTCTAGGTCCATCCACCTCACTACAAAGAGCTCAACTTCATTCTTTTTATGGCTGAGTAATACTCCATTGTATATATGTGCCACATCTTCTTTATCCATTCATCTGTTGCTTAGGACACTTAGGTTGCTTCCATGTCCTGGCTATTGTAAATAGAGCTGCAATGAACATTGTGGTACATGACTCTTTTTGAATTATAGTTTTCTCAGGGTATATGCCCAGTAGTGGGATTGCTGGGTCATATGGTAGTTCTATTTTTAGTTTTTTAAGGAACCTCCATACTGTTCTCCATAGTGGCTGTATCAATTTACATTCCAACCAACCGTGTAAGAGGGTCCCCTTTTCTCCACACCCTCTCCAGCATTTACTGTTTGTAGATTTTTTGATGATGGCCATTCTGACTGGTGTGAGGTAATACCACATTGTAGTTTTTGATTTGCATTTCTCTGATTAGTGATGTTGAGCATCCTTTCATGTATTTGTTGGCGATCTGTATATCTTCTTTGGAGAAATGTCTATTTAGGTCGTCTGCCCATTTTTGGATTGGGTTGTTTGTTTGTTTTTTGATATTGAACTGCATGAGCTGCTTGTAAATTTTGGAGATTAAACCTTTGTCACTTGCTTTGTTTGCAAATATTTTCTCCCATTCTGAGGGTTGCCTTTTCGTCTTGTTTACGGTTTCCTTTGCTGTGCAAAAGCTTTTAAGTTTCATTAGGTCCCATTTGTTTATTTTTGTTTTTGTTTCCATTTCTCTAGGAGGTGGGTCAAAAAGGATCGTGCTGTGATTTATGTCATAGAGCATTCTGCCTATGTTTTCCTCTAAGAGTTTTATAGTGTCTGGCCTTACATTTAGGTCTTTAATCCATTTTGAGTTTATTTTTGTGTATGGTGTTAGGGAGTGTTCTAATTTCATTCTTTTACATGTAGCTGTCCAGTTTTCCCAGCACCACTTACTGAAGAGGCTGTCTTTTCTCCATTGTATATTCTTGCCTCCTTTATCAAAAATAAGGTGAGCATATGTGCGTGGGTTTATCTCTGGGCTTTCTATCCTGTTCCATTGACCTATATTTCTTTTTTTGGTTCCAGTACCATAGTCTTGATTACTGTAGCTTTGTAGTATAGTCTGAAGTCCAGGAGCCTGATTCCTCTAGCTCTGTTTTTCTTTCTCAAGATTGCTTTGGCTATTTGGGGTCTTTTGTGTTTCCATACAAATTGTGAAATTTTTTGTTCCAGTTCCATGAAAAATGCCATTGGTAGTTTGATAGGGATTGCATTGAATCTGTAGATTGCTTTGGGTAGTAGGGTCATTTTCACGGTGTTGATACTTCCAATCCAAGAACATGGAATATCTCTCCATCTGTTTGTATCATCCTTAATTTCTTTCACCAGTGTCTTATAGTTTTCTGCATACAGGTCTTTTGTCTCTTTAGGTAGGTCTATTCCTAGGTATTTTATTCTTTTGGTTGCAGTGGTAAATGGGACTGTTTCCTTAATTTCTCTTTGAGATTTTTCATCTTTAGTGTATAGGAATGCAAGAGATTTCTGTGCTTTAATTTTGTATCGTGCTACTCTACCAGATTCATTGATTAGCTCTAGTAGTTTTCTGATAGCATCTTTAGGATTCTCTATGTATAGTATCCTGTCATCTGCAAACACTGACAGCTTTACTTCTTCTTTTCTGATTTGGATTCCTTTTATTTCTTTTTCTTCTCTAATGGCTGTGGCTAAAATTTCCAAAACTATGTTGAATAATAGTGGTGAGAGTGGGCAACCTTATCTTCTTCCTGATCTTAGAGGAAATGGTTTCAGTTTTTCACCATTGAGAACGATGTTGGCTGTGAGTTTGTCATATATGGCCTTTATTATGTTGAGGTTAAGTTCCTCTATGCCTACTTTCTAGAGGGTTTTTATCATAAATGGGTGTTGAATTTTGTCAAAAGCTTTTTCTGCATCTATTGAGATGATCATATGGTTTTTCTCCTTCAATTTGTTAATATGGTGTATCACATTGATTGATTTGCATATATTGAAGAATCCTTGCATTCCTGGGATAAACCCCACTTGATCATGGTGTATGATCCTTTTAATGTGCTGTTGGATTCTGTTTGCTAGTATTTTGTTGAGGATTTTTGCATCTATGTTCATCAGTGCTATTGGCCTGTAGTTTTCTTTCTTTGTGACATCTTTGTCTGGTTTTGGTATCAGGGTGATGGTGGCTTCGTAGAATGAGTTGGGGAGTATTCCTCCCTCTGCTATATTTTGGAAGAGTTTGAGAAGGATAGGTGTTAACTCTTCTCTAAATGTTTGATAGAATTCGCCTGTGAAGCCATCTGGTCCTGGGCTTTTGTTTGTTGAAAGATTTTTCTTCACAGTCTCAATTTCAGTGCTTGTGACTGATCTGTTTATATTTTCTATTTCTTCCTGGCTCAGTCTTGGAAGGTTTTGCTTTTCTAAGAATTTGTCCATTTCTTCCAGGTTGTCCATTTTATTGGCATATAGTTGCTTGTAGTAATCTCTCATGATCCTTTGTATTTCTGCAGTGTCAGTTGTTACTTCTCTATTTTCATTTTCAATTCTATTGATTTGAGTCTTCTCCCTTTTTTTCTTGATGAGTCTGGCTAATGGTTTATCAATTTTGTTTATCTTCTCAAAGAACCAGCTTTTAGTTTTATTGATCTTTGCTATTGTTTCCTTCATTTCTTTTTCATTCATTTCTGATCTGATCTTTATGATTTCTTTCCTTCTGCTAACTTTGGGATTTTTTTGTTCTTCTTTCTCTACTTGCTTTAAGTGTAAGGTTAGGTTGTTTGTTGGAGATTTTTCTTGTTTCTTGATGTAAGATTGTATTGCTGTAAACTTCCCTCTTAGAACTGCTTTTGATGCATCCCATAGGTTTTGGGTTGTTGTGTTTACATTGTCATTTGTTTCTAGGTATTTTTTAGTTTCCTCTTTGATTTCTTCAGTGATCTCTTGGTTATTTAGTAGTGTATTGTTTAGCCTCCATTTGTTTGTATTTTTCACAGATTTTTTTCCTGTAATTGATATCTAGTCTCATAGCATTGTGGTCCGAAAAGATACTTGATACAATTTCAGTTTTCTTAAATTTACCAAGGCTTGATTTGTGACCCAAGATATGATCTATCCTGGAGAATGTTCCATGAGCACTTGAGAAGAAAGTGTATTCTGTTGATTTTGGATGGAATGTCCTATAAATATCAATTAAGTCCATCTTGTTTAATGTATCATTTAAAGCTTGTGTTTCCTTATTTATTTTCATTTTGGATGGTCTGCCCATTGGTGAAAGTGGGGTGTTAAAGTTCCCTACTATGATTGTGTTACTGTCAATTTCCCCTTTTATGGCTGTTAGCATTTTTCTTATATATTGAGGTGCTCCTATGTTGGGTGCATAAATATTTACAATTTTTATATCTTCTTCTTGGATTGATCCCTTGATCACTCTGTAGTGTCCTTCTTTGTCTCTTGTAGTAGTCTTTATTTTAAAGTCTGTTTTGTCTTATATGAGAATTGCTACCCCAGCTTTCTTTTGATTTCCATTTGCCTGGAATATCTTTTTCCATCCCCTCACTCTCAGTCTGTATTTGTCCTTAGGTCTGAAGAGGGTCTCTTATAGACAGCATATATACAGGTCTTGTTTTTGTATCCATTCAGCCAGTCTATGTATTTTGGTTGGAGCAGTTAGTCCACTTACATTTAAGGTAGTTATTGATATGTATGTTCCTATTACCATTTTCTTAATTGTGTTGGGTTTGTTGTTGTAGGTCTTTTCCTTCTCTTGTGTTTCCTGCCTAGAGAAGTTCCTTTAGCATTTGTTGTAAAGCTGGTTTGGTGGTGCTGAATTCTCTTAACTTCTGCTTGTCTGTAAAGGTTTTAATTCCTCCATTGAATCTGAATGAGGTCTTTGCTGGGTAGAGTAATCTTGGTTTTAGCTTTTTTCCTTTCATCACTTTAGATATGTCCTGCCACTCCCTTCTGGCTTGCAGTTTCTGCTGAAAGATTAGCTCTTAACTTTGTCGGGATTCCCTTGTATGTTATTTGTTGTTTTTCCCTTGCTGCTTTTAATATTTTTTCTTTGTATTTAATTTTTGATAGTTTGATTAATATGTGTCTTGGCATGTTTCTCCTTGGATTTATCCTGTATGGGACTGTCTGTGCTTCCTGGACTTGATTGACTATTTCCTTTCCCACAGTAGGGAAGTTTTCAACTATAATCTCTTCAAATATTTTCTCAGTCCCTTTCTTTTTCTCTTCTTCTTCTGGGACCCCTATAATTCGAATGTTGGTGCATTTAATGTTGTCCCAGAGGTCTCTGAGACTGTCCTCAGTTCTTTTCATTCTTTTTTCTTTATTCTGCTCTGCAGTAGTTATTTCCACTATTTTATCTTCCAGGTCACTTATCCGTTCTTCTGCCTCATTTATTCTGCTACTGACTCCTTCTAGAGAATTTTTAATTTCATTTATTGTGTTGTTCATCATTGTTTGTTTGCTCTTTAGTTTTCTAAGTCCTTGTTAAACGTTTCTTGTATTTTCTCCATTCTATTTACAAGATTTTGGATCATCTTTACTATCATTATTCTGAATTCTTTTTCAGGTAGACTGCCTATTTCCTCTTCATTTGTTTGGTCTGGTGAGTTTTTGCTTTGCTCCTTCATCTGCTGTGTGTTTCTCTGTCCTCATTTTGATTAACTTACTGTGTTTGCTGTCTCCTTTTCGCAGGCTGCAGGTTCATAGTTCCCGTTGTTTTTGGTGTCTGCCCCCAGTGGCTAAAGTTGGTTCAGTGGGTTGTGTAGGCTTCCTGGTGGAGGGGACTGGTGCCTGTGTTCTGGTGGATGAGCCTGGATCTTGTCTTTCTGGTGGGCAGGACCGCGTTCAGTGTTGTATTTTGGGGTGTCTGTGACCTTATTATGATTTTAGGCAGCCTCTCTGCTAATGGGTGGAATTGTGTTCCTGTCTTGCTAATTGTTTGTCATAGGGTGTCCAGCACTGGAGTTTGCTGGTTGTTGAGTGGAGCTGGGTCTTCACGTTGAGATGGAGATCTCTGGGAGAGCTTTCACCGTTTGATATTATGTGGAGCCGGGAGGTCTCTGGTGGACCAATGTCCTGAACTTGGTTCTCCCACCTCAGAGGCACAGATCTGACACCTGGACAGAGCACCAAGACACTGTCAGCCACACAGCTCAGAAGAAAAGGGAGAAAAAAAGAGAGTAAAAA
Source organism: Eubalaena glacialis (assembly GCF_028564815.1). NCBI lineage: Eukaryota > Metazoa > Chordata > Mammalia > Artiodactyla > Balaenidae > Eubalaena > Eubalaena glacialis. The sequence goes on from NC_083718.1 coordinate 130,080,802, forward strand.
TGAAATATAATAAAATGTTATTAAAATAAAAAATTAAAAAATTATTAAAAATTTTTTAAAAATTAAAAAGTAATAAAACAAAAAGAAAGAAGAGAGCAACCAAACCAAAAAGCACATCCACCAATGATAAAGAGCGCTAAAATCTATACTAAAAAAAAAAAAAAAGGACTGACAGAACCCTAGGACAAATGGTAAAAGCAAAGCTATACAGACAAACTCACACAAAGAAGAGTACACATACACACTCACAAAAATAGAAAAAGGAAAAAATAAAAAATATATATCTTTGGGAAGTCTGACGTCTTCTGCCAGTGTTCAGTAGGTGTTCTGTAGGAGTTGTTCCATATGTAGATGTATTTCTGATGTATTTGTAGGGAGGAAGATGATCTCCACATCTTACTCCTCCGCCATCTTGAAGGTCTCCCCAAGGCTCATTGCTTTATAGATCAGGATGTGGTAAACATTTTGATAAAGAAATCAAGATAATGTAGCCAAAACTATTTTTTTATAAGAAACTTGGAGTTTTTGTTTTGTTTTTTTTCAATTCTTGCATCTCAGGCCAATGTAAAATTCCAATATATGAATAAATGCCACCTGATGACATTTAAATTAGCATCTGAAATACATGTTGTAGATATTAAGCAAATGATTCAAAAATAGACTTTGTAATAAACATAATTTTTATTTCTTGATCAAATATTTTTACAGGTAAAAATAATTCAGCTTGCCTGTTTAGTTACTATAGGATACATGTTTGCAAGTTATGGTTATAACCACATTACCCAGCAACATTGACTCACTTCATGTTGCGAATTTTTATTCTCCTTTGTGCTGCTTTTAATATACTCAATACATACTTTTTCTGAAAAGAATACTGTGTATAACGATTATTCTTGTGGAACCACGTAATATATTAAGTGAAACAATTTTAAAAATGCATATCTTCTGTATGTAGTACCCAAAGAAGTTTATATATATTATAACTTTAGGTTGTTAATCCAACAGTTACCTTATTTCTTCTTTTTTAAAGTTTCTATGTTTTATTTAATGTACCCAATTAAAGGAGAGACATTATATTGTTAGGTAGTATAGATGGTTAAAAGTATAAGGTATGCTTTAAAGCTGTAAAGTTACGTTTTTATATAAAAAAGACTTGAATTAAATAATCTGTTCTCACTCTTCAACTGTCACAGGTCAAATATGTTTACTGAAGAAGAGATTTTTAGTTTATTTCTAGAATATTTCCTCACACTTTATGGTTTTAAGACTATTGTTTGATGGATGTATATGATATATATATATGTACACATACACATACACATATGTGTGCATATATGCATACATATATGTGTATGTAGTGTGTACATACAGATATTTTGAAAAATAAACTGAACTATCCATTCCTGGAAGGTGAGGGATTTATATTGTATTTCATATTTGTATCTTTCTTGGCAGCTCATTCATCCAAACACCCAGCAAATATTTGTAGAATAAATGAATATAAGTGCATGCCTTTTTCTGATACTCAATGGACAAAATGTATTCTTTAGAATTACTTTGACAGCAAGGGAAACCATGGTCTCTTTTGCATTATATGTAATTTCTCAGTTTATAATCATAGCTGTTCATTTAAGATTTTTAAACCTTCCTTTGAAAAATATTCCGGTGATCTGAATTTCCCAAAGATCGTGGGTGTGCTTTTTATGGGAGTACTTAGGCACTGTTGATACAAATTGCTGTCTCTGGGCCCTTGTTTCCAAATTGCATGCATTAAATGTTTTCAGGTGTGATCAATATTTTTTGAAAGTCTCCAAATTTAGTTTGTAAAATTGCATGCTTGGCTTGTGGAGCAATTATGCTTTCACATGATGAGAAATATTTTAACTCTTTCCTAATGTCACATACAAAGAAAAAGAAGAGATCTGCGTTAAGAGACAGGGTTTTCTCTCTTTGTTGAAGGAAAAGAAATGTTCTTTTTCTTTTTAGCCATATAAGCATCAAGTATCTTTAAAAATCCTTCTTTCCCAGAGTCCACATCCAGGCCTACTCTAATATTGGCTGATGCTCCTTTCCAAAGCACTTTCTACTCTGCCCATCCCCACATTTCCTGCCCCAATTCAGGTTCTCATGTCACTAGAGCTCTTTTAAACAGCTTTCTACTTCACCTGCCTGGCCTTCACTAGTCTTCCTCCCTCTCTCCACACTGCAGCCAGGGTGATTTTTCTAATGAGAAAATCTGATTGTATCACTGTCATGCTTACATCTTCCTTCCAGTGGTGCCTGAAGCCTAGATCATAAACCCACACTTCTTAGTTGAGCTTTCAAAGCCCCTTGGGATTGGGCCCTCTCCCGCTCTCCAGCCACATCTCTCTCCATGCTCTCTGTGCTCCAGGTGAGATGAAATAACTTCTGATTTCCAATGTGCAGCCCCTTCCCCTCCGTATGCCCTGCTTCCTACCTTGCTTGAATGGCTGCAAATTGTTTACCACGTTCTGGTGTTAAAGTGGCTTGATCTCTTTGGAAAAATGGGTGTAGTGTTAAGTACTTAGATTTCAAATTCTCAGATTAGAAGCAAGATTTTAAAAACAGGAGGAAATTTAGTAAAAATTCAAGGCTAAAAGGAAATGTTAATAGGAAAAAAACCCCCAAAATATTGTAAAAAATAGGATACTCCCCTCCCTGCCCTGACTTAGGTAAAAAAAAATGAAACCAACCCTCCACCCCCTTATTTCTCTTAGAAAAGTCACCCAATCTCGCACACAAATAAAAGTAACTTGATTTGCAGATCAGCTCTGGGATTCTACACTGGTCCTAGTTAAAAGTTGCCTCAGAAGACCTATTCATCTTTCAAGACTTCGGCATCACCACCTCTGTGAAGCCCTCCCTGATCATGAGAGTAAATTGCTTCTGTAGGCCCCTGTAGCATCTTGTGTGTCCCCAACCCAATTATTGTGCTGACATACACGATTGTAATCTCTCTACAGATCGGTGTGCAGACAGATATTTCTTCCCCCGTAGATGGTTAGATTATTGAATGGAAGGATCATATCTTGCCCTATCAGTAGTTCCAGTACCTGTCACAGAGCCTGAGACATACCAGGTAGTCACAAAAGACAGGTTTGTTGGAATAAAATGTATCCGGGAGGACCGTCGTCTGAAACAGTTTTTGCTGCTGTTGACAAAATGCAGTTTGTTCCTCACCAGCAGGTGTCGCACTAGCTCTACGTTTTCAGCACGGTTTTTGGCTTTTCCGTTATGCTCTAACATATTAATTGGGTTGTTATGGGAAGGGGATGATAATTTAGGCACTGTTTACAGAATAAAACTGATTTAACCTTCAGTTTTTCTGTGAACATTTTTTTCAAACTTAGTGTTCCAACTGAAACTGCCAAAGTAAAAAGAAGACTTCAAATTTAAAAAATGATTAGAGTGAAATAAAAATTCAAGACGGGACATCAAGTTAAGAACACAGGAAAAATGTGAAGCACGAAATCAACACCTCAGAATGGTAATGGCACAATAATAGCTATAGCCACACAACTGTTTCTTTCCATCTCACAAGCAAAATGCAAACTGTGTTTGATATTTGACCAAAAGTGCTTAAAGAAGAACAAGGCCCAGAATAAAATGTGCTTTGTTTGTAGGGTATCTTTAACTTTGAGGAGCTCAAGATCCTGCATAAGGAACTTGTAATCACAGACCTATGAACATTATACCTGCAATACGTTCACAATCTGAGAACCAGGGACACAGAGAAACAAACAGAAAAGGAAACAAAGGAGATGATAAATGATCCCTGGAGGTATGAAGGCATACAGTGAAGAGAATTTAAAAAATAAGATAGAAAATGGCCAGATACACATTACCAAATACTTGCAGCTCAGAGCAGTAAAGGAGAGATTGAGTCTTGGAATCAGAAGATCATGGTTATGGATTCTAAGACTAGCTGTGTGACCTAGGGCTATATAGATTGTCCTCTTAGATTGTCTGTATTTTCAAACAAAAAATAAAGCTGATATCCAAACGGTGTTGTGAGGGTCAAGTAAGATAATGCATGTTAATACTCTTCATGTTCTTTGAAATGCTATATGAACATTAAGTAGTATTAGAGGAGAAAAGTGAAAGTAACATTTGTTCAGCATCTACCCTGTGGCAGGTAAGTGCTGGGGCGGGGGGCACTTGACATAAAAATACCTTCGATTTCTTCCAATGGGCAAGACTCACCTCGTCAGCAAACTGCAACCACAGCTCACTGTTTTCATTCTCAGCCATCTCCGTGTTCCAAAACACACATCTCAGACAGGGAAATTATAGATATTACCACCCATCCCTCAACGTTGAAGGATCTTCATGAGGGGTGGGCTTTATCAGAATTGGTAGTTTGCAGCACCCAGCTGGCTTGTGGTAGTGGGGAGTCAGACTTAGTGCTTCTAAGGAAGCTCTGGATGTGTTTGCCAGCAGATTCCTGCTCAAAGTTTTCTTTTGAAGGAAAAAGATGTAAAGGAATCTGTCATCACATCAAGAGCACATATACCTCTTAGACCTTTTTGGGCAGATAGATGAGACTTTTTTTTTAAGTCAAAGTTTTCTTCTATTACAAGGTAAAACCAGTTTTTGGAAGATGACACCTTGAGACAACAAGAATAATGTTTACTACATAAATTAAGATCAGTCTCTATTCCTGGCAGTGTTCGCAATCTATATTTCTAAGTTTATTGATTTCAATACATGCACAAGATTATAAGTTGTTTAGTAGCTTGTGACTTCCATTCCAGAAATAATTCGATTTGGACAGGCAAAATATGTTTTCTTGAAAGTATATACTTTGGATGTGTTGGTATCAAGAATGTTATTATTCTAACGAACTTCACATGGGCTTGGTGAGAAAGAAGTAGCAAAAAATAAGTTAGTGAAAGAGAGAAAGGAAATTCCAAGATTTTATCCAGCTTAAGGTGCAGAAAGCAAACCCTACAGCAGTTTATGTCCTCAATTCAATCCTAACATTTTCTCCTTTTATTTGTCCTTGGCTTTTATAGAGTTTACATTTGAGCTATTTGCTGACAAAAGAAACCAAACAGTGCAGGAAATTAAACTTTTCTTCCTAAAAAAAGTATAGAAGTTTGGATCATTATTACACAAACACTGTTAGAATATTAGCAATCTATGCAAAGGATTATAACATCCATAGATTTTTCTTGTGCGCTTCTGCAAAACTTCATTATTTACATGGCTGTTGAACTGTAACTATTGCCAATTCCTAAAAAGGCAGGTCAAATATTATGTCAATTGCTGATTAGTAGCTCTATTCCTTGACAAGTTTACCAGCGCTGCCATTTGATGTTTTGTACAGAGCGGAATTAATGTTATTCCAGGAGGTAATGGTAATGAACTACATTTTACATCCACAGAGGAGACTGGACAGCAGGGCGGTCTTGCACTCGGTCTTTATCTCTAATCAGATGCTTTATCACCTCAAATCCTGTCTGTCAAGTTCCCCCAAATAAGCTGGATTTATTAAAATGGGTTGTTACTCATTGTTCTGATAACGAGCTCCACTACTGGCGACTGTTCAAAGAACCACAGAAAAGCAGAGCAGAGGACCTGTTAATAGATAGCAAGCCGCCTACACAGGCAGTGGGAATTGGATATGACTTTTAACTCCACGTCATTGATGGTAATTTTTTGTTGCTTGCCCGATTTGCCTGGGGCAACTAAAAACATCACCTTAGTTTTATTCAGGCTAATTGTCAGCCTGTGCAGTGGTGCCAACTTTGAGAAATGATTGACAACCAGATATACAACCTCAGGTGTATGAGCCTCCAGTTCATGGTCATTAGCACTCAGTCACTCAGAGCTGGCCTGCCCCAGAGACAGTAGTGGAGGCCAGCCATCTGATGGGACCAGAGAGCTCTGGGGAGGCGCAGCTGCACGTTCTCACCCAGATGTTCACGATCCTTGTTGCATCATTGACCATCCCTGGGCAGGGAAAGCTGGATTGCTTAGGGTCTGTCGATGACCTTGTCTGACACCCATTTGTGTGCAGGGGCGGTTCAGGCTGGACGCCATCTGGCCTGACTTGGCTGGCCGTTTCATCATGTGGCTGCCTCTCCACGCTGATGGATCTCTCTGAATAGCTGAGTGTGTCAAGCTTCACTAGGTAAGTGAAAAACAATGCATAAGCCCTGGAGTTACTCACCACATTTCTTCTCAATCTAGAAAATTGAGGACTGCCTCTCTGAGACTTGTTTATAATTTTAGGGAACACACATGATCAGAAAATAGATTATTATAATATCTGTATATAATATCCATTACCTTTACAATCTAACCGTATCTCAAATTCTGTTCTTTCTCCATTTATTCCTTTTAAACACATTCCCCCATACAGTTAAACAGAATTATTCTGCACCTGGCACTTTTTTGGTGTTTCTAGTGCTCTGTTGTTTAACCAAAATTCTATCGAAACTAAAATCCATATGAACAAGCTGTCAGAGCTTACATCTAAACACAGGACTGAAGTCAGATGTGCTGTGAACTAAAGGGTTATACCTTAGTCAGGGAAAGACACTTAAAATTATACAGTTAGTATGACTTTTCCCCCAGTCTGAGGGAAAAACATCCAAGGAATTAAAACATTCTCGAGGGTCTCCTGGTGGTCATCCCCAGTTTCTATCTTTGCTGAACTTCCTAAGATCTCTGCTTCTTCCTGAGAATGTCTTTCTTGTCAAACTTGGCCTTGAGAATTTTCATGTACCCTTTGGGGAAAATGTACTCCCCACCTACAGGGGCTTGAATCGCCTGAGGGTCCAGTGGTCTCCCCCAGTTTGATTTTGGGTGGAGAGAGGAATGTTCAGGGGCTCCAGCAGGACAGTGCAGGACGGCATGTAACCCTTCGAATCCTGCAGAGCAGTCTCACATCGGGGAGTAACCCTAACGGATCCTTCCTTAGATCCTCCCATCAGTACAGCTGGTCGTACTTGGCTTTATCTTCAGTCACCCAGTAGACATCGGCTGGCTCACGTGGAGACATAGATGTGTGCACGGACCTCCCACCCACATTCTCTGAAGGACAAGCCTTCCTTTCCAGAGACAGTTGAGTCCTCATCTGCTGTCATAAACTGGAAGCCAGCGGGCAGAATTCTAACCACAGATAATTTTTGTTTCGCTTACATAATGTTCTAAGAATGAGAAAATTTCACCAAAAACATCTGGCGTTTTAGCTTCTTTGGAAGTTCTACAAGGCATTTCTAGAAGGCAACAAACAGCTGAGCTCTGGAGCCCAGGTTTAGACAGACCATATGACCTCATCTGCTACAGGCCTGTCACCCCTAGTGTCTTCTGTTTTTCTTCCTCTTTTGGGTTTTTGACTCCTGGTTTAAGGAGGAGGAAAAACATCCTAGATTGGACACAGTGGAATCAGCAGAACTCATTAATATACAGAGAGGTGTTAGGTTCCTTATTTCTATTCCTACTCCCTTTTCAAATTGTGATTCTTGGGTCTTCCAGGAATGAAAACTATAGGTCCTTTACCAAAACATATACTCTCTGTGGCTGTTTGCTTAGTTACAGAAGACCTGACAGAAATTTTGAAATTGCGACATATGAGGGTTGGTTCAAGCACTTTATATAAGGCCTCAACCTCCTTCCAGGAGGGAGGTGAAGGAATTTCCTTCCTCCGGGGCTGGAGGATCATAGGAGATTGCCACCATCATGCATTCACAGAGTTAAGATTTCCTAGGAGAAGCCTTATAATCCATTTAGTTTAATATAACTCTGTGTGAGGATCTCCTCTAAAACATTTCTGATTCTTCTTCTTGATTATTTCTAGAGATAATGAGCTCTCTACCATCAAACACTGCCCATTCCATTTGTGGACACACATGGGTGTGATGTGTGCTCCTACTCATAGGGTTGTTGCAGTAGGATTTCTAATTGTTGTTTGATTCTGGAAAGTTCTTTCTTTTACTGAGCCAAAAATCGTCTTATAAATTCTTCTTCTAATTATCTCCCATGAAACTTCTCAGGCTCCTCTCTCTACTGCATGAAATCCTTTCAGATATTTGCTGACATTGATACTTTCCATAGTCCTATCATGTTTAACTTAGACATCACCAGTTATCTCAGTGGTTTCGCCTATGAAATGGTTTCCAGAGTATTCACCATTTTGCTAAACTTATACTTGATATTGCAACTCTATTATTTTGGAATGTTAAATTTATCAATACAATAATACCTAGAAGTAAGTGAAACAGTGTTTTTGTATTTTAATTTCAGCAGAGGTCCCACAGACAGAGAACAAAGCAATACGTGCCAATAGGACTGCCAAGCCGCACAACTGCGGGGGGCACCATTCACATCATGGTCTGTGAACAGTACACTCTGGAATTGTGCATGCTGTACACAGCCTTCGTGACCCTACGTGGATGTCCCAGACACTTCTTAGAAAGAAGTGCTGGGCACACTTATAGGATGTGCATCAGCCCATCACTCACTCACTACCAGGGTAAAAGAAGGAAGACAATTCATTGCAAGAAAGAAGAAGCTGGTGGTGAAGATTTCATTGAACAAAGCTATACACATGTTGATTTCTCCCTGTTTCCACAACTACCTACCATGGATGAGAGGGAACACTTTCCCCTTACCTTAAACCAAATGAAGAGGGCTTTCAGAGCACAACTCAGAGAGCTTGGGCCTTGCCTCTGAACTTGGAGAATGCAGTGACATAAGCACCTTGAGATAGAACGCTATCATGGGGGCACAGTGTTCCAGATGTGATCAGATCAATGAAAAACACAGAAGAACTTGTCCATCTGAGAACATAGACCAGTATCACATTGATGTCTTAGTCCAAGCAAACGTCTAGGTATTTCTTATATGAACTGCAATTGGTTCAGGTATCTTGATATTTTATTTGGGCAAATAATTTTTTTTGAGGTCAAATCAGAATAAACTTGCTATAGAGGCAGCATCATTAAATGTGGATTTAGATTGCCTTGGTTTGTATCTCACCTTGTCTACTTAGCTGGCCAATGCATTAATCTCCCTGAGCCTCAATTTTCTCACCTGTACCATGAGAATAATAATACCTCTCCTTCCCCCAACCCTGGAATTGTGGGAATTTAATGAGCTAGTGTGTGAGGGTGGTTAGCACACTGGCAGCACTTGATAGACACCAGTTCCCTTCTGCCTTCTTTTTTTTTTTAAATTAATTAATTAATTAATTATATTATTTATTTATTTATTTTTGGCTGCGTTGGGTCTTCTTTGCTACGCGCAGGTTTTTCTCTAGTTGCGGCGAGCGGGTGCTAATCTTCACTGCGGTGAGCAGGCTTCTCATTTCGGGGGCTTCTCTTGTTATGGAGCATGGGCTCTAGGCACGCAGGCTCAGTAGTTGTGGCGCACGGGCTTTGTTGCTCCGCGGCTTGTGGGATCTTCCCGGACCAAGGCTCGGACCCGTGTCCCCTGCATTGGCGGATGCAGGAGGATCCAGGCGGATGCAGGCAGATTCTTAACCACTGCACCACGAGGGAAGTCCCCTTCTGCCTTCTTGATGACACCCTCCATTTGTGGTTTTGCTCATCCCCAGCCACCATATAGGGGACAGTGTAACACAGGGGCTGAGAACCATTGCTAAGAAGGTGTCACCACTTACAAGCCTGTGACTTGGGCAAATTACTCCAATTCCCTGCTTCTCAGCACCTTTCTCTGTTAAAAGGGGGAAATAAGAGTATTTGAGTGTAAGATGAAACATGGCATTTAAAGTATTTAGTACAGAAGTTGGCACTCGGCACATATTCGGTGATTTTTTTTCTTTAATTATCATTACTGCTGCTGCGGCTATAGTATAGTTGCTTATTTGCTTTGATGACAAGGCCTGAAACTGTCCTCCAGAAATCTGGACAAGAGGTCTCTTTGAAACACATTTAACAGTGTTTGCTCTGGGGACACCTGGAGCACATTTAGTTTAATCAGTCCGAAAATGAGTAGCCAATTTCCAGAAGCGGGAGGTGGAGGGAGGGATGGCCAAAGAACCCCATTTGACTGTCTCTCATTCATTCTGATTTATATTTCCTACAAAGATCTCTTGCAAATGCCTCTGAGATGGATCCTCTCCCAAACTCTAGGTGTCATGATCATATCCCCCAAATTGACAAGTTGCTTTGATTCTGTCCCTTTCATTTCATCCGTCAGCTCTTCCTTTTATTGAATTAACTACAGAGCAGTTGCTTCCCTCATGGATTCCTCTGAATTCCCTCCCCTGCTGGTCCCTCTACTAATACTGCAGTTTTTGCCATCCTCCTATGGTGTCATCTATGTTTCCTGCTGTGCAGCTTCTCAGTACCTCTCTGGACTCTAGGGGGACAAACTGAGTCATTAGGAGTTAAGTTGCAAAAAGACGGAAAAAAGTAAATTTAGGCTTGTCCTAGTCAAAATCTGAGGTTTGGGATATAATAGTGTTTAACAACCATTTTATAACCAAGAGCTCCTTGTATATTATTTTTTTAAATCATCATAAACATAATGTTTTGACAAATACTGCATTTTTATTCAGGAGTGATAACAAATATTGTCTTCCTAAGAGAAAGCTAAATGGACCACAGTGAGATGACCCATAAATTCTGATAAAAAAGAAAACTGCTATTTTTATTTAGCTTAGCCATGTTGCCCTCTGCAAGTATACTTTTTTTCTTCCAGAATCCTGAGAATAGCTTGCACACCCATATTATTACTTTAATAAACCCTTAGAAGTTGGCAACCTCAGATTAGGAATTTCTGGGTATGGCTTTAGCTGGAATCATTAAAACCAAGTCTTTAGTGAGAAAGATGTCATGTATATAGAAGAAGATGATGATTTAAAACTAAATAATTTATTCCTTTTTTATTTGTTTCTTTAGTGTTAAGATGTTTATCTTAATTACTACTTTTAGGGGAGTAGGCATGGTGGGAAAAGTAAGAGCTCTGGATCAGAAAGATCTGGTTCTTATTACTTACAAGCTGGTTGACCTTCATTAAGCTAGTAAACCTCTTTGAGGCTTGGTTTCATCATCTATAAAAAGATCAATAACACCTCACCTATAAGATTGGCGTGAGGATGAGAGATGCATAGGTAAAGGGAAGACAGTGACTGGCACAGTGTAGATAGTTATTAAAGTGTAGCTCTTACTATGAGGATGAGCAAGGTGCCATTTTCTGAAAGCTTACTGGTGAGAAAACTGAGGGATGGAGCATGTCAGTAGCTTTCCCAAAGTCACATAGGCACTCTATGGCTGTAGTATAGGCCAGCTTTGCTGTGATAGCCAATAAACTCCAGATCACAGTGGCTTCAAAAAGCAAAGGTTTGTTTCTCATTTGTGTTCATGTCCGTCATGAGTCTGCAGGGGGCTCTGCTCCGTGCTGTCCTTAGTTTGGACAACAGGCTAAGGAAAGCACCACCGTCTAGAATGTTGCTGATTGCTGAGCCCAGGGGATAAAAGATGGAGAATCCTGCAGTAGCCCTCAAACAATTCTACCCCGAAGTAACACACATCATTTTTCACTCATATTTCATTGGCCAGAACAAGACCTATGGCCGTGCCTAATGTCAAGGTGACAGAGACGTGCAAGCCCCATCTGAAGTGGAAAAGAAGCAGATATGGGTGAATAGAAGCACCTCACATGGTGACAGAATTCCAGTTCAGACCCAGGTCTCTACCTCTTCTTAAACCAGTTCTTTATAACATGGCTTCATTGGTACATCTGAAGAAATTCCCACAATCTAAATGTCATATATGCATAACCACTCAAGTTTAAGTGCAAAGACGTGATGCCAAGCAAAGTGAAGGGGATTTATGCGTTTCTTACTTTCTGTGATTGTAGATAATTGAAGCTGAGTAAGTACCTTCCATTTAAGACTTTGCCTATTTCTATGTCACTTATTGCCTTTTAAGTCAGTAAAGCTGTATTTTTCCTCTTGACTTTTCCCTGCTTGCCAAAACTTCTCCATACCACAGCACACCCCAGCGTTAACAGCTTCACTTTTTTTCCCTTTGGGTTACAGCTGAGGAAGTAGTCTCAGTTCCTGTGTGAGCCTATAGAACACATCGGAGGGACAAGGCCATGCAATTTCCTGCTCTCATGTCCAGTGATGTGGAGCTCTGGCTCAACAGAGCCCGTCTCCTGGATCCCTGCCTAGGCCAACAATTTAGCTCAGGGAAGAAAGCTCCCTATGGCAACAGCCCTGTGTGGGTGCAGACAATAAACCCTGTTGTCATGATTCCTCCTCTTCTACCAAATTGTGGAATCTGAAGTGGACTTTATTAAACGAGAGAAAAACTTACTTAAAAAAGAAATTCAGAGGAAGGGAGAAACCCCACAATTCTGACTTTGGGTCAGCTATGGGGACTGTGTTACAAAATCCATATTTCAAAGAATCACCAGATTTTTCTTTCCAAATGAATTTGTAGGGCTCAGGAGCTCACAATTTTGCTGTTTTAATCTGCCTACCTATTGATTTATTTTCACTGTTTTGGGTTTTCCCACAGTTAGTTGACTGGTGGATAATCTCAGTTTCCAGCTCGCACTCCAGAACGGTATTTTCCCCTTTGTATGTTTTTGATGCTTGGTCCACACGTCCATTTCTTTTATTGTGATAGGAAAGTCTCACTAATTCAGAATCCATGATCACTCCAACAATGCAAAATCTTTTTTTTTAACCTTTGTGCTCTTAGGGAGAAAGCGTTGGCCGAGCAATTCTTAGTGAAAGCATACTCAAGCTCCTCTAGGGGTGCTTATTTACATGAAACTAATATGTGAATTACCAAAAAAAAAAAAAAAATCTTTAGTCAATATCTGTTTCTCAAGGACCTTATCAGGTAGCACTTTAATTTTAGGATTAAGACCTTAATCTAGTTTGAGTTATAATATGAATTTGTAGGTCATAAAGCTATGCTGTTATTTAAAAATAAATACTACAGTTCAGATTGTTTGTTTCATGAGCGTCTCTATCATCCCCCTCCTATATGAACAATCCCAGACTTCTGCTCAACGCCATGAGTCTACTTTTAACCTGAGTTTAAGAAGTACAATGTTTTTTTCTATACAATCAACTCCATTGTATAGAGTATATAAGTTCCCCCTTTTCTTCTGGCTAGAGAAAAGAAAATTCAGTCAGTAGTTTACGATGCCAGAATGCTTGAAGATCAGTGCTGTTTGCTTCCATGGAAAAGCCAAGTCCAGTGCCATTTAAACCAAAGGAAGCTGTAAAACATTTTAGAGATTGTTGCTCTTAAGGGCTAGAGGATGTGGAACATTCTATATACTCTGTCAGAAAACAGATGTTTGGTAATAAATGAAATCCCTGCTCTTTGGTTTCTTTTCACCAGCCACATTACTGAGCCATCGTGCATGGGGAAAGCTGGGAGAACATTTGGTACAATCGAGAACAACTTTCCTTGGGATCAGTGACCTTACAATTATTACCCTCCCCATGTGTGGTTACGTTCCTTACCTCTGGAAGGTGGGAAGGAAGAGAGCAAAGTGTTTAAAATCGTGGGTTCTGGAATCACGGAAAATGGAATTTGAATCTCAATTGTGCCACTTAGTAGGTGATATTTAACTTATCTGAATCTCAGTTTCTTCATCTGTAAAACAGGAATAAAAATAACACCCACCTTACAGTTGTGAGGATCCAAGGAGTGAAGCACTTATAATAGTGCCTGGTACACAGTAAAGTCAACAGACATTCTCTGCTATTAGGCCAAGCGGAGCCTGCGTGAAATTCTATGGACTCCACATATGCTATTTCTCATGGCAAACAGTAGTGTCAGACGTCTAGAGCTGCTTAGGAAACATTGGACCAAATAAGCAAACCTAGTCTTCCGTTGCATCCAGCCATTGTGAGATCTCTGCTCCGTTCCTCTCCCCAGATTCAACGCCTGTGACTTAGAAAGCATTTTTGGCTAATGGTGGATAATCACAGACATGGTGAGCTTGTTACCATCTAACAAATTCACTCATACGTGGGTGGAGCCAGAGCCAGGGAAATAATTATTATGACTCTTATTATGTCACCTGCTTTACATCCTTTCCTCCAAATGGAGTATCCAGGAAAACATGAATTACACTCCTTGTATCACTTATTTAACAAACACTTATTAAGTACTTACATTCATGGCAATTCAATTGGGCTGAAGAGAGAGCAGAAACTCAGCCTGCGGTTGGAGGAGATAAGATATGCATGCAAACAACACAGTATATGCATATACAGCACCGACAGTATAGACATTGTGTTAGAAGAGGGGGTGGCCCCGCAGCAGGGGCTTGACACACCCTGAGGCCTGTTCAACTCCCATTTCCTTGATGAAACCATCAACTTCTACCTCTTCTTTTCCTCCTCTTCCTTTTTTCTCGTCCAAATCACAACCTCCATTAATGTTTGGGCTACAGAAACTAGGACAGGGTCTATAGACACTGAGTCCACCGTCAGCTTGAGAGGCTTAAATGCGGAGGTCTTGGCTTGGGGAAGACATCCTCTTCAGAGTCCTTCTCTGACTTCCCTGGACAAATTTTTTGGGATAGGGATGCAGATGTATTTATCAGTAATATAATTGTTTGAAGACAATTAAAACACAAATATCCTGTATTCTCCTTACAGATTCCTTGGTGGTTATGCCTCCCCAACAGCTTCTATGTTTCTCTCTTCTCCGTCAGGGCCAGTCTTTTCCCTCTCCTGGCATAGAATCCCTGGGAGAGGATGGTGAGGAATAATCAGGGTGTCAAGGCTAGATGAAATAATAATGTGATTAGTGAGAAGCGGTGTTCAGCATCACAAAGAGTGGGTACATGGCTGGAAATGGTGGGCGATGGGGGTAGGATAGGACCATTAGTCAGAAGGCACCTCTGTATTGCACCTTATCTGTACTTCCATCACAGCACTTGGCACCTCGTCATTCTTTGTCTGCATGTCTGTGTAGCCAATAGACTTCAAGCTTCAGGGCAGACAGGACCTCTGTTCATCTTTGAGACCTCAGGCATAGTAAATACCACTGATTTCCCATGGCCACTAAATGACTCCAGTGACTGCCCCATTCCAATCTGTCTGTAGATTCCATCCAGCTCAGAAATAGGGGTAGAAGGGTTTGGGGACATCTTGCCTATCCTGGTTGCTCAGAACTCTAAATTAGGGATGCCCCCTTGAATTTGTCGCTCTATCCGTTGTACATGCCCTCTCAGCCTTTCCTATACCTAACGCCATGCTTCACTAAATGGCTCACTGGCATTAAGTCAATTAGGGAAGCTTATTAGGGAAGGCTGGAAAACAATTCAGGTTTGAAGTTAAATCCTTGTACATTTGTTCTTCATTTTCCAACTTCTCAATGCTGCAGCTTTGAAGGACCCAAGCTAATGTTGGAGAATGTAAGGTATTAGGAAGCTCTCTTGTAAACTTAACCATCTACAACTGTGTCCTGATGAAATGCTTACATTACTTCTTACTGGAGTTTTATACGGTGTTGCTAAAAGAAGGGAGCCCTGGGATCACATCAAATCATCAGGCATGTCTGTTATAGCTGAGGAGAAAATCTTGATGATTTGATCTTTATCTGTGGGAGAAAGATAAACCCGTGGGAAAACTTATTCCTCCCATCTGTTTATTCATTCCTTCATTTGTTTATTGAGCACATAGTCTGTGAGAAGCACTGTGGTAGGTGCTGGGGATAAAAGGTGAAAGATGTGATATCTGTTCTCAAAGTCTAGAAGGGTAAATTATCTCTCTGATTGCAGTGACAATCTAAACCAGGGTGGACAAACTTTTTCTGTAAAGGACTAACAGTAAATGTTTTAGACTTTGTGAGTCATAAGGTCACTGTGGCAACTACTCAATTCTGCCTTTGTAGCACCAAAGCAGCCATAGGTGATTCACAAACAAATGTGTGTCTATGTTCCGACAAAACTTTACTTATGGATATTGAAATGTGAATTTCATGTAATTTTCATGTATCCTATGATGTTATTCTTCTTTTGATTTTTTCTAACCATTTACAAATGTAGCAACCAATCTTAGCTTGTGGAATGCACAAAAATAGGCAGCAGCCTGTATTTGACCCTTGAGCCGTAGATTTCCCACCCCTG